>NC_083448.1:14572067-15284567 GCF_020745735.1 Hemiscyllium ocellatum
ATATAAAACACACACACACACACACACACAAACACACACACACACCACACAAACACACACACACACACACAAACACACACACACACAAACACACACACACACACACAAACACACACACACACACACACACAAACACACACACACACAAACACACACACACACACAAACACACACACAAACACACACACACACACACACACACACACACACAAACACACACGCAAACACACACACAAACACAAACACACACAAACACACGCACACGCACAAACACACATGCACACGCACACACACGCACACACACACAAACACACACACACGCACGCACACGCGCACACACAAACACGCGCACACACAAACACACACACACACAAACACACACACACAAACACACACACACAAACAAACACACACACACGCACGCACACGCGCACACACAAACACACACACACACAAACACACACACACAAACACACACACACAAACAAACACACACAAACACACGCACGCACGCACACGCACGCACACGCGCACGCACACACACACACAAACACACACACACACACACACACACACAAACAAACACACACACACACACAAACAAACACACACAAACACACACACAAACACACACACACACAAACAAACACACACACACACACACAAACAAACACACACACACACAAACACACACACACACAAACACACACACACGCAAACACACACAAACGCAAACACACACAAACAAACAAACACACACACACACACACACACAAACAAACACACAAACACAAACACACAAACACACACAAACACACACAAACAAACACAAACAAACACACACACACACACACACAAACACACACACACAAACAAACTCCCAACACACACCCGCACCCCCCAGACAAGCACACCCCACACACACATACCCCCAACACACACACAGCCCCCACACACGCACACCCCTCCCACTTCCCACACACCCACCCACCCAAGCGCGCGCGCGCACACACACACAAACCCCCCCACACGCATGCACCCCCACCCACACACTCACCCCTGCCCACACACATCCCCCACACAAACTTCAAACACGCATACACACACACTACGCCCACACACACCCAACCCCCACACACCCGCACCCCCATACACACACACTTCAAACGCACAGTCGCCCACACGCACACCCCTGACACACATCCCCCACACACACACACCCCCACATATACCCACACACCCCCCATACCGCACACACCTGCCACACCCACACACCCCCAACACACACAGCCCCTACACCCACACCCCCCACACACGCGCACCCACATCCCCCACACACACTCCTACACTCCGTGTGCGTGTGGGGGGTGCAGGTGCGTGTGTGTGTGGAGGTGTACGTGGGGTGTGTGTGGGTGTAGGGGCTGTGTGTATTGGGAGTGTGTGGGGGTGTGGGGAGTGTGCAGGGGTATGCAGGTGTGTGTGTTGGGGCGGGTGTGTGTTGGGAGTGTGTGCGCGCGCGTGTGTGGGGGCGGAGGTGCATGCGTGTGGGGTTTGTGCATGCATGTGGTGTGGGTGGGTGGATGTGTGTGTGGGGGGATGTTGTGGGGTGCGTGTGGGCGGGGGGGTGTGGTTGACTGTGCGCGCGTGTTTGATGTGCGTGTGGGGGATGTGTGTGCGCGTGCTTGTGGGTGAGGGCTGTGTGTGTATCTGTGGGGGGGGGGGTGAACGCACGCATGTGAGCTGTGGGGTGTGCACCCGTGTGTGGAGCTTTGTGCGCGCACACGCGTGTGGTGTGCGCACATTTGGAGGCTTTGTGCGCGCATGCGTGTGGAGTGTGTGTACACGCGTGTGAGCTGTGGGGTGTGCACCCGCATGTGGGGTGTGCGCACGTGGGGTTTTCTGCGTGCACGTATGTGTGGGGTGTGTACGCACGCGTGCTCTGTGTGGGGGTGTGCACACGCATATGGGGTTTGTGTATACGCATGTGTACGCGTGCGTGAGAGAAGTGTGGAGTGTGTGCACACGCGTATGGGATGTGTGTATGTACGCATGTGTTTGGGGGGATCGTGAGAGGGGTGGTGCGTGTATGGGAGGTGTGCACATGCGTGTGGGGTATGTGTAGTGGGGGTGTGCACGTGTGTGTGAGGAGTGGGGGGTGCGTGTGGGATGTGTGTGTGGGGTGTTTGTGGGGGTGTGCGCGTGCACACGTGTGGTGTGTTTGTGTGCATGCACGCATTTGGACGCTTTGTGCGCGCATGCGTGGGGGGGTGCATGTGCATGGGGTTTTCAGCGTGCACACGTTTGTGGGGTGTGCACGTGCGCGTGTGAGTGTTGTGGGGTGTGTGTACACACGTACGGGGTGTGTGCATGTACGCATGTGTGAGGTGTGGTGCGTGTATGGGGAGGTGTGCACATGCGTGTGGGGTGTGTGTGGTGGGGTTGTACGCACGTGTGTGAGCTGTGTGGAGTGTGGGGAGGTGTGCACACGCGTGTTGGATCTGTGTGGGGCTTTGGGCGCACATGCGCGTGGGGTGTGTGTACGTGCACGTAAGGAAGGTATGTGATGTGTGTGGGGATGTGGGCACATGCGGGTGGGGAGTGTGTGGACACGCGTGTGGGATGTGTGTGGGGCTTTGTGCGCGCACGTGTGTGTGGGGGGTCTGAGTGGGGTGATGCATGTGTGTTTGTGGGGTATGTATGGGGGGGATGTGTGTTGGAAGTGTGTGGGGTGGGAGTGTATACGCGCGCGTGGGGGGGTGCGTAGGGCTGTGCGCGCGCACACGTGTGGGGAGTGTGTACGCGCACATGTCTGAGGTGTGTGCGATGTGTGTGTGGGGATTTCGCACGTACACGTGCGCATGTGTGAGGTGTGGGGTGCGCGTTGGCGTGTGTGAGCTGTGGGTGGTGTGCGTGTGGGGGATGTGCACACACGGGTGTGGGGTGTGTGAGCGCACACGCATGCGTGTGGTGTGTATGGGGGTTTGTACGCGTATGTGTGGGGGTGGCACCTGCGTGTGTGGGGCTGTACGCGCGCTTGCGTGAGGAGTGTGTGCGTACACGCACGTGTGAAGGGTGGGGTTCTGTGGGGGGGATGTGTACGCACGCATGTGAGCTGTGGGGGGTGTGCTCATGCGTGTGGGATGTGTGTGTGGGGTGTGTACGTGTGCAAGAAACCAAGGAATGCTTCGATTAGACACAGAGGGCAAAATACAATGAAAGCTCTTTTCATGACATACACAAAAATCAATAAATGTTATAACTAGTAGAACACGAAGATAATAAAGTAATGTGTCAAAGAGCAGAAATTATAAAATAATATAACATTTTAATTTAAGAAATTGGCAGAGAAAAGCGTGAAATGCTTTAACCAATGGAATTGTCATTAATGATTTTTAATGTAAGAAAATCCATCGCGTGAGATGTTTAAACCAATGAAATTATCACCAATGTATTTGAATGGAAAAATAATGTATAAATATTAGTGCTGTAAAATCTTCCGTTGCGATTTCCGAAGTCTTTTTTGGAAACTCGCCCAATCTTCGAAGATTGAATAAACATCTGTTGCTCCGTTTGTGTGTGTCTCGCAGTATTTCGATTTGCCACGGGAGAAGTGATAGCCGGTGGGGATGAGGACTGATACCAGTCAACTTGGAGTTCGCCTTTTTGAACTTAACCTTGCGGACAGTCTCCCTTGATACAAGGGTTAAAGGACAGTCCGCGGTTGGCAGAGTTCGGAGGCAGGACCCGGTTGTTCGGAATCAGATCCCTAGAGTTAGAATAGTTAGCCAAGTGTCAGGAACTATTCTCCGGAGATTCAGAAAGCCTAGACAGAAATCACTTATAACACACGCGCGTGAGGAGTGGGGGGGATGTGTGTGTGGGGCTGTGCGCGCGCACGCGTGGGGGGGGGGGGGTGTTTGTGGGGGTGTGTGCACATGGGTGTGAGGTTTGTGTGTGAAGTGTGGGGACGGGGTGCGTGTGTGTGGGGAGGTGCGTACGCGTGCATGTGTGGGGGGTTGTGTGCACACGGGTGTGGGATGTGTGTGTGGGGCTTTGTGCGCGCATGTGTGGGGTGCGTGTGTGTGGGGGGCTGTGCACACGGATGTGGTGTGTGTGGGTTTGTGTGCGTGCACACATTTGGGGGTGTGTGTACGTGCGCGAGGTGTGGCATGTGTGGGGCTTTCTGCGTGCATGTGTGTGAGGTGTGGGGGTGTACGCACGCATCTGAGCTGTGGGGTGTGTGTGGGGGGTGTGTATGCGTGCGTGTGGGGCTGAGCGCACGCGTGCGTGAGGAGTTCGGGGTGTACGTGCGCGTGAGAGGGGTGGGGTTGTGTGGGGTGGTGTGTACACACGTGTGTGAGCTGTTGGGGGTGTGTGGGGGGTGCACACGCATGTGCGAGGCTTTGTGCGCACACGCGTGTGGGGGGTGTGTACGCACGCGTGTGTGAGGTGTGGGGTATGTGTGTGGGGATTGTGTGTGGGGAGGGGTGTGTACACGCGCATGTGTGAGGTGTGGGGGGTGTGCACACAGGTGTGGGGTGTGTGTGGGGGGTTGTGTGCGCACGCACGTGTTTGTGGTGTGTGGGTTTATGTGCATGCACACATTTGGGGGTGTGTGTATCTGCGCGCATGCGTGTGGGGGGGGTGTACGCGTGTGTGGGGGTGCACCTGCGTGTGGGGTGTGTGTGGGGGGCTGTACACGTGTGTGCATGAGGAGTGGGGGGGGGTGTGTGTGGGTCTTTGTACGCGCACGTGTGTGGGGGGTGTGTCCGTGCGTGTGTGAGGTGTTTGTGGGGGTGTGTGGGGTGTGCACGTGCGCGTTTGAGGGATGGGGGTGTGTGGAGGGGTGTGTGCACGCGCGTGTGTGAGAGGTGTGGGGTATGTGTGCGTGTGCACACACGCGTGTGGGGGAGTGTGCGTGCACACATTTGGGGGTGTGCGTATCTGCACGCGTGTGAGGTGTGGCGTGTGTGGAGCTTTGTGCGTGCATGCATGTGGGGGGGTGTGTACGCACGGGTGTGGGGGGAGGGTGTTGTGTGGGGACAGGGGGGGGTGTGGGGCTGTCCGCATGCATGAGGAGTGGGGGTTGTGTGGGGTGGGTGTGCGCACACAGGTGTGGGGTTTGTGTGTGTGGGGTGTGTACATGCGTGTGTGAGGGATGGGGTTGTGTGGGGGGTGTGTACGCACGCGTGAGCACTGTGGGATGTGTGTGGGGGGGTGTGCACACGCGTGTGGGATGTGTGTGTGGGGCTTTGTGCACGCACACATGTGTGTTGGGTGTGTACGCGCACGTGTGAGAGGTGTGGGGGTGTGCACACGCGTCTGGTGTGTGTGGGGGTTTGTGTGCATGCACGCATTTGGAGGGGTGTGCATGCATTTGGAGAGGTGTGTACGCGCACGTGTGTGGGTCTTTGTGCGTGCATGTGTGTGGGGGGTGTGTACGCATGCGTGTGTGAGGTGTGTAGTATGTGTGTGGGGGGTGTGCACACGGGTGTAGGGTGTGTGTGTGTGTACGTGCGCATGTGAGAACGGCATGTGTGTGGGGCTGTTTGCACGCACGCGTGTGTGGGGTGTGTACGTGCGCATGTGAGAACTGTGGGGTGTGTGTGGTGCATGGTGTGTGTGCCCATGTGTGAAATGCTGCTACATGCAATTTCACACAAAATCATACCAAATGTGAATATGGCATTATTCCTTTAAAATGACAGAACTTTGCTCTCGTTTGTCTTTCACATGGCTTCATCAGCCTGTGCAGGAACAAAACAAACACACACAACGTGCTATCATCTTCTCGGACTCGTCATAAATGCTCATTCCATTGAGAGTGAAGAGCAGCATGTCTAGCATACCGAACAAGGCACTAATACAATTGCTGAAATGTCTCAGTAGACCAAAAACTGTAACAAAGATACGATCCCCTCAAACTCAGGGGAGCTATACAAACTGGCAAAGAGCTCAAACCTGATTTGTCAATAAGCAGAACAATACCACTCATCCAAATGTGTCCTTGAATTCTAGCCAAAGTTACTAAAATTATACACAGTAATTAAGCATTTATTTATAAGACAAGAGAAAATGAGCAAACAGTGGGGACGCAAGAGCTGACTACAGCTGTAATTTAACACTAATCTTGTCTTGCCAAACACATCCTATCAAGCATGACTGGTAAATGTAACAGGTTACATAACTGCTTGCAGGGTGCACTCAGAACACTGTCAGAATGTTGAAGAGTCTCAGTAACACAATACATACACACCCTTCGGTCCAACTTGTCCATGCCAAACCACATATCCCAAACAAAAATGGGTTCATTTGCCTATGTGTTTGGACCTTGTCCCTCTAAACCTTCACTATTCACCTACCTGTTCAAACTGTACCTGCATCTACTACTTCCTCCAGCATTCATTTCATTTAAGTTCCTCTGTGGACAAGTTGCTCCTCAGGTCCCTGTGAACTAGTTCCACTCCCACCTTAAAATTATCACTTCCCGTTTTTGACTCCCCTACCCTGGAAAAGGCAACATTCACTATGTAATGTATACAGCTATGGACCAGGCCAGACCCCCTGAAAACATTTCAAGAAGGGAGCCTAGACCCTAACTTTTCTCATTGTTTTCGGCAGGTGAAAGGTGAATATTCCAGGAGTGATGCAGCTGGCCCAACCAGTCTTAAAAAACTGTTTACTTACAGGCTACTGAACAAAACACCAAAGAAAAAAACAAAGGACCAAATTTACAAAGACAACCTATCTGAAAACCCAGTTGAACTTAATGGTGCTCTTCCAAATATTTGCAATATTTCCATAAACATGTCCTTGGCATTACAAGGTAAAATCAAACACAAGTTCTGACAGGAGAGATGCCAGCAAGAAAGTGAGAGCATCAGCAAGGAGCTGCTTCTTTGGGTTCCCATGGTAAAACGTGACTAGCAGCTGCAAACAAAACAGCTTGCTCAAACCAAACCAAACACAACCCTGAACTGGAAGAACTCACCATTCCCCTGTCACTGTACAAGTCTCTTGTTTAAAAAAAAACACTTAAAAGCTTTCTCAAGTAGACCTTTCCAGACAGATCAAAAGCTCAGCCTTTACAAGGAAAGAGAACAAGGACAGAATAACCTTTAAGGAGCAGTGTCGCCACAATATGCATCATCCTTTTTGACATGTTTAAGATGACTCCTCAACCTCTTACACTTCAGGGGATAAGCAGTCCCAAACAATCTGGCCTCTCCGAGTCTCGGTAACATCCTTCAGTCTTTTAGGCATGCCTTGCAATTTAAGATGCTTCCTGTTGTACAGTAACCAGAACTAGACATTGTCCTCCAAAAGCAGCCTCATAAACATCATGTCTGAACTCCTGTAATCAATACTCTGACCTATAAAGACATTAGTGCCAAATATCTTCACAACCCTACCTACTGCTCATATCTGATTTATGCCAAATGCACCTGAACCCCGAGCTGACTATTTCACAACAGTCCCCAGGTCCCATTAAATACTCGGGCAATTTTCTTGAGTGTCCACTGCACCATGTATTTCGGTGTCAGCCACTAACACATGAACCCTGCCTACAAGATTCTCATCCAAATCATTTACGTAAATGACAAAAAAAAATGGACTTGCACAGATTTCTCCAGCACACTCATGTCCATGCTAATCTTTGAACAGGTCAAGAGTGTGGTTCTGGAAAAGCACAGGTCAGGCAACATCTCGGAGCAGGAAAAGTGACATTTCGGGTGAAAGCCATTCATCAGATATTCCCAATGAAGGGCTCTTGACAGAAATGTCGATTTTCCTGCTCCCCACATGCTGCCTGACCTGCTGTGCGTTTCTAGCACCACAATCTTGACTGTAATCTCCATCATCTGCAGTACTCACTTTTGCCTAATCTTTAAACAGCCCGATTCTCTCCCTAGTTCACAATATGGACGTGACTTGGTCCAAACTCCCAAGTCAAGTCACGTGGAAGGGGCTGGGGAAGTCTGAATAAACCTGAGCTGAATGCTCAAAGCCTCCTTGAGAAGCTGCAACACAGCTCAGGTCCTTGTGTTGTCAGGTGCATCGGAACAAATGAAATGCAGCAACATCCTCCCCACCAACTCCAACCATTTCTCACCAATCTCTTGCACACTCACATATCATCCAAGACTACAAACTACTGCAACCACAACCCATATCTCTCTCATGTAAAAACATGGAAAAATCCTGAAATTTATTCTGTTGCACTGCTAGCAATAAACTGAAGAACGCCTGCTGAGCAATCAATACTGCATCATGAACGTTCACGCACATGCCGAACACTGAGACAACCTTTTGTTACCACTTGTTCCACTTCCTTGACCTTGCCCCATAATCAATATTAAAATGTCTCTGTTTGCACACTTACAGTCAAAGAGATGTACAGCTCAGAAATAGACCCTTCGGTCCAACTCATCCATGTCGACCAGATATCCTAACCTAATCTAGTCCCATTTGCCAGCACTTGGCCCACATCCCTGTCATCCCTTCCCATTCATAAACCCACCCAGATACCTCTTAAGTGCTGCAATTGTACCAGCCTCCACCACTTCCTCTGGCAGCTCATTCCATACATGCACCACCCACTGCATGAAAAAGTTGCCCCTTGGGTCCCTTCTGAATTTTTCACCCTAAACCTACACCCTCTAGTTCTGGACTCCACCAAGTTGCCTTTAGGACATGGACATGGACACACACAATGTCTGTGACACTGGACTGAGCACAACCGGATATCCTTAACTTGGCAAATTGTACTGTCATTTACTTGAATTAATTGCTGTCATTAAATATATGAATTAATTACCTCCAATTCAAATGCTGGTTTAGCACATCTGTCTTGTTAATCTCAAAACAACTGATGATGATCTTGAAACTGAATTTGCCCAGTGTTGTTACGTGGCAAAGTAACAGGATATTACCACAGACAGTTTGCATTCATCTGCTACTGTTAACCATACCAATGGACCCACAGGGTCATAACGTGACAACACAAGACAGGACAAGATTAAGACTACCAGGCCCAATATTGGATGGCAAAGCAACTACAAGTAATAGAGTTTCATACATTCTGGTCTGCACTAAGATCAAAATTTCTGCTCACTTCAGCGAATCATTGTTGGCCAACTGTGACAAATGTTACTTGATCTCGCTAATATATTCACTAAGCAAATGAAATAAACCATAATCCAGGATGCTACAGTGAACATAAACTATTTACCAAATCAAACTTGACCTGAGATCTTGCCCACTTGAGATCACTGTCCTTGAATACAAACCAATGAGAGGCTCGGTTATGAGATGCACCACATCTTCCAGTTTCCCACCAGGATGAACAAACAAGATGCCTCATTTGATTTTTAGTTTTTCATCTGCCAGAAATCATGTTGCACAAACAAGGTATCATATAAACTGCCTTGAAACTAATCAAGCTCATGGACCACTTGTTACTTGCCCAAGATCACGGCAGGCAAAACCAAAGCTATTGTGTAAAAAATGGGTCATTTTGGTGAGGAGCTATGAAAAAAACACTCCGACTCATTTATTGATTTTTGAGAGAGGACGTGCAAAGTTAAAAATTTCCTTACGGGGGATCCAAGATGGCGGTGACCCAGCAAGACTGAGTCCACAGTGCTCTATCCAAAACTTGGGCAAAGTGGGTCACCCAACCCGACCACACTCACTAAACCATTTATAATAGTTGTTAACCTTGAATAGTTACCTATTAATACATTTAAATAGTCTAATACTAGCTGAAAAATGAGTAAAGGGAAGGAAACAGGCGGCTCTAAGAAAGCAGGGACCCCTCCCCCACCCTCTCCCTCTTCAGCTACAGCAAAGATCTCTACAGCCACTTCAGGAGATTTAACAATGAAGATGAGCTTTGAGGAGATGTTTGCCAGGTGGGAGGCGAAGATTGATGCTTTTATCGATGAGTCTCGGCAGAGCAGGGAAGCACTCTCGGCCGAGCTGCAGAAGCACGGCAGAGACATTCAGGAACTGGAGCGCCGAGTCGGAGAGGCGGAGTCGAAGGCCGCAGCCTCGGAGACTGCGATAAAATTGGCAGCCGACCACATCCGTTTTCTTGAGAATCGAGTCCAGAACCTAGAAAACCACATAGACGCTCTCGAAAATCGAGGTCGTCGAAAAAATATTCAGTTGCTGGGCCTTCCCGAGCAGGAAGAGGGAGGCCAGTTGACAGCATTCTTAGAGCATTGGTTGCCACAACTTTTAAATCTGCAGGCTGGATCAGGCCAGGTAAGGGTAGAATGGGCCTACCGGGTCGCAGTACGTGGGCCCGGTTCAACCCAGCGCCCACGCACGGTCCTGTTCCAGCTGCAGAGCTATAGGGAGAGGCAGATGCTCCTGGAAGCCTCAAGAAATCTGGGAAAAGATCCCCAAGCTATGACCCACAAAGGATCCAGGATCATGCTGTTCCAGGACTTCTCCCCAGCTTTGGTCCGAAAGAGGAAGGCATTCGATGAGGCGAAGAAGCGTTTAAGGGACTTAAATATCCAGTACTCCTTACGATATCCAGCGACTCTACGCCTTAGCCACGAAGGATCCATATATAACTTCGGATCACCGGAGAAGGCGAAGGAATTCTTGGACTCTCTTAAATAAACTGTAAGAGATTGTGGACGCTGGTCTGCCTTTCCCATTATTTTGGTTTACATCCCTTCATCTTTTCCTATCTTTTCCCCTATGTGTGTATGTATATATATATGTTGGGGCGTTTGGTTAATGTTGATGGGAAGAGGTGGTTACCTTATTCTATTTTACTTCTGTTTTTAGGAGCGGGGTTGTTTTTCTTTCCCCTGTTATTTTGTGGTATTATATTTAAGTATTACATGTTGAGATTGTAATCTTATAGTTATATATGGTATTAATATTCCCAAATATATTTAGATGTGGGGGTGGGTGGGGGTGGGGTGTTCACTGTTAACTCTAGCTTTATATTATATTTGAATTCTCCTCATTTTATTGAGGAACACCTGGGTCAAGGGTGGGGCACTGGTTGGAAGAGGGTAAGATGGACTGTGGGAGAGGAAGTGACGCTCCCTGGGAACAAGGGAGAAAATCTCCAATTCGGAATGTTTTATATCTTTTTTACTTAGAAAGAGTTTTTTGTTATATTGTTTTGAGTGTATTAGAGAGTCTTTACTTTTGTAAATTTTGTATGCTCCATGCTCGGGATGTTCTAGATAGGGTTTCCCCTCCCGAGGGGTCTCGGATCTGTCCAGATGATTATGGCTGATCAGTCGATTAAGTGGTGCACCTGGAATGTCAGGGGGAGCAATTCGCCAGTTAAAAGGAAGAAAATATTATCAAATCTTAAGGAGAGAGTTGATATAGCTCTCCTACAGGAGACACACCTGTCGGATAAAGAACACTTCAAATTACGACAGGGCGGATTTGATCAGGCCTTTTTTTCCTCTTTTAATTCAAAAAGCAGGGGAGTCGTTATCCTTGTCCGGAAGAATTTCCCTTTTAAAATTCTAAATCAGATAAAAGACGAATCTGGACGATATATTTTGATTAAAGCCCTCATAAATGGAGAGGAATATGGGATCTTAAATGAGTACTGCCCCCCGGCACACCCCTTTAAATTCATAACGGAAGCTTTTTCAAAACTGATGGCCTTTGGTGCCCGTCATACAATTATAGGGGGAGACTTTAATTGTATTATGGAGCCGGAAATAGACAGGATTCCCAAGAGTGCCGCTGGAGTATCTCCCAGATCTAGACAACTGGCGGACCTGAATAAAGAATTAGGATTTGTAGATGTATGGAGATGTCTCCATCCACAGGGTAGAGATTTTTCTTTCTACTCTAATCCACATAAATGTCACACAAGAATTGATATGTTTTTTGCCCCGTCGATTTTTCTAAATTCTATATTAACCTGTAAAATAGGTACTGTAACAATCTCTGACCATGCCGCTGTATACATGGAAACTAAGGTCAAGAACAATGGGATATCCGCTCGGCATTGGCGAATGGACCCCTTCCTGTTAAAAGATAGCAAATTTTTAAAGTACTTCTCCCAAGAACTTAAAACTTTTTTAGAAATTAATACAGGTACGGCTAGCAATCCGTCAATGATGTGAGAGACCATCAAAGCTTATGCACAAGGTTTGATCATCTCCTATTCAGCGACCCAGAGGAAAATGAAGGGAGAACAACAGTGTCTGCTCGAAGCTCGCCTAAAAGCAGCCGAAACAGCATACGCTGAAAGACCTTCTATCACAAAATTGCAGAGGATTACAGCTCTTAGGACAGCTTTAAACACCGCGCTTACTCAAACGGCTAAAAGGGAAATATTATTTGCGAAACAAAGATTATATGAATATGGCGACAAACCGGGTAGATACCTAGCATTTCTTGCAAAGAAAAAGAAAGCCCCTCAAACTATCCCGACCATCAAGGAAAGTACAGGTACCCTGACTCATGATCATAAAAAGATCAATGCGATCAATAAAGAATTTTATTCTGAACTATATAGATCGCAGGATTGTGAAGATAGGATTAAGAGGATGCAGTCATTTTTTAAAAATTTGACCTTCCTGGGCCTGACTCCGGAACAGGTGTCGGCCCTAAATACCCCTTTAACAGTCCAAGAAATACTTGAGGCAATTAGGCAACTTCAGAGCGGAAAAGCACCGGGCCCGGATGGTTTTCAAGCTGAATTCTATAAAGAATTTACAGGAATATTGGCTGAGCCACTTATGGATATGTATAATTTTGCGTATAGTCAGGTCTGTCTCCTGCCCTCGCTGAAAGAAGCAAATATTTCTCTTATCCTCAAAAAAGGAAAAGATCCAGAAGACTGTGCATCTTACAGACCAATATCCTTACTAAATGTAGACTTTAAAATTCTCTCAAAAATGTTAGCACTAAGACTAGAAAGGGTACTGCCATATATTATAAAGGAGGACCAGACGGGATTTATTAAGGGCCGCAGATCATCCAATAATATCAGAAGGGTCTTGAATATGATCAAAGCCTGTCATCAGGGAAAGATACCAGGAGTAGTAATTTCATTGGATGCGGAAAAGGCATTCGATAGGGTTGAATGGTCATATTTATTTTACACATTGGAAAGGTTTGGCGTTGGACAGGTGTTTACCAAATGGGTTTCAACATTGTATAATGACCCCAAAGCAGCTGTTATTACTAATGGGTTAAGATCGGATGGCTTCAGTGTGGGTAGGGGCTGCCGTCAAGGATGTCCTCTCTCACCATTGTTGTTTACGCTGATAATCGAACCATTAGCAGAAGCCATCCGGACTGATCCTAATATAACGGCCCCGAGGATTGGTACAGGTAAACACAAAATTACCCTCTATGCAGATGACGTTCTCTTATTCCTCAGTAATCCTTTAACGTCAGTGCCTCGTCTAATTCAAGTTATTAATACGTTTAGTGCATTCTCAGGCTATAAAATTAATTTTTCAAAATCGGAAGCCATGCCAATGGGTGGTCTGGCTATGATACCCCAACTAATGGACGGATCCCTTTTTCCCTTCCGTTGGTCCCTGGAGGGCTTCTTATATTTAGGTATTTTTATCACGCCAGTATTTGGTCAGCTGTATAGGGCTAATTTTGTACAATTAATGGAAAGGATAAGGCAGGACCTCCAGCGATGGAGAGACCTTCTGATTTCCTGGCTAGGTAGAATAGCATTAATTAAAATGAATGTTCTGCCCCGTCTCTTATATCCTATGAGAATGCTCCCGCTGATGCTGCCAAGGCTAGCCCTACGTAAATTATATGGCTGGTTGGGCTCCTTTATTTGGAACCATAGACGGCCCCTTATTAAGCTGAAGAAGCTACAGCTTCCACAGGCAAGGGGAGGACTGGACTTCCCACACTTTAGGAAATATCAGTTAAGCTCCCTACTAAGTTACATAGCTGATTGGGTTTCATCTGATCCACAATCAATTTGGCTGGATATCGAAGCCTCCCAAGTAAAATACCCACTTATTAACCTTTTATTTTTAGATAAGAGGAAAATCATTACAGACCACTGTAAAAATCCCATAATATTAAACAAAATTGAGGCCTGGAATATAATGTGGCAAAATGAGGGTAACTCGCATAAAACATCCCCCCCATGCGCCAATAGTAGGCGCATGGGGATCCCAACCGGGGATTACAGATGCCACCTTTAAACTCTGGAGATCCAGGGGCATCTCATGCTTAGGGGACCTATTTAAAGATCGGATCCTGATGTCCTTTGAGCAGCTGCGTCTGAAATTCGGAATACCTAATGGGGATCTCTTTCGATACTTCCAAGTTCGAGATTATATACAGAAGAAGACTACATTAATAGATAGTCTTTATAAATCAGACAGAGAACGTAATGTCCTACGACCAGCGGGGGTATCCTCCGTTAGTACTATATACCATTTGCTACATGATGGAGTTTCAGGAGACATGGATGACCTGCTTAAAACATGGGAGCAGGACTTAGGGCTAGAAATCTCTGAGGATATGTGGAATGACATTTGGGAAAATGCTAGAAGAATTGCTATCTGTAACAGAACTCAGGCTATCCAACTAAAGATACTTCATAGGGCCCATATAGCTCCGGCTCGACTGGCAAAATTTAAGGCAGGAGCATCTCCAATGTGTCCCAAATGCAAAATAGAGGTGGGTACTCTTGTACATTGTCTGTGGACTTGTCAGAAAATCCGCAGATACTGGACTAAAGTGGCAAATACCCTGACAGAAATTTTTGGAACGGAAATTAGGGTGGACCCTGTATCTCTCCTTTTGGGCTTTTCGAACCTCTCATTTCTGGATACGCACGGGAAGAGACTATTTTCTATTCTCTCTTTCTGTGCAAGGAAAAATATTTTGGTGAACTGGGTGGCCGAGGGCCCCCCTGGACTTTCAAATTGGCACAGATTAATTATGGAATATATTCCCCTTGACTTCCTCACAAATATGGTGCACCGAAAGACTGAATTATTTTATAAAATATGGCAGCCCTTTTTGAATTATATAAATGCAGATATTTCGGCTATCCTAACAAGGGCTTTTATTTAGTGAAGATTTCAGATCTGGCTGCTCCGGGGCCCCTTGGGAGAGGAATCCTGCGCCAATACGGGTTTTATTATATTTGATGTTTATACATTCCGAGCATGTAAGAGACTTAGGTATACACTCTGGTTAGTTATAGGTTAGATTAGTAGAAAGTTGAGTTTTTTTTTCTTTCTTTCTTTCTTCGGTTCTTGTTTTTTTTCTTTTTCTTTTTGTTTTCTTTCTTTTTCTTTTCTTTGTTAAATTATGACTATTGTATATATGATTTAATTGTATATCAATGTTTGTATTTGAGAGTTTTGTTTATTTTTGTAAATTTGCAAAAATGTTAAATTTCAATAAAAATATCTAAATATAAAAAAAAAATTCCTTACCGCTTCTTTCACCTCCTTGGTAACATCATGCACTAAGAGTGCAAAGACTGCCTCTCGAGCACCGACATACAGAATCTGTTCATCTTCATCTAGTCGCAGGGTTGAGTAATTGTAGATATTGGGTTTGGAGAAGTGTTTCACTCCCTTTAGTGCTACAAGAGAAAAGAATATTAGCTCTCGGTAACACCAATATGTCAAGGCAAGATGCAGCTGAAGCCTACACAGTATCACTCAAACACCACCAATGCCCTACTTTTTCCTTTGGCATATCAGAACCACAAATCTACCCTCAAACATACCCACTGTGTACACTAAACCACCACATGAACACCAGACATTTATCACCCAGCCCCACCTTCAACCATGTCATGTGCTGATTCCTTGCTGACCCACATACATGCATGACTATTCAGCAAGACAAGCTGCTTGCAAGCAGCTGCTCACCTAATCATCCGAAGAAAAAAGACGCTGACTTCATAGTTTTACTGTCAGCAAAGCAAGAAATCCCATTTACAGTGTAAATTTCAGCTAAATCACATGACACTGCAAATCCTAGGCAGCTGCATTCAATGGTTCTTTTGTGCTTGTCAACTAGTGATGTCTCTACCAGGTTAGTGCTTAAACCAAACGCTGTAGATAGAATGGATGATGATGACAATGCACTATTATAGCCAAGGTCTTCTCCAATAGTAGCTTAGCAGTAGACAAGCATCTAAAACCATCACCATTGTACATAGCTCCCTGGAGAAATCCTGCCCTCAGTAACATGTGGTCGAACAAAATCACATTTTTCTGCACCATGCTTTGATTACTGTCAGAGGAGTGCTGCTGGTCATGTGACACAATCCTGCAGATGCTTTGCTGTGCTCTCCTTTGCCAAAGGCGGCAGCTGTGATTGACCTTTACCACATTCACAGAGGAATCCAATACGACCAGGAACCTATAACTGTGCAAGTGACAAGCACTTCAAGAACAAGGAGTATGAACACTAATGTCACTAACCTAATACAGGCTCGAATATACATCAAGATGGGATGGAAAACCGCTTAAACACTGGTGTGTCAGCCTGTGCTGCAGCTTGATTTCTCCTGGCAAATTTCAGCAAACTATGATTCAGAACCTCAACATACTGGGGCAGACAACGGAACCAATTCAGTTCAATGGACTAACAGAAAACCCAGGAGCTCAATGGGAGTTGGCGCTCTGATACTGCTTCCCAAGGTGCTCAAAGCACAATACCAGAGATTCAAGTCTCAGAACAAATTACAACAGTTTCCAACATAAACCACAAGCACATAGTGGAACAAAGATCTGCAAATCTGGCTAAAGCTGGTTTCCCCAACATGAACCCACAATTATGCCTGCTTTGTCAGGTCAATTACTTCCAAGCTTCAGCCATAAACTAGTCTACCCCCATGATCTAAAAGCATTAGCAGTGCACCCTCTCTCCCTGTCCCCCATCACTCAAAGAACCCAACCATTGTGGCACAAAGCCTTTCAAAAGCATGGATCACATCTTCAGTATCAGTAAGGATGCAAGCTTGTATGTCAGGAATATCCTTGGTAAGACTGGCAACAGAACACAAGACAGAACAACACAACATGGTGGAGTTGTTGTTTCTGATCACTTCTGAGCAGAATGTTTAACACAGGCAGGCAGGGGACAAAGCTGGTCACTTACTCCTTTGAAAAACACAAGGCAGCCTGGTATCACTTGGTTAACAGGTGCACAATCTTGCACTTCTGATATTATCCCAAGTTAAGGGGTCTCTTGTGGCACAGTAGCGATGTCACTAACTCTGGCCTGAGGGGCCCAAGTTTAAGTCTCACCTGTTCCTAAGGCAAACACATTTTGAAAAGCTACATTTTAAAACACACTGCAATTTCAAGTCCAACACTTAATCAGCAGTACAATGTTTCAAATGCATATGAGGATACAAGAGTGCAGGCAGATTTGCAGCTGCCTTCAGATTTCCCTCCAAATCTTCACATTTCAGCCAGTAAGTGACAGCAGGTAGCTTATTTTCCTGCGATGAAAGCACGGGCTGGGACCCATGAACACCACTGAAATAGTTCACTGTTTAATATGAAATATCACTACATTACATAATCAGGCATAAAGTGCCTAACTGTGTACCTTCAAATTAGGTCAGAGTAGTTTCACGTGAAGAACAGGGAACATTCTTGATCTGAAACCATGAACAGGTTTCCTCATCTCCATGTCATTGCACAGGTATTTCCAGCATTTTGTGATTGTAGTTTCGCTAAATGTGTGCCTTCTTTGAACCAAGTAAATACTGATTGGCACTATACTCAAAAGCATTACGCTGTTCAGGCAAAGTTCACAGGAGTTCACCTGCTAAAACAGCATCTTCACTGTGTGAACACAGTTCTGGGTGAAATGTCAGTTCTCAGCAAATTGAGACATTGGCAATTTAACAATTCAACTTGCGCTAATCCCAAATGACTGAAAGCCTTTGGACCTTTGGATAGTTTCTCCTCTTCCAATCTTTCGTGAATAACATCAGAAGTCACCAAACACCAGGTGAGTGTCCAGCAGGTTTATTTGACATCAAGTCTTCGGAGCAATGCCCCTCAGTCAGGCAGAGTCATCAGCAAGAGTAGCACTCCGAAAGCTTGGGATTTTCAAAAAACCTTTTGGACTGTAACTTTCTTCTGACCTCGTCCAACATCAGCACTTCCACATGCTAGCCACACCATTTTGTGGAAAATACTGCTGAGTTATCAATCCTTTCCTTAGTTCCCTCCAGTAATTCCTTGCGAGAGCTGAACAAGGCTGGCCACTACCCAACAACAGCCAGCATTATAGCAGAGATCAATTAAAATGGTTATTTTGTCTTAAGCTTCAAAACCTTAAGGAAGTATTCCTGACAGTTTACAGAAGCAGTCCTCTGTCAGTCAAGACAGATTTGAAGATTAGATACTGATTAGAGTGGATTAGATTAGATTACTTACAGTGTGGAAACAGGCCCTTCAGCCCAACAAGTCCACACCGACACACCGAAGCGAAACCTACCCATACCCCTATCCTTACATTTGCCCCTTACCTAACACTACAGGCAATTTAGCATGGCCAATTCACCTGACCTGCACACCTTTGGACTGCGGGAGGAAACCGGAGCACCCGGAGGAAACCCACGCAGACACGGGGAGAACGTGCAAGCTCCACACAGTCAGTCGCCTGAGGAGGGAGTTGAACCCGGGTCTCTGGCGCTGTGAGGCAGCACTGCTAACCACTGTGCCACCGTGCCGCCCACTAATAAGCAAGCCAGGGATTAAGTCAGAGAATAAAAAAAACTTGTTCCAATATAGCATGTAGTTCTTTGCACATAGAATGCACTGCCTCCACATTAACTAGCTTAAACATTCCTCCATTTGCTTATATGACATCTTCCAGTTCTTACATTTTTATAGGGACATTTCAAATAGCCTTAAGTGATTGTGTTGTATTCTGGTACTACCTATCCAATGCACCAAATTATCTTTGAGCTTCTATCATATCCCAACTTTCCTTCCTTTGATCTACGTGTACTACGTGGAAATATTCAACTCTCTACGGCCACTCAACATTTTAACGTGCAAAGAGAGCTACTTCCTCTTTTGCTACATGTTACTGCACATGTTCCATAGCTCAGACATTTCCCAGCATTGATTTTGGCAAAATACCCACTTGCTCAGGTACTTAGCTCCCTTAAACCTGCTACAAATACAAATGTGTGTAAAACCATTGATTTACAAGCAAGAATACCTCACTGCCTATTCCAACTTTGAACACATGAACACTCGAAGACCAGCAGAATCCATTACTCACTTGATAGCAGCTGAGTGACCACAACAATAAAGCATTTGTGCTACTTTGCTCAATTGGTTTCAACTTACCATTGACTCCAGTCAATGTTTTATGCCATCCCAGAAATGCCACAATTTATTACACTCAACATTAAATCTGTTTTTAAACTCACTCCCAGGGTGTCTAAATCTCTTTATTACCATCTTCAAACCATTCTTTGTACATCTTTTAGTGTCAAGAAAGTGAGGACTGCAGATGGTAGAGATCAGAGTCGAGACAGGGGTGCTGGAAAAGCCACAACGTGTCAGGCAGCGTCCGATGAGCAGGAAAATTGGCATTTTGGGCACGAACCCTTCATCTTTTAGTGTGACCAGCAATAACAACATTTTTATGCCTGTTCAATCCACAGTGTCAGCAACAGGACAGGAGAGGGGCTACACAGAAAATTCTAGGCTCAAAACTATCAACACTTTGCTTAAACGCTTTTATTTCTATCACCTCTTGGCCACTGTCTAATGTCTGTCATGACAAAAATCTGACTTAGCTTGATTGCTTTATTCCACGTCAAACAAGTTGCAACAAACATCTATGCGATTAGACCAAAGAAACATATCTGCCAAGGTGCACTGTGTTTCCAAGGTACAATCTGTCAAACCACCAAGTCTCAAGGTGAGCCCGGATCTCATTCCAGCAGAACAAGTACAAAAGACCTCTATTTAGTCTATTATATTGTGAACATTTGTTGAAAACCAGTGGCAAAATTTAACTTCTGATTGATGGACAAGATGCAAGTTTTTCAAACTTTTAATGCTTTTGGTTTAGTCATGACAAAATAACTTCATCATAAAGCCCAGGCCAACTGCCTTTAATGTAGATCATGATTTCCAATTCAAACAACTCAACTACATTCCTGTAGTCTTAAGTCTTTCATTCTAACCATTTGAGTTTCAGCACTCTTGGCTGCTCAGTATCTCAACTTTGGTTGAAGGAGGCTATTACAACAATGGACCTAATTGTTTCAGATCTCCATCAGGGTAAAGGCAGCACTCATGGCCAATGTTGCTCAAAACCTTTCTGTATGCTATTTATAGCAGTGTTACAAGCCACGGAGCTCCTCAACGCACATGGATTTTCCCCAATATTCCCATCCTCTCAGTGTTTTTTGAAAAGAACTTTCACAGCTGCAGTTTTTCTCACCACCTACCTCAAGCTCCCTGCCCAGCCTTGTGCCCTCATGAGTTTACCATTCTCTTTCAACCTATGATCACTAGTCACAACAACGAACTCCAACAATCACGGACCTTGAATAGACAATTAACTGCATTTCCAATATGGCTACCTTCATAAATAGTAGCTATCCGAAGTGAGACTCTAAGATTCAGATGAAACTTCAAACAGCCAATGTGCAAAAAGAGGACAGACGCATGGTGCAAACCAACTGCCCAAATATCTGATGACAATGGGGGTGGGGGGGGGAAAATAATGGCCTGATAACCTCTGCTCATTTGATCTCAAACTACTGCCGATTTATTGGTGTCTTCTTCAAAGCAAGAAAGATTACAGTATTCCAAACTTAGCTTCAACACTACTTGACTGTCGTTGTGAGACTGTGTCCACAAGCAAGATATGGTATCCATGTAAACTCTCACACTCAAGTCTAAGTCTGCAACAAAGTCGCAGCCTAAAAATAAGCCCTTTGTCACCAGCATCGCAGGTCAGCTGTGTCTCACTCCATTTTAGCAACTGGAAAGCAACTACCAGTGCTGCACTCAGTCTAAGTGTTTTTCACGATCAACTCGGGCTAAGTCCAATAAACCTGTTACCTTTTTGTTCTTCTGTACAAATCTCGTCTGACAACGCTGCTCCTTTAACAAGGTTACGCTGCCCTCTTGTTTTTGAGGGGGGTTGTAAAGGCAGAGGTCCTCAATGCCTCAACTGGCTACTTTATTACTGTTAATCAGCGAAGCCTTTCAGGTTTGTATTTAATGCACTCGTAGAATGCAGGTGGAGTGGCCAGTTCTCTGGGTTCAGGTTTTATTCCCTAGTTTTGGTTTCCAGCTAAAACTAACCCAAAGAAACAGCTCCATGCTGAACTCTTAGATCTCTCCTGTAAAAACTTGTTTCAATTTACCTTTTTGCCAAAGGGTACGTTTATCTAATGTTACAGGAAATCGGAACAGCTCTTTATTAAGTTGCATTTTCAAATGGTTATGTTATTCTAAATTTGGTTTTAGAGTCAAAGAGATGTGCAGCACAGAAACAGACCTTTCGACCCATGCTGACCAAATATCCTGAATTCGTCTTGTCCCATTTGACAGTATGTAGCCCACACCCCTCTGAACCCCTTCCTATTCATATACCCATCCAGATGCCTTTTCAATGTTGTACTTGTACCTGCCTCGACCACTTCCTCTGGCAGCACATTCCATACACGCACCAACCTCTGCGTGGAAAGTTACCTGTTCGGTCCCTTGTGCATCTTCCCCCGCTCACTTGTAAAACTTTTCAGAACCATTTCAAACTAGACCAGAACTGCAGTATTCCCAAAGCAGCCTCACCAATGTCCTGTACAGCTGCAACATGATCTCCCAGCTCCTACACTCTATGCATTGAGCAATAAAGGCAAGCATTCCAAAGGCTTTCATTATTGTCATGACCTGTAACTCCACTTGCAAGAAACTTGAAACTCATCAAATTAGAAAAGCCCGCAACTTCACTGTCAAGCAAAGCATAACAGTGAGTAACTAGCATCCAAGTCATCATTAACCATGCAAGCTGTGGAGATGCTTCAATGAATTTGATCAGCCAATGCTGTAATGACAAAGCCAAGTTGCAGGGCAAACGGTTGAGCTGAAGTTCCCACATGCAGTGCCATGATTTCAGACGCGAATTATTACATACCATCTAAACACAGATGACAACACTCAAGTCAAGGACATGGAAGATCATAGATACGATTCACTCCAGTCACCACTCGTCACCAAACTGATGAACTGCAAGTGATTTCACCATCAGTGGCTCCGATCTCCTTTTCGTGAAAGCAATTAAGCTGATACATTTAAGACATCCTGTGCAGATATAACAGCACAGTAGGAAGCCTTTTGGCTGGGTATAAAATGAAGATTCAGACGAGGAACTGCACTGGAAACACAAGTTTCTGTCTACATGGCAATGTGCTGGCATATACTAAAGACACCATAGTTTGTTCATGCATGTTCCAGCTGTTAATGCTTCATGCATAAAATAATAGCCAGCAATGCAGAAATAAAAGCTTAGCAAGCTTTTGGTCATTACATAGATTTATGCCAACTGACTCATAGAATGATAATTGCGAACCAAAGTCACCATGGTTATTTCAGTGGGTTTGTCAGGGGCCCCTGCTGCTCCAGTCCAATCCACATATTGGTCAACAGCAATCTTCCGTTTAACACCTGCTGTCTGTTCAATGTAGCCAATAGGTGCAGGAGTCGGCCCTTCGGGCCTCCACCACCATTCATTATGATCATGGCTGATCATCCACAATCAGCATCGTGTTCCTGCTTTATGCCCATAACCCTTGTTCCACTACGTCCATGAGGTCTATCCATCTCTTTCTCGAAAGTATCCAGAGACTCGGCCTCCACTGTCTTCTGGGGCAGAGCATTCCATATATCCACGACTCTCTGGGTGAAGAAGTTTCTCAACTCTGTTCTAAATGGCCTACCCTTCACTTTTAAACTGTGTCCTCTGGTTCTGGACACACCCATCAACAGAAACACATTTCCTGCCTCCAGAGAGTGTCCAATCTTTTAATAATCTTATACGTCTCAATCAAATCCACACTCATCCATGTAAAATGAAGTGTATACAAGCCCAGTCACTCCAATCTTTCAGCGTAACATAGTCTCGCCATTCCGGGAACTGACCTTCTGAACCTACGCTGCACTCCCTCAATAGCCAAAATGTCCTTCCTCAAATTTGAAGACCAAAAGTGCACACATTAGTCTAGGTGCGGTCTCACGGGGGCCCTGTACAGCTGCAGATGGTTGTATTTGCTCTGAAATTCAATTCATCTTGTTATGAAGGCTAGCATGCCATTTGCTTTCTTCACTGCCTGCTGTAGCTGCATGTTTGCTTTCACTGACTGATGTACAAGAACACCTAGATCTCGTTGTACTTCCCCATTACCTAACTTGACGCCATTTAGGTAGTAATCTTATTCTTGCCATCAAAGTGGATAACCACACATTTATCCACATTGAAATGCATTTGCCATGCATCCGTCCACTCACCTGAACCTGTCCAAGTCACCCTGTATTCTCAGAACATCCTCCTCACATTTCATCCTGCCACCTAACTTTGTGTCATCAGCAAATTTGCTGATATTGCATTTAATATCATTTATTTTATCTATATCATTAATGTATATTTTCAACAGCTGCTGTCCCACCACCGAATCTTGAGGTACCCCACTGGGCACCACCTGCCACTCTAAAAGGAACCCATTTATCACTACTCTTTGCTTCCTGTCAGCCAGCCAATTTTCAGTCCAAGTCAGTATTTTGCCCCAAATACCATGTGCCATAATTTTGCTCACTAATCTCCTATGTGGGACTTCAAAGTCTTTCTTAAAGTCCAGGTACACGACATCCACTGACTCTCCCTTGTTCATCTTGGTAGTTACATCCTCAAAAAATTCCAGAACATTAGTCAAGCACAATTTCCCCTTCGTAAATCTGACATATCCTGTTATTACTATCCAAGTGAGTCATAACTTCATCTTTTATAATTGACTACAGCATCTTTCCCACCACTGACGTCAGCCTAACTGGTCTATAATTCCCTGTTCTCTCTCCCTCCTTTCTTGACAATTGGGACAACATTAGCCAACCTTTCATCTGCTGAAACTGATCCTTAATCTATTGAACATTAGAAAATGATTACCAATGCATCCAGGATTTCTACAGCCACCTCCTTAAGTATCTTGGGATGCAGACCGTCAGGTTATCAGGAGCAGCCAACATGACTACATTGGAAACCTTCATGGCTTCAGATCAAAACCACAGGAACTGATCTCACCTGCATGCTACTATACTGTACACAAAGGACCATGAAAATTTCACCCTTGGGACAAGGCAGAGCCTTGTTCCCTGTGAAGGGAATTTTACTCCATTTAGCCTACTTAATGTGTGCCTGGTAGTGTTTGAGACAGAAACAAATTCAGCTTTCCAGATAATCTCAAGTTTTATTTGGAGCAATGTTTGATGGAAACAGTGTCCAATGTGCTGACTGCACAGGTGAAGTTCTTTTTCAAGACTCTTATACACTTGATGCAACAGCAATACGCCAACTTCTGCGTACCACCAAAATTTTATTAAGCACAAGCTTTCTGAAGGAACTCTTAACACTTCGCAGGGCTTGCAGAGCCATGTCAAGAGATGCCTGAACAAAAGAAACATCCTTCCTTTCTACAGTACAAAAGTTTCACATTATAGTAACCCCCACAAGACAACCCCCAGCCATTTCCCCTACAGTCACATGTCACTCAAGACACAATGTAGTAATCACACCATTTCCTGAGACAATGTGATTAAATCATTGCTTAATGGTATAAACTGCATTTTATGGTAACTGCAGTCTTCTTATTCTGACTAGGGGATGATGATGCAAATGGCTCTAAATGGATAGAGATGGGAAAGTGAATTCCTTACATTCTACCTGGAGGTCAGAGGCATACCACCCCACCCCGGGAAGATCCAATG
Organism: Hemiscyllium ocellatum; assembly: GCF_020745735.1. Lineage (NCBI taxonomy): Eukaryota > Metazoa > Chordata > Chondrichthyes > Orectolobiformes > Hemiscylliidae > Hemiscyllium > Hemiscyllium ocellatum. Next base: position 14,597,054 of record NC_083448.1, read on the forward strand.
TCCTGCAGGTTCAGCAGAGCAAACTAACCCTTTAATATCTCACAAAACACAAGCTGTAACTGACCCAGTGCTGACTTAAATGGAAAGCAGCTCACTGCACATTAACCAGATCAAAACCAAATGACAGACAAAACATGAATTGATGTATGTCTTAAGAAATTGAAGATTTCCACACCTCCTTAATATTAATCGCCAAACTCCAATAATGGAAAAAGGAAATATTAAATTGCCTCAAAACAACTGCACATGCTCTGCATTTTTTTTTTTAAGTTTCAATCTGACTGCTTATTATGCTCACAAATTTGCTCAGACTGGATTTTACTCCAATCTAAAACTAGGTTTCCAGTGGCCAGATGCTGAAGTGGCTCTATGAGCAACTATCCTTTTGGCTGGACCATATTCAGCATACAGCACCTGAAGGCTAAGGCTTGCCACAGCGGACATGGTAGTCAATGGACCTTTGCCATGTTTCTGTTGGATCCTTAAGGGTTTCACATCCTTATCACCTTTTCAGATACTTACCTGGAAAATCCAAGGTGGCAATCTTTGACCAAGAGAAACAAACAGCATGGCTCCTGCATTTTACAAATGCTCAGAATGCTGTACAAACAAGTACTTGGAAAGGTTTGCTATCTCCTCGTCATCCTCAGGACTGAGGTTTGAGCTTGCCATCACGTCCAAGTCTTTGCTCTACTCAGTCCACCAAACTAACTCCTTCATTAGGTCATAAGTGTTCACTTTACCCTCAAGCCAGCAGACCACTAACAATCCTCTCAACTATCTTCTGTTGTCATATGTTAGATTCACGAAGTGCACAAATCCTATTACATGTTGCATCAGAACATGAGTTAATTCAACAACGAGCCATTGTGAAAGGAGCAAGACATGCTTAAGTGCTTCCAGCAAATTTGACTCTCAGCCCCAGTAACATGAACATAATGACGGACGTAGACTGGTTTGTTTTCCACTCTGGTCACTCTAAGCGAAAGCATTAGTTTCACATGACGCCTCCAGAACTGCTTGCTTTATCAGTTTTATAGAACACAGAACATTACAGCACAGTACAAGGCCTTGAGCACTCAATGTTGCGCCGACCTGTGAAACCAATCTGAAAACTAAACTGTGAAACCAATTCCTCATTCCTGAAGAAGGGCTCATGCCCATAACGTCGATTCTCCTGCTCCTTGGATGCTGCCTGACCTGCTGCGCTTTTCCAGTAACATATTTTCAAACCAATCCGAAGCCCATCTAACCTACCCTAATCCATTTTCATTTGGATGTTTATTCAATGACCATTTAAATGCCCTTAAGGTTGGTGAGTCTACGACTGTTGCAGGCAAGGTGTTCTTGACCCTTACCGCTGAGTCAAGAAACTGCCTTTAACATCTGTCCTAGATCTGTCACCCCTCAATTTCAAGCAACGTCCTCTCCTGCTCGCCATCACCATTTGAGGGAAAAGGCTCTCATTGTCCACCCTATTTAAACCCTTTGATCATCATCTTTGTCTCAACTATGTCACCTCTCAATCTTTTCTCTAATGAAAACAGCCTCAAGTCTCCCAGCCTTTCCCTCCATACCAGGCACCATCCTAGTACACCTCCTCTGAACTCTTTCCAACGCTTCCACATCCTTCCTTTAATGTGGTGACCAGAATGATATGTAATACTCAAAGTGCAGCCATACCAGAGTTTTGTACAGCTGCAACATAACTTCATGGCTCTGAAACTCAATCCCTCGACCAATAAAAGCTAACACACCATATGCCTTCTTAACAACCCCATCAACCTGGGTGGCAACGTCCAGGGATCAATGCACATAGACACTGAGATCTCTCTGCTCATTGACACTACCAAAAGTCTTACCATTAGCCCAGGACTATGCAATCCTGTTACTCCTTCCAAAGTGAATCACCTCACACTTTCCTGCATTAAACTCCATTTGCCACCTCTTAGCCCAGCTCTGCAGCTTATCTATGTCCCTCTGTGCAACATGCTTCAGCACTATCCACAACTCCACTGACCTTAGTGTCATCCACAAGTTTACTAATCCAGCCTTATTCGCCCTCATCCAGGTCGTTTATAAAAATGACAAACAGCAGTGGCCCCAAAACAGATCCTGGAGGCACACCACTAGTAACTGAATGCCAGGATGAGCATCTCCCATCAACCACCACCCTTCTGTCTTCTTTCAGCGAGCCAATTTCTGATCCAAACTGCTAAAATTGCCCTCAATCCCATGCTTTGTTCAACATTTTGTGCAATAGCCTACCATGGGGAACGTTATCAAACGTCTTACTGAAATCATGTACACCACATGAACAGCTTTACCCTCACCCACCTGTTTGATCACCATCTCGAAGAACTCAAAGGTTTGTGAGCTACACTTCACAAACTGTGAAGTCTATCCCTCATCAACTTATTCCTCTCTAGATGATTCGAAATGTGATCTCTTATAACCTTTTCCAACACTTTGCCCACAAACAAAGTAAGGCACACTTATTGAAAATTACCAAGGTTGTCTCTACTCCCCTTCTTGAATAAGGCGACATTTGTTTCCCTCCAATCTGCTGGAACTATTCCTGTAGACATTGACAACGACTCTGTAATCTCCTCCCTGGCTTCCCAGAGAATCCTAGGATAAATCCCATCCCGCCCAAGGGACTTACTCATTTTCACACTTTCCAGAATTGCTAACATCTCCTCCTTGCAAACATCACCCCATCGAAGCGACACGACCAGCTATCCCTAGTAGCCATACACTCAGATGACAAACAACATGAATTCGATTGGGACAACACAACTATTATAGAACAGGCCAAACAGAGAACAGCCAGGGAATTCCTAGAAGCATGGCACTCATCCACGAATTCTATCAACAGACACATCGACCTAGACCCTATATACCGGCCACTGCAGTGGACAGCAACTGACAACCGGAAGCGGCAGATTCAAACCAGTATAAATGCTGGAGGAATCAGCACAGAAGCGCTTCACAGGAGGCTCCCAAGCACTGAGGATGTCACCTAAAAAGGGGACGAAACGTTTGCAAGAAAAACTCCCAGCTCGGCGAGCAGAACCACAACAACGAGCACAAGCTACAAATCTTCTCTCAAACTTTGATCACCCCATCTAGTCCAGGCGCCTGTATCTCGGTATTCTCCTTGACTTTATTTTTCGTCAGTATTCACACTGGCAAAAGACTTCATTTACTGCTACCCCGATCTCCTTGGGCTCCACGCACAACTTCCCACTGTTCACGATTGACTAGAGAAAAATTACACCATTCTTTTATTCCTCGTATACCTATAGAAAGCTTTATGGTTTTCCGTGACCCTATCTGACAAAGACTTCTCACGACCCCTCCTGGCTTGTCTTAGCTCTAAGTTTTCCCTGGCTAACTTGTAACTCTCTAACTTGCAACCCTAACTGAGCCTTAACCTCTCATCCTCACATAAGCCTTCTTCTTCCTCTTGACAACAGCTCCTGTGCTTGACCACCCTCCCTGCCTAACAAGTACATACTTGTCAAGGACCTGCAGTTGCGGTTCCTTGACATCCCCTGCAGTTTCCTTCCCCATCCTATCCATCTTAAATCTTGCTTAATTACATCATAATTGCCTCTCCCTTCGATGTAACTCTTGCCCTGCATTATAGAACTATCCCTTTCCATTGCAAAGGTATACATAATTAAATTGTGGTCACTGTCACCAAAATGCTTAACTCCCTGCAAATCTAGCACCTGGCCAGGTTCATTACCATGTACCAAATCCAATGTGGCCTTGCCCCTTGTTGGCCTGTCGACATACTGTGTTGGGAAATCATCCTGCACGCATTGTACAGAAACTAACCCATCTATAGTACTTGAACTAGAGTATTTCCAGTCAATATTTGGAAAGTTCAAGACTCCATGACAACCAATCTGTTACTCTCGCTTCTATCCAGAATCATCTTTGCCATCCTATCCTGTACATCTCTGAAGCTATTTGGAGGTGTGTAGAAAACTCCCAACAGGGTGACCTTCTCCTTGCTCGTTTCAAACCTCAGCTCATACTATCTCTGTAGAAGATTCTCAAAACATTCTTACTGCTACAATAATACTGTCCTTGACCAGGAATGCCACACCTTCCCCTCTTTTACTATCTTCTGTGTTGCGACTGAAACATCTAAATCACGGAACCTGCAACCAGTCCTATCTCCGCTCTATCCATGTCTCAGAAATGGCCACAACATCGAAGCTACAGGTACCAACCCACGCTGCAAGTTCACCCACCTTATTCCGGATGCCCCTGGTGTTAAAGTAGACACACTTCAAACCGTTTTCCTACTTGCTGGTGCACTCTCGTGACTGTGAAATCTTATTTCTGACCTCACTGCTCTCAACCTCCCGGACACTGCAATTACAATTTCGGTTCCTGTCCTCTTGCTGAACTAGTTAAAACCCTACCAAACAGCATTAGCAAATTTTCCCCCCAAGGATATTGGTACCCCTCTTGTTGAGGTGCAGACCGTCCTGTTTGTAGAGGTCCAACCTACCCCAGAATGAGCCCAATTACCCAGCTATCTGAAACCCTCCCTCCTGCATCATCCCTGTAGCCACATGTTCAACTCATCTCTCCCTATTCCTCACCTCGCTAGCACATGGCACAGATAACAAACCAGAGTTTGTTCTGGCTCTAAGCTTCCAACCGAGCTCGTTGCAATTCCGCCTTAAATCCACGTTCTTGTCGTTCGTGCCTGTGTGAACCACGACTTAGGGCTGCTCCCCCACCCCCTTAAGGATCACAAAAGCACAATCTGAGACATCACAAACCTTGGCACCTGGAGGCAATACATCAACCATGACACACTCGCTCCCACAAAAACCCCTAAATGTCCCCCTAATTATGGAGTCCCCAATGACTAATGCTCTGCTCTTCTCCCTGCTTCCCTTCTGAGCAACAAGGATTGACTGTGTCAGAGACCTGTACCGCATGGCTTATCCCTGGTAAATCGTCCCCCAACAGTACCTAAATTGTTTTACTTGTCATTGAGGGAATGGCCACAGGGAATCCCTGCACTGTCTGTCAGTTCCCTTTCCATTGCCTAACTGAAACACATCTACCTTTTTCTTGTACCTAAGGTGTGACTCCTCTCAATAACCCCTTCCACCTCCTGAATGATCTGAAGTTTATCCAGCTCCATATGTGGTTTCTTTGAGGAGCTGGTGTTGGGTGCACTTCCTGCAAATGAAGTCAATGGTGACACTGATGGTGAACCTTAACTCCCACATTCTGCAAAATGTTTCATACAATTCGAACTGTTCATCTGGCTTCAATCAGTTGTGAACACCACCACTCAACATTCTTCCTGAGATTTCTCCTCCAAATGCTCATTGTATGTTGGAATTGATTGGGGATCTGCTGATGATTTCCATTCCTAAAAACTCTCTCCCACACACTGTTCCTTCCTCATATCACTAACTACCTCCTACAGTCTTCATATCAAGAGTTTTATTGATGATTTCCATCTGCCATTTGTTCAGTCGGTTTTAGACTGCATACTGCTTGGATTCTTAACACAAACAACTCAATTACCGTTGTCCAGATACCTTCAAGTTAACAGGGCAACTAGTCTGGTCTACTCTTCATTCTGAGATGAACTCACTTCCATTTGTTTGCAACAGGTACACCAAAAAGTCATGTAGTTTTTAGTCTTATGCTTTCCAAACACATCAAGGAACTGCTGTTCATACCTTTGAAGGTTCAACCTTGCTGACCTTCTCTCCCTCTTGGCATTATGGTCCATACCAGCTCCTACCATGTGACTTGTGTTTTATCTGCCCAAACAGTTTCCACAACTTTGCATGCCAGATTTTGACTCTTCATTCAATAGCTTTGACTAGCAAAAGTTAATATATGCTTAAACACAAATCGAAACCACAGAAGTACCTTTGCCAGGAACCAGTGAGGAATGAAGGTTGCTGCTGCCACAATAATGGCAGGGCATTTTTCAGGCTAAGAGGTGAGTCCAATGACCAATGCTTCAAACATCAGCTGTAAGCGTGCTCGATAGTTACTGACGAACTCCTAGTTTCTTTGCAGAAGTATCAAAGAAGACATGGAAAGACGTGCATTTCGCTCGTTCATGGTTCTGGTGTGGAACGGCATTGCAAAGGGGGAAGATAAGGACTTTTTGCAGTACATGACAAGACGGAATGGAATTCAAAAACAAGTGAATAGAATATGTACAGGTGATTTTGAGAACAAGTGAATAATAAAGTTATCGCTCTGTCAAAACAGGTCAAACAAGAACAAAAGCCTAACCATTCAGGTTTTAGTACTGCATCAGTGTAGCTACTACATATAAGTGATTTCCTCGGGGAACCAGACACAAGCAGCAAGTCGCCGACATATGCCTCTAAGATTTTCAGTCAAGCCAAAAAAACTGCCTACATCTGTGAGATCAGAGCTTAAAAACGTGTTGCTGGAAAAGCGCAGCAAGTCAGGCAGCATCAAAGGAACAGGAGAATCGACGTTTCAAGCAGAAGTCCTTCTTCAGGAATGAGGAGGGTGTGCCAAGCAGGCTAAGCTAAAAAGGTAGAGAGGAGGGACTTGGGGGAGGGGCACTGGGAATGCAATAGGTGGAAGGAGGTTAAAGTGAGGGTGATAGGCCGGAGAGGTCAAGAAGAAGATTGCAGGTCAAGGAGGCGTCTTAGGGCTGGGACTGAGAAAAGGTGGAGGGAAGGGAAATGAGGAAGCTGGAGAAATCTGAATTCATCCCAAGTGGTTAGAGGGTTCCTAGGCGGAAGATGAGGCGCTCTTCCTCCAGGCGTCATGTTGCCATGGTCTGGCGATGGAGGCGGCCAAGGACATGCATTTCCTTGGTGGAGTGGAAGGGGGAGTTAAAGTGTTCAGCCACGGGGCGGTTGGGTTGGTTGGTGTGGGTGCCCCAGTGGTGTTCTCTGAAATGGTCCACAAGTAGGCGGCCTGTCTCCCCAATGTATAGGAGGCCACATCCGGTGCAGTGGATGTACCCACTCCAACCTCTCACCCTCGCAACGCGCAGCCCTCCACTCCAACCCCAACCTCACCATCAAACCGGCAGACAAAGAAGGCGCGGTAGTAGTTTGGCGCACCAATCTTGATATTGCTGAGGATAAACGCCAGCTCGCCATTGACCGTGACCCCACCTCCCACCACCAAACCATCATCTCCCAGACAATCCGTAACCTCATCACCTCAGGGGATCTCCCATCCACCGCCTCCAACCTCACAGTCCCACAACCCCGCACCGCCCGTTTCTACCTCCTGCCCAAAATCCACAAACCTGACAGCCCTGGCCGATGCATTGTCTCAGCTTGCTCTTGCCCCACCAAACTCATTTCTGCATACCTTGACACAGTCCTGTCCCCCTTAGTCCAAGAACTCCCCACTTACGTTCGGGACACCACCCATGCCCTCCAGCTCCTCCATGATTTGCACTTCCCCGGCCCCCAACGCCTTATCTTCACCATGGATATCCAGTCCCTGAACACCTCCATCCCCCATCACAAAGGCCTCAAAGCCCTCCGCTTCTTCCTTTCTCGCCAAACCAACCAGTACCATTCCACTGACACTCTCCTTCGACTGACTGAACCGGTCCTCACTATGAACAACTTCTCTTTCCAATCCTGCCACTTCCTCCAAACCAAAGGAGTAGCATGGGCACCCACATGGGCCCCAGCTATGCCTGCCTCTTCATCGGATATGTGGAACAGTCCATCTTCCCAAGCTACACTGGCACCACCCCACACCTTTTCCTCCGTTACTTCGACGACTGTATTGGCACCACCTCGTGCTCCCACGAGGACGTTGAACAGTTAATCCACTTTACTAACACCTTCCACCCCGACCTCAAATTTAACTGGACCGTCTCAGACTCCATCCTCCCCTTCCAAGAGTTTTCCATTTCCATCTCAGACAACCGATTCAACACGGATGTTTACTATAAACCGACTGACTCCCACAGCTACCAAGATTACACCTCCTCCCACCCTGCCCCCTGTAAAAATGCCATCCCATATTCCCAACTCCTTCGCCGCATCTGCTGCCAGGAGGAACAATTCCAATACTGAACCACCTAGATGGTCTTCTTCTTCAAAGACTGCAATTTCCCCTCAGACGTGGTTGACGATGCTCTCCACCGTATCTCCTCCACTTTCCGCTCCTCCGCCCTTGAATCCCACCCCTGCAATCGCCACCAGGACACAACCCCACCAACCTCCAGATACATCGTATCATCCTTCGTCATTTCTGCCACCTCCAAACAGACCCCACCACCAGGGATATATTTCCCTCCCCTCCCCTATCAGCATTCCGGAAAGACCACTCCCTCTGCGACTCCCTCATCAGGTCCACACCCCCCACCAACCCAACCTCCATTCCTGGCACCTTCCCCTGCAACCGCAAGAAATGCAAAACTTGCACCCACACCTCCCTCCTCACTTCCCTCCAAGGCCCCAAGTGATCCTTCCATATACATCACAAATTCACCTGCACCTCCACACACATCATTTACTGCATCCGCTGCACCCGATGTGGCCTCCCCTTCATTGGGGAGACAAGCCGCCTACTTGCAGAACGTTTCAGAGAACACCTCTGGGACACGTGCCCCAACCAACCCAACCATCCCACGGCTGAACACTTCAAGTCCCTCTCCCACTCCGCCTAGGACATGCAGGTCCTTGGCCGCCTCCATCGCCAGACCATCGCAACACGACGCCTGGAGGAAGAGCACCTCATCTTCCGCCGGAACCCTCCAACCCAAGGGATGAATGCATATTTCTCCAGCTTTCTCATTTCCCCTCCCCCCATCTTATCTCAGTCCCAAACCTCGGACTCAGCACCGCCTTCTTGACCTGCAAACTTCTTCCCGACCTCTTCGCCCCCACCCCACTCCGGCCTATCACCCTCACCTTAACCTCCTTTCACCTATCGTATTCCCAACACCCCCCTCCCCCAAGTCCCTCCTCCCTACCTTTTGTCTGAGCCTGCCTGGCACACCCTCCTCATTCCTGAAGAAGGGCTTATGCCCGAAACGTCGATTTTCCTGTTCCTTTGATGCTGCCTGACCTGCTGCGCTTTTCCAGCGACACATTTTTAAGCTCTGATCTCCAGCATCTGCAGTCCTCACTTTCTCCAACATCTGTGAGAGGCAGAGTGCCATTTTATTTCATTCCAATTGTTCACTCACTTCCCACTTCTGGGAATGTCAGTCTGCTCTAACAGGAAACAGATGCGAGGTTAATTGACCCTTGGCCAGTCCATGCTGTTGCAGGAAGGACAAGGATAAGCTTGCCAACCACCTGCAATGGATGGAACTGCTGAGCTGAGAGCTTCCAGTCCAATACCGGATGTCAGCACAAGTTTTAGCTGCTGGTTTCAGGACTCCATGTCTCGGTGGTAACTCTTGGACATCCAGAGTCGAAGAAATCAGATATTGAACAGGAGTGTGAAGGTAGCAGTGGAAGTGAAATAAAATGGTGAGCATTGCTGTGCTCACTTGGGGCAGCATGGTGGCTCAGTGGTTAGCACAGCTGCCTCACAGCGCCAGAGACCCAGGTTTGATTCCCACCTTGGGCGACTGTGTGCAGTTTGCACATTCTCCCAGTGTCTGCATGGGTTTCCTCCAGGTGCTCCGGTTTCCTCCCACACTCCAAAGATGTGAAGGTTAGGTGAACTGGCCATGCTAAATTGCCCAGTGTTTGGTGCATGAGTCAGGGGTAAATATAGGGTAGGGGTATGCGTCAGGGTGTGTTACTCTTCCGAGGTCGGTGTGGCTTGTTGGGGCCCAAGGGCCTGTTTCCATACGGTAGGGAATCTAATCTACTCTTTAAAAAAAACAGATCAGGTGATCATAAACTTTAAAATTGCACATATTTGGCGCCATCTGTACATTCAGGGGTGCTGCTGAATTGTCACATCTTTGGATGCTGTCACTCAGGTTTCTCTGGACTGTTCACCAGGTTGTCTGAGAGCATCCCATTATATTATTCCACAGTATTGCTCACTACCAACATAAGCCAGGACGAAAACAGCCAGCTGCTCCTCCCCTCCAGAAGCCCAACATTTATTTCAAGACAGAGACAACAGTAACTAATCAGAGGCTCCTACTCAAGATTCCTTCAAAACTTGGACCCTGTGAATTCCCACAGAACCCAGGTTTTCCTGAAACAGGTACTATACCTCTGCCAGACAATCAGCACAAATCATGTTGGTAACTTTCACTCCAACGAAAACTCAAATCTCATTTTGTCTAATGGCTGCTCTCAAAACTGTGACTAAATCTTTTTTAAATGCCCAAATGCCCATCTATCCTCTCCTCCTCAATCCCACATTCGCCCTCACAGATGTTGCTTCAATTCAATACTTAACAATACACATCAGTTCATTCAAATGTGCATTCCCAGTTGACTTCATAATAACAACACATTTCAATGTTACTGGGGAGAAGTCTTTTTAAGTGGATAATCTTGTCCTCTTCTGCATTTTAAGAAACAACTTTCCAGTCACATCAACAAGAAACTCTTCAGCAACCTCAAGCCCTTTCCAATGCTAAGATCATGGCTCATGTACTGAACTTGAGGACTGATGCTTAAAATTTAACAAGAAATTGACACAGTTCATCTGGAAGTGACTGGCAATGAGTGGGGTTTCCAGGCAATACAACATCAAAAGTAGACTTGTGCTCCTCCAAATGGCGCCAATAGAACTATCTATGCTGTATCCTTTCCTGAAAGGATTAAAAGAAGGCAATGTTTCTTAGCAAAGATTTTCCAACTTCTACAGTACAACCAAACTCTAAGCACTCCAACAGAGCTTTGAAATTATAGATTACAGAAAACATCAACTTATCCTGTATGAAAGACTAAGCATCATGAAACCCAACTTAAAAGGTTACTCACCAAATCCAAAAACTAAAATAGACAAATCCCAACTTGAGTTGGCCAAAATGAATTAAGGCCAAATGCTTGCCCCTCTAAGACAACCATAGTGTAAATCATGATACTATTTCAGTTTGCAGGAAATTATATTCTTTACTCATAATTGTAGATGTTACAGCCAATATGGGCAGAGATTCCCTATAATTTGTAAATCACAAATAGGCATCTGCACTCAACTACAAAACATTATGGTCACCGAGGATGGGCTGGTTGTTGGTGGCTAGGGTGTGGTCTTCACTTTTAAAAAAAAGACCCTCTCACTATATCTGGAGTGCAAACGTACATTCTTTTCCCTTGTTCCTACTGTTAAATCTCACATAAGCTTATAAACTATAATCAACCATCAACACTAGCATTGTGCCATTCAACCATTCAAGCCTGCTTCGCCATGAACAGCTGATCCTGTATGTCAAGGTAAACTTGATGTCAGCTCACCAATGATTGATGCCAGTACGCTGGACAAAGGTAGATCATGTTTCTACGATGTTGGACCTGAATATCTCCACTTAATCCTGACCCAAACCAAATTCGGAACCATTCATCTCAATCCATTATGGTGTTCTTTCTTCCAACCTCCATTAACTAATTTGGGTGTACAGAATTTCCATTTATGCTATGTCTGACCCTGAACCTGTACCACACAAAGTCGTGGATGCGAAGTCACAGAACATCTTCAAGGTTGAAGACTTTCAAGGCATAATGGGAGCAACTTGGGCTGGGTTAGAATTAAGTGGAGATGTTCTTATCTAGCACAATGGGATGATGAGTCATATCCAATCAGTTCAGCAACAATGCTTGCTGAACTGACAGCAAGCCAGCTGATAGTGAAGAGAGACCATGCTGATGATTCACCTGAATTTCATGGTAACCTCCATTACCTGTTGCAAAATTCAAAAGCTCTAACTCAAATCAGCTGGTTAACATAATCCACACATTACAGTAGCTTGAGTTTCTTCCCCCCCTCACCCCCACATGGGCAGAGATCCCAAAAGCTTAAAAGGAAACAAAACTCCATTCAGAAATAGCTTGGTGTCAATTTTACATTTGCATGTTTGAGTGGGAGAATCAAAACATTTCATGTGTAACACAATTGGGTGAGCTTTAGTCAAAGAGAAGCAAAGCACTCCACAAGCAGGGAAAAAAAACAAACCCAAAGCAAAATAGTGTGCAAACATATAGTCTTTCACGGATTCACAGCACTGTTAATATTCAGTCTGCAGGTTGGGAAAAGCACTTTTGTTTCTCAAAAGCAGTGATTTAGATATAGTTAGAGAAGCAAGTTTATGGCTACCAAGTATGGTCCACTGGGGATCTGGCGATTGCCTTAGAATTACACTCTATAAATTGGTGTCTTTTCACATTGTCAGCCAACAACTCACTCACAGAGGCTGGAGTAGCATCAGTCCTACAGCAGCCAAACATGACAAAAAATGTTGCGAATGACAAAATGCACCAAGTTCACAGTTGTCGCATGGATGAGGATGATAAAGAACACCAAGCTTAAAAGTTTCTCCAACAGCAACCTCATACCTCTATTCCTCCCACCAAAATTTGATGAACTCCAATAGTGGCTTTTGAGCCAAAGGTTATTTTGTGCCCTACATGCGCAGAAAATTTAAATCAAATTCTGTCCACAGGATCAGGGTCTCATGTTTTTAAGATTTGTGTCCTATCTTTTACTCGCACGTATAAGCGATTATGCCGCCAAATAAATACTCAAACCAAGTCAGCCCTCCTCCAAACAATGAGCTGCAAAAATATACCCCTGTGGAACTGATTGATCTTGAAAACAAGGTGATATATCCAAGGTGATACACATGTAAAAGTAGGTTTTCAGCATAATACTATCATACTTCTCAATTTTGATCATCTCCCTTGTACTTTATAACCATGGTCATGTGTTGCATCATTCAGGACATTAGGTTATGTAGTTCCCCGGCACTATCCAAGTTCAGTGGAGTCAAACTCAAGATGGGGAACTCCACTTCAAAACTACCAGAACCACTCACATCACATAGGGCTGAAAGGAAAAAGATGATGGACAAATGATTTGACTACTTACCACTGTGTCGCACAGTTTTGCGTGGCACTGTATTCCAGCTAATGGACTGTGTTGACTGAAGCAATGTCCCAATCATGATGCTGAGGATGAGCAAATAACAGCCATGACTAGCCATATCTTCCATCCTTCCACACTGTGTTGCGACGTTGTGGTCTTGGGAGGTGGTGCAAGCTGCAAACAAGTGTTAACTTGGTCAGTACTGCAACAAAGTTTTGAATAGCATATGAGTTTCAGACAACAAGCAGACCCTAAAGGCTATGTAAGCTACACAATGTCTGCCAGGAGCTAAAAAGACTCCATACCATTCCAAATGGCATAACAGCATGGAGTAATACAAGATAACCTGCGAACAGCATCACTTTGCAGAGCATTGGACATTTTCTGTCCTCGTCAACACAAAGATTTCAAACAATGCCAAAATAGCAGAGGCAGTTATATGGCCCAACTTGTCTCCCAACTTTAGAGCTAGCCAATTGAAAGGGGGTGCCATCTTGCTTACCAGAGTTAGATATTGCAATTGCCTTGTCAATTTTGTGATCGTGTTTCCATCAGCCTTTCAAGTGCAAGCAGTGTCTTCGTTTTACCCACCTTACATGGGGCCATTATGCAACGCCAAATTCAGTTGGCATTTCACACAACTTAAAGGCCTTCCACTTGCTCCCAACCTTTCCAGGCTAGGGACAGACATAAACTGCCAATCCCAATCACCTGCGGGGGGAGGGGTCTTTCACAGCCAGCACATTTGAGAGTTGGACTTCATGCCATCTTCTGATTCAGAGGCAAGGGAACAATGCACTGAACCACTCAAGCTTGATAAATCAGAACTTATTTGGTTTTTAAAGGATAAATGGGGCAAACCTTACAATTTTCCAGTTATTTACCTCCATTCAGTCATAGAGAAAAAGCTTAGAATAACCGAAACTTTTTAAACACTCTTTCATGGGAGGCCCCTCAGTCCTAGTGAGATGCTTACAAATCAATTCTCCTGCCTCTTAAAAACAAATGTGACGAAACATAGAATCAGCTTCTGACCAACAGTGGAGACAATCAACTTGTTCTAGGAACTTCTGGACAGAGTGCTTATCATTAAGTTCACCAATTCACCAAGACCAACTGAAAAGTGCTAGAAAAGCTAAAAGGTCTTAAAATTGATAAATCTCCTGGCACCGATGGGATACATCCTAGAGTACTGAGAGAGGTGGCTGAGGAAATAGCAGAGGCATTGGTTGAGATCTTTCAAGAGTCACTGGAGTCAGGGAAAGTCCCGGATGATTTTAAGATCGCTGTTGTAATCCCCTTGTTCAAGAAAGGATCAAAACAAAAGATGGAAATTTATAGGCCAATTAGCATAACCTCGGTTGTTGTAAAATTCTAGAATCCATCATTAAGGATGAGGTTTCTAAATTCTTGGAAGAGCAGAGTCTGATTAGAACAAGTCAACATACATTTAGTAAGGGGAGGTCATGCCTGACAAACCTGTTGGAATTCTTTGAAGAGTAGGTTAGACCAGGGAAACCCTGTGGATGCGGTCTATCTAGACTTCCAAAAGGCCTTTAATAAGGTGCCACACGGGAGGCTGCTGAGCAAGGTCAGGGCCCATGGTGTTCGAGGTGAGCTACTGGTATGGATTGAGGATTGGCTGTCTGACACAAGAGTTGGCAATAAAAGGTTTTTTTTCAGAATGGCAGCCGGTGACAAGTGGTGTTCCGCAGGGTTCAGTGTTGGGGCCACAGCTGTTCACATTATATATTAATGATCTGGATGAAGGGACTGGGGGCATTCTAGCGAAGTTTGCCGATGATACAAAGTTAGGTGGACAAGCAGGTAGTACTGAGGAAGTGGGGAGGCTGCAGAAGGATCTAGACAGTTTGGGAGAGTGGTCCAGGAAATGGCTGATGGAATTCAACGTGAATGCGAGGTCTTGCACTTCGGAAAAATAAAAGCGTAGACTACTTTCTAAACGGTGAGAAAATTCGTAAAGCCAAAGTAGAAAGGGATCTGGGAGTGCTAGTCGAGGATTCTCTAAAGGTAAACATGCAAGTTGAGTCCGTAATTAAGAAAGCGAATGCAATGTTGTCATTTATCTTAAGAGAGTTGGAATATAAAAGCACCGTTGTGCTACTGAGACTTTATAAAGCTCTGGTTAGGTTCCATTTGGAGTACTGTGTCCAGTTTTGGTCCCCACACCTCAGGAAGGACATACTGGCACTGGAACGTGTCCAGCGGAGATTCACACGGATGATCCCTGGAATGGTTGGTCTAACATACGAGGAACGCTGAGGATCCTGGGATTGTATTCATTGGAGTTTAGAAGATTAAGGGGAGACTTAAGAGAAACTTACAAGATAATACATGGCTTGAAAAGGGTGGATGCTAGGAAATTTTTTCCGTTAGGCGAGGAGGCTAGGACCCGTGGACACAGCCTTAAAATTAGAGGGGGTCAATTCAGAACAGAAATGCAGAGACATTTCTTTAGCCAGAGGAATTCATTGCCGCAGAGTGCAGTGGAGGCCGGGACGCTAAATGTCTTCAAGGCAGAGATTGATAGATTCTTGATGTCTCGAGGAATTAAGGGCTACGGGGATAATGTGGGTAAGTGGAGTTGAAATGCCCAGCCTTGATTGAATGGCGGAGTGGACTCGATGGGCCGAATGACCTTACTTCCACTCCTATGTCTTTTGGTCTCATGGTCTAAATAGTTCAGGTTAGGTAGTAATCACACAAAAATCTAACATTAGTAATGCAAGCTGGTCAAAGCTATAAACATACCCAAATTCTCATGTTCTAGACAACAAGTCAGAAACAATTAGCTCGAATGCATTCCATATAAGATTAGAGATCAGAAAACAATCTCAATATGTCATTGACCCAAAGTTAATTGCAGAGCAAATTTCTGTAAATACTCGACAGCTGTGTTGCTCTCCATAAAAGCTGCCAGAATTCATGAGAAAGACACGACTTAGTGACAATAAGTCTTGTTTAAGTTTTCAGCAGCCTCACCAAGTGGCCAGCTTTCTAATGCAAACCGTGGGCATAACTAACGCAAAATGACTCAACCACTGGGCTCATGAATCATGTAACCAAGACTATGCTCTCATTCAAATATGGACGCTTACCACTGCTTCAACTTTTCCAAAATGGGCTCAGCACAAAAACTTAAACCAGTTGTCCTGTGCACAGTTCAAAACTGATGCAGTTGGTACACAGCTCAGTAAAACCCTCATGTTTAAATTATTCAGATGATTAAGTCAGTTAACATGCACACATAGTCATCGTCAGTCGTCATAAAAGTCCAATCGCAACCTCAGACATCAGAAGTCCCAGCTGAACCCTTGTATATAAGCAAATGAATATTGAGCAGTGAGATCAGTGCAATCATTAAATCGCATGTCATTTACGTTACAATAGCAAATTCTCAGAGGAGAATCATCTCCCGCAGTGCAAACACATCATGCAGGCAAATTAGATCATGGGCTAATCCCTTGCTGCCATGTCGTAATGTGAGCAGGTTAGCTCATTGTCTGTTCCCACTTACATGATGTCAACCCTGTGATGGGGAGCATGAAATTTCTCTGCTAGATTTGTTTTCAAAAAAAAAAGGACAGGGGGCAAATTTGAAGTACAAACTGCTAAAAACAACATTTCAGCAAAACTCATGGTACATGCACTATACTGTACAGCCCAGAGGCAGGATACTCAGCCCAACTGGTCTCTGCCAGCACTTGTTACATTGGCAGAGTTTCTTGCGACCAATTACAACCGCCACTTTTCCTGTTTGCTTTTCATTGGGTACCTTCCTCTTTTCTATACACCTGAAATGCAGAAGTGTTCGTTTGTTGCATTTGCAAGTTCCACATTTGCACCACCCTCAAGGAGTGGAAAATAGATTAACCGATTTAGCACAATAAAACAGATTTTTTGTTCCACCAAGTACAGACATACTTCCCTCCACCTAACTTGGTAACCTCATTCACGCTCTCAAGCTTAACCTTGTCCAGACTTTTTCTCAGCCTTGTTAATTTTAGCTCTTTCTTCAGAGGTTCTGGATCCCATGTCTTAAAAATTCCATCCTTCCGGAAACATGTCAGAGTGTTTGTTTGTGGTAAAATACAGGATTTCAACTAGCTTCATATACATCCACTATCACAAAGTACATTTCTACACTTGTAAACCTCTGGACAGCACAGTGGCCCATTAGTTAGCAGTGCTGCCTCAGCACCAGGTTTGATTTCGGTCTTGAGCGACTGTCTGTGTAGAGTTTATACAGTCTCCCAGTGTCTGTGTGGGTTTCCTTCAGGTGCTCCAATTTTGCCCAACAGTCCAAATAGGTGAACATTAGGTAGATATGCCCTAATAATAGGCAGGGTTATCAGGATAGGTCTGGATGGGATGCCCTTTGGTGCACTGATGCAAACCTAAAGGGCTGAACGGCCTCTTGCTGCATGGTAGGGATTTGATTCTATCGGGTGAAAACACTTTTTGTGGAGATAACTATGCTGCTGTATCCTGTACCATGTATGCAATTTCCCAAAGCCCAGGAAATAAGCTTTTTTACAAGTCTGTGTGGCATTCCATGCAGGACTGTGCATGAGGAGTGCAGAAAATAGACTTGCCCGCACCAGACTGCTAGCCCCATTTGATCCCATGCACGTCAAGGGAAGACCATCCGGCTCAGCGGATACACCACTCAAGCAGGTACACAATGACCTTGTGTCTTCAAGTCACTGGCATACACACCGAACTCAGATTGCAGCAGTATTCGATACCTTCTGGATAAGGGAGGAGGATATCATATCGTACAGCACTGTGCAAAGTGATTAGATCATAACCAGAAGATCAGAGAGACAGCACGTGAGCTTAAGATACAACAGGAGCATCTTCATTTCCATGACACTTATAAACACGTGTATTGTGATGCAAGAAGATAATTTCAAAATCAGAATGGCAGCTGTCCAACGATAGTGCCAAGCAGGGTTTATAGCTCATGCTTGCCTCCATTCTCTTACGCAATCTTGTGTCACTTGCAAGGTATCCAAGTACAGCCATTGTTAAGCACCCTCAAATTCAAGTCACTGTAACAGGCTTGCTTATGAATTTGATTAAATCACCTTGCAGTGGGTGTGGATTCAGATAAAAGGACAGACAAGGTCAAGATGGTAGATTCCCCTAACATGCTGTCACTCTGGCCAGGATTTATTGCCCATCTGGAGCAGTCTTTCACAATTAAATCCATCGTGCCCTCAGGAAGGAAATGACAAAGTTTAGACCGTCAGACACAGAAGCAATGGTTAATTATTTTGTCATATTACAGACTTCAGAAATGTACTGACTCTTCATGGACTAAAATCAAAAAAATCGTTACACGCAGCACTAAGTCCAGCTCGAATAAACAAGAAATTGAGACACAATTGAGACTGTTACACAAACTCTAGCAGTTAGCCATGTCTTGCTGAGACTACATGAAGAAAGCAACTTTGACATTTGGGCCTGATCTGTTGGATGCTCTATTGCCACAAGGACAACTGATGACTATGCAGAACAATTTAAGGAGTTATCACTGTAATGCTGTGTCTTCTAACACACTCTCTCTCTCTCTCTCTAAAGGCCAAAGCTAACTGAAAACAGATAGTTTTTGATAAGGAAGCCAACTGCAGACCTTCATTATCTCTAACTAAAGGACTCTGAAGTGAAGAAACAATATAAAATCACTTCAAATCCAAGAATTAACAACTCAGAATTAAACACCAGAACAACTCAACAGCAGAAGTTCAAAAGAACAAACACTGGAGAAGGCTTAAACCCTGGAAACATCTTGAGACAAAACTTGGATGGTTTAAGATCTGGCCAGATTTCACCAAATCTGGTAATAGCCAAGATGGGTTGCAGGCTTGTACTTGCTTACTTGAAAGGGTCTGTTAGTTATTGCATGTAGCAACTCAAGTGTTAATTATCATTTCACTACTTTGTCTGAAATGTTTTAATAGGCAAAATTAAATGCAACTGAGTGACTTACCCACACGTTTCAAGTCAGGAATGCAATTAGCATGGAAGAGTAACGTGCAGGTTAGGGACATAGCAATTTATCTACTGCCCTACTCCTTGTGGATAGAAGTGGCCGTCAGTTTGGAAGGGGCTCTGCAAAGATCTTTGGCAATGTCCTGCAGTACATCTTGTAGATAGTACTAATAGGTGATGAGTGGCAGAGGAGCGAGAGGCTGCCTTGCCCCAGATGGTGTCAAGCCTGACCCATCTGGACAAGTGGGCAGTATCTCATCACCCTTTGATTTAAGCATTGTAAATCAAGGACAGGCTGTGGCAGTCAGGAGCCAAGTTACCTGCTGCACGATTCATAGCCTAACTTTCAGCCTGACTCGAGTCCAGTTGACTTTCTGGTCAATGGTAATTCTTAAGATGTGCGTAGAGAATTCGGTGGTGGTGATACCATTCAGGGTTACAAGGTGATAGTTCACTTCTCTAATTGGTGATGGTCACAGCATGGCATTTGTGCAGCAGACATGTTACTTGCTACTGGTCAGCTCAAGCCTGAATATGTTGTTGCTGCATTTCAACACAGGTTGCTTCAGTTTCCGAGTTTGAGTGTCATTGAGATGTACAGTGCAGAAACAGACCCTTCGGTCTAACTCGTACATGCTAACTAGATATCCCAACCCGATCTAGTCCCACTTGCCAGCACCTGGCCCATATCCCTCCAAACCCTTCCTATTCATGTACCCACCCAGATGCCTTTTAAATGTTGCAATTGTACTCGCCTCCACCACTTCCCCTGGCAGCTCATTCCATACATGCACCAACTTCTGCGTGAAAAAGTTGCCCCCTAGGTCCCTTTTATATCTTTCCCCTCCATCCTAAACCTATGCCCGCTAGCTCTGGACTCCCCAAGCCAGGGAAAAGATTTTGTTTATTAATCCTATCCGTGCCCCTCATGATTTTATAAACCTCTATAAAGTCACCCCTCAGCCTCCAATGCTCCAGGGAAATCATGCAATTATTGTTGACCGTACCCACTTCTGACCTTAAATAGTAGAATGTCAGTCATTGATGAAACTTAAGATGGTTGGGCTTCAGACACGATCCTAAGGAACTCCTAAAGTAAAGTCCTGGAAGTGAGATGCTAGACCTCCAAAGAGCACAACCATCTTTGCCTGTGTCAATGACTCAAACCAGCTCAAGTTTTTACTCAACTCCTCCCTGTTCACTCCTGCTGGGGTATCTTGCTGCAATTTATGGTGAAATACAGCCCTTCATGGCAAGGGCTCTCATTCTTCCCTCACTTCTGGAATTCAGCTCTTTTCTCCAAATTTGAAGCCAGGCTGTCATCAGATCAGTAGCTAAGTCATCCTGGCAGAACACAAATTGGACCATGAGCAGTTTATTGCTAAGCAACTATTGTTTCATAGCACTGTTCATGCCACTTTCCACCTCTTGACATATGATTGGAGAATCGACTGATGGAGAAGTAATTTGCCCATTTGGTTGTGTACTGCCATTTGTGTGCAGAACATCAAGGAAAATTCTCCATACGGTCAGGTAGATGCCAGCATTCTAACTATTAGTTTAACTTACCTAGGCGGGCATCACCTTGTGGACTACAAGTCTTTGGTACTATTATCACAAGCATGTCAGTGTCCGTAGCCTTGGCAGGATCCAGTGCCTCTCGCTACCATGTGTTCTTTATCACATGGTGTATCCCTGTATCCATGATGCTGGGCAGAGGAAGCAAGGATGGGTCATCCACTCGGCACTTCTGGCTGAAGACAGCGTGGATTTCGTAAACATCATGTGTTGGATGCTTCCATCAATGATGGGTCTACGTTTGAAGCCACCAAGTGGCTTGTTCAGTTGTTCAACATTCATAACTGCACATGGGACAAGTCCAGAGCTTAAATCTTTTTGACCTTGAATTAGTCCTGTTTGGTAGTAACACAAGATTCACACATTTTTTTAAAAATTACACCTCCAGCTGCTCCTTGCATGCTGCCTGCAAGCAAGAGTTGATGCCCGTCGCCTAACTGGATTGGTGGTTGGGGGGTGGGGTATGTGTGTGTGTGTGTGCGCGCGCGCACGCACATGCACGTGCCATGAGGTTGCAGATTGTGTTGGAGTGCAATTTTTCTGTTGATGGCTTCTCTTGAATGCCCAATCTAGAGTTGCCTGATCTGATCCCATTTAGCGCAGTGTTAGTGCCATGCAATGTTAAGTACTGTAATTGTGAAGGCAAGGCTTGCTCTCCTCAATGACAGTGCAGTCGTCACTCTTACCAATACTGTCATGGACAGGTGCAACTTTACCAAGCAGATTGCTACGAGACAGAGAGAGGATCAGCCTATTTCTCCGTGGTTCCCTCACCACTTGTAGCAGTCCCAACTAAGCAGGTATGACCTCTCGGACCTGACTGGCTTGATCCATAGTGCTATTGCTGGACATGGAAGCCCCCCATCCAAACTACTTTGTGCACTTGGCACACTCCCTGCTTCTTAAGTCTTGTTCAACATGGAGTACCAATTTATCAGCTGAGGGAGAATGCTACGTGGTAGAAATCTGAAAATTTACTTGCCCATAGTTAACTTGAAGCACTCAGTGAAGGGCATTCATGAATCTCATCAGACTTTCCAACATCAAAATGAACAGTTTCAGTCACTATTGCTTCATGCCTCTCAATTCCACATCCCTTCAATTCCAAATCCATTCAGTGTCGTGGTAGGATTTTGAACCCAGTGTTCAACAAGCATTGGTTTGGGTCTCTGAAGCTCACTGGTATCATGTCCATATATGGTCTTATGAAAGCTGATAACATTGCTGATGCTACATGCAAGGAGAAGAATCTAACAATGGATCATGTCTGAGGGTCATGTCCCATTTTGCCACAACAAAGCTGCAGTGAAACTGCACATCAAGTTCACATGCATTCCAGAGATGGACTCAGGCTGTACACCAAACTTAGGTGTTTGTTAGCATGAAATCAGAAAATAACATTCACACTAATTCTGAAACCCTAAGCCTTATATTGTTACCCTTCCCTTCCTGTTTACACCGGCATTCTAAAATGTTTAACAGAATGAATTGGAACTGAGCCGACTCCTACTTTGTGTACACTAACTGCTGAAACTACTACAAAACAATGAGACCATGTCTCAAAAGTGGCACTGGTCTGCAAAAAGTTTTCACATGGATGAGCAATCTGCTCAAATCTGAAACCACCAGCTTTCAAGTAGTAATCATTTAGCAGGAAAAGAATTAATCTCATCTTTTGATTGTCATCAAAGCTGCGTCCACTCATTACCAACCTTGCTGTGTGGCAAGATTTTGTTAGGTGACAAAGAAAGACCTTTCCTCAAGGCTGCCAGTGTCTTTTGTTTAGAAGGAGAAGTTTCCCAGCTTCACTTCATGTTTGTTGCATCCTTAATCACTGGTACCCTTCCTGTAGATCACTTGCACACCCTCGACATCCTTCCTCAAGTGCAGTTCACAAATTTTAACACAATACTCCAGCTGAGATTCAAGCAGTCGTTTTTTTGAGGATGTTATGCCAAATGTTTGTATAACAGGAAGTGTCGTTCTAACTGCTACATTCAAAATTTTCTCTCCCGTTTATTGTTAACTGGAGTGACTGCCAACCTTCAGGTTTTTTTTTTCCAAACCAAATAGCAAAGCTCTTGATCAGCAGCTGCCCACTCTCTGGATTCTCACCCAAATTACAACATTCACCAGTTTATAGGCAGTGTTTATGGATACCTCCTTCAGGGAGAAGAAAGCATGGCCCAATGTGTCGGGAGCATTCAAGAAAGGCATTTGCCAGGAGGAGTCAGCAACTCCAAGACTGGCTAATGTACACTCCTCGCCAAGGGTATGAGGATGGAGAGCAGTCACGATACAACAACACTTCTCAGGATTACTTGTTATCATAACTAGCGCAAACGGTGCTGTTCACATGTTAAGTGGAGGTTTGAAACAACTTTGATGGCAAAACTTGACTCCTCTTATATTTAATGCAATTGAACGCAGATGATATAATGCCCTATTTAAAGGAATTTGGAGCTGAGATTGGCAAATAGTATGTCAGCACGATCAGATTGTGCGAGCCATTAACCCCAGATTGGATTAACAGCTCATTTTAAGGATTCGGCCTGCTGAAATCTGTCTGTGGTTTCACTCCAATCCCCTACATTCTCACCAATGCCCGCCAAAAATTCTGCAAACCTCGAATATTGAAATTATTTTCTATTTCTGCATTTTCATCATAGCTTTGGGGCAGTGCCTTTAACTTATCAGTCCTCAGCTCTGGATCCTCCTCACTGCACCTTTCCACCTCTGCCTCCTTTAAGGCTCTCCAGTAAATATATTACTTTTGGCGACATTTTTTGGTCATCTGCTCTGGTGTCCACTTCAAATCACCACCATATGTAAATGTTGCATCTCAGCTAAACATGTTTGCACCCAAATGCCTGCAACCCTCCTTCATCCCTTTACATATTTCTTTGGAAAATATGCCAAAACTTGGGAGGAGGAAAGGAACAAGTCACTCAAGTGCAAACCAGGAACACCCAAGTAACATGGACTGCACATGACAAGCATCCCATTAAAAATACACTGCTTGCAGCCCCAAAAAAAGTGGGCATGTGGACTTTGGACAGAAGCATGGTCCGACAGGATATGAACATTCAGTTACTTTTTGATGTCTACATAATTGAGATAACTGACTACTTGACAGGAAGAGAAATGTTGGTTGAGTGGAAATCTTGAATGGAAATCAGGAAGATGCAATGCCATGAGTGCCAAGGTGTTGCCAATCAAAGTGCCAATGCCAAGAATTGTATGGCTTCTGATTCAGCTGGGTTCTAAAGTATCTTCCCACTTGTGGGAAAAGCCAGACAAATCTTGGCAAGACAAAAGCAATTTCGTGCTTTTCAGAAATAATGTATGCTGCCACAATCAGTGGCCCTAACACTCGGAGTACTTTCAACAAAAAAAAACTCGAGCTGATTTCAAACAGTGGGCTAATCACATAACAAGAGTGAACAGCGTATTAAAGCTGCAGTTAGCAGTTGAAGGATGGAGGAGTGGGTTATAATGAGTATCCTAAGTGTTGGCAGACTCAGTGGATTCACTGGCTAGCTTCTCAGTTGCATATTCTGATTATCTAAATCAGCCTCAGCTCCAAGTACCGTCAGCAGCTGGCTACGGTAATCCCTCAATACCAAGTGTCCCAACAGACTCAACTTGCGTCACCATCATATCAGGGACTGCAGCATCTACAGCCAAGAGCATTGGGGGCGGGGGGAGGCCTTAGCCAAAGATTATGACACTAGATTTAATCACTGAAAAAACACAAGATAGCATTTTACGACTTCAGAAACATCTTTTTTCAGCTGTCTCTAAAGATGCATCTTTTGTTCTGTGTTTAGAGAGTGCAATGATTCAAGTTCAAAAATACAAAAGCACTAGTATTGAACATTTCTTGAAAAATTTTTGCCAGATTCATGAAGCTACTGACAATCTTGCAGGGTTCCAGATATCCTTAAGTATCACCGATCCTCATTACCTCTGACAGCTGGGAGGCAGCGAGGTATTAAATAACAATTACAATCCAGACCATTATAATCCAGCATCAACATAAAAACGTATCAACAGGGTCAGGGGTCACAATGGAACCTGACCTTTGTCCAGTTAAACCACAGACACTGGTTACACCACTGATTCTAATCCCTCAGGCATCTTCTTTGCATCCATGACATCCGGGCCTTCGAAGAGATCACAGCTTGCATTTTTCCTCAACATCTCCCTCTCATGTTCTTCTGTTGCCTCCCCTCACCTCACTTTCATGAAATTTTCCCCCCCTCCACTTCCCCCATCAGCATTCTGACTAAGTCAGATTCCATTTATTCCTTTGCCTGTGAAGCATCTTGACATGTGCTATACAATTACCTCTTGCTGCTGGTGATTAAACCAATGCTCAGCCTGTCTCAAGGGGTAGGGAAAGGACATCAAGTAGGCAGTGTTTTCCAACAGTTCCACCCCTTTACATCTGCAAATGTTCCTAGTTGGAAATAAACACCCACACACAGTCAGCTCTCTACTTCCTGCTTTGACCTCATTGTACTCCTTTCCCCTGTTCCCTTCCTATGAACGCTGGCTGCTGGCAGAGGCTAAATTAATGAACAGCCCTACGTAGGATCCGATGACGCCACCCAAAATCCAATTGCAGCAGCAATTAAACAAGGACAAGGATTCGGCAAAAAGCAAAGATAGGTTACAACTATGAGCCATCAGGTATTCACTTAGTTGTAATCGAGAACATGGGATTGCACTCAGTCATTTCCCAGTCTCAGATTACACTAACTTGACTCCTGTATGGTCAATAGCCCTTGAATGGAACAACAAAGAAGCTCAGTTATAGTTCACATCAAACTTTAGACCAGATCATGAGTTACAAACAGTCCCACTTACCAAGTTACAATAAAATGAGCTCAAACATCTTCAACACAGGTTATCGGCAGAAACCTAAAACTTATCCAAATGCCCAATAATAATAACCCAAATCTGAGAACTGACTGAGCGCTGCAGAAAAAGTGAAGGTATTTTATGTCACAGCTATAATCAAGGAGCTTTGCTCTCAGACAGAACACAACATTAAATACTACACTGAGAAAACTGACTCTAGACTAGTTTCATTGCACATGCCCTGGGAGAGTTTAAACACAGAACAGCTTTACTGTGCCACATGTGCACTCAAGTAGGCCCAAGTGGATAAGCTGCACCAAGATTTGTATAATGTAATGGTACATGTACTCTTGCAAGCCTAATTCATGGCCATTAAAGAAGCCATTAATGGTATTAGCTAAGCGTCAAACAGCAGAACAAAGAAATAATTGATGGGCAGTGTTCACATCCACCTTTTAAGTTGCAAGGATTACCAAGTCCCAGCCTGAACGTCACAAGTTTATCTAACTGGGTGCTGGAGGAAGGGATGGTTATGATACATAACTAAACAGAGTGAACTGGTGCCTCAGTGATGCTTTTGTTCAGTTTTGCACCTGGGTCTCTTACTAAATGACTGTGTGCAGGATGAGAACATGTGGACTTCAAGGGTGGGAAAGTGAGCAGCAGCAATGACCTGCCATCACTCAGTTCACTTCCCCAGGTAGAACACCAAACTAGCAAACTGGGTAAAATCAGGAACTAAACTGCAGCTACTCCCACCATCGAAACCTCATTTCTGCAGCTGCTCATTAAAACCCATGACCCAGCAATTTTGGTTCTTCTGAGAAATGTTAGTGTGTGTGCATAGAAATAATGCAAATCCATCTTACCACGAGACAAACTCACTCACGTCAGTATGACTTTGAACAAAAGAAAAGTGACATTAAGGCAATGCAAAACAAGGCTTCATTGCTTCAATATTAATGGCGTTAGCCAAACCGGTATTTCTTGTAAAACAAGTGGTGCAGGTATGCAAATAGTATGGTGTTCCCTGGATTGAAAATATGAAATAGACATCAACATTACTAACAGCCACACTACCGGTTGTGACTTGAACACAGATGAGAAGAAGGGAAGAGAGAGACATCCTTAGGCAATCACGAATCAGCAAAAAAACAGCTTGAATATAGTTTTTTTAGTCAATCTATTGCTGAAGACAATACTGACTTCACTTTTCGAATTCATGATCGTTCCCAAATTTGACACATGAATGCTGTCTAACCTGCTTACTACACCTAGCATGTTTTTGCTCGTGTCCTTCCTCCAACCTCAACTATTCATTCACTCCTATATATGCAATTCTTGTCTATCAACACAACCTGAAGCAAGCTCTCAGCCTGCAATGCACTTGTATTACTCTTCACATAAACAAAACCCTTTCATTAGATACAAGCCTGAGAGGTGATTCTGTTATTAACCTGACTCACAGCTTGGGATTTGGTACTTCTGTGTAATTATTTCTGGAGACAAAAACTGTTCCTTTGCAATGGCAGAACCATGGTTTTGTAGATGCCCTGATATATTAAAAAAAGACAGAGACTGATATTAATTTCTTCCATGTCCAATTGTATTCGTACTCAGCCACACACCCAGATAACTGCTTTAGAAGCAGGCAGGAAGTACCAGAGTTCACATAACAGTCAGTAACATGAAGGAGAGAGGAAAGCAACTTGACATTCAGCTGTTCACATGTATTATTGCTTCTGTTGCATGCATCGGTCCAAACTTCAAGAAGTAAATGCAATGTTCTGATGAAAAGCAACATGAAGCAATGCCCGATGCAAAAATCTGTCAGAAAAGCAAAAGTCTTGAAGTGATCCCACACGTGAATTCCAGTTCACCAGAGCAAACCACTCCTTTCTGAATACTGACATCTTTAACAAGGTGGCTCTTGTTTCATTTTCATCAGCACATTAAGCATTCCCACATGTAATGGTTGGTGGATTATATAAACTAATTCACTAATACGAAAAAAGAACCAACTTTATGCCAGTTATTTTTATGGAACCAAAAGTTGAAGGAGCAACAAGGGACCTATGGGGGAGGGTGGGTTCTGCCCAGACTCCTGTTTGCATTCCAGGCACTGACTGTCACGACTTAGTCGAAAGGTGTCCATGGATTTGCCAATATCTTGAGGAGTTCAGACTCCCATGCCTGAAATCTTCGAAACCACCCACTTCGCTCCTGCACAAGGCACCACTGAAGGTCAAGCTTTTTTTCAATGCATTACCAGTTCTTTATCTCAAGTTAAATATCAGCAACTTTCTATCAGGTTCCAAAAATCAGGAGGTGGAAGGTCCCACTGAGGTGCATCTCAGCACAACATCCCACCCATCTCTTACCTGTACGGAATAAATCCCCAAGTTGAGGCTCTCTGTTTCACAAAGAGTCCAACTGGAAATTGCAACATCAATATTCCTCGATGAAGCAAGCCAGTGAAACTTGTGCAGTTTCCCTGATTTACACTAGATATTTCCCAGTTCCTGTCATCAATACTGACTTAGACCTGAAGGGGTTTGCTGCCCTCAAGCCTCCTTTTGTCACTCGAGCGAATGATTACTGCTTGACCACACCCAACTGTGGACGACCTACAGGAGATGCACTACTCAATAACAACTGTTATGTGACAGCAATAACTAGAACTACATTTCAGAGATTACTGTTCAGATTCAGGGAGCTGATGCACCTGCTCATAAAAGCAGAAACAAACTCTTGCTCTCCACCCAGGCTGTGAGATCAGTAATTACAGGTGGAACCATTTCAGCTTCTATTAATACCTTCAGAAGTGTTACTACATCCAAAAAAAGCAGCACTATGCCAAGATTTCCAATCCTGATCATGTTTGTGTTTTCTGTTCAGAATCCACTTGTGTATAAATGTGGAATAGGCCTCAGCTGTGACAATAGTGAGCCTTTCAGCTCCTACAACCACATTTGTTTAATCAACTGTTCTTCAACTTCGAGTGTGCTGCTCCTTAACATACCTTACCAAGTAAG
This sequence comes from Hemiscyllium ocellatum, assembly GCF_020745735.1. Lineage (NCBI taxonomy): Eukaryota > Metazoa > Chordata > Chondrichthyes > Orectolobiformes > Hemiscylliidae > Hemiscyllium > Hemiscyllium ocellatum. The sequence continues at coordinate 14,625,568 of NC_083448.1, forward strand.
CATCCACTGCTCAATCTTCAAAAAGCTTCATTCGACTTGGGCTGTACAAATATGGATAGGAACTTCCAGATGGACTTGCAAACGCATTACCTCATGAGCCCATTCAATGCCTTGACCACGTGCAATAGGATTGCAATCATCCCACAATCTTAAAATCTCAAGAAAACACATGGCAGGTTTACCAAACCTATTACATAAAATCACAAACATGTTAAATCCCAAAAATTCTTCCATACTGTACAAGCTCAAATGGACTCTCCAAGGCCAACCTGTCATTCCCCTCACCAACTTTCACAAAACACCTGAACATTGTCCAAGAGACTGATACATACAGAGTTGCGCTCCAGCTCCAAACACAGGTGGAGAGAGTATGCATCAGCCAGAGGGGAACTTTAGTGAACCTAGAGAAGCATTTACAAAAACAAAAGTTACTTAAGTTACTGCAAGCATCAACCATCGAACTGCCTGACAGACATGAAATGGTGCTTTAATGAGGCAGTCGACAACTCCGGCACTGACAGGCAGACACATGGGCTGACCTCACAATTTGTGGTTCAAACAGTTAAAGCAAAACTGCAAATTTTGGACATACGTTTTTGTCACGTACTACATTCAACATTAAGCACTGGACAAGCACTACCAGAGTGATTAAACAGAACACATGTCTCTTAAGGCAATGCTCGAGAGACGGCAGCAGTTTTATTAAGGAAAAAAAAAGTCAACTGAATCAAACATGCATGTAGTAGACCGATTACCGTTGTTACAGGTTCAGGCCAGCTGCAAAAACTAAGGAAAAAACTGCAGCAAGCAAGCCATAACACTGCCACGATGGCACTGAAAAACTGCAACCCAGGCTAGTTCTTCTCACAACACAACTAAGCCCCAGGGTTCTTAGCTCAGACAAGATGTACTGCAATTGTTCTTGGGATGAAGAAACTTTGCTGCAGGTGAGCATTTTCAGGTAGTGGTGGTGGGGAGGGGGGTCGGCATTGTGTGCCCGTGGCTGCATTCACTCAAAATGAGAACATTATTTAAAGCTGTACAGCTGACTATTTTATTCCAAGTCTACCATACAAAAATCAAAGTCCCCTTTACGTGGCTCAAAGGACTTCAGGATAAACTTGTGTTTTCAACTACAAGATGCACGAGCTATGGAATAACAATTTTATGAATTGATGTACGCTCTGTGACCATGACTGGGAAGCATTTACCAAGGCAGTCATCTAGGTAGCAATGACAATTCAGTAAATGAAGAATGCACAGTTGCATGAAGAGAATTGGACTGGGAGTGACAGAAGTGATGCTTCGAAAGCTAAGATTTGCCCCACGGGTCAAATGGACTCAGACTGTGCCAGACGGACTCAGACTGTGCCAGACCAGGTTATTGCCCATTCGGTCTGGACAAAGGCTGTACTGTACTGTCTGATCACAAGCATACTTGGCTCAGAAATACAACTGTTTCTACATTAGATAAATGGGACCAGAGGAGGAACACTGCACTGACGAAGCCGAGTGGTGCAAAAACTGCTTCTATTATGAGAGACTATTAACAGAACTTGTTTGGGATGAACATGATCATTTGCATTCGGAGATGTTAAATGCAAAGTGCACGATTTACCGTCAAGATGGGTGAAAAAATCAAGTGCAGCAGGAGACCATAAACTTCATTAACATTAAGAAATTAAACAGGATGAGACTAAGGTCAAGAAGGAATTCCAGTTGTGAACCCTGGTACATTCAAAACATGTCACAAGTATTACAGATTGACAGAAAGAGGCCAATTTTGTATCAGCAGACAAACATTGAGCTAGCAATGTACTAAGACAAAGGGGAGTTTGGAAGTCAGACAAAAGAGTTTGTTCAAGTACAAGACTAATGGCAGATAATACCTGCCGAGTTTTCTTTTCTCATACAAATAAGCAATAATAGGGTTGAATTAATGACGCATATATCCTGAGTATTTTTGAACATAGCCCCTCCGCATGATCCTGTGTAGCCCTGGCTGTGCAAATTATATAAACACTGAATCTGCGTCATGTTACTGAATAGCTACTGAGCACAATCAGGAAGTGATGTGTGCCTGCATTGAGAGCACAATTTTCATCAGTGCCATTAGAAAAATACAGGGACAATCTTCCAATATAAAATTCGTACAGGTCACCAACCAAACTCAGTCCCACCCCTCACATGAAGTTTCCTTGTTCCGTCCTCTGACCTGTACATTTTGTCTCTTTTGCTTGCTGTCACCCATGACACGCACCCACCCCAGAATTGTTCAAAACCACCCCCACCACCAACATATCATAGGGACAGGGAGATTTATAATTGCCAGTGGCCATTAAGGAATCTTGAAAAGACTCATTTGGCACAACTGCGCTTTCAGACTGTAGAAGATTCGGTCAGTCAGACATCCACCATCAAGCCAAACTTTGGTGTTCTGACACAGATTTGGAAGCCAGTTCTATTATTACAACAAACAGTGGCACTGAGTTGGAACAGAAGATACCATAACCACCTCAGGCCAAGTAAAATCAGGGACCAGTTTCTCCAAACAGATGGCTGAGTAAGCTGTAGCTCTTTCCAATTCTCAATCACCTCCTGTGCTTCTTGCAACGAGAAGGGATTGAGTGGTGCTATCAGTTTGAAATTAGTTAATATCAGCAATGGTTCAGTGAGAAAGGTTTGCTATTGCTCACATGCCTTTATCCATGAAGGTTAGCATTGGCAAAGTCACAACCTTACCACAGAGCACATTGTATTCACTCATTATTGTTTATCACTTCAAATACTGCATTGGAACTCACCAACACAGCAGAATGCAATGATGCTGTCATGTCACTTGGCAAGCAGAGAAAACCATGCAACCATCACACAGTGTATATCTCAACGCAGCTTGCTTCCTTCACACTCACTTGACACCACCTTGGGTGCATACATTGTCTCTTCCCTATGCTGCAGTGGGATCTGATCCCAAGAGGAAGTCAAGGCCACATTACAGGAAGGAATATGTTGCTATGCAAAGATATAGCTCATGGGCAGCACACAGCAATTGGAGTAAGGGGTTCTTTGTCAGGTTAGTGACCCATAAACAGTCGCATTCCACAGGATCAGCACTGGGACCTCAAATGCTTTACAATATATCTTAATGACTCAGATAAAGGAAGCCAGTGTACTCTGGCCCAACTTGCAGATGACAACTAGATGTGAAGCCAAGTTGAGAGGGGGATATCAACAGTTTACAAAGCAATATAAACTAGTTGAACAAGCACAAGGTTGGTCAATTGAAATAGTGTGCAAGAGGTAAAAATTGCCTTTATTTTGGAATGGCAAATCATAGAACAAGTTATTTAAGCAGAGAAAAACTGCAGAATCCTGCAACACAAAAGGACTTGACAGCCCTTGTGCAGGGAACCAAGTTAGGAGACAGAAGCAGCAAGCAATCAGGAAGGTTAATGGAATGTTGGCCTTTACTTGAAGGGGATCAGCATACAAGAGTCAGGAAGTCTTACTGCAACCGGACAAGATAATGAGATGACATGTGGAGAACTGTCAATAGTTTTGATGCCCTTATTTTAAGGGAAAAAGGAGTGATTTCATTGGAGTTAGTTCAGAGAAACTTCACTAGGATGATCCCAAGAATGGAGGGTTGTCTTATGAATAAAGGCTGAAGAGGTTAGGAGCATCCAGAATAAGGTGGGTGAACTTGCACCATGGGTCGGTACCTGAGACTTCAATGTTGTGGCCATTTCAGAGACATGGATAGAGCAGGGACAGGAATGGTGGTTTCTGGCTCTGGGATTTAGATGTTTCTGGTGTGGCATTGTTAGTCAAGGACAGTATTACAGTAGCAGGAAGGACGTTTGAGGACTCTTCTTTGGAGGTAGTATGGACTGAAGTTAGAAACAGGAAAGAAGAGGTCACCCTGTTGGGAGTTTTCTATAGGCCTCTTAGAAGTTCCAGAGATGTAGATTTAAAGGACAGCAAAGATAATTCTAGATAGGAGAGAGGGGAACAGGGTAGTTGTCATGGGAACTTTAACTTTCCAAATACTGACTGGAAATACTATAGTTCAAGTACTTTAGATGTGTCAGTTTTTGTACAATGCATACAGCATGCTTTCCCAACACAGTATGTAGACAAGCCAAGGGACGAGGCCACAATGAATTTGGTACTGGGGTAGTGAACCTCGCCAGGTGTTAGGCTTGGAGAGAGGTGAGCACTTTAGTAATAGTGACTACAATTCGGTTCTGTTTAGTTTAGTGATGGAAAGGGATAGATATATACCACAGGGCAAGAGTTACCGGTGGGCTAAAGGCAATTATGATGCAATCAGGCAAGAGTTAAAATGCAGTGGATGGGGAAGGAATCTGCAGGGAATGGGCACAATTGAAATGTGGAGCCTACGTGTCCTTGATTTGTATGAACCTGTCAGGTCAGGAGGAAGTGGTTGAGCGAGGGAGTCGTGGTTTACTAAAGAAGTTGAATCTCTTGTCAAGGCGGCGGCAGTGGCTTATGCGAGGATGAGACATGAAGGCTCACCTTGGGTGCTTCAGAGTTACAGGTGAACCAGTAAAGAGCGCTAAGAGGAGCCAGGAAAATACATGAGAAGTCATTGGCAGGTAGGATTAAGGAAACCCCTCAAACTTTCTATAAGCATATCAGAAATAAAACAATGGCTAGAAAAAGATTAGGACCAATCATGGACAGTAATGGGAAGTTGTGCAGAGTCCGAGGAGATAGGGGAAGCGCTAAATGAATATTTTTCGTCAGTATTCACACTCAAAAAAGACAATGTTGAGGAGGAGCACACTGAGATACATGTGACTAGACTAGACGGGATTGAGGTTCACAAAGAGGTGGCGCTAGAAATTCTGGAAATTGTAAAAATAGGTAAGAACCTGGGCCAGATGGGAATTATCCTAGGATTCCCTGGGAAGCCAGGGTGGAGATTGCAGAGCCTTTGGCTTTGATCTTTACATTGTCTATAGGAATAGTGCCAATGACAACAGACTGGAGTATAGCAAATGTTGTCCTCTTGTTCAAGAAGGGGAGTAGAGACAACCCTGGTAATTGAAGACCACTGAGCCTTACTTCGGTTGTGTGTAAAGTGTTGGAAAAGGTTACAAGAGATAGGATTTATAATTATCTAGGGAGGAATAAGTTGATTAGAGATACTCAACACAGTTGTGTGAAGGGTAGATTGTTCCTCACAAACCTTATTCAGTTCTTTAAATACATTCCTTGCATATATTTAAAGCAGAGACAGATAGATTGATCAGCAGGGGAATCATGGTCAATAGGTAAAATGTAACCAAACTAGACAACAAACATTATCAGGTTAGCCATCATTGTCGATGGTAGCATAGGCTTAAGGGGCAAAACAGCCTGCTAGCATTCTTCTGTTATGGTTTGTGAAGCAGTCCTACAAAGCTTTAAGGCTCAAGCACAGAGAGTCAGAGATATACAACAAGCAGACCCTTCGGTCCAACTCGTCCATGCTGACCAGATATCCCATCCCAATCACTTGCCAGCATCTGCTCCATATCCCTTCAAACATTTCCTATTCATATACCCATCCAAATGCCTTTTAAAATGGCCTTTTGGGCGGCACGGTGGCACAGTGGTTAGCACTGCTGCCTCACAGCAACAGAGACCTGGGATCAACTCCCGACTCAGGCGACTGACTGTGTGGAGTTTGCACGTTCTCCCCGTGTCTGCGTGGGTTTCCTCCGGGCGCTCCGGTTTCCTCCCACACTCCAAAGATGTGCAGGTCAGGTGAATTGGCCATGCTAAATTGCCAGTGTTAGGTAAGGGGTAAAATGTAGGGGTATGGGTGGGTTGCGCTTCGGCGGGTCGGTGTGGACTTGTTGGGCCGAAGGGCCTGTTTCCACACTGTAAGTAATCTAATCTAATCTAAAAATGTTGCAATTGTACAAGCCTCTATCACTTCCTCTGGCAGCCCATTCTACACATGCTCCACCCTCTACGTGAAAAAGCTGCCCCTTAGGTCCCTTTTATATCATTTCCCTCTCACCCTAAACCTATGCCCTCTCGTTCTGGATTCCCCCATCCCAGGGAAAAGACTTTGTCTATTTACCTTTTCCATGCCCCTCATGATTTTATAAACCTCGATGAAAAGGTCACCTCTCGACCTCCAACGCTCAAGGGAAAACAGCCCTAGCCTGTTCAGCTTCTCCCGGTGGCTCAAATCCTCCTACGCTGCCAACATCCTTGTAAATCTTTTCTGAAGCCTTTCAAGTTTCACAATATCTTTCCATTGGGAAGGAGACCAGGATTGCACGCAATATTCCAAAAGTGGCCTAACTAATGCCCTGTACAGCCTCCCAACTCCTGTACTCAATACCCTGACCGATAAAGGAAAGCAAACCAAACGCATTCTGCACTATCCTATCTATCTGCGACTCCACTTTCAAGGAGATATGAACCTGCACTCCAAGGTCTCTTTGTTCAGCAACACTCCCCAGGACCTTACCATTAAGTGTATAAGTCCTACTAAGATTTGCTTTCCCAAAATGCAGCACCTCGCATTTAACTGAATTAAACTCCATCTGCCACTTCTCAGCCCATTGGCCCAATTGGTCAAGATCCTGTTGTAATCTGAGGTAACCTTCTTGGTTGTCCACTACACCTCCAATTTTGGGGTCATCTGCAAACTTACTAACTGTACCTCTTATGCTCTCATCCAAATCATGTATGCAAATGCCAAAAATTAGAGGACCCAGCACTGATCCTTGTGGCACTCCACTGGTCACAGGCCTCCAGTCTGAAAAACAACCCTCCACCACCACCCTCTGCTTCGACCTTTGAGCCAGTTCTGTATCCAAATGGCTAGTTCTCCCTGTATACTTGACCCAATGTATGACATCCAACTTGTGGTGAGCCCGAGAATGCTCAATGCTGTGTAGCACAAATGACAAGAAATAACAACAGCCCGAAATCCACACATTCTGACCCAGCTGCTCGGACTTGCAGTTGGTTTCACACACTGCCCTTTTAAATTGATTTGCGTCACTCCGTTTGAAAAAAAATAGCCCGACTTAAGTTACAAAGATCCTCCTTCAGCACATCGCGCCACTCTGCCTGCCACATCAATACCCTCCTCAAAACAACCTTCAATCTTGTAAAGATCACTTTGGTCAAACAAAACTCAGTGGGAGGCCAGGAAATTGATAATAAAAACCCAAGTGCGAACACAGGATATTTCTGAAACAAACAAAAATCAGAAATTGCTGGAGGAACAATTCATGAAGGAGGCTCGCTAGTTAACTCTTATCTCGCCACAGAAGCTGGCAGTCCAGCTGACATTTTCCAGCCGTTTCAGTATGGGTTCCAGGAAATGCATATTGTGTTGCTATATATTAGAATTCAGAAACATTTTGCTCATCAGTAACAAGGCACACTGCACTCAGACCAACGTCCAGCACTCCTCCTGAACGAGATTGGGCGCTTCTTTTACAGAAGCTATTGCCCAGCACACGTTTTCAGCCTCCCGTGAATTATTCGGAAAAATAAGTATCGACTCCCCGGTCACCGCGTTATCATTCGACAGACTCCATTTCCCCGCTCCCTCCAAATCTACACTCTTCGCGTTTGGAGATGCGATCGGTCGATGTTCCCTCTTTTTTTAAAAAAATGCACCAGACTTGCCCAAGGCGCGAAGAACAAAGCAGAACTCGGAGGTCCGGGCATCTGGACCTTCTCTTCGAGGTATTTTATACACTATACAACACCAAACGCATGAGACCGTCGTCAAAAACCGAACTCAATCTGCTTTTACACCAGATCAATTTCAACAAAATTGAAGGCAAATACGTATTTGAAAAACTACAGCTATGTGGCAACAGCCCCGAGGTATGCAGTGCTTTTCCCTTTCGAGCCCAGCTTTGTGAATGAAGCGGTCTCGCCCATTGCTCGTTTTCATTGTCCTGGACCAATGAAAGGCAACGGGTCGACTTGGGCTTCGGCTTCGTGACACATTTATATTGCACTAAACTGTGGGGAGGAGGAAAACAGGGGTCGAATGGAAACTGGACTGCACGTTTCTCAAAATACACAAGACATACTAATCTTGATTGAGACTGCCACTAACTAACCCGGAGTTTACTACAAAATATTTACCGAGTTACACAATGTGGGAACACAATGATCCGGGATTGGTATGTGCTGTGCTCCTTGTCTGACGTATAAACACGGATTTCATTGCAATGCCATTGGAGACTCTCCTTACCTCGGTTCACAAGTGTTGCTCCTTCCCGAAACCCAGCGACCAGTGCCCTCTTTTTCAGCAAACTTCCATCTGAAGGAGCAGCGTCAAGTCGAGGTCTTAGGTGAAGGTCCGGCTGGAAAACTGGAAGCGGGAGTGGAAAGGGAGGAGTAAAACCAGAGAGAGAAATGATGTACAGCCCGTCAGTTCGACGCTGAAAATGACCAGATGTTTAAAGCTCTATTGTTTATTCGCTAAAACCTTGCAAGAAGCGATTGCTTCGCTCTGCATCTCTCTTTCTACACATCCTTCTCGCGGAAAACATGTATATTTTTACAACGCTCAGCCTCAATTTTTTTTCTTCCGAACGCAATACAATTCGCTTTTTACCCCCCGAAACTTGTTCTGATTCAACCCCGCGCAGCCTCTAATCCAGCCCACAGACTGACGCGCCCATTTAAAGAGGCAGTGCAACCGATATGGACACAGAGAGAAATTCATACAAACATCCACCTCCGTGAGCGGCAAAACAGAATCCCATACACTGAATAAACATTGGCTCAGAGTCACTACTGTGGACAATCACAGCATCTCAATAAACACGAACCACCACGCCCATCTCGGCAGGACGACAACAATGGAACACTCCAACGCACAGTGTGGCCCTTCAGCCCATCCAGATTGTACAGGCTCGAAATTTCAATCCACTCAACGGCCACTTGAAAGCTCTTCCTGCACTCTTTTTGATTATTTAAGCTGTTCCCTTTGTAAAAAACGCAAAGTCCTACTATCCTAAATCCTATCTCAAGTGACACTCCTGATTCCAGACAGCTCAACTGCACACAAGTTAGAAATCACAACACCAGATAATAGTCCAGCAGTTTAGTTGGAAGCAATAGCTTTTGGAGCGCTGCTTTATCACGAGGACAGCCACCTGATGAAGCAGCGCTCCCAAAGCTACTCCTTCCAACTAAACCTGCTGGATTACAACCTGGTTTTGTGATTTTTAAAACTTTGTCCACACCAGCCCAACACCGGCACCTCCAAATCACATTTGGACTGAATATACTCCTGCCGATCAGAATGGCGAGCTCTTTCTTCAATGCAACGATGACCTCACTTAGCTCAGCAAAAAAGAGTACTCCCAAAGAAATTAGTATTTTCACCAGCCATTTGACCCCACCCCCACCCCCTCCAATCCAAGATTCAAATGCAACAAAAGCATAGACCAGAAAAACTGAGAAAAGGTCAGTCATTTGACAGTCGCAAACCTGAAGAGGGATGGTTTTGAAAATTAACTACTTTGGTGCAAACGTTTGAGAATGACAAAGGTAAGCTCACTGGATGAGGACAATTGCAGGTAAACACCGGTTTACTGCACGACAGTCATGAACGGGATAAGTGACAACGGATTTTCGACATTCGGTCATGCATACTGTCACACAGCATTGTATAGTGAAGTGGTCGAGTTGTGTTCAGTTGAACCGGACATTAACCGTTAAGAAGTTACGTCAACAGTTTGGTTTTCGAATGTCTCTCTTCTGGTCCCCCGCAAAACTACAACCCATTGTTCTGCCACGCAACAAAGCACAAAAACAACCGAAATATAAACCTCCTGCCCGGAAACATACTGCTAAATGCAATGGCACAAAACGGAAAACACAGAGTAGTGGGGCTGAATGGCTTGTTTCCATGCTACAGACTCTAATTCAGGGTACACATTCACAACAACCACATACCTAAGATCAAGCTGACTGCAGTTTGAAATCTGGAAACAAAGAGTTGGGGCAACAAATCAGACTCTTTACAATTTTGGAAACAATAGAATAAAACCTAAGGATGTTCTGCATGTATTAAAAACAAAACTAATGAGACAGAGGCACACAGACACAGAGAGGGTGACCATATCACACAGGTAGATAAATTACAACATGGCATCTGTTACACAGAACATAGAACATTACAGCGCAGTACAGGCCCTTTGGCTCTCGGTGTTGCGCCGCCCTGTCATACTAATCTGAAGCCCATCCCACCTACACTAATCCATGTAGGTCCATATGCCTGTCCAATGACGACTTAAACTTGGCAAATCTACTTCCGTTGCAGACAAAGCATTCCATACCCTTACGACTCTCTGAGTAAAGAAACTACCTCTGACATCTGTCTTATACCTGTCTCCCCTCACTTTAGAGTCGTGTCCCCTCGTGTTTGCTGTCCCCATAATTGGAAAAAGGCTCTCCCTGTCCACCCTATCTAACCCTCTGATTATCTTGTATGTCTCTATTAAGTCACCTCTCAACCTTCTCTTTAATGACAACAGCCTCAAGCCCCTCAGCCTTTCCTCGTAAGACATTCCTTCTGTACCAGGCAACATCCTAGTAAATCTCCTCTGCACCCTTTCCAAAGCTTCCACATCCTTCTTATAATGCGTGACCAGAACTGTACACAATAATCCAAGTGTGGCCGTACCAGAGCTTTGTACAGCTGCAGCATAACCTCCTGGTTCTGGAATTCAATCCCTCTATTAATAAAAGCCAAAACACTGTATGACTTAACAACCCTGTCAATCTGGGTGGCAACTTTCAGGGATCTGTGTACATGGACACCGAGATCTCTCTGCTCATATGCACTCCCAAGAATCTTACCATTAGCCCAGTACTTTGCATTCCGATTACTCCGTCCAAAGTGTATCACCTCACACTTGTCCACATTAAACTCCATTTGCCACCTTTCAGCCCATCAATGTCTCTCTGCAACCTACTACATCCTTCGTCACTATCCACAACTCCACCGACCTTAGTGTCGTCCGCAAATTTACTAACCCACCCTTCTAAGCCCTCATCCAGGTCATTTATAAAAATGACAAACAGCGGTGGACCCAACACCGACCTTTGCGGTACACCAATAGTAAATGGACACCAAGACGAACATGTTCCATCAACTACAACCCTCTGTTTTCTTTCAGCAAGCCAATTACTGATCCAAACTGCTATGTCTCCCACAAGCTCATTCCTCTGCATTTTGTCCAATAGCCTACTGTAGGGAACCTTATCGAACGCCTTGCTGAAATCCATATACACCACATCAACAGGTTTACTCTCATCTACCTGTTTGGTTACTTTGTCAAAAAACTCAGTAAGATTCGTAAGGCACGACTTACCCTTCACAAAACCATGCTGACAGTCCCTGATCAGATTATTCTTTTCTAGATGGTTATAAATCCAATCTCTTATAGCCTTTTCCAACACTTTACGAATAACTGAAGTGAGACTCATCAATCTGTAATTACCAGGGTTGTCTCTACTACCCTTTTTGAACAAAGGAACCACATTTGCTATCCTCCAGTCCTCAGGCACTATTCCTGTAGATCATGATGATTTGAAGATCAATGCCAAAGGCTCGGCAATCTCTTCCCTTGATTCCCAGAGGATCCTAGGATAGATCCCATCCAACCCAGGGGACTTATCTATTTCCACACTCTGCAGTATTTCTAATACCTCTTCCTTGTGAACCTCAATCTCTTCTAGTCTAGATGCAAGTATCTCTGTATCTTCCTCACCAACATTTTCATTTTCTATAGTGAACACTGTCGAAAAATATTTAATTAGTGCTTCCCACATCTCCTCTGACTCCACACACAACTTCCCACTATTATCCTTGATTGGCCCTAATTTAACTCTCATCATTCTTTTATTCCTGATATACCTATGGAAAGCCTTAGGGTTAACCTTGATCCGATCCACCAACAACTTCTCATGTCTCCTCCTGGCTCTTCTGAGCTCTCTTTTTAGGTCTTTCCTGACTTCCTTGTAACCCTCAAGCACCCTAACCGAGTTTTCACATTTTGTCCTAACATAAACCTTCTTCTTCTTGACCAGGGATTCCACTTCCTTAGTAAACCACGGCTCACACGTTCTATATCTTCCTCCCTGCCTGACAGGTCCATACTTATCTAGGACATACAACTTTTGATAATATACAAATACCACATTCTCACTCAAAATATTCACATGGTGATACTTAACATGTCAAACTCTTCTTAAAACAAACCAGTATTAAACTCATTGTTTGTAAACCGGTACAGTGAACTTGGATTGTACAAATGCATTATACTGCACCATCACAAAATGCTACTCCCAGAAAAAAATCAGTCCAGAATTACTCCAAAACAACTGTTCAAGTTCAACAACAGTTGAAGTTCTCGCTTTATGGCTCCAACAAAGTCCCAAAACAGTTTCTGGTTACATGGCCCACTCCGATGACAACTTCAAGGCTCACAAGAGCAAGTCCTTCAATGTTCTCATATGTCCACATGAGCCACCCCTCAATTCAAACAAACAGTTTCCACATGCATCCTACCATGTTGTAAAGAGAAAGCAACCTTTCTCAAAAGCATTCACAACAACTGCTTTCCTTCATCTTTCTGTATTCAGGTTTTGGAAAAGAATAAATGTCACAACAAGAGGTTCAGCTGCTGGTTCCTTTGTCTTCAAGTGTTAAAAGTTTGTACTTTCAACAGGCTTTCAATTAAGCCATATCAAATTGGCAACACAAGTCACATGGGTTTTTTGGAGAAAGGTCAGAGCACACATGATCCTCTCTACTCCACTTTGCATGAAAGAACAATTGAAATAATTAAAATTTCAAACATAACCATCTTATTAAGAATTTGGATTTATCACGCTACAGTTGCAGAAAATGCAACATGTGATCTGAAGTAGGATGATCTCGATGAACAATGATACTGAAAAGATTTTTAAAGGAAATCTTAGGAAAGGTGATTATAGAGTTGGGAGAGGACTATGTATTAAGGCTTTGGAGCAGAAGGAAGATATTACATGCACATAGCTGGAAAGAAAGAATGTAGCAAGAGTACCTTTTCGAAGAAAGGATAATGGTTTGGATGTAAAGAAAGCCATTCTGGACACATCTTTCAAGTGTACAATACACTACAAATAGTGTCCTTTCAACAACAATACATGGAATACACATTGCACAGAAAATACTGATTCTGATTCTCTTTGGTATATTGAATACAGTCAATGCTACAAAGAATTTAAATATATTGTCACCAAACACAATATACAGAGGTACAAAACATGAAATTAATCGCACATGCAAGTACTCAGCATTCAATTAATCAATGTATTGCATATGTATGATCCTGAATGTTCTCCAAACAAAATATACATTACATTGGACACACTGTGTATTGAATGTACGAGAATTCAAACTTCTGAGTAAAGTCTGTATACGACATGGATTTCTGCATGCCAGATATATTTTGGAATACACTGACGTTATATGACACTAAATGTGCCTTTGCACTGAATGTTTTGTTGTGTCCTACAGGATCAGTTTTCTTCTGATACCCATAATAAACCTCAACATGAAGCTACAAACTGCCTTGAATTGAACACTGTGAGGCCAAATGGAACTCAATTTTCACACAAGTTTCTGGCAAACAGGAACAGAGCATGGATCATGGTTAATTATTCTCCAGTCCACTTATGGAATGGTGAGAAACAGATGCAACCCTGAGGCAAAAAGAGAAAACTCAGTGCACTCTAAATGAAGATGTATCGGTGACATTCCTGGTCAGAATGCTTCCATCCAATACAGAGCAGCTGGGAACATGGGCTATTCGGGAAGATTGCTGGTTTCAGGTCATCGTATCTCATTTCCTGATTGTGGAGACCATTGATCACTGTTCACCTTTCAAGTAGGGTCAAAAACGTAAATACCTTGCAAAGTCAGAAGAATTTAAAAAGATTTTATCTTATCCTTTTCACAACCATAGGATATACAAAACACAACACAGCCAAAAAAGTGCTTGTTTTTCAAAAGTCATCACTGTGGTCAAAGAGCGAATGGAGGTAAGTTGTGCACAGCAAGTTCCAACAAACAACAATCTGGAAATGACCACATTATGCAACTTTACTGATATTACTGTTGGTGCAAAACATATGAACATTACCCAGGCAATATCAGAGAAATGTAGTGCTGATTGTGACTTGCTTATAGCTGTTTCTCATTTATATTAGAAGACCTATGTCTGCCTGATCATACGAGGTCTTTTTGTTATAAACTGTGCTGGGCTTCTCCTCTAAAGCTGAATATATTCAAGTTAATAGAAGCAACAGCAGCAGCAGTAGGCTGCTGGCACCCTTTGAAGAAAGTCTCCACGGCAACACCATATCTTTATATATTTGACGACTTCTTTGGATTATGAAGAGACATTGCCTGTGAAAGGTCGCCATCATAAAACTGCTCATTAGATCCATTAAAAATCATCGGTTTGACTCATCTTCTGTTTGTACTTTTGATATTCCTCTGTGCTCCTCAGTCAGAATTGTTAATGCTGAGGATGAAAAATATTTCAGTCTAGAGTCAATATTAGCTACTCTCAGGTCATATTCAGCTCAGACTAACGACAGAGTCAAGTCCTCTGCACTATCCCAACACAACTCTGAAGGCAAGTACAGCACGGAACTGGCGAGAATAAAGCTGCCTCAATACTATCCCATCAGATGCTGCCAGATCGTTCCAGCACCAGCTGAATACCAAGTTTAAAAAAAACCTTTTAGAAGGCCTTTGGGAAACATTTCGAGGGAAAGGAGAACATGAGTAAAACTGCTTCTACCCTGTCCCATCAAACCCTGCTCCAGCAAATATAACAGGAAGTAAATTCAAGGTAAAGCTCCCCCTATATTATCTTTCCAAACACTCCAAGGACAAGCAATTCACATATCGAGTAAACTGCTCTTTATTGGATTGTTTGCTTTGAATTCAATCATGTGAACAGTGTCTCGTACATTGATAGATTGTGACAGCTCACCCATCAAACACCAGAGACAACACCATCCCACCCAAAATAACAGGAGAGAGAAAAAAAAAACCAGAGCTCCACCAGATGTCATGACATACTGAGGTTCTACCTGCCCCGGTGTTGCCAAGGATGGTTCTGGACTCAGTGCCACAGAACACAACAAATGGTTGGAGCTTTCTGTATCACCTATCCTGAATAGAAAATTTTGCAAAGAGATACACCATTGACTACAAGTCCACCACAAAGTCGTTACCATGTAGCATACTTCAGACCTTGCAGGAAGAGGGAGAGGGCAAATTTTGCCATAACTTTCTACATAGCTTGGCTGGTGGTGAAAAGGGCACTGCCCGTCAGATCTTTCATGCACATGCTGTCTCTGTGTGTTGCCCTCAAAGTGGTTGTGGATGGGGAAGAGACTGTCACACATGTGCTTCTGACATGTGCCTTTGCAAAGAAGGTCTGGAGAGAGATACCTCTCCTACCCAAACTTTGGTTCTCGTCAAGGTCTGTCCCAGACTTTATGTTCCACGGTCCATTCCCCAGAATGTATACCAAGACAAACACTGACTGAGTCTGGAAGACCATAAACTGGGGGAAAGACCCTTTTCATCTGCCTGAAACCGGTTGGTTTTCAGTGTAAACAGTTCACCTTGATCAATTGTTGCAAATGGGCGTGTTGTAAGGTCCAGCACTTCATGCTGTGGGACACACTAAAACTTGGGGCAGCTGCTGCCAAGGTGCAGGAGGGCAAAATTGCCATCTGGGGTATTTCTGGCAAAATATAACGAGGGTTCATTTAGTTGTCACCTTTTGGTGCCTCCAAATGAACATAAATAATTTTCTGTCGAAATATAAAATGCCTTTGTTTTTTGCAATTGTACAGAAGCTCTGAGAAATGTTGGAACTCCGATGTTTGGTGAGTTTTTTTTTGGCAAAGACTGTACTGAAATGATTTCGAACAGTTGAATACTTATCGATGATTTATTGAATAATGTATATTTTTGAAGTATGATTGGCGATTAGATTAGATTCCCTACAATCTGGAAACAGGTCCTTCAGCCCAACAAGTCCACACCGACCCTTCAAAGACTAACTCACCCAGACTCATTTCCCTCTGACTAATGGGCAATTTAGAATGGCCAATTCACCTGACCTGCACATTTTGGGATTGTGGGAGGAAACCCATGCAGACACGGGGAGAATGTGCAAACTCCACACAAACAGTCGCCCGAGGCCGGAATCGAATCTGGGTCCCTGGTGCTGAGGCAGCAGTGCTAACCACTGCGCCACCATGCTGTCCTTTTTTCAAAGGAAAGCTGCTCAAGGAGACATTGAGCGACAGCAGAGGATGGTTTTGATCCATCAACCTCTGGGTTATGGGCTCAGCACGCTCCCGCTGTGCCACACTGCTCCCTGCTTTCTGATCTGTGATGAACTTCAGCTGGAAAACATGTTTGCTATTTACCTCTTGTACACTCTAGTTGCACAGACTAGAAATCCTCTCCAATTAATCAGTTAACCACATTACTAAAGTTTGCAGGTCCATCCAGTTATGTCTTAACCTGCAAAGAAGTGTAGGTGATTTTCTTCATCTCAAAGTCTCTGGCTCACGGAGAAAGATTGAGCTGCATTTCTGGTGCTGGTTCTAGGGCAAGAGTATCTGCTGGAAATGGCCTGTGAGTACACAATAGTGGGCTTCAAAGTAGACTGATTCACTCAGTTGTCAGCCACACATCAGAGAGTTGCACCTTTGCTACAGAGTGAGAAGAATGTGGGTGCAAGTTCCACTTCATCGCATTGAACACAAAAAAAATCTATGATCGCTTTCTTGTCATTGATACTGGGTTTTGAATGAGACTGTTAATGAAGTGCAGAAGTACCCTTCTACAGAGGCATAAAAACAATCCCATGACATAATTTAAACAAATGATAAGATAAACTCTCATTTTTGCTGACTGATATTTATTTCTGAACCAAGATTGCAGATTAACTGTTTTTTAAAATCTTTCACAGGATGAGTGAGTCGCTGGCTGGATCAGCAGTTATTACCCATCCCTAAAGGGCAGTTAAGAGTCAACCACATTACTGTATTGTCTGCAATCACATGCAGGCCAGACCAGGGAAGGATAGCAGTTTCCTTCCCTAAAGGACATTTGTGAAACAGATGGGGTTTTTCCAACGATCAACAATGATTTCATGGTCATCAGTAGACTCTTAATTCCAGATATTTTTAAATGAATTCAAAATCTGCCGTGGTAGTTTTTGAACCTACGTCCCCAGAAAACTATCTGGACCTTTGAGTAAACAGTCCTTGTCCTTGTGGGAGCTCGCTGTATGCACATTGATTCCATGTATCCTGTACTGCACAGTGACTATTCTTTGAAACTACTTATTTGTCTTTTCTCTGACATTCGGTGTGCAAATTCAAAGCCGAATCGTTAATTGACTGGGGTATTACCAAACAGCAAAGCTTATGTAACTCTGTCTGAGCACAGGTCAGCGACCTTATTGCAGGAAGGAAGAACACTTGAGAATAAAAATGCTCCTGAGTGAGATACAATCCGATTTTCACGCAATATGCGTCAATGCAAAGTTTTACTTCCACTGGGGCTGAATGACTTTGTCAAACATTGCTTAACAAAGTATCTTCTATTGATTCTATGCTTGCTGTCTTCTATGTTGTTCTTTTAACAAGGAAATAATCTGCAGGTTTGCCCAAGTGATTATGGTCTTGCAACTTGATACAAAAGGGAAAGTCATTGCCCTGGGTTGGATGAACAAATGGCTTGTATTATTCTGCACCTGGCCTCCACTTGCTCTTCCCATGGTTAATCTTTGCTGAATGCTGAGTTGTACATCATCTAAGGATAGTAGAATAAATGATTTCATCAAACTTGGGTGGAGGGCAAAGGAAACTTGCTGTTGATTGTCATTCCTTCGTATTTCATGATGGCATTCAACAGCATGATTACAATGATCCCTTGAATGAGTCACTGAGTTTGAATGCTTCCTTGTGACACTGTATGACAATAAAAATGTGATAAGAAGGGGCAAAAAAAAAGCACATTCAATGCACTGGTTGTGTCAACAAAGATTTGAGGAAAGCAATTTACTCATCCTAATTTATCTACACAAAAGAACACTTATAAACTCCTGTTTCCATCATTCAATCATTTCAACAAGAAGTCTGACATGTTTGCTCTCACTTAATCTGTCTGGAAGTTTGTTGCACATACTGACTTGAATTAGCTTTACTGTCAAACATACTCAAAAGTTTACAAGTCGCCTCTTACGGCACCACCTTAGGTACAGATTCTTCAATACAAATTCGAAGGGAAAAAAAATGGAAAAATAAAGAAATAAAAAATCCAGCAACACAGACCTTCAGAAGTACAAAATCATAGATGAATCACTCTTTCTGTAAATGGGAATTTCTTAATATCCATCAATATTTAGGTTTTTTAAATTTCACAGCAGCCCAGTTGCTCACAAGAATGAAGAAATATTCTGGACTTGACCTACTTAGCAATCTTGTCTGACTCTATAAGATCATCTCTCAAATGTTTCCATTTCCAGCTAAAAACTTTGAAATGTCTCAGTCTTTGCTCATAAATTTATGTGCCGTCTGTCACAGGGACATTCTTGAATTCTTCCAACCTTGAATATCTGCAACTACTCTGGCCGGAAACGTCGAATTTCCTGTTCCTTGGATGCTGCCTAACCTGCTGTGCTTTAACCAGCAACACATTTTCAGCCCTATCTGCAACTACTGGTGTTCATACAGCTTCCTTCATATAATTAAAGCTCCCGTGATGCTTTATTGGAGCATTATGAAATAAAGTTTGGCATTAAGCCACAAAAGGAAACATGAGGTCAAGCAACAAACAGCTTGCTCTGAAGTTAGGTTTCAGACGTACTTGCCAAATGTGGAAGAGTTTGAGATGTAGAGAGATTTAGGCAGGAACTCAAGACCTTTCCTGAATCACAGAATCCCCACAGTGTGGAAACAGGTCCTTCGACCTAACAAGTCCATACCGACCCTCTGAAGAGTAACCCACCCAGACTCATTCCCACTACCCGATATTTACCCTGACAAATGCACCTAACCAACACATCCCTGGACATGATGGGCAGTTTAACATTGCCAATCGACCCAAGCTGCGCATCCTTGGACTGTGGCAGGAAACCAGAGTACCCAGAGGGCACCCACACAGACATGGGGAGAATGTGCAAATTCCACACAGACAATCACCCGAGGTTGGAATCAAACCCGGTCCCTGGCGCTGTGAGGCAGCAGTGCTAGCCACTGAGCCACCATGCCATCCTAGTAGCAAAAGCTGTACACCATCCTCGACAGCAGAAAACTGCAGTTGATCTCATGCCTCCTTAATCATCTGATTTTATGACTGAAATAAAGTGCTGGAGAAAATCAGCAGGTCTGTGGAGAGACAAATAGAGTTAACATTTCAAGCCCATTATAACTCATCCACAGATTCAATCAATAAGCACATCGACCTGGATCCAACATACCGACCACTGCAGCAGACAGCTGAAACTGACAACCGGAAGCAGCAGATTCAAACCACTACAAATGCCGGAGGAAAGATCACAGAAGCACTTCACAGGAAGCTCCCAAGCACTGAGGATGTCACCTAGAAAGGGGTCGAAACGTCTGCAACACAAATTCCCAGCTCGGCGAACAGAACCACAACCATTATAACTCTCCTACAGAAGGAGACTGTTTCTCTCTCGACAGATACTACCACACCGACTGAATTTCTCCAGCACTTAGTTTATTTTATTTCAGCCTTTCAGAATCCATAGTATTTTGATTTTAATTTAGAGTTTATTGGCTGACCTTTTTCGCAAAACAGCTGATTATATCGTAACTCCAGAGACACTGTCTCAGCTTTGATCAGAAAACTGAGAATAATATATGACACTGAACTCAGGAGCCTCCAGGCTCAGTGCAGTATAAGGCTCATTCATTTTATTTTGAAACTTGGTGGAAAGATTTTCATCTAATTGAAGAGGAGGCATCCCTGCTTTTCTAATGCACTCACGCCTCAACTGGGCAGTGCATTCAGTTTGGATCACCAGACTTTGAGAAGGAAGTGAGGCCTCTCCAAACAATGGAAATAATATCAACCACAATGGCTGATGGATTTCAGCGACATGGATAGGTGGGAGAAACTGGGGTTCTTGGAGCAAATGAAATTGAGGGGAGATTTGATAAAAGTGCACACAATTCTGGGTTTTTTAACTAAGGTTAACAGATAAATGCTGTGTCCAATAGCTGATGGTGAGGGACTTAGGTTTAAAGGTTTCTTCAAGAGGTGTACAGAGGAAGCACGGGAGAAGCTTTTGATGCGGTGAGTGAAATGACCTAGTATTTGCCACCAACAGGGCTGGTGAAAGTGGACATGATCAATTATTTCAAAAGGAAATTGGATAAGCACTTCGGACAAATAAACCTACAGATTGAGGGACAAAGTTTCACCAACTGATTGACTGAAACACAAATAATAACTCCTGGAGAAACTCAGCAGGTCTGACAGCATCGTTGGAGAGAGAACCACTGTTAACATTTCAAGTCCAGTGACCCTTCATCAGAATGCTGACTGAATTGCTCTCTACTGAACCTGTTCAGACACAATGGACTGAATGATCTTCCTCTGTGCCAAAATGATAATGTCATATTATTACAGAGGGCTACAGTAGTACAAGAATGGTGCTCACGCAACCAGATGTATGCCCAATAATCAGGTGCCTGAAAAGAAAGTGTTCACTATTCTAGGTTCAGTGACAGTGCATTGTCAGGAGGACATTGAGGCTTGTGCGCAACTTAAAAATTCACTGCCTGTCTCCTTCATACGGTTTGGAATGTCAATGGAACAGAGTGACATTGAGAAGTCTAATTTTCTGGAGTCACAATTGTAAAGCAAAAGACACTTAACGTGTTCGCCTGCCGTCCTTTCAGCTCTGTGACCTTGAAGTCTAGATAAGAGGAAAGCTTTTTGTGTTCAGCTGAAGTACACCCCTGCTGAGATTCACTGACTTCTGTGCTGTGGGCTGCTCCATTCATGTACCATGACAACCCCCACTCACATCACAAAGGCCTCACATAGTGTTACGGCCTGCTCATTATGAAAAAGAAAATAAGCAAACAGCACGTAGTCTTAAAGTAACAGAATTTCCCAAGATCGGTGCCAGCTGGTCGAAAAGCAAGTTTTTTTTTTGCTTGGGGATGAGTCATTGGATAAGGCCAACATTTACTGACCATCCCTCATGACCCTGAAAAAGCTGTTGTGGTCTGCCCTCTTCACCACTAGGAAGCAGTTTGAGACAATTCAGTGGCCTGTTTTACTTGTGAGAGATGTCTTCAAAAATGTTTTTTTAACACCTGGGCCAAGCTTTGCTGAGTCTCACGGGTGTACCCATCTGAGGTGCTATCTGTGCTCATCACCCTCAAAGACTATGATTTGATTGGAGTTCTGTGTGCCAGGTTAACAAACAGTGGTACAGCTGGTGGTGCTGACAGCCAAATAAAAGGCACTGATTTTTCCAGAACTTACTCTGGCAATGCTCAACTATCAGAGCAGCAACAATGCCTTTAACATAATCAAATATCTCAAGGTGTTCCATTGGTCCATTGATTTATAATCACAATATGCATTACATTTGATACATATGCTGGATTGTTACAGAAGAAGATAAGAGACATGGTACCAAACACTTGGCCAAAGAAACTGAAGCATAAAGGAGTGTCTATACTGAGAGCGTGTTAGCCTGATAGAAAAGCTTAAGGAGAGAATGCCAGAGGTCCACAAGATATTGCAGACAAGAACTGAGCAATGATACTTGGAGATACAAGTACATACAGAGTTTGATGAATGCCAAAATCCAAAATAGCAAGAGGACTGATGACAGAGCTGGGGCGGGATGGAAACTAACCAAAGGAAAACAGGGTTTTTAAAAAAAAAAACAAATTACTGCAGATGCTGGAATCTGAAATCAAAAGAGAAAATGCTGGGAAATCTCAGCAGGTCTGGCAGCATCTGTAAGGAGAGAAAAGAGCTGATGTTTCGAGTCTAACTGACCCTTTGTCAAAGCATCAGTTAGACTCAAAACGTCAGCTCTTTTCTCTCCTAACAGATGCTGCCAGACCTGCTGAGATTTTCCAGCATTTTCTCTGTTGGTTTTAAAAAAAAAGCATCTGAGAAGCAAGTGACAATGTTGATTGATGGCCAGACCAGTGGAGTGCTACAAGGACTGATGTTGGGTCCATTACTTTTCATCATTTACATTAATGATTTGGATGGGAGCATAAGAGATACATTTAATAAGTTTGCAGATGACACCAAAATTGGAGATGCAGTGGACAGCGAAGAAGGTTATCTCAGATTACAACAGGACCTTAATCAGATGGGCCAATGGGCTGAGAAGTGGCAAATGGAGTTTAATTCAGATAAATGCAAGATGCTGCATTTTGGGAAAGCAAATCTTAGCAGGACTTATACACTTAATGGTAAGGTCCTAGAGAGTGTTTCTGACAAAGAGACCTTGCAGTGCAAGTTCATAGTTCCTTGAAAGTGGAGTCGCAGGTAGATAGGATAGTGAAGGCGGCTTTGGTATGCTTTCTTTTATTGGTCAAAGTATTGAGTACAGGAGTTGGGAGATCACATTGTGGCTGTATGGGCCATTGGTTAGGCCACTGTTGGAATATTGGGTGCAATTCTGGTCTCCTTCCTATCGGAAATATGCTGTGAAACTTAAAAGGTTCAGAAAAGATTTACAAGGATGTTGCCAGGGTCGAAGTATCTGAGCTACAGGGAGAGGCTGAACAGGCTGGGGCTGTTTTCCCTGGAACATCGGAGGCTGAGGGGTGACCTTCTAGAGGTTTACAAAATTATGAGGGACATGAATAGGATAAATAAACAAAGTCTTTTCTCTAGGGTCATGGAGTCCAGAACTAGAGGGCATAGGTTTAGGGTGAGAAGGGAAAGATATGCAGTGGCACAGTGGTTAGCACTGCTGCTTCACAGCGCCAGAGACCCAGGTTCAATTCCCACCTCAGGCAATTCTCTGTGTGGAGTTTGCACATTCGCCCCGTGTCTGCGTGGGTTTCCTCCAGGTGCTCCGGTTTCTTCCAACAATCCAAAAAATATGCAGGTTAGGTGAATTGGCCAAGCTAAATTGCCCGTAGAGTTAGGTGAAGGGGTAAATGTAGAGGAATGGGTCTGGGTGGGTTGCGCTTCAGCGGGTCAGTGTGTGGACTTGTTGGGCCAAAGGACTTGTTTCCACACTGTAAGTAATCTACTCTAATATAAGAGGGACCTAAGGGGCAATGAGCTGCCAGAGGAAGTGGTGGAGGCTGGTACAAAGACAACATTTAAAAGGCATCTGGATGAGTGTATGAATAGAAAGGGTTTGGAGGAATATGGGCCAGGTGCTGGCAGGTGGGACTAGATTGGGTTGGGCTATGTGGTCAGCGTGGACAGGTTGGACCAACGGATCTGTTTCCGTGCTGTACATCTCTATGACTATAACCATAAATGGTGCTTGATCCAAATTAAGAAATGGGTAGTAGAGTTTTGGATCACTTCAAATTTATGGAGAGTGGAACTTGGTGAACCAGCCAGGAGAGTTTTGAATTAGCTGAACTTGGACATAACTTAGTGCCAGATTGGCTGTGACAAGCTAATATAGCCAAAGCATCCGCTTGAACTTAAGCTGTTGTTTGTGTGAATCTGAAATGCCAAGTAGCAATCTAGTTTGAAGTAGCCTGCACATGGTAACTGTGATTCAAGAAAGAAGACCTCTTCATCTCCACTCAGTTTTAGCTTGGGTGATTGAGCATACAACATTGTAAGTATGCATTAGCACAATATCACTTGATGCAGGTAAGTGACAACAATCATACAGTATCCCTCTTTCAGCAAAAATAAATTCTGATGTATGCGCTTGATCAGACTCATTTTCCAAATAAACGAAGCAAGACAAAATTTGTTTCTAAAAATTACATTTTTTAAAAAAAGTTGTACTTCCAAGAAAATGGAGAGCTCTCTGTATATTAAAATCTCCATTTTAAATTAAGAAATCTGCATGGAAGCATGGAATGTTGTCCTTGCTGTTTATTGGGTCAGTTGGCCAGGTGCATTGAAAAGACTGCTTTAGTAATTTTCCAGTTCTCATCTAGTCAGATAACAGCCAATTAATGTTTCACAAAGTTTCTGCTCTGTGCAAATGTATGTAAACAGTCCACTGTTGTATAATTTAACTGATGAGACATGGCCATGCCAGCTTTCTTGAACCATATCTATCCTTGCAGGCTACTTCAAACTGGACTGCTCACGCATGATCTCAGATTAAGAGTTTGCACATTTCTTCTGTCAGAGGGGAATAATGAATCTGAAGAATTGTTTCCTGCAGTGAGTGGTAGAGGCAAGATCAGTACGTATATTCAATGTGGACAAAGACAGGTTCTTCTTCATTCAGAGGACTGAGGATTATGGGGAAAAGACCATTACACCTAATGGAAAGGTCCTGGCAGGTTTTGCTGAACCTAGAGACCTTGGAATGTATGTTCTTGGCTCCTTGAAAGTGGAGTCAACAAGTAGATAGGATAGTGAAGGGTTATGGGGCTGATGATGATCAGATCAGCCACAATCTCATTGAAAAGCAGAGCAGACGCGAGAGGCTGAATGGCCTATTCCTGCTCCTATATCCTACAGTTTTGTGATCCCAAGGCAATTATTTTTCTCTCAGTCATTCACAGCTTGTGGGCATCACCAATAAGCTAAACATTTACTGCCCAGCCCAAACTGCCCTTGAGAAGTTGGGGGTGACCCACGTGCTGAAAAGTGCGTCTTGCTCGGCCATTTCACAGAGCAATTGACAGTCAACTACATCGCTGGGGATCTGAAGTCACATGCAAGCTAGAGTGGGAGAGGATGGAACATTTCATCTTCGATGACAAAAGTGAGCAAGGCATATTTTTACAACAACCAAGACGTTCCCAATCCCTATTTCTGATACTAGCTTTTTTATTGCAGTATTATTTAATCAACTGATGTCACATCCCTCAGCTGCTATGATCACAGGTGAACTCAAGTTGTGACAGTTGAACCTACAGTCAACAGAGAACTTCAAACCAGCGTCTACATGGACCAAATACTTAACTTCAGAAGCAATCATCCCGACACCCACAATCAGAGCTGCATTGTGACATTATTTCAATGAGCTACATCACACTGCAGCATCCAAGAACTACAAAAAGTAGAAGAAAAATATCTACTTCAAGAAAAACAGGTACCCAATAAACACAGTCCGCCGATTCCTCAGAAACAAACCTAAACAAGCATAGACAACGCATCCAAAATCTATAGGCATATTACCTTACATCAAAGACATATCAGAAATGACTTCCAGACTACTCAGACCCCTTGGCATCATGGTAGCCCACAAACTTACCAACACACTTAAATAGTGACTAATGAACCTAAAGGATCCATTTGACATCACCAACAAAACTAACATCACTTACAAGATGCCATGCAAAAACTGTAAAATAACACTGCATCAGACAAACTAGCAGGAAACTTGCCACCAGGTTACATGAACACCAACTGGCCACCAAAAGACACGACCCACTATCATTAGTTTTTATACATACAGACAAAGAAGGACACCACTTTGACTGAGACAACACACACAACCTAGGTGAAACAAAGACATGCATGAGAACTGTTAGAGGCACAGCATTCTAACCAGAACTCCATCAATAAATACATCGACTTAGACCCTATCTACCTTCCCTTGAAAAAAAATAACATCACCCACCTTAAGAAACCAAGACTTATAAATAGAGAGGAAGGACATATCACCAGAGACTCACTGCTGTTGTTACCTAGTATGGTGACAAAATGTCTGAAACAAACCTTCACGCTCAGCGAGCTAACTTACATATTTACACGGACCATTCGTCGAGGTCTCAGGATTAATAGTCCAGGAATATTCCCATTGTGCCTCATTCCTGTCTTTATTCCCACAAAGGACTGAAACCCATGTTTTAGCCACATCTCTCCTGTTTATCACAGACAATTCAGGGGTAGCTCCTGTCGGTTCAACTGCATCATTACATCTAATGGAAAGGCCCTGGCAGGTGTTGCTGAACCAAGAGACCTTGGAATTATGTTCTTGGCTCCTTGAAAGTGGAGTCACAGGTTGATAGGATAGTTTAGGAGGCATTTGTCATGCTTGCCCTTAGTGGTCAACATTATTGAGTATAGGAGCTGGAAGGTCATGTCGTGGTTGTACATGACATAGGTTAGGCCACTTTTGCAATACTCAGTTCAATTCTGGACTCCCTGCTATGGGAAGGATGTTGTGAAACTTGAAAGGGTGCAGAGAAGATTTACAAGAATGTTGCAAGGGTTGGAGGACTTGAGCTATAGGGAGAGGCTGAACAGGCTGAGGCTGTTTTCCAAGGAGCATCGCAGGCTGAGGGCTGGCCTGATTGAAGTTTATAAAATTGTGAGGGGCATGAATAGGGTAAATAAACAAGATCCTTTCCCTGGGATGGGGGAGTCGAAAACTGGTGGAATAGATTTGAGGTGAGGGGGGAAAATGTTAAAGGGATCTAAGAGGTTACCTTTTCACGCTGAGAGTGGTGAGTGTATGGAATGATCTGCCAGATGAAGTGGTGGAGACTGGTACAATGACCTCATTTAAAAGGCATCTGGATGGGAATATGAATTGGAAGGGTTTAATGGGATATAGGCGAAATGCTGGCAAATGGGACTAGATTCATTTCTGATATTGGGTCAGCATGGATGAGTTGGACCAAAAGGTCTATGTTGTGCTGTATATCTCTTTGACTACGTGAAAGTCAGAAGTCAGACAACATCAGGTTATAGTCCAACAGGTTTGCGTGAAATCACGAGCTTTTGGAGGGTTGTGTCTTTGTCAGATGAAGCCATTGCCCATTCATCTTCTTCACCGAACAAAGGGATAATGCTCTGAAAGCTCGTGATTTCACATAAACCTGTTGGACAAGAAATCTGGTGTCCACCTCAATCAAAATTTAGCACCTCAACATCATATGAAAGTACACAGCTCCCCTTTTCCCGATACACATCAGAGTACATGCACACTAGACAGTGATCAGGATTGGGAGGTTCGGGTTGACTTGCCCAGAAACAACAAGGGGTGTCTAACACGTGTGCAGTGGCTTCACTGACACCTTCACAATATTACAATCCATTTTACATTTATTTACTGAATTCTTTCTGACAACTGCTCTTTTTGAGGTCATGGAACTGGTGAATTAACCCTGACAAAATAATATGGTAAAATACACTCCCCCATTTGAGACACTAATTTGTGAAATCACATTTGACCCTAAGATTATTTTTTCCTTGCTTGGTTTAGTGTGAAAGGTCATCTGCATCCTTTTCTGAAGGATGATGGCAGACTGAATCACCGCTCCCTCATTATGAGCTGCGAACATTCCCTGGTAAGGTGGCAGCTGAATACAAGTACCTTCCAGACTCTGTTCCGGTTTAACAATTGCTGTCATTTAACGTAGCTCCTGGCTGCTAAATTCTTCATCTGCAAACTGAGACAGCAAGACAGGACATTCAGGAGATGCTGAAGTGTTCTAACAAACACTCAAACTTTTTAAGGCAAAGTAAACTTCCAAGTCTTCTCCAGTTTGCATTAAAGGGAGATGCCAGTGTAACTTCATTCCAAATGTCACCAAGCAAAAATCAGATTTTTCACTGCCAATTAAAAACAGGCACGTGGTGTGTACGTCAGACCAGACCTGCTGACAAATCTGCTGAAATGGCACCATCAATTGCCATGGGCTGGAAATCTGAGACCCGAAAAGGTGAAAAGGAGATGAAGGTGCTGGAAAGCTGCCTGATACTGGAAACTCATTTAACCTTCAGATGCTCAAGGTTGTCATGCCCTGGGCAGAGCTCCTTGTCAGCTTGCATTATGAACTGGAGTTATGATGAAGCTGGAGAGGGGTCACACAAGATTTACCAGGCTGTTGCTGGAAATGGTGGGTTTCAGTTATAAGGAAAGGCTGGACAGGCTGGGACTTCTTTCACTGCAGTTTAGGAGGTTGAGGGGTGACCTTATGGAAGTTTATAAAATGATGAGGGCAAATGATAAGGTGAATGGCAGGTTATTTTTCCCCCCTAGGCTGAGCAATTTCAAGGCTAGGAAGCATATTTTGAAGGTGAAAGGAGAAAGATTTGTAAAGGATACGAGGGGCAACGTTCTTACACAGTGATCCATGGGTGGAATTAACTGCCAGAAGTAGTAGTGGATGCGGGTAAAGTTACAATGTTTAAAAGACATTTAGATAAGTACATGAATAAGAACTGTTCAGAAGGATATGGGCCAAATGCAGGTAGATGGGACTAGTTTAGTTTGGGCTGGTTGGACCGAAGTGTCTGTCCGTGTGCTGTATGACTCAGTCTGCAAGTCAAAATAAAGATGAAGTCATGTATTCCAAGAAACGCATGATTCTCCTTGTTAATGCCAACAACTGTGGTGCTCTGGAGGGTGTTATCTGGGAAAGGTAAGATTGCCAAGCAAAATGAATGTTTGTGGGAGAGAGGAGAGA
The DNA here is from genome assembly GCF_020745735.1 of Hemiscyllium ocellatum. Taxonomy (NCBI): domain Eukaryota; kingdom Metazoa; phylum Chordata; class Chondrichthyes; order Orectolobiformes; family Hemiscylliidae; genus Hemiscyllium; species Hemiscyllium ocellatum. The sequence continues at coordinate 14,654,260 of NC_083448.1, forward strand.
AACCAACATGTGTTTGTTTATGTGTTTTTGGGATGTAAGTTCAGGCATTTTTAAGAAAATACTTTTTTTTTTGTCAAATTCTAATAGACACTGGTGCAGAGCATTGAACAATTATATAGCTCTTGCCTTCCAAGAATTTCCAATCCTTTTAGGTGAGTGTCTCTTCCTTGCTTTTCTGGAGTCATTTTGGATCATCAGTTACACTGCAATTTCAACCTATTTGGTCCCTGAAAGAGCTGCCCCAGGGAGATGATTATATCCCATTTAATTCAAGGCAAAAGGCTGACTTTCAACAGAGGTTCTGTCAAGGAAAAATAAACATTTTGTGGTTGTTCAAGGGCATTACATACTTGCCAGCAAGAAGATAGTTTCTGTTCCAACAATTTCACTGACCAGTTTTGGGAGGTTGCGTCATAGATGGTTCAAATGGTTAAGGAACAGAATACATTTAGACCAACATGGAAGCATTCCATTTCATGCTGTCCCTGACTCTGCCTGCCTCTTGTAATTTTCTCCTCAATCTGCAGTTTGTCTGGTCCTGAAAGTTGCATGGTGGTGAATATCAACAACATTTACATCTCAGAAAATACTGGATAGCTGTTTGGAACTTCCCAAATACTGAATACAGCTATCAGAGCCATTTGTACTTCCCTTAAAACTTGCCAATCAGCAGTTAGATACAGAGTTAACCTCCCTCTGACTTTTTCCATAACATCAGCACTTACCAAGATGAAAGATGACAATGCTCCATCTGGAATGCCAACATACCTGCAGAGGACAAGTCCTCCTAACTGAGAACATTTAACACTTCTAGTTCCCTTCATAAACATCAGATTGGCTTTTAATATTTAATGCTTAATATTGAACAATGCAGATGGTTTGGTGGAGACCATTAACTATACTGAGACTTTCTGAACTAATTTCCTGTCAGACATAATCTCTCAATCAGTGATGGCTGAGTTGGGCACACCGAATGTGAAGGTTGTAGGTTTCACTCCCATTCCAAACAGTATTCTGACTGAAGCTCAGTGAAATACAGATCAAGTTGCACCAACAGATACGTCATCTTTTGAATAAGACCTCAAAACAAAGCCCGATTAGTCTTCTCAAATAGACATGAAACAAGCATGAAACTAGTTAAGGAACAGCAGGAGAGTTCTCTGCCCCATGAGTTCACTAATAATAATCCCTCTACCAGCATTACTCAAAGAAATTGTTTGGGTATTATCATATTGCTACGTGTGGCAACTTGCTGTTTGTAAAGGCTATTATACTTCCTGTTTAGCAACACATAGTTTAGTTCAGGAGTAAACATCTCTACATTATTAAAGAATTTACATAAGTGTAAATTTCTCTTGCTATAATACAGCAGCAGTTACAGGTGACGTATACGCTCTCCCATTTTGTATGGTCATTTGAATCCAGAGTGCAAAGTTGAAAGGTTCAGATCAAACCCATTTACATATCTTTGAATTTGTAGGTGGAAATGACACCAGGACTAGCAGTCCAAGTTTTTTAAATTGGATTCATAGATGTGTGGCAGAGCCGTGTGCTTTTTCTCCTCACTCTATTCACAGTTCCTTTACACCATGATTGAGAGTCGAATTGAACTTAATGGATTCTAATGAGGATTATTTTCGTTTTAAACAAGAATGAAGTGACCAGTCTCAGACAGATGTTACAGTGGCTGCTAAAACTGATTAGCCAGATGCTGCACAGGCAGAACTGTTCTGGTGATTGCAAACTCTCAATGTCCACGTGTGCTAAATGCTTTCTGTGAGGCCAGGCTTTTTCATATGCAAGTCAGACATGGGTCTCATGTGAATAAAGTTGAAGGCCTGATGGGTGCAGGGACATAACAGCCCTGCAATCAGGCACAGGCTTTGCACTCTCAAATCACATTATGCTCACAGCCTACTGACCATGATCACAAAGCTTGCCATTTCAAGATGGCCTCATGACAATACAAGAAAAATATAACCCAGAGACTGACAGTTGAATTTCAAAGTCTGTTTCTGGTAAATGCTCTGCCCAGCCATACTGACCAGAAAGAACTGGTGCTCCAATCTGAGCCCAAGTGAAACTGGCTAATTTTAGTTGGGGTGGCTGAACAAATGCTTCATTCAGCCAGTCTCTCTGTGAGCTAGTTAAAAAAAGACTGCATGTATACTGTTTATAACCAGCCGCGAGGCAAGGTCCCAAGTTTGTTCAGGTTCCAGACGTCATCCACCGAACGGTTAAAATCCCAGGTCAGGAGGATTGAACAACCCCATGCTTTAGTCACACTAACCCTTGGATGGTCACAACATGATTCATTTCAGGATGGGTCCCTTCACTTGTGGTTATCAATCTCTGACAGTAAATTAGAGGAGAAGCCAATTTAACCCGGCTTTCTTCAGTTAACAAAAGCATAACATTGTTAGTTGTTAAATGTCAGAAGAAATAAGAATACAACACACAAGCATACATATCAGGACTAAGAGATAATTCGAAGAAAGGATACAAGCTATCCTAAAAAAGGGTCCCTCTCGGAGTTGTTTGTGAACAGTAGGTAGAAGGTGGGAACCATTACATGGGACAGTACCTGACCTGACATTGGTGTTGAGCAGTTAATTCTGAAATTCTGGCTTTTCCTAGTTCATTGAAATTCTTTTGTATTTCTTCATTTTGACAATAGGTGGTGGACAGCATACAGAGCATGAGGTTGTCTTTTCCCTGCAGTGCAGGGGAGTTAAATGGCTATTGTACAGCTGTGACGAGCAATACTCAACAACTATGAGGTCAGGCCACCAACACAAAGACCAGTGGTCAGTTTTTAATGCTCATTTTGTGTGTCCTTGGAAGCATAAAACTGAACAGGTCTGCATGAGATGGCTTCCTGCTGAGAGGGACAATGGGTAGTCAACGTCTCATCAACTCTACCATTTGTGCCTGCATAAGATCCTGCAGATCTGCTGGGAAGAAAAACATGCCAAACTCAACCAAGTCAACATCCCCTTCTTCGAGGCAGTGACCACCCTTGATTGGCTACGATGGGCTGGGTTCTTTGTCCAATTGACTGACTGAAGACTCCCCAAGCAGGTGAAATGGCAGGCAAGCCCCAGGTGGACAGAAATGCTTCAGTAGCACCTTCAAGGCCTTCCCATAGACATCTGGGAATCACTGGCCCACGACCGTCCAAAGTGGAGGAGGAGCATCCGGTTAGGCGTCGAGCACCATGAGACTTGCCTTTGGGAAAAAGCTGTAGCCCTGTGAAAACAGCAAAAGGACTGTGCTCCCATATCAATGCCTGACCCACCCCTTTCCATGACCATCACCTGCCCAGAGTGTAACGGAGTTTGCGGTTGCCGTGTAGGTCTGTACAGCCACCTACAGTCTCAACCTGAGAGTGGAAGAGAGTCATCCTTGTCTACAAGGGACCACTGATGATCATTTCTGTTTTTGTCTTTCTGTATGATGTTTCTCTAACTCTGTACAAGTGTAACACTTCATTGGATGATTGTGTATCTTCAGTTATATTTTAGCTGCAGCATGTCGGAATTAAAAGTCTGACATATCCATTAGTACTTTGAAGAGGGCAGATGCATCCTCAGGTTAAAGTGTCATCCAAAACAAGCATCTCTGACAGTTTAGCACTAAGTCATGCACTTGAATATTAGGTGAAAGGTTTGTGCTCCAATCTTCTGAGCAGAACTTGATCCCAGAACCTTCTGGCTCAATGTCAAAGAGAAGGAATGAAAGACTGACACTATGGACAGGAAAAGTCCTTCTAAGCATTATTTAGCAATTGCTTCCTGGAATATTAGCATAAGTGCATTCAGATGATACCATCAGGCACGGCTGTGGGTAGGCAGCTTGCTATTGCAATCTGCCTCTGGACTCCAATGAAGAATGAGGCATGCATGAGGCAGTTAGAAACTGGAGCACCAAGTAAGAGAAACCTGTGAAGAGCTTATTTATATATTTTTTAACAACAAATGAGAAGTTAGTTTGTGTTAATCAAGCACTTCTGACGACTGCATAAAAGTCCTGTTGAAAACAGCATCATCTCCCATTTCCCAAAACCCCCAGGGAGTTGTAGCATACACATCATAATTACTAATGATAGGGCAGAACATCCTGTACAGTGTGCACTGCGGACTGCTCTGACCTTGATCTGAGATGTTGTGTAACAGAGACCCATTCATTGACAAATTAGACTGAATTCTGCTGTTAATGCTTCAAAGATGCTACCCTGTCTGCTCTCACCATAAGAGGAGCCACACTGTATGATCTTAAAAGGAGACTGCAATCACCAGAATGATGCTTTCAGAAGGCAGATGTCTGAGCATTTCCTGCCAGGGTACTCCTACTCTTTTTCATGATTGGATCATGGTTTACAACATCTGCTGGCAGAATGTCTCCCATAGCCAGTTTCAAAGCTTACAACATGTGATCACAAAACAAATAATTCTTCACTTATATCACAGTCATGTTCAGTGGAATTGCATCACACGCAGTCAATGATGATAGTCCTGGAACTGTAAGCCATTGTTCAGTTACATGCACTGTCTCGCTTCTGGGGTTTGCAAGTTACATTTCAGCTCCAGACATAGTAGCACATAAATCTAGACATACACTCCATTGCAGCACTGAGGGCAGCACTGCTCAAGGGACCATTGCTTGAATGAAGCATAGAACCAAGACACCACCTACTCTCTTCGGTGACTTCAAGGATGTCACAACACTATTCTGAAAACAGCAAGGACATATTCTCCGATGTCATAGCCAGTAGTTATCACCCATCCAATATCACTAAAAATAGAACAACTTGATCATTGCTGTTTGCATGAATTCACTCTGTGCAAATTGGCTCTTTCATTTCCTTTGGTACAACAGAGACCACACTTCAAAAGTGCTCATTACCGTCAAACGTTTTGGAAAGTTGTTAACGATGAAAAGTGCTGCCTCAATACAAACCCTGTTTTAACTGGGTAGTATATCTTCTAAAAAGTTGAATGTAACAATATGAAAGGGCCTCACTTTCTGAAATAAGAACGTGGAAGGCACACAATGCACCAGTACCCCACAACTGAGCTGTACCTGTGACCAGGAGCACAGCAATGTGGGTCAACACACCTATTCTATCTCATCGTACTGCACTCGACAGGAACAACTTCAAAACACAAACCATGACAAAGGAAAGCTGAAGCATTGGAGAAACTCAGCACATCTAGCAGATTATGTGGGTAAACAAACATGGTTAAACTTTTGAGTCCAACTTGGGAACTTGGCAGTAGAAGATAGCAGAAATCGCAGTAAACAGGTGCATTCCGCACAGGTGAAATACGGAAAAGTACAGGACAAACAGCATTTCCACAGCAAACAACTTGAGATTGGCACAACTGCCTCCAATCCATGACATCCAGGATGGCTGTCTTCATGTGGTTTCTCCACAATACTCTGCACAGCAGAAACATAGCCCACCTCCAACTAGGTTCAAATTGGTTCATCGACCATGGGCCTCAAGCTTTATCCAACCAGTATTAACTACTCTTGATCACAATGAAATAATGAACATATTCCCCATCATGGGCCATCACAAGTCAATTTGACTGAATGAGTGAATTAAGTTGTTAGTTTCTGTTACCTTCACTCACTACAAAGAAAACATACACTTGATTGACAAGCATTTACAACGAGTTGGTGTCTCATCCTGATTTTCAACACGTATTCCTGCACAAGGACATGTCTGTCTGTCCTTCGAAAATAGGTCTGCAATTTGATTTTCAGGTCCTACATGCCACATCTTAACATTGTGTTGTGTGAATCAATGTCTCCGCATTTCCCAATATGCTCTGTCAGATATTTAAAATCTGTCACCCTTGGTTTCCAACCCACTTGCTACAGAAGAGAGTTTTTCTCTACATATGCTATGAAAACACATTTGACATTTGCAAACTTCTGCAACGTCACCCCTTGACATTCTCTGCTCAAAGCAAAAACATCCCAGCTTCACCGTTATCACATGATTCAACTCTCTCATCATGAGTATATTCCAAACAAATCTCTTTTGTACTCGTATCTGGAGTTACATCTCAGCTCAGCAGTGTAATGAACGGCTCCAGGTTTTCTGGGATTGATCTGCAAATGTACTTTTTTGACCCGGGTCACTGCATGATGTGATTTCCAGATTTCTTGTCTCTGTTTAGGGTCTGTGCATGCCTTGACAGGGTGGAGGTTTTAGTTTGGGGCTGTCCACCAGGCTTCCAGTCAATGTTGGTCCTTATCGTCTGTGTATCTGATGCACATTCAAGGACCAATTCTCATCCCCATCTATCTCCGCTCTCATTACAATCACCCATGGCAAAAAGTCATCATTATGAAGTGCTTCGACAGGTTAGTAATGGCAAACATCAACTCCAGCCTACTGAATTGCTTTGATGTGCTACAATTCGCCTTCCATCACAATAGTAAAAAATGAGGTCTGCAGATGCTGGAGATCACAGCTGAAAATGTGTTGCTGGTCAAAGCACAGCAGGCCAGGCAGCACCTCAGGAATAGAGAATTCGACGTTTCGAGCATAAGCCCTTCATCAGGAATGAGAGAGAGTAGCCAAGCAGGCTAAGATAAAAGGTAGGGAGGAGGGACTTGGGGGAGGGGCGATGGAGGTGGGATAGGTGGAAGGAGGTCAAGGTGAGAGTGATAGGCCGGAGTGGGGTGGGGGCGGAGAGGTCAGGAAGAAGATTGCAGGTTAGGAGGGCGGTGCTGAGTTGAGGGAACCGACTGAGACAAGGTGGGGGGAGGGGAAATGAGGAAACTGGAGAAATCTGAATTCATACCTTGTGGTTGGAGGGTTCCCAGGCGGAAGATGAGGCGCTCCTCCTCCAGCCGTCGTGTTGTTACGTTCTGCCGGTGGAGGAGTCCAAGGACCTGCATGTCCTCGGTGGAGTGGGAGGGAGAGTTAAAGTGTTGAGCCACGGGGTGGTTGGGTTGGTTGGTCCGGGCGTCCCTGAGGTGATCTCTGAAGCGTTCCGCAAGTAAGCGGCCTGTCTCACCAATATAGAGGAGGCCACATCGGGTGCAGCGGATGCAATGGATGATGTGTGTGGAGGTACAGGTGAACTTGTGGCGGATATGGAAGGATCCCTTGGGGCCTTGGAGGGAAGTGAGTGTGGAGGTGTGGGTGCAAGTTTTACATTTCCTGCGGTTGCAGGGGAAGGTGCCGGGGGTGGAGGTTGGGTTGGTGGGGGGTGTGGATCTGACGAGGGAGTCACGAAGGGAGTGGTCCTTGCGGAACGCTGATAGGGGAGGGGAGGGAAATATATCCTTGGTGGTGGGGTCCGTTTGGAGGTGGCGGAAATGACGGCGGATGATACGTTGTATGCGGAGGTTGGTGGGGTGGTAGGTGAGAACCAGTGGGGTTCTGTCTTGGTGGTGGTTGGAGGAGCGGGGCTCAAGGGCGGAGGAGCGGGAAGTGGAGGAGATGCGGTGGAGGGCATCGTCGATCACGTCTGGGGGGAGTCTGCGGTCCTTGAAGAAGGAGGCCATCTGGGCTGTGCGGTGTTGGAACTGGTCCTCCTGGGAGCAGATGCGGCGGAGACGAAGGAATTGGGAATATGGGATGGCGTTTTTGCAGGGGGCAGGGTGGGAGGAGGTGTAGTCCAGGTAGCTGTGGGAGTCAGTCGGTTTATAATAGATGTCTGTGTTGAGTCGGTCGCCCGAGATAGAGATGGAAAGGTCTAGGAAGGGGAGGGAGGAGTCTGAGACAGTCCAGGTGAATTTCAGGTCGGGATGGAAGGTGTTAGTAAAGTTGATGAACTGTTCAACCTCCTCGTGGGAGCACGAGGCAGCGCCGATACAGTCATCGATGTAGCGGAGGAAAAGGTGGGGGGTGGTGCCAGTGTAGTTGCGGAAGATGGACTGTTCCACATATCCTACGAAGAGGCAGGCATAGCTGGGGCCCATGCGGGTGCCCATGGCAACTCCTTTAGTTTGGAGGAGTGGGAGGATTGAAAAGAGAAGTTATTCAGGGTGAGGACCAGTTCAGTCAGTCGAAGGAGGGTGTCAGTGGAAGGGTACTGGTTGGTGCGGCGGGAAAGGAAGAAGCGGAGGGCTTTGAGTCCTTCGTGATGGGGGATGGAGGTGTACAGGGACTGGATGTCCATAGTGAAAATAAGGCGTTGGGGACCGGGGAAGCGAAAATCCTGGAGGAGGCGGAGGTAGAAACGGGCGGTTTGTGGATTTTGCCTGCCTGCCCCGGCTGACCCATTGTCCCTGCCTGCTCCTGCCCCACCGAACTCATCTCCCAATACCTTGACACGGTCCTGTCCCCTTTAGTCCAAGAACTCCCCACCTACGTTCGGGACACCACCCACGCCCTCCACCTCCTCAGCTCCTTACTATATTCCTTATACACTCACACCTCTGTGGTCAAATTGAACTCTATTTGGAAATTTGCTGATGACAGATCTCAAACAACAAACAGACAGAATACAGGAAGGAGATAAACAGTTTAGTGGCGTGGATAACATTCTCTTGTCAATGTCAGTAAAATGCAGCAGTTTCAGGAAGCAGAGTGGAGAATACACCCCAGTGTGTATCAACAGTGCTGAGCTGGAGGTGGTTGAGAGCTTCAAGTTCCTGTAAGTACATATCATGAACGATTGATCCTGGTGCACCCACGTCAATGCTACAGTTAAGAAAGCACACCAACATGAGTACTTACTCAGAAGGTTAAGGTAAGTCAACATGTCCTCAATGACTCTTACCAATTTTTAGAGACGTACCATAGAAAGCATCCTATCCAGATGCATTACAGCTTGGTTTGGCAACTGCTGACCAAGACCGCGAAAAATTACAGAGAGTTGAGAACATAGCCCAGTCAGTCATGAAAACCAGCCTTCCTTCCACTGACTCGGTCTGGACTTCTTGCTGCCTCAGGAAACAAGCCAACATGATCAAAGACACTTCCTATCCTGGTTATATCTCTTCCACCCTCTTCTATGTGCAGACGATATAAATGAAAACACTGACGAACAAGTCTAAGAACAGCTTCTTCCCTGCTGTTTTCAGATTTAGGAATGGACTTCTTATATATTGTAGTTGATCTTTCCTGTGCCTTCTCTACAGCTGTAATACTATCTTCTGTATTCTGTCCTGTTACCCTGATGTTCCGAGGTAAGATATGATTTGCCTAAAAAAATGCAAAACAATACTTTTCACTGGGACTGACTAAATGTGCCAATGCTAAATCAAATCAAAATGTCTGTTTAATATTGTTTCAGTCAGAATTGGTTACTTGGCAGATCAGTCAAGATCTTACTAAAGGGCAGGTAAGACTAAAGATGTTCAACTGTGGTTCCATTTCCTGTATTTCTCTCTGTAAGCATGGTGTGCCCAGATCAGTACACTGGACTCATACTGAGGCCAGATCAGTCCTTGGTAAATAAATTAGCATGACTACCTTGTTTTCTATTCAACAAACTCAATTTATGAAGCCATATCCCTCAAGTAATTTATCGAGTGTCTTATCAATTTGTCCTTTTTCCATTTCATTAGCTTACCCAATTCCCCCGAAAAGATTTCGCATGATTCCCTCCTGATGCATGAAATGCACACAATGGGTGCATGTATGAAAGAGGCATAGTGTTTCAGGGATTCATTTCCTAATTCAGCAACCTAGCAAAACCAGTTGCAGGGAGACATTCTTTGTCATGAATAACAACCTTTTGTCTTAAATCACAATGTCATCTCCATTGGCTGTGGAGTCAGGAAACAGGCTCTTGAAAATGTTTGTGGCTTCAAATCTCTTTCACTTTCACAACAGGGTCAGCATACCTCTTCTGCACTAACAGCTTTGTTGTGAATGTGTCATCCTGCATTTGAAAGGCACAACTTCCTGTGGTTAACAGCAACCACATTAAAGGTGCAGTTATGGACTTCAAAAGGAATTGACAGAGTAATGACACAAAACGTTTTCTCCCCCTCAGAGAGTATAGGACAAGGGGACATGTTCTGAAAATCAGAGCCAGGCAATTCAGCAAAGACATTAATAAATTAAAAACTTTATATGGAACACTCTCCCATGCAAAACAAATTCTTGTATTTACAGAACATTCATATTATCAAACATTGCAAGGCACTTGACAAGAAAGTTTATTAAAGCATGGCAACAGGCCACTTGAGGATTCATGGGTATCAAGCTGTAAGGAGGAAAGTAAGATAGAGAAGCAGAGACATTAATCAGTGAGAAAGCACAACCATCAATGTGGAACAATTAAAATTGGGAGTGAAATGGAAGCTAGAATTATGGAAATCATTGGAGGGTTGTGAGGCTGGACGAGATTACAATAATCGGAAGGGCAAGGCAATGTAGGAATTTAAAAACTAGAACAAAAATTTTAAAATCAGTGAGTTAAGACAGGGAGGAAGATGTTGAACTAATTTCCAAATTTATGGAGAGTAAAAGGTGGGAGATGAGACAGGATCTGAGAAATTCTTTTTCCCAGAAAAAAATTTGGAATAACAGGGTGTCAAGGTAGATGAGCGAAGTTAAACTGCAGAATAGTGGTCATACATGTCCTGAACTGTAACAAGATGGGCAAATGCAGTTGCACCACGCAAAGGTTGGTCCAACTCAATCAAATAAATGATCAAATTATGGGATTAACCTCCCTCCTTTCCTTGGTTATTCTCTGCATAGAGTGGCTTCTTATTAACAAAGAAAATTACAGAACAGGAATAGGCCCTTCAGCCCTCCAAGCTTGCATGGATCCAGATCCTCTATTTAAACCTGTCGCCTATTCTCCATTTATCCCTCTGATCCCTGCACAATCATGTATCTATCTAGATACATCTTAAATGAAGTTATTGTGCCTGCCTCTACCACCTCCGCTGGCAAAGAGTTTCAGATACCCACCACCCTCTGCGTAAAGAATTTTCAATGTATATTTCCCTTACACTTTTCTTCTCTCACTTGGAACTCGTGACCCCAAGTAATTGAGCCCCCCAGTCTGGGAAAAGCTTCTTGCTATCCACCCTTACTTGACCTCGCATGATTTTGTGGACCTCAATCAGGTCCCCTCTCAATCTCCATCTTTCTAATGAAAATAATCCTAATATACTCAACCTCTCTGCATAGCTAGTGCCCTCCATAGGAGGCAATATCCTGGTGAACGTCCTCTGCACCCTCTCCAAAGCATCCACATCCTTTTGGTAATGTGGCGACCTGTACGCAATATTCCAAATGTGGCCGGACTGAAGTCTTATACAACTGTAACATGACCTGCCAACTCTTGTACTCAATACCCCATCCAACAAAGGAAAGCATGCTGTATGTCTTCTTGACCACTCTATTGTGCTGTATTGCCACCTTCAGGGAACAATGGACCTGTGACATCCAGAGCTCTCTGTATATCGTTTCTCAAGACTTTTCCACTTAATTCACTCTTGAATTAAATCTTCCAAAATGCATCATCTCGCATTTGTCCCATTGAACTCCATCTGCCATTTCTCCGCTCAACTTTCCAATTTACCTGTACTCTGCTGTGTTCTCTGACACTCCCCTTCACTATCTGTTACCCCACCAATCTTAGTGGTCATCTGCAAACTTGCTAATCAGACCACCTATATCCTCCTCCAGATCGTTTATGTGTATCACAAACAACAGTGGTCCCAGCATGGATCCCTGTGGAACACCACTGGTCACAGTTGTCCATTTTGAGAAACTCGCTTCCACTATTACTGTATATTGTTGCCCAGTCAGTTCTTTATCCATCTAGCTAGTACACCTTGGACCCCATGCAACTTCACTTTCTCCATTAGCCTACAGTGGGGAATCTTATCAAACACCTTACTGAAGTCCATGTATCTGACATCTACAGCCCTTCCCTCATCAATCAATTTTGTCAATTCCTCAAAGAATTCTATTAAGTTGGTAAGACATGACCTTCCCTGCACAAAACCATGTTGCCTATCACTGATAAGCCCACTTACTTCCAAATGTGAATAGATCCTATCCGTCAGTATCTTCTCCAGCTGCTTCTCTACCACTGACATCCAGCTCACTGGTCTATAATTACCTGCTACCCTTCTTAAACAAGGTGACAACATTAGCAATTTTCCAGTCCTCCAAAACCTCATCCGTGTTCAAGGATGCTGCAAAGATATCTGTTAAGGCTCCAGCTATTTCCTCTCTTGCTTCCCTCAGTAATCTGGAATAGATACCATCTGGACCAGGGGACTTGTCCACCTTAATATCTTTTAGAATACCTACACTTTCTCCCTCCTTATGCTGACTTGACCTCGAGTACTCAAACTTCTATCCATAATCTCAACATCCATCATGTCCCTCTCCATGGTGAAAACTGATGCAAAGTACTGATTAAGAATCTCACCCACTTTCTCTCTTTCCCATAATCAGTGATTTCATTCTCCATCTCAGAACTCGGTAGCCTCGTATCTTCTCACTACTCCTTCATGGATAAGAGGTTGGTGACTATCCTTCACAGATAGCAACCTGACTTCATTCGCTCTGATTGTTTTCAACTTCCGTGTTGTTAATCATTGTGAAAGTCAGATATGGCACTCCGCATTCTCTGTCACAAAAAGCACCGACTGTCACTACATTATCGGCCTGCTGCTATATCAATACATATCGCTAACATCTTCATTCAACTCATCTAATCCACCGCTTTGCTGATAAAGTTTCCTCTCCTCATACGCCAGCTCAAGACAAATAAGGCTGTCTTCATTCAATTGTGCACTGACCCACTGGCTCCCAGTCCTGCAAACCTTTCAAATATGCCATTCTCAACCTCATATTGAAAGCCCTGTCGAGGCATCTTGGAGCTTTCCTTCTTTGTTACCTTTCTCAGCTCTGCAACATCCCAGTTCTCTGAAAAAGTCATCTTCAGCAGATCTGCTTCTCTTTGTTACAGCATCGACAGTTGTGTTTTCACAATCTAGGCTTAGTAGTTAATATTTTTGTCTCTAAATGCAACTCACCATCTGTTATGCCACTGCTTACAAGATGTCTACTTTAACAAGAGTTCTGGAGATCCTTCCTGTTAGTTCCTCGAGGTCAGTACGCAATTTGGTGACATATCAATGCAACTTGTTGTTATGCTGCAAAATGAAGTAGATCAGTCACAGAAGGGGACAATATGTGGCCATTACTAAGCTTCCACTTTGTTCCCTGATTATACTCCCATCACAATTCTGATATGATAGCAATGACAACAGCTCCAAGCCAAGCTGTTCCATACTGGTATGTACCTGATCATGTGGAAAGTTGCTCAGCTATTTTCCATCCACACCACAAAAAACAGTATAAATCAAATCCAGGCAACAAACACACCACCAACCTACTCTTAATCATCATCGAAGTGAAAGAAGCACAGCAATAACCTGCTCACATTCAACTCCTGATCTCATTACAGCTTTGACTCAAGCATGGACAAAAGAGCTGAACTCAAGAAGGCAAGTCAGAGTGTCAGCCCTGAATATCAAGGCAGCAATTGACCAAATGTGAGTTAATGAAGGCAGAGTTAAAATTAATTATGTAAAAACAAATCAGGAAAACCTTTCCAAGGGTTAGAATCATTCTGAACACAAAGTAAGATAGTTGTAGTGGCCCAGTGACCCAGCCATTTTTAACTTTGGACACCCAGTCCAACATCGGCACCTCCACATCTAATTGTATGGATGAAAGCAACTTCAAAAGCACCCAAAAACTTAATACCATCTCAGATAAAGTAGCTCAGTTAATTGGTCACTCCATTCACTAATTTAAACATTCATTCCCACCACCACCAATGCAACCAACAATGTCTACCACCTGGAATGACAAGGCTGGCAGATGCATGGAAAGAACACATGAAAATTCCCAGCCAATCACATACCAATCTGACTTGGAAAGATATCAGCATTCCCTTTTATCACTGGATCAAAATCCTGGAATTCCCTTCCTCACAGTCTTTGGACTCACTTGCAGTAGTTCAAACTGTTGGCCTTCACCACCTTCTGAAGGGTAATTAGGAATGGACAACAAATGTTGGCCTTCTTTGCAATGTTTATACCCTATGAATGATCAAGAAACATCCTTCAGTGGCTGTAAAGTGGTTTTGGATATCCTGAGGTTGTAAAATGCAATGTATTATTGTACACTTCTCTCTTCCCTTTGTTTCTTGAATACAATTTCTTTGGCAGTCGTTCTCTGCCCAATTCCCACCTCAGTTCTCATTATTCTCGCACTGACCAGCCCTGTGAATGGAAACACATGGCATTCAAATCTGTGATCAAATGGGACAGACACCCTGTCTTTCCACTTGGTGAAAGATGGGTTAGTCACTGGATGGCACTGAGGAACACAAAGCTGAGCTCGTTTTCTCTATCCCCTCAGCTGAACAATGAAGAATTGATCTGTTTTTCCTTACTCACAACTGAGTTGAGATCAGACAGCTCATGACAGGAGCAAACCTGGAACGTACTCACTGGACCATCAAGCTTGCTTCTATTTTAGAAACTTCACCTTGAAAGGCGAATGCAACTTTAAAAACACACATACTTCAAAGACCAATTTTTCTTTTGTAAACAAGTAATATGAAGATCTCATTCTGATTAAATGTAACCCAGTCCGAATATGATGACTTGAAGATCCAATTACCTTCTGCATTGAAAGCTCCTATGTATATGCAGAAGAAAAGCCCTATTAGAGTGCAGTCTGATTTAACAATGATAAGTGCTGATAATTAACTTAGGTTGATGGAGATTTGCACCAATGCACATGACAAAGAACAGTCTCATATTACTGGGTGGGAACACGTGAGGAAAAAGGACGATAAAATCACCTTCAGAAACATCAAACGTGCAGAAACTGACTTGGGTGTAATTCAATCATATGCAGTGGATCAGATCATTGCATTAACAGTGACAACAAGGCTCATTGATGCTAGATTGTGCGTCAATGTCTAGATCAATGATTCCATTTGGAGGAGTATATGTGAAGGACAATTCCACAAAAAGGCAAGGATTAGTCTGTGTATCAATGCCTCTCTAAAAGGGCCTGACCTTTACTTGTGTACAGGCCTCCCAATATTTCAACTAAGTTATAATTTTTCAAATGTGAGCCTTGGACACTGAGTGACAAGCTCACCATTTCATCTTTGCCTCTCACATTTGCAAAGGGACTGGTTCCTCAGTGGTACTCTTACTGTTCCTGCAGCAAATAGTTTATCAATTTTATGGTGTTGCAGAGAAACCAGGAGCAGAAGTCAGCCATTCAACCCTTCAAGTCTGCTCTGCCATTCAATATAATCATGGCTGTCCCTTGGTCTCAGCACCACATTTCTGCTTTCTAACAAAACCTCAATGCCTTTAAAATGTAAAATGTTACCAATCTCTTTCTTATATATTTTGTGGCTTGGCCTTCGTAACATTCTGTGGTGGGAAATTCCACAATTTCACTGCAACTTGACTGAATAAATGTTTTCTCAACTCAGTTCCAAATGGTCTACCCAATATCCTGAAACTATTTCTCCTGGTTCTGGATTCACCAACCATGGGAAACGTCTAACCTGCATCTAGTCTTTCCAGCCCTGTTTGAATTATGATAATGAAGGTAAGGTTTTTAATGAAACTGTTCAAGGTGCTTCAGGGCAGGACACTATCCTGAAGAAGTCAGACAAAGATATCCTGGGGTTTACTGATTACTGTGGTTACTGCAAGCCAACCTTCCTTCGAGTAAAGTGTAGCTTGAACAAGTGAAGAGTATTCCCCCATGATTCACACCCACTTCAATTTTGTCAGGACTCCTTCACGTCACCTTGGTCATATACTACCTTGTTGAGAGTTCAAATGCCATTACTCGCACCTCCTCTCTGGACTCAAGCTTTTTCGTCCATGTTTGGACTAAGGGTGTACTGAGATGTAGAGCCAAGCAACCCCAGTGAAATCTAAATTGAGCATTACAAGCAGGTTATTACCACCTGTGTTGCCAGATAGTACTGCCTACAACACCACCCATAATTTTGCTCATGCTCATGTTTTGGTTGAGGTGGCAGGACAGTGGTGACACTGCTGCCCCACTGCACCAGGAAACTGGGTTCAATGCCAGCCTTGGGTGACTGTGCATGTGGAATTTGCATATTCTCTCCATGTCTGCATGGGGCCTCTGGGTGCTCATGTTTCCTCCCACAGTCCAAAACTGTGCAGGTTAGGTGGCCTAGTTGTGCTAAATTGTCCCATAGTATCCAGGGTTGTGCAAATTAGGTGGGTTAGCCATGGGAAACACAGGGTTACATGGATAAGATCTGGGACTGGGTCTCGGTGGGATGTTGGTTAGAGGGTCAGTGCAGACTCGATAGGCGCAATCTCCACCGGAGATTCCATGATTCTTCGACAGTGGTCTGTAAATCTCACGGCACTTCACTGATGCCATTTTTGGACAACCATAACTGTCCAGAATTTAAACTTTTCAGCAAAGTACCAGCTCTTTCCTAGTGGAGATCACTCTCATCTCAGGGCTAGATAGTTGTGAGTGCAAGTCCCAGCCTGGAAGCTTAAGCAAAACAAAATGTTGTTTTTCCAGTACAGTACTGATGGGGCTGTCTTTTCGATACATGTTAAACCAAGATTCCACCTGCCTTCTCAAATGGCTGGAGAGGTTCACTGGCACTTTTCTGACAAAAATACTCCCAGTATCCAGTCAAACACAAAACGGCCTGCCAGCATTTCCAAAACTACCCACTCGCTTAAACATCTCGTTGTTACTTATGGGATCTAGCAATGTTCAAATACTTTTTTTTAATGCTTGTGTGTTTGGAAGCAGTGAATAGAATTATTCATTTTCTTTTTTTCCCCACAAACAATTGGAAGCGTTGGCTGAAACACCTGTACATGCTCCAGGCAAGATCTTGAAAGGTAGACAACTTGAATATCCATTCACCAGGGAATCAAATTACACTACTCTGATTGCAGAACTCCAAAAATGGATCAGTGCCAGAAAAACAGAAAAACTAGAAATAGATTTTCTTTTATGACAAGCTTTTTTTCAAAATTGTTTTATTTGCTTTCCTACTTTCTCTTGATCTTCCATTCTGTCAAGTAAGACTGGCCTGCTCAATTCATTTTCAGCTCCAAGCAGGTCAGGGACTCCAAATTCTGCCTTGTGTAACTCACCATCTGACATCCCAAAGGTTGCCCACCAGCTTCAAAGTAAAAATTCGCAATGTGATGGAATTTTCTGCAGTTACTTGCTGAGTTGAAAGTCCAATAAGACTTCAGAGGATTGAAACCATCCAGAACAAAGCTTCACTATCACAAAATCCATCATCTGGAAATCTCACTTCTTTCAGCATCCACACATACTGACAGGAGAGTATAAATCTCCAAGATGCACCGCATAATCCACTTCCTGCAAAGTTTCTTCCAAACCCATGACGTTTAGACTACAGCATTAGTGCTTGGAAGTAGTACCACTCCAAATTTCCCTGTAGGTCACAGACCAATGCTGCTACTTCACAATCACTGGGTCGAAATTTGAAAATTCTCTCCAACACAGCAGTGTGTTATACCTCTACCGTACAGAGTGTAGCATTTTTTAAAAAACTCCATTAATTTCTCAGGAAAATTAAGGATATACAATAAATGCCACTCATGCCACCAAAGCTCATATCCTCTGAACGCATAAAACCCTTGCGTTGACGATGACCGTATGCATGTTGGTGTGACCCATCAGACCGTGGAAGATTTTGGCAAATTGTCAATTACCATTCCTATTTTCTGATCTCAGCACTTTATGGGAGCAGTGTCCAAAGCACACTGAACCTGGCACCTGTCCAGATAAACAAAAGGAGTTGGAAGGTGCATCACACATAATAAAAGCCAGCAGTTCATTCACGTTTCATCGCTTCAATGGCAACATAGTTTGCACTGTCTATTGCCAGAACTTGTTAAAGTAACAGGTCCTTACACTGGGTTTACATTTCTTGCCTCCATTGTTAAAAAGTTAGCTGTCTTTATGTTTTGAATGGTGTAGCAACAATTGCATTCAACAAAAAGTGACTGTTACTTTGATTAAACTGTTTGTTTCGTTCAAACCATAAAAAATATCACATTTTGCATTTGGGCCAAAAGATTACAACAAAGAGAACACCATGCTTGTACTTTCCTTGGATTAACAGTCAAACCCTTTTCTCTATTCTTGGGCTAACAATGGACACAATGTGCTCACTCCTTGGATATTGAAATCAAACTTCTCCGCCTCTTTCAGCTTCCTGTTCACTCAAGTAAGCCTCTACCTTGCTCTTATCATTCTTCAGAGGCAATCCCTATTACCTTGCACCAGATCTCGCTGTTTTCCTACACTCTCATTTATAGTTTGCTCCACAAGTCCAGGCCTGTTTTCACTTCACTCTTTGTGAACGATGCTGCGGGTGAACAATGTGAGATTCTACAATGAGAAAGTATATTTGGCAAAATGAAACAGATCAACAGGGTACATGATGAGAGGCTCTTTTTCCCCGGATTGAAGGTCACAAAGTCGAAGGTCACAGCATCAATTCAGCCATTTAGAACTGAGTTGAGAAAACGTTTTTTCAATGAGAGAGTTGTGAATTTTTGGAATTCTTTACTTGAAAGAGCTGTGGATATTCAAATGTTGAGTCTATTCAAGACTGTAAGCAGCATGTTTCTGGACATTAAGAGGATCCAGGCAATTCATGTTAGGCAGCAGAGTGGTGTTGAGGTAGAAGATCAGCCATCATCTTATTAGATGGCAGATTAAGTTCAAAGGGTTAAATGGTTGAACACCAATTTGATTTACCATATCTTTAAGCTGTAATTAGTGGTGGCCTTTTCCCCTCTGAAGTGCAGTTCCAGTATTTCCTGCAGTGAAAAATGGAAACCTAGCTGGACACCTTTGGTAGGCTCTTTACCCATCACTTCTGAACTTGATATCATCCCCTGGTGATGTCCCCACTGATCTTTTTTCAGCAAATATCCTTTGTCCAGGTTCCTTTCATTGATGGTTAGCTGGTAACACAGAACGAGAATTCTTCCTCTGGTCCGCTTTCATTTTGGCTGGATTGCAGGCTCCCTGGTTCCAAGTGCACTCCATTAACAGGACCCTTTACTTGCAAGCAAGGAGTGAGTGTATGTGCTTCTTCAGCTATGACCTTCACAGCAGACCAGTGCTTGAACTGTATTTTGTACACACGAGCACCTCAGCTCTTACACTTACACGCGCGCGCACCCCCCTTCCTCCAAGAGCACACTTTAGACTCATTGAGTCACAAGCATGGAAACAGATTCTTTGGTCCAACTCACTCATGCCGACCAGACATTCCAATCTGACATAGTTCCATTTTCCAATATTTAGCCCAGATCCCTTAAAACACTTCTGATTCTTCAACCCATCCAGCCTTTGAAGAATTGTAATTGTATCAGCCTCCACTGCTTCCCTCTGGCAGCTGATTCCAAACACACACCAATCTCTTGAGTGAAGAAATGGCCCCTTAGGTCGCTTTTAAATCTTTCCCCTTTCGTCTTAAACCTATGCCATCTAGTCTTAGATTCTCCTCCCCGGGGAAAAACACCTTGGCTATTCACCCTCTCCATGCTCCTCATGAATTTATAAACCTCGATATGATCACACCTCAACCTCTGATACTCGAGAGAAAAAAAGGCCCCAGCCTTTTCAACCTCTCCCTAAGTCCCAACAGCATCCGTCTAAACTATTGCTGTACTTTGTCAAGTTTAACAACCACCTTCGTTTAGAAGGGCGACCAGAATTGTGCACAGTATTCCAGAAGTGGCATTTACCAATGTTCTGTACAGCTGTAAAGGATGGTACGTATAGAGCATGAGTTGGACTGGAGGGTCTGTTTGCATGCTGTACATCTCGAAGACTCTCTGAAATGAGATCCCAACTCCTACACTCAATGTTTTGACCAATAAAGGCAAATGTGCCAAACACCTCTTTCACCACCTGTCTACTTGCGACTCCCCTTACAAGGAACCTAGGTCTCTTAGTTTGGTCATATTCATCAGGGACCTATCATTTACTCTCTAATTCCTGTCCCGGCTTGCCTCACCAAAATGCCACACCTTGCAGTTATCTAAATTAAATGCTAACTGCTACTCCTTGGCCCATCTGACCAATGTCTCGCTGTTTTGAGATCATCTTTTTTACTGTCTACTGCACCACCTATTTTGGTGTCATCTGCAAACCGACTAAGCATATGTCCTATGTTCACATACAAATCATTTATAAAAATGATAAAAAGCAGTGGACCCAGCACCAATTCTCGTAGCAAACCACTGGTCACAGGCCTCTCATCTGAAAAACAGTCCTCCTCCACCACTCTCTGTCTCTTACCTTCAAGCTAATTTTGTATCCAATTGACTATTTCCCCCTTTATCCCATGTGATCTAACCTTACTAACCAGTCTATAATGCGAAACATTATCAAATGCTTTACTAAAGTCCACACAGACAACGTCTACTGCTCTGCCTTCATCAGTTGTCTTTGTCACCTCTTCAAAAATTTCAAACAAATGAGTGAGACA
Organism: Hemiscyllium ocellatum; assembly: GCF_020745735.1. Taxonomy (NCBI): domain Eukaryota; kingdom Metazoa; phylum Chordata; class Chondrichthyes; order Orectolobiformes; family Hemiscylliidae; genus Hemiscyllium; species Hemiscyllium ocellatum. The sequence continues at coordinate 14,674,809 of NC_083448.1, forward strand.
TGACCTCCCACACACAAAGCCATGCTGACTATCCCTCATCAGTCCTTTCCTTTCCAAATGAATTTATACCCCATTCCCCTTCTTCTTCCAGTCGTACACACAGACCAGCATCAAACTAGCTTCTAATTTCTGTTTTTGTGTATTCTTGAAATGGGAAAATGTACCTCCTCTTCAGGTTGCTGTTATTTTTCACCACCATGTTCACAGTTTGAGATCCTCATAGAGGATTACAGTTCAATTTGGAGAGCATTTCTTCCTTTGAAACTTCTATTTTGCCTGCAGGTCTGAAATGCACTCTCTCTCTCTCTGGATCACCAGTGAATTTCCATCCCCAGTCTTTTTGGCCATATCAGTCCTCTTATTAAAAATACAGATTATAATTAAAATTTCTGATGTCCAGGAGTGATCTGAGATAATGATCTGCTGTGATGATAAGTATTTTTTCAGAACCAGAGTTCTGTAGAATGTGAAAAAACGGATTTGTTTCAAGTATTGTGGAGAATGTGTTTTATAAAGATCAGTGAAAAGACGCATCACAAATTTTTTTTTCAAGCAAGGCATTTCTTGGAATCCATGTGGTTCATGTTGCTGGACTCATTGGCTGAAAGTTACTTGATTAGATTTTGTAGCCTTCTTATTTCAGCAATGTTTATCAGGCAATTGGCGTTTATGTTGATTTTCACTTGGGGGAAGCCTGCAGACGAATAGATTGCTTAGCTCACCCCGCTTGTTTCTGAAGCATCCTGAATGTGAAATTAGTGAGCAACCTGATTATCCTCTTGAAGGGCAACTGGAAGACTTCTCAATTAGTGTTTCCTGAGCAAGGTGCACCTACCAAGATCTCAGAGACAACTGCCATCTCAAATGAACTGTCTACTTGTGCCAAAATGCCAGATCAATAGCCATTTCAATATTCCACACCACATCCTTAACTTTCTTTCAAGAATGCATCATTGCAGGTAGTTCTGAGATAATGCGTGTTGCATCATGATTTGGCTATAACGTCGCTGAAGAATTAGGGAACGGAATTTTTGAGAATGCTTATCTCTGTTCACAACAGGACGATTCCAGCAGGAATCAGTTCGCGTGTTTCCTTCTGCGCATGCGCAATGTCAGCTGCAAACAGAGCAGCTTTCTGTGAGAGGTATGCACAGAGAGCAGCGTTCTTACATTTTTTTATATGTACTGTGTTAAATTTGCTTTTGTTTTGTTAATAAATATTTTTCAACCTTCATTCAGGCTGTGCTATTTTTTGTGTTAGACTTTTGGGTGATTTTAAGAGTGATCATGAGTGATATTGTTTGTGAGTCTGCCCTAATCCCATTCTTCTCTGAAAGACCTAATATTTCTATTAAGCGATTTTCTATTAAGCAAGGTTACACTGGAACACAACGACAGTATCATAGGAGAACTATCTGGATTTATCAAAAGTATTTCTTTTCCAAGCTTATCTGCAGTGAGAGTTTAGCTTTTCTTGGTGCATGTATCTGGGTGTGTGGGTGTTTTGGATTATTTAGTGGAGTACACATTCATATTTTCACATGACAAGCTGCCTGTCTTCAACTCTGCATCTCAAGAACAAATTTTTGTTTTCTTATCAATCAATAACTTTGTGTTTGTTAAAGAAATTTGGTTGATGGACTGATATAGAGACGACACATCATTGGCTGTTCTAAGAAATAGGTTAAAATAATTACTCTTGTGTTGTGACCTGTACATTCATGGGACTGTGCGCTCCTCCCATCTCTGCCACGGCGGTGGGAAAAAATTAAAAGAGAAGCTAACACCAGCATATGTGCCTGTTAAAGAGGATAGTAGGTGTTACCATGGTGCCAGCAGGAGACAAGCCCAATCCCCTTTGATCTCTGCCACTCACCTGCACATCACTTTGCATTGGTGTGTATTCATCTTTCCTTCAAATCGTGACACCAGGCTCAGATGACTCTGCAGCTGCCTGTCAGATGATGAAAGGAATTAATTTCAAAGTAAAGTTTAAAAGTAAAGAAATTCAACATGTTAAGACTTTTCTTTTAATAAAAGGAAACACTGACACTGGTAAAGACTGCACCAACAGACTTTTATCAAAGTAAACTAAAGGTGAAAAAATCAGCTCCTGTTTCTCCACCGTATTGTTGTCAACTTGTAATTACCTCTCCTTCTTTGCCAAAGCTGTTGACTCAAGCTGGGGTTCAATTACATGGATGTCCCTGGCTCAATTAACCACCTCATTTTGAGTCATAGAATATCATAGTTTAGAAAAAGCCCATTCAACCCTTTGTTCCGATGCAGGTTGTATGATAGACTAAGTCAATTAAATCCACTTTCTTCTTTTTCCCCCAGCTAGGATATTTACCTAGTGCCCTTTCACACGCTGCTGTTGGGCCAAGACAACAAGCCAGTCAGTAGCACAACTATCAGAGTTTACAGATCATTCATGAGACATGAATGTTGCTGTCAAGAACAGCATTTGTTCTCCATCCCAAATTGCCCTTGAAATGAATGGCTTGATGGCCACATCAGAGGGCAGTTCAAAGAGTGAACCACTTAGCTGCGGGTCTGGAGGCACATGTGGATCTGAGGTGCAAGAAAGGCAGATTTCATTTTCTGAACCAAGTGGGTTTTTCCAACAATCAATGATGATCAGTCACCTGACTTATTTGGATTCCACAGCTGCTGTTTTGGGATGGGAATCCACACCCCCAGAACATTAGCTAAGGCCCTCTGGATTTTTATGGCCAATGAAATTACTATCACCACATCAGAATCACCCATTAAAAAGTCACTACACAATCTGAAGTTGGAACGAAGCAGCAGGAGTGAGTGTGCAAGAATTTCTCATTAACAGTTCCCATGTCATCTCACATCCTCCCTTCCCCTTCCCTTCTCTCCACTCACCATCTCAGGCCAATCCTGTGATCAACTCCAGCAACCCTTCAGCTATAGAGGGTGACATGAGGCACTCAACTAATCTGTCAATTAGACCAGAGGGAAAAATAATTTGGGGTGCTTGAATGGAAAATCCCAACCCGAAGTAAGCTGTCCAACATACATTCAGCCTTGATGTTTAATATTCTGAGTTATTAAAAATACCTGTGAAATAAATATTCAGGCAGCATCCGAGGAGCAGTAAAACTGACGTTTTGGGCAAAAGCCCTTCCAGCATCTGCAGTCACTGTTTTTACCCTGTGAAATAAATATATACATTCATAAAATCTTTATTCAAAAGTATTAAAATTTGAAGGGAAAAACAATCAAAGTCATCGTTTGGATCTCAACTGCAAAACTGGGGTCAGCTGTGATTGACAGTGCAGACAAATAATTTGTTCGGCTCACGCATAAACAAGGCCAGTTGGGCAGAGTATTAAGTAGCGAATGAAATCCAACACAGTCCTCAAGTCAGCACATTGCAGAGAGAATGGAAAACATTCGTGGTGACGGTGGTGGAGAGAAATTGATATTTAAAAACAAGATTTAATTTTCAGGCTTTGAATTGAAAGCTTGATTCAGCCAAGGAAAAGAATGTGTGCAAATCTGGCCAAGTGCATTGGTATTTTCACAAGAACGTTTCTTAAAAAGGCTCACAGCTAAAACATCATGATCACCAATCTGATATGTTTACTGTTTCCAGTAAAATAAAATGCTCAGTCTCCCTGTTTATGCATTATTTCTTCTGTAAATATTTCCCAAGAGTTAGGAGTGGATCCAGCATCCTAAACAGGCGCCTGACTGAAATCCTGTGACAGGAAGATTTCTGTTCGTTGCAAAACTCCACTGGTGCCTTTTTCTTCTTCTAAGTGAAAGAATGTGGCTGGCTGTCTGTGCTCCCCTAATAACCTCTCTGCCTCAGGCAAACAAGAAGCTAATTAAATATAATGGGAATGGCCTTCTTGCTTTTTGCATTTGCTGTGCTTCTTATCTGAACAACAGCATGCAGTGCTTGGTAGAACACAGCACCCACACTTTAAATCATTTTGATTCATAACCAGCAATGCTTGTGACACTCATGGCCCAGGAATGAGGCCTTGCTTAAACTGGTCACTTCTGAACCTTCCTCTTCCATTGGAGAACAAATTTACACACAGAATTGCAGCAAAGCAATAAAAAGAAACTGGTCAACCCATGGAAATTCATTTCTCAAAAATAAACTGAGCTGAATCTCCAGCTGCATTTTGAACAGTTCTACTGCCCTTCGATTGATCTTCGACAATGAGTCAACAAGTTCTTCCTTCCATCTACACGAAATGTTTCCATTAATTTACGATTTATATCCTCTAGTCTTGCTGCCAGACGTAAGTTTAAGTTGTGGTCTGGTTCACAATAACTCTGTTATGCAATTGATTCAAATTACAACAGTGCCCTAAATATAAAACAGAACATCGTACAATAACAACCTATCAACTGTGTATTTGAGTAATACAACATCCCCACGCACTGTGTGGGAGCATGAAAACAGAATATAATACTGAGCCACATTAAGAAGGATAACAATGGAGAAAAGCTTGGCCAAAGGTACGGGATCTTAAGACTTGTCTTATCGATGGAAAATGAGTAGAGACGTCTGGAGGTTTAGGCAGAGAGTTCCAGAGATTCAGGCCAAGGTAAATGAAGATGCAGCACCAATGACAGAGCAGTTAAAATTGAGGATACACAAGAGGCCAAAACTTCAAAAGCACAGACATCTCAGAAGATGGTGAGAAAAATTACTGACATGGGGGATCAAGGCGACAGACGGATTTAAATACAATGAGAGTCTTAAAAGCAAGGTCATAACTTGTTTATGAGTAAATATAAGTCAGTGAGCACAGGGGTGAGTGGTAACCAGGATTGGTTTTGAGTTAAGCCACAGGCGGCAGAGTTTCAGATGATATTTTATGAAGTAAAGAATGTATGGGATCAACCAATAATTCACTGGAATAGTGAAACGTAAAGGTAAGGGCAGAATAAATGACTCCCAATTTGGTTGGATATGTACATTTTGATGTTTAGTGTAATCTCTGTGGCCTTGGACATCAATGCTCTGGCCAAATAACCTGTAAAAGGGTTTGCTTTGTTATTGATTGCTTCTCACAACTTTTTGACATTTCAAGTGGCAATCCCTGTGTTAATTCTATTCTATAAACATGAGAGTGACAGCGTTCTACTGAGTAACTAAGAACATCTTTGAATTTAATCCTTTTGCACAGTTTCTTTGATTGCCCTCTGATAAAGCCTGGTTAAAGTTGTTCTACAACTAATACTTGTACCTACATTTGGGAGATGCATCTCAACATTTGACAATGTATAAAAAAAAGTCACAAAATATCAGTCTTGCTTCTAAATGCTTTTGTTTCATTTGTGGTATTGTAAGACCATAAGACATAGGAGCAGAAATTAGGCCATCTGGCTCCACCATTTAATCATGGCTGATAGTTTTTTCAAACCTATCTTCCCGCTTTCTCCCCATAACCGTTGACCCCCTTGGCAATCAAGAACTTAAACATTCTCAATGACCTGGCCTCCACAGCGTTCTGTGGCAATGGATTCCACAGTTTCACCATTCTCTAGCTCAAGAAGTTTCTTTATCTCCATTCTAAAAGAGTCTTCCCTTTACTCTAAGGCTTTACCCTCGTGTCCTCATCTCTCCTGCCAATGGAAACATCTTCCCAACATCGACTGTGTCCTGGCCATTCAGTATTCCATAAGTCAATCAGATCACCCCACCGCTCCCCCTACCCACTCCGCCAATCCTTCTAAACACCACTGAATATAGTCCCGGAGTCCTCAAATGTTTCTCCTATTTGAGGCTTTTCATTTCTGGGATCATTTTCGTGACCCTCCTCTGGACCCATTCCAGGGCCAATTCATCCTTTCTGAGGTGCGGGGCCCAAAATTGCTCACAATACTCCAAATGTGATCTGACCAGAGCTTTATAAAGCCTCACAAGTATATCCCTGCTTTTATATTCAAGTTCTCTTGAGATGAATGACAACAATGTATTTGCCTTCCTAACTGACAACCCAACTTGCAAGTTTACCTGAAGAGAAACCTGGACTAGACTCCTAAATCCCTTTGCATTTCAGATTTATGAATTTTCTTCCCATTTAGGAAATAGTCCATATCCTTCCTACCAAAGTGCATGACCTCATTCTTTCCCAGGTTGTATTTCATCTGCCACCTCTTTGCCCACTCTCCTAACCTGCCTCAGTCTTTCTGCAGCTTCCCTGCATCCTCTGTCCTACTTGCCCCTCTATCTATCTTTGTATCATCTGCAAACATCGCCAGAATGCCCTCAGGTCCTTCATCCAGATCATTAATGCATAAAGTGAAAAAGTTGATGTCCTGACCCTTGTAGAACACCACTCATCAATGGTTTTCATCCTGAGAAGGAGCCTTTTATCCCCACTCTCTGTCTTCTGCCAATAAAATAAATCAGATAATTAGGAAAGTTACGAAGCAAGGTTGAAATGAAGCTGCTATTCCCTGTCTTTCAAAATATTGACAAAGTTGCAGAATGTGATGGTAGTTTGGAAGGAAAAGGTGACCTTTCCTCTTACTCTTTATCCAACCATCCCACTAGCAGACCAAAGCACAGTGCTTCATTTGGAAGCGGGCTTTCAATGACCAACATTTACTTCACATTTACAACCTCAGAACTGAAATAAAAACACTTCAGAGTGAAACAACTGAAACAACTCCAGGGAAGCGGGCACCCATCGGCAAGTCACCTTTGATTTACACATGCACATTATGTGGATTTTGACTAGCTTGCTCAGAGCTAGTCCCAAGATTGAGGAGGCTCCCTGAATCGCCTGTCTATTTACTATTTTTAAGTGATTGGAGACTGCTATTCAGCAGCATACCACAAGGATAAGTATTGGGACCCTGAAATAACTGCATAGAGGGTGGTATCCTGTCATCAATTCACCCTTCATTTACATGTGCAAGGGACATGGGTTCTGACCAGCCAGCTCAAAGCCAGTCTCTAGACTGAGGAGCTGTTCTGAAACTCCTGTTCTATCAGTCAGCCAGGGCTCCCTGATTGGGGTTGTTAACCTGGGCCAAACAAGTATCGCACAGTCAATGGTTTTTACCAGGTCAATCTTGCTCCAATCACTTGAGTGACAAAAGGAAGTTGGAACTAGGATGCAAAGTTTGGTTTCATAGTTATGCCTTGGCTTGGAGGAGAAAAAGATCTTTATGGAGCGTTTTCTAGAAAACATAACCAAAAGGACCGATTCTTCTAACACCAATAAGAGAGAGCAAACATCGCACAGAATTCAGAGGTACTTTCTCTGTAAAAGCAGCTATCTGAGCTTGCTCCAATTTTAACTGAAGTACAATTTTAAGGGTTTTGATAATCCTTCCATAGCTCCATTCTGCCAGATGGTCACTCTTCACGAATGAGCTTCATGCAATGAACCATGACGACAGGTAGCTTCTCAGCCAGGTTGTGATCAGACATTGACATTCCAGCAGCAGTCACTAAATTACAAGTGGGAACCAGAAGTCTGACTCCATACATTAGGCTGCAAGTTTTCGCAGGTTGTACCTTTCATGCAGCAAAATATGTTGAGGTGTTTCTGTTTTTCAGCAGCAGCAGCAACTTTAAGGGCGGGAGCTTGCACCAGGGGCCTGCCAGAAGCATTGAGTCACTGATTTGTGCTTTTAAATTTGAAGTCAAAGTGCAGTGGTTTCTGGGAAAGGAGGGACTTCTTATTTTTATTTCTGTCTTGCTATATAAGTCAGTGTCTCCTCAACCCGAGACCCTACCTTTGTAGGGCCTCCCACCCAACCACCTCCTCTAAACTTAAAGACCAGGGACGTATCAGGTAAAACATCTCTTTTTTACTTTGTGACTAGGGGACTAGCAGGGATGGCAGTGCAGGGAGAGCAATGTTCCTCCTGCATGATGTTTGAGGTCAGGGACGCCAATAGTGTCCCATCCAAGTACATCTGCAGGAAGTGCATCCAACTCTCGCTCCTCTAAGACCGTGTTAGGGAACTGGAGCAGGAGCTGGATAAACTTCGGATCAGAGGCTGAGATAGATAGGAGTTACAGGGAAATAGTTACTCCGAGGCAAGAAGAAAGCTGGGTGACTGTTTGAAAGGGGAAAAAAAGTCAGTGGAGGGATCCCCTGTGGTTGTTCCCCTGAAAAACATGTATACCATTTTGGATACTGTTGAGGGGGACGACTTACCGGAGCAAGCAGTGGGACCCAGCTCTCTGGCACAGAGCCTGTCCCTGTTGCACAGAAGGGAAGGAAGGAAAGGAGGAGAGTGTCAGTCGTTGGGGACTCAATAGTTAGAGGCTCAGATAGAAGGTTTGTAGGGAACGAACGAGACTCGTGGTTGGTGTAGCCTCCTAGGTGCCAGGGTCTGTGATGTCTCGGATCATATCTTTGAAGTCCTAAAGGGAGAGGGTGACCAGCCTCAAGTCGTTGTCCATGTAGGTACCAACGACATAGGTAGAAAGAGGGATAGGGATGTAAGGCAGGATTTCAGGGAGTTAGGGTGGAAGCTGAGAGCTGAAACAAACAAGAGTTGCTATCTCTGGATTGTTACCCATGCCACGTGATAGTGAGGCAAGGAATAGGGAGCGACATCAGCTAAACATGTGGCTGCAAGGACGGTGCAGGAGGGAGGGTTTCAGGTTTTTGGATAATTGGAGCTCATTCTGAGGAATGTGGGACTTGTGCAAACAGGACGGTCTTCACTTGAATCAGAGGAGTACTAATATCCTGGGTGGGAAATTTGCTGGTGCTAATCGGGTGGGTTTAAACTAGATCAGCAGGGGGATGGGAACCGGAGGTGTAGCTATAATGCACAGGAGGATGAGAGTAGGAAGGACAGGGACAGGATTTCAGGGTCATAGTAATGTGCTGGCAGACAGCAAAGTGGTTTGAAGCATGTCTACTTCACCGCCAGAAATAAGGAAGGTGAGCTTGCAGCATGGATAGGTACCTGGGACTTCAACATTGTGGCCATTCCGGAGACATGGATAGAGCAGGGTGAGGAATGGATGTTGCAGGTTCCAGGGTTTAGATTTTTCATTAAAAACAGGCAAGGGGGTAAAAGAGGGAGAGGCATCGCCTTGTTAGTCAAAGATAGTATAACGGTAGCTGAGAGAACTTTTGGTGAGGACTCGTCTACTGAGATAGGTAAGAAACAGGAGGAGAGGCACACTTCTTGGAGTTTTTTATAGGCCTCCGCAGAGTTCCAGAGAGGTGGCAGAGAGGATTAGCAACATTACTCTGGGTAGGAGTGAAAGGAACAGGGTGGTCATTATGGGGGACTTTAACTTCCCCAACATTGATTGGAAATGTTATAGCTCGAGTACGTTGGATGGATCAGTTTCTGTCCACTGTGTACAGGAGGGTTTCCTGACACAGTATGTCGAAGGGCTGACAAGAGGGGAGGCCACACTGGATCTGGTGCTTGGTAATGAACCAGGCCAGGTGTTTGATTTAGTTGTAGGTGAGCACTTTGGAGACAGTGACCATAGTTCAGTTACATTTAGTTTAGCAATGGAAAGGGATAGGTACATGCCACAGGTCACGAATTATCAATGAGGCAAGGGCAATTATAATGCGATTAGGCAAGAATTAGGATGCATAGAATGGGGTAGCAAAACGCAGGGGATGCAGACAATCGAAATGTGGAGCTGGTTTAAGGAACAGACATTGTGTGTCTTGATAGGTATGTCCCTGTCAGGCAGGGAGGAAGTGATAAGGTAAGGGAACCATGGTTTAGTACAGAAATTGCATCTCTTGTTAAGAAGAAGGAGGCTTATGTGTTGATGAGGCAAGATGATTCAGATGAGGCGATGGAGAGTTACAGATCAGCTGGGAAGGATTTAAAGAGAGAATTAAGAAGAGCAAAGAGAGGATATGAACAGTCTTTAGCAAATACAATAAAAGAGAACCCTAAAGTTTTCTACAGGTATGTGATGAATAAAAGGATGATTAGGGTAGGAATAGGGCCAGTCAAAGACAGAAGTGGGAAGTTGACTGTGGACCCTGTAGAGATCGGAAAAGTGCTGAATAAACATTTCTCATCAGTGTTCACTCAGGAGAAGGAGAATATTGTCGAGGAGAAGAATGAGGTATGAGATATTAGACTAGAAAGGATCGAGGTTCATTACGCACAGATGTTATCGTTTCTAGAAGAGTGAATGTAGACAAGTCCCCAGGGTGGGATGATATTTATCCAAGGATTCTCTGGGAAGCTAGGGAGGAGATATCAGAGCCTTTGGCTTTGATATTTGAGTCATTATTGTCTACAGGTTTAGTACCTGAGGACTGGAGGATTGCAAATGTTGTGCCCTTGTTCAAGAAGGGCAGCAGAAATGACCCAGGTAATTATAAACCAGTGAGCCTTACTTCTGATGTAGGAAAGGTTTTGGAAAGATTATGAGATATAAGATTTATAATCATCTAGCAAGCAACAATTTGATTTCAGATAGTCAACATGGTTTCGTCAAGGGCAGGTCATGTCTCACAAACTTGAGTTTTTTTGAAAAGGTGTGCAAGCATGTAGATGAGGGCAGGGCAGTTGACGTGGTATACTTGGACTTCAGTAAAGCCTTTGATAAGGTTCCACATGGTAGGCTGATGGAGAAAATGCAGAGGCATGGAATTGAGGGTGACTTAGCAGTTTGGATTAGAAACAGACTTTCTGAAAGAAGGCAGCGGGTAGTGGTTGATGGAAAATATTCAGTCTGGAGTCCGGTTACTAGTGGTGTGTCACAAGGATCTGTTTTGGGACCACTGCTGTTTGTCATTTTTATCAGTTACTTAGACACAGGCATAGGTGGATGGATTAGTAGATTTGCAGACGACACTAAAGTCGGTGGAGTAGTGACAGTTTGGAAGAATGTTACAGATTGCAGGGGGACTTGGATAAACTGCAGAATTGGGCTGAGAGGTAGCAAATGGAGTTCAATGCAGATGAATGTGAGGTGATGCACTTTGGAAGAATAACAGGAAGGCAGAGTACTTGGTCAATGGAAAGATTCTAGGTAGTGTGGATGTGCAGAGAGATCTTGGAGTCCATGTGCATGGATCCCTGAAAGTTGCCACCCAGGTGGATAGTGCTGTTAAGAAGGCATACGTTGTGTTAAGGTTCATTGGTAAAGGGATTGAGTTCCGGGACCGCAATATCATGCTGCAAGTATACAAAACACTGGTGCAGCCACACTTGGAATATTGTGTTCAGCTCTGGTCACCCCATTACAGAAAGGATGTGGAAGCATTGGAAAAGGTGCACAGGAGATTCACCAGGATGTTGCCTGGTCTGGAGGGAAGGTCTTATGAGGAAAGGCTGAGAGACTTGGGTCTGTTCTCATTGAAAAGAAGGCGGCTAAGGGGGGATTTGATAGAGACATACAAGATGATCAGAAGATTAGATAGGATAGACAAAGGAAGACTTTTTCCTAGGATGATGATGTCAGCTTGTGTAAGAGGGCACAACTACAAACTGAGGGTTGATAGATTTAAGACAGATGTCAGAGGCAAGTTCTTTACGCAGAGAGCGGTCAGGGCGTGGAATGCCCTGCCTGCTAAGGTAGTCAACTCAGCTGCATTAGGGAGATTTAAACAATCCTTAGATAGGCACATTGATGATTTTGGGAGAGTTAAGGGTGGACGAGCTGAGAATAGTTCACAGGCTGGCGCAACATCAAGGGCCGAAGGGCCTGTTCTGTGCTATATTGTTCTATGTTCTATATTTCAGAGGAGCATATCAAATAAAAGCTATCACTGAGTGAGATAAGCAGAAAGCAAACCAGATGACCAATGATTTGGTCGAACAGTGAAATCTTAAGATGCATCTTCAAGAACAGCAAAGAGGAGCAGAGAGTTTCAAGGAGCGAATGCTATAACCAAGCAGTTAAATGTACAGCTGCCAATGGTGAGTTGAATAAAATTGGAGGTGCCAAAAACAAGGACTAATGAACAGTAGTGATCTTAGAAGGTTGCTCAGGTTGGGAGGGGGTCAGACAATAATGGGATTTGAAAGCAAGGAAAGAAAGTTTAATGTCAATTTCTTGTTGGGCCTAGATAGGATAGTGAACAAAATGGAGTCAAGTGAATGGTACTCGGTGCCAGCTGGGATAGCAGCAGCAGACTCCATGTCAGATATCAGATGGAAGATCAACAAAGAGAGTCTTACATTTGTCAGGTTGACAGGAAACTAAAGACAGAGATGAGAATACTTAAACCAGTTGCAGCTTCCACTCCCTCAACTAAGTTTAGCTGCCCCAATCTCAACCAGGGATTATGCCTGAAACCCTGGGCTTTGTAAACCTCAATCCAATGCAGCCATGGTAGAAACTGTAAAAGTAACAGTAAATTTGATTTTTTTTATTACCTTCAGCACAGCTTGCTCAATTCATGAGAAATTTGAACAAATTCTATAGAAGGATTTGTTCAGAGCCCAGTCCTTAATTAGCCAACTGAAAATAAAATCACCTGTATCTAATTTATCAAATCAAAGTTAAAAACAAATCCTCACCAGATGCTGGTTGAAAATCTCACTGAGGCAAAGCTGATATTTTGCTGTGTCACTTTTTATCCTTAGGCCACAATCTTCTTCTCCCAACTGCAACTAATGCAAACCAGGTGGCAGGGTATAAAGATAGAAAATCAAAAAAGATCACAATTTAGGACTGAACCTCAAGCATTTCAAATGCAATATCCAGCTGGGAGGCCAATGTCTGTGATGCTGATGACATAGGAAGGGATAGATTATTCCTACTGAATGCCTTTGGGCAGCTAGGTTATTTCTCAACCCAAACCGTGGACTATTTCTTGAAAGGATCTGAATAGCAAACCTTGACATACGTTTTTTTGATGCTGATACTGACTTGGTCGTGTTACCTGGCAGTGACTTACAACATTCAACATATTGTGGTGGTGTGCTGAGTGTCTGATCAAAACTATCTGATGAAAACGATACACAGATGTTTGAGAAAGAAAACACACTCAATTTTTACAAAATAGCCCCATTGTCGATAAAAGTCTATTAAGCATGGGTGTATCGGCTGAGAACACAGCAAATTGGGAAACACAACACACAAGTTGGGACTGACAATGCTGTCGACTGGGGCCATTAACCTTTGCATTTACGTTGTCTCCATTCATAACAGCCTCAAATGCAACAGGAAAGTTGGAACAGAAATGCCACTGTTATACTATGTACTGGTGAGAAACTGTGACACAACTTTGACAACTGAAAGCTAATTCTTTGGCATATGAGCGTGTGGGTTACTGACCTTGCCTGACAATGTTTGGTTTTAATATAAAAGTACATAAATATACAAGAGTTCCACACTCTTTTTGAACTTGTTTCTTGGAAATCTGCATCACTATGCAAAATCTTATCATGCTGTGAGCAATGTGGGCGATTGCAAGATAAGTGGCAGAATCGGGCTAGAAGTTTAGCGAGCCTCATCCAGTGATTGAGATCAACTCATTGCATTGGGTATGCTTTACTCAAGTAACATGGCAGCAGCAAGTTCCCACTGAAGCTTATTATTGCTTGTTAAACACCTTGCTCGCAGTCCAACTCACCAAACACCAAACTCTCACTTTTCAGAAACTTGACGTGGAAACCAGAGCAGGTTCAAAGGTGTGGGGTGGGGGGGATCCACTTGCTGCTTGCTTCAAAATGCCTCCACGTTGTACATTAGGCACCATCATTTTCAGCATCGCCCAAGAAATCGGCCACACGTACCCATATCCACAGACAGCGGCACCCAACATGAGCCAAACTCAATGAACTATAATGACATTTCTCCAAACGGCACACAGGATGCCGCGGCACCAGCAAATAACATTGTAATGCTGCGATTAGGCCTCCATGCACTCAGGGACACACACACCAAGCTCATGTGCAGGGCCATGGTGCAGATCCAGCCTATTTGCTATCATACGTTCATTCACGCTGAGCCTCCCTAGGTCCCAGCAGCACCCTTCACTTGCATTGCCCTCCCTCAGTCAGAGATGCCAGGCTCCTTTTACCGCTGTCTTGCTATGTCATGTATTACAGATGTAAAGACAGGAAGCTTGCCGTAGCTGTCAGCAGGCCTCAGTCTCATCAAGAGTCGTGCCATTATTTAAGAGAAGCTGTAAGGCGAAGCCTCGGAACAATTGACTTGTGAGTCTGAAATCTGTGGCGACTATGTTGTTGGAGGTGATTCTGAAAGATAGGATTTACATTCATTTGGATAGACAAGGAATGATCAGGGATAGTCAGCAGGTTTTGTGCGAGGGAAATCATGTCTCACAAACTTGATTGAGTTTTTTGAGGAAATAACCAAAAAGACTGATGGGGACAGAGTGGTAGACATGGTTTACCTGGACTTCAGTAAAGCCTTTGACAAGGTTCCACATGGTAGATTATTAGGAAAGTTTGATCACATGAGATTCAGGGTGAGCTTGCCAATTAGATACAAAATTGGGTTGACGGTAGGAGACAGGGGAGTGATGGAGGCTTGTTTTCACATAGGAGGTTTGTGACCAACAGTGTTTCCTTGGATCAGTACGGAGTCCACTTTTGTTTGTCATTTATATCAATGATTTGGATGACAGTATAAGGGGCATGTTGAATATGTTTGCAGATGGCACCAACATTGGTGGTAAACCCAGGGTTCTGGGCATGTTGTAGAGCAGACCTAAGGGTTCACATACATAATTCTTTGAAACTTACGTCACAGATAGACAGAGTGATTAAGAAAGCATTTAGAACACTTGCCTTTATTGTTCAAGCCTTTGAGTATTGAAGTAGGAACGTCATGTTGAGGTTGTTCAAGATGCTGGCGACGCCTCTTCTGGAGTACAGTCTACTGTTTTGGTTGCCCTGTTATAGGAAGCATAATATTAAACTTGAGGGGGTTCAAAAAAGACTTTGCAGGAACTTGCCAGGAATGGAGGGTTTGATTTGGAGAAATAAGTTGGATAGACTGGGACCTTTTCCATTGGTGTGTAGGAGGTTGAGAGGTGAACTTGTCAAGCGTTATAAAATCGTGAGGGGCACAGATAAGCTGAATAGCAAATGTCTTTTCCCTAAGGTGGTGGAGTTTGAACCTAGGAGGCACGTTTGTCAGGTGGCAGGAGAAAAATTTAAAAAGGTCACGATGGCCAATTTTCTTACAGAGAGTGGTTCATGTGTGGAATGAACTGCCAGAGGAAGTAGTGGATGCAGGTACAGTTACAACATTTAAAATACATTTGGCTAAGGAAATGAATAGGAAATGTTTGGAGGGGTATGGGCCAAACGCAGGCAGGTGGGACTAGTTTAGTTTGGGAACATGGTCGGCGTGGACAAGCTCGACTGAAGGGTCTATTTCCATGCTGTATGACCCTATGACTCTAAAAGGGTAGCATTTGTTCAGGCATTCCCAGCACAATAAGTCAATCTGCCCATTCACCACCCTGCCCAGCAGGATGTTCAATGCCATGCAAGGAAGCAGTTTCCCATATCTGGGGAAAATATCAAATACTGTGTCATGTAACTCAAGACTGACAGTACTTTTCAGGACGCATATCCAGGAATGCCGGTCAGGACCTCTGACGAAATGAGACTTGTTCGGAGAATGGCAACGTCGTGAGGTACAGCAGAAAATGGGCATGATACGACTCAAATGTCAACAAATGTAGTCAATTTGATAAGCAGCAAAAGCTCTCCACCAAATTTGATGTGATTTGCACTTAGCCAAAAATCTATAAGAATCAACCTCTGTTTTTCTTGGCACCTTTATTCTCAATTGCAATGTTTATCTCAGTCTCTGCATTTTTCACTGTCACACTTCATTAATTTGCAGTTGTCATGTAATTATTTGCTTGTTCAAGTAATTAAACAGCCAATTCTGTGGACCTAAAATTGGAAGTAATTTTTTTCAGGCAAGGTCACTCTTCATGACAACTCAAGAATTGATAAGAGACACTCTGTGGGTTACACCAAAGGCTCACATGATAAGTGCAGAGCCTGGTTTCGGTCTAAGCTATGCAGACAGATAAAACAAGAGGGTAGCTGATACTAAGACACTCTTAGTTCCTTCTTAAAGCTGAAAGAAGGGAGGCTAATTCAGACTTCGCAGGGAAAACCTGCCTGAAAGTTTCACTTGGATAATATGCAGAATTTGGTACATATAATGGGTGAGTTTTAGAAATTATCACGCATGAGGTACTGAAATTATACATCACAAACTAGCGGAACTGCTGTTAAATAGGACATGCCTGTGCTATGGTAGTATGAAATATTCAGTATTAAGTTGGGTCAATGCACTCACAGTCATGAGCACAATTCAATTTCTGACAAGAACAAATGGCACTCTGTTATCTATGGTTAGCAATGGTGTTTACTTTGAGGGTGGCCTAATTGTTGGTGTGACAACATTGATCATGGGATTTTTCTAACATCCATGTCAGGTGAAGCAGCAAACAGGTCAGCTGCTCTTAGTCCTCTGCCAGTAAAACAACCCGATTCAACTTAGCTTCAGCTTCCAGAGCTGAAACAGGAAATTCAGCCTAACATATCCTGGCCAACGCTGATACTTTACAGGGACATCCTCCAACCCTTTTTTAACTCATTCCATGAGGAGAACCTTTCTATTTCCTTTTCTTTCACATGTATCCAGTTTCCCTAAAATGTATCTTGCTACTTGCCTCAGCCATTCTTTGTCGGACATAGGTTCACATTTTTACCATGCTTTTGGGAAAGAGGTCTCTACTGTATTATCGATTGGACTGATGGATGACTACATCATAGTAATTCAGACATTTCTTTTCAGCTTTTTGCAAACTCCTTGACTGAATAATGCAGGGGGTGTGTAGCTTCTTTGAACAAATTGCAATGGTTCAAACAGTTAACTCACTACTATCTTCTTTAGGGCAATAAATTAGAATTTCAAATTTTGACTCAGTAACAATGGTAGAATGATAGGACTGAGTGCAACAAGGGGATCTTGAAAGCAGGTTAGAGAAGTCTCAGCCATCTGGAGAAATGCACAGCATGATGGGAAGAAGGTCTACCTTCTCCATTTCACCAGCACAAGTGCAATATCTTCTGTCCGACCTCAGACTGAGTCTCTCCCTACTGCCTGATGCAACTCGCAACAATGCTCATGCACTGCCACTTTCATGAATGCATGTGACATGATGCCTAGTCACCCTAACCCACCCCTAGCTACAACACTAATAACCTGCAAACCTTAGCATATCCATCTCACGTGTTCAGAAAAGCTGTCCTTCTGCTTGAACAATATGAGCTGTGCCACTCACTTTCATCTTCCATAATATTTGTCAGTCTCAGTCTCTGTTACCAGAAACAGTCGTTGACTTATTGTGGTGGGAATACCCGAACAAACACTATCCTCCTTGACTAGACTGAGGCCTGCTGTCAATTATGGCCAGCTTCCTGCAATCTCCTACAGGGTAGCAAATCTGTGGTAGTCAGAACCACAGAGGACTATTGAGGCTGGGTCATTAGATATAGTCAAGGCTGAGATACACAGATTTTTAATCAGTAAAGGAATTCAGGGTTCTGGCAAAAAAGGCAGGAAAATGGAGTTGAGGATTAAGAGGTCAGCCATGATCTCACTGAATGTTCTGCACGTCTGATGCAGAAAAAGAGCTTATATGATTGTGAGGTGCAGTTGAAGGAGCTTAGCTCGGTGGCTGAGAGATATCTAGTGAATGGCACATGTTTGCCTGTGATTATCAATTCAGTGGGCTGTTTTGAACTGAATAGTGATGTGCTGAAGCATCATTCAAGGGGTTGATGCAAACATCCAGAATCCACTCAACTGATCATTCCTTAAACAATCTTCAAGTTAATGGTTATGTTCGAACTATTTCAGGATCCTGAAAGGAACTGATGGAATAAATCGAGATAAACATTTTGCACCGGTGAAGGAGCCAAGGAGCCTGGGATCGGGAAGTCCAGAACCCAAGGGCATAGGTTTAGGGTGAGAGGGGAAAGATATCAAAGAGACCTAAGGGGCAACACTTTCACACAGAGGGTTGTACGTGTATTTGGTGGAGGAAGTGGTGGAGGCTGGTATAATTGCAACATTTAAAAGGCATCAGGATGGGTATATGAATAGAAAGGGTTTGGAGGGCTATGGGCCGGATGCTGAATTGGGATATTTAGTCGGCATGCACGAGTTTGATCAAAGGGTCTGTTTCCATGCTGTACATCTCTGTGACTCTATGACAAGCAGACATGACCTGAGCATTAGAGTCAGTCATCAAAGAAACAAGAGTCCCATTCAACAGAAGCTGCAGCTTCTGTCAGAACTCTATCCAAAGTGATCTTCCGTCTCCCTTGGGTTACTCATCAGAAAGCAATAATATTTACAGTTCAGCAAAGAGGCCACTAAGTCAACAACTCTGTTCGGCTTGGATACATCAACCCCACCTATCCGCCTTTCAGACCATATCTCTCAATCCTTCCCTGTCCATGCACGCATCTGATATCTCTCGAAGCCATCTGTGCACATCAATATATCTGTTGGCAAGAGCTCACATTCCTTCAATTAACCATCGAGAAACACGGGATGAAAATGAACTTTTATATACGTTAGTCGATCCCATGCATTCTGGATGTTGTGTTTCTATACTTTTGATTCAGGGTCAACGTCACCTCAAACTTCTCAGTCAGATTCAGAAAACAATGGAGCTCTGTACAAACTGTAAATGAAAATCCTGGCCTGATTAGAGCTGCCTTCAGAAACAAACCTTAAAAGGAAATTCAATAATGAACTCCGTGCTATTCCCTGGTGATAGCTTCTGCTTGAACATCAAGGAAACAGACTATCAACTATTTATAAGATTACATCTCAGCCACGCACAGGCATTCACAGAAGCACAGTTCCAGCAATAGGTTTTAAAAACACAGAAGACTACTAAATATTCTCACATTTCTTAAAGTGCTGGTTCTTGCTGTGCTACAGTTACAGTGGTGCCAAAATCCTTCAATGTGATTGCTTGTGTGTGAATCTCAACAGAAAGGGTCACTGGAGAATTGCAGCAAAACCATGTCCTGTGTGAACAGATGCATTGACTGTGGGTTTTGTGGACTGTGCTTCACAGTTGGATGACTTCCCCAAACCTCGTGGGGGCATCGGAGGCAGGAAGATGGGAGGAAAGAAGCAAGTGATGTGGGAGGAAAGGACGGAGTTCAGAGAGAGAAAGCGAGCAAGAAATTAAAGGAATATAACTGCCTTTAGAAAGTGCCACAATGTCAGGGAGATCTGAAGTATACTCCAGGCACAGGAGCTCTTCTGAAATGTCGCATCTGTGCGTCCAATGTAGTAACAAGATTTGTGCACAACAACTCCCGCAATAGCGCTGAAATGATAGCATCTGTTTTAGAGATAATGGTTGTGGATAATAAAGGCCAGGCCACCAGGAAATACTCCCCACTTCTCTGAAGAAACAATATGAAGCACTCAGCTGTTGCCCCAATTCAAACCAGTGAATGCGTCCAGGCATGAGACCTTTCAAGCCTGAAATGGTCAGTCAGGCAGACAGCAGCACATTTACTGAGGCATCTAGACTCTCATACCTGTGCAGACCAATGCATTACACCAGTTAACAAAAACAGATAGGTCTCATTAAACAGGGGATCTAAGACAAATCTGATTACAAAAGTCACAGTATAATGTTTCCAGATTGAATAGAGATGTGGGTGCGGGTGCAAGCAACAGGAGAAAGCTTTCAAAGTGATTTCTGATTGAGATTTATCAAGAACCCCAGCAGAACTCCTGACTCATCATGTGCAACACGTGCTTTGCATGGAAACCCAAATGCAGGCAATTAATCCATTTCATGAGAAACACAGATAGCAGGCACTGGGAACACTGTCTGAACTCTGGATCCTCTCAACACCACCTATCTGTTTCTAAACATTGTATTTATCT
Organism: Hemiscyllium ocellatum; assembly: GCF_020745735.1. Lineage (NCBI taxonomy): Eukaryota > Metazoa > Chordata > Chondrichthyes > Orectolobiformes > Hemiscylliidae > Hemiscyllium > Hemiscyllium ocellatum. The sequence goes on from NC_083448.1 coordinate 14,694,709, forward strand.
GTAAGCTCATGATAAACATTTTCCAGTTTACAAGATACATTAGTGGTCAAGGTTGTAGGATCAGTTGAGTGGCAAATCACATGGGATATTGCACTTCATATTGCAGAGGAACAGATAGAGGTAATGTGATGACAGACATGGCATTGCAGGGCAGTGGATGGGAAGGGAGGTTGGCAGCAATAGCAGGACCTGGCTTTCACCACACTCCTTCATGATTTCAGGTCCCTTGATCATAGCACCAAATACTTTTGAATAAGGAAATTCTCTTGGAAGCCCGCAAGCAGACACAGCAAAGTTCGATTGTTTGTGTGACATGTGAGTGAACGCAAGTGGCAGTGGGGATGAGGCCCTGAAGTGGGCATTACTTGCATCCTGAAGGACATCATTTGGGGATTTAATTACTGTTGGAGGGTCCCACCCATCTCTCTCTTAACTAACAACATGCCCCGTTCCTGCTATCAAACCTACTTCAGGGTGTTCCCACAGACTAATTCACACAGGAACTTGGGCCTGGACCAATTGTCAATTAAAACCTCAATCTATACTTGGCTGCTCACAGTCAGGTTGATAGATGCCCATTGGGAGAGAACAAAACAGCCAGAGGTTTGTGAACTGAACAGAGCACTGCTGCTTACTGTTACTTAATAACATGATTTTACCCAGTGTCTGGCCTCACATATGAATAACAGCTCATGAGGTGAGGTACCAACTGAGTGGCCATTGCTCATGGAACTGTAGAAATTTAGAAAAAGGTAATTGTTTATATTATGAGAAGACCCTATTGATTTTTCTAATTTTTATTTTATTCTATCTTTAGACACATGTTATAAAGCACAAGTAATTACCAACTTATTTGACAGTGAAATGCCTATAAATAATGAAACCTTAATTTGAAGGGCTTTGAAATGACTGCACTTCATGGTTATCAGACAAGCATAAGTATCATGAGCAAAAGAGCCTCAAAGAGGTCTGTGTCATCAGTGTGCAGCAGATGCCATCCTGAGACAAAATCTTCCACAGTCCTCTTGCTTCTGTTTAAAATCTACCACAGGCACCCAGACCATTACCAACTCAATGGCGACAGTTCTTCTCTCTAAAAGGGAACAGGCACTTTACTGAGGTGGACTCTGTCAAAAGGAATACAAAGATGTTGCCCTCCCCAGCCCAGTGCCAGCCCTGTACTAATTCTGCAGGGGAAGAGCAAGGAACTTGTGTCACGATCAAGGCTATAATGCATCCTTCGACCAATACCAACAAACACAGGGTAGTAAACCATTCGTACTGATTAAGGCCTTTTGTTGACTCTTGCTCTGCACAGTTGAATGTGTGTTGCCGGGAAAGCACAGCAAGTCAGGCAGCATCTGAGGAGGAGAAGAGTTGATGTTGCTGCCTGACCTTCTATGTTTTCCCAGTTACACACTCTTGACTCTGATCTCCGATCTCCAGCATCTGCAGTCCTCACTTTCTCCTTCTTGCTCTGCACAAAATGGTTGCCAAATGCATTTGCACAACAACAATCACAGTTCTTGCAGCAATATGCAACAAGATGATATACAAATGCAAACTTTCATGACGAAAATGACAGCAGTGTTTCTGTAAAAATGATCTCTGATTGAGTCACCCACCCACTCATTGAATTTAGACAAAACGGACAGTTTAAAAGAATTGATGCAATTACATGAAATGAACAGCATCGCTGGCTAACCTACTTACATAAGGCACGATTTTTTTTTTGTTAGAAACTTGTCTGTAATTGCTTGTAATTATACAAATTACGTGCAGGGAATTCGGCCACTGTTAAAGACCAAATGATTGTAATTGTGGTAAGAATGAAAACCATTTGGGGTTTATCTGTATCTAACTGTGGATAACACAAATTCAGTCAAGTTCTGAGGTATACCTCTTGATAGAGTCTCCTTCTTATGTACAAGCTAAATCTTTAGAAAAGTTGCCAACTCTGACCTCCCAACTCACCTGATTTGTTCATCAAGTGTTTCCGTGTCTTTTGGTACTGCAACCTCTATCGATTGAAGTTGATTTCCATAGAACATCAAGGCACCTTATTGGATTGGGCTTTTTGAATCTTTGAGAACATATGGAGGTTGGTGGGGCAAACTTGATCCTGACCTACAAAAAGTATTAAATGAAACACAGAAAAACAAAAGTTAGATATCAACGGTTCAAGTGCTCAGGAGGGTTGAGATAGAGAAAAGGAGAAGAAAGAGAAACTGCACTGGGATTAACTCAGAGAGACAAGAAATAAAGAGGCAGAGAAAGGGGAGAGGACAAGACATACAGAAAAGAGAAAAAAGAAATAAAGGTACAGGAAAAGTGGAGTGCAAAGCACGAAAGAAAGGCGAGAAGAAAAAGAGATAACAAGAGGGAGACAAAACATTTGAGAGAGCAAGGAAAAATACAGCAGGTGCATTAGAAACGAGAGAATAGAAATGTTAGAGGAGAAACATGCAAATAATTTTTCAAAAGATGACTTGAATGGGAAATCCAATAAATTCCTTTGATCACATCTTTAAAAATTCTTTTGAAAGAGCAAACATCTGAGGCACAGCAATTGTGGAAACGGAACCATTTCCATCAACAAATGTTCAACAAAATCAATTTAACTCATGCATTTAAGAATCCAGATCAGAGCAAGGTCCTTCACTGTCAAATGAGGTCAAAATCCTGTAACTCCCTGCCAAATAGCAACGTGAGTTTACCTACACCATACGGATTGCAGCAATGCAGCTCATTCACCACCTTCCCAAATTCAGCGCAGGCCCTGGTGAAACAATATATTTTTTAAAAAATGAGATTCTGGGGATGGGATGTGGGGTGCAGGAGTGGTGGTTGCTGGCTTGAAGAGTCGCTCAGGCTGTCAAATGCTCATGAGGAGCATTGGTACGCTTACTTTTATGAGTCATAGCATTGAGTGTCGGAGTTGGAGGTCATGTTGTGGTTGTACAGGACATTGGTTAGGCCACTTTTGGAACAGTGTGTTCAATTCTGGTCTCCCTGCTACTGGAAGGAGGTTGTGAAACTTGAAAGGGTTCAGAAAAGATGTACAAAGATTTTGCGAGGATTAGAGGGTTTGAGGTTTCACGAGAAGTTGGAGTTTTTTTCCCTGGAGAGTCGAAGTTTCTGAAATCCTGAGGGGTTTGGAAAAGCTGAATTGCCAAGGTCTTTTCCCCACCATTGGAAAGTCCAAAATGAGTGGGCTTGGGTTTAAGATGAGAGAGGAAAGATTTAAAAGGGACCCAAGGAGCAACTTTTTCACATGGAGGGTGGCCTGCGTACAGAATGGAGAGGCTGGTAAAATTACAACATTGAAAAGGCATCTGGATAAGTACATGAACAGGAAGGATTTGGAGGAACACGGGCCAAATGCTGGCAAATGGGTCAAGATTATTATCAGGTATCTGGTTGGAATGGACCAGCTCAATGCGGTTTGTGCGCTTCAGGTTCGAGAAGGTGGGCGAATAACAGACATGACAGTTAATTTGGACATTACAGTCATCGCTCACATGTACTGTAGTTGTGCTGATTTCAACTCAGTAGGGTAGGTGTCAGACATCTCTGGTGTGAGATATGGATCCTTTTTCCAAATTATTGGTAGTGTTTAAACTGAGCAGGAATCTGAAGCAAATGTGAACTGGCAACAATTACTTTTGCTGGAGACACCGCACTCCACATTATTGACACATCTCACACCTTAGTAATGATAAGTTGAACATGTCAGGAATTGGAGAGACAAAAGGAAACTATTTTTTAATTGTCCTTCTCAGTGCATTGAAACTTTCATTCTTTTCTTTCCTTCACTGTTTCACACCAGATTCTTGAAGGTTCCAATATCCAAAACCTTTGCTCCAATACCTTGACAATATCCTGGAGGTCAGTCTGGCAGGATATTGTCAAGGTAATGGAGGAAAGGTTTTGGACATTGCCTCAATGTGTGCCTAACAAGTTCAAATATACCGACGGACTTGTGGAAGAGCCTGGCCAAAATGGAGAAAGACATATCAAGAAACTTTACTGGGAACATGCAGAGGCCAGCTGTTCAAGGAAGTGCACAAACCTCAAACAACCCATTTGCCCATCCTTCAAGCATTATATGTCCTACATATGGCAGAGTCCAAAGATCTCACATTGACTTTAACATCCATATCAGAACCCATAAAAGTGAGATGAAAGCAAGGCATCCTTCATTCTAGTGGACCACCAAATAGGGAAATGCAGATACTGACTCATGGAATACAATCCCACTGCCATGTCCAATTTCCCAATGAAAACTGGGAACATCAATAGCTGACTCCAACACTGCATCTGGTGACCAGAGGAAGTGAAAGGCAGAGGCACCCCAATTGAACATAATATATTCACCGTTTCAAGGGCATGAATGTGGGTGATGGGGAGCTAATTGCCTTAATCTAGTGATGATATATTGAGGATACCGGAAAGGGGAAACTTGGAGAACATTTTCCTCCCTGTCTTGCAGATATTAAGTTGTCAGAGAATTAAACAGCAAAGAAAGAGGCCAGTCAGCTCATTGTGTCTGTGATGGCTTTTTGAGAGAACTGTGTATTCCATTCCCTTGTTCTTTTTTTTAACTGGACTGTTTACCTTTTATATTTAAGTCCCTTTCGAAAGTTACTTTTGGTAAAGCATCCACCATCTTTTTCAGGTACTGCATTACAATTGAAACAACTCACTGTCTTAATTTATCTGTTTCTTCCATTGCTGACGACTCTACTATACATCTTCAGTTTTTAAATCTGATTGTTGGCATTTTGAGCTTTTCCTTTTCATGCATGTCATGCAGAGTATGTTATTTTCAAAGTAAAATGCCATGTTCTACAAAAACAAAAAACAGGATGTGAATAAATCTGACTTCAGCCTCATGACAGTGCACAGTAATCTGTTAAATTATATCCCTTTGCTCAGCTTTCCTGTACAGCTTTGTGATTCCTCTGCCAAAGTTTCGTGCAAAGAGGATTTACGTTTTTTTGTCTACATACGGAAAATCTTTCACTTTGACGATTTGGGACGCTCAATTAGCGGAATGCTGTGAGATAAGTTTGAATAATAAGCTTATCTTTCAATATCTACACGAGTCACTTGATAAAACTGGACCAAGACATTGTTTTAAATTCAAAGTAGTGCCTGGCTTTTTCTACTCTATTTAGACAATCATGTTTTGAAGCAATGGGGTCATTATTTCATGCCAACAATATTTCCCCAAATTTCCATCCTCTGAACAACCTCCAATTCCATCCAAATCATCTGAATGTACTGATCCATAATGGACTGTTATCTAAGATGTGCAGACAACCTTCAGCTACATCAAGCAAATGCGAATTCTTCATGGCTGAGAAAAAGTGTTTGTTTCACTAAGATATTTATGTTTAGAGTCATAGAGGTCAGCAGCATGGAAATAGGCCCTTCCATTGCTGATGACTCTACTGTACTGAACTGTACTGTACTGAATCAACTTGCCTATGCCTCCCAGTTTAAACTAATCCCATTGCCGACACTTGAAGTGAACTGAGACATGACTAACCTTCGAGATGATTTTGTGGTATGAAATTACTCACACTTTACTCTCTCGCACTTCTTCCCATCAAGCCCATTATGTACACTTCCTAATCTGCCCCCGTTACCAAGCACTTTGCTCCAACACTATACTCACCTCAGATTAGGGTGGGCTTCTGTCAACTGTCCACTAAGACATATTCCTTCCAATGGCAGTTTCCAGTCGTGATTGGAACAAAGTGGACCTCATTAACCTGGGCCAATCAGGAGACACTGGCTGACCAATATTGACAGGGGATTTCGAATATCCTCAGTTCAGGGGACTGACTCCGAGCTGCCGCAGCCTATGTACTGTGTCCAAGTAAATAAAGGGTGAATAGGTGATGGGATACTGACCTCTGTGCAGTTATTTCATTTCCCAATGCTCAGTGTATATGACCTTTCAAAAAGAAAATGAATTCAAATCCTCTGTCTTTTTATGGACAAGACAACGGCAGCAATCCCAACTGGGAAACTAGTTCCCTTTTTATAAGGGATTCCTGTCACACAAGTATTGGCAAAGCCGGTGTTCAATGCTCATCCTTGGTTGGAGAAGGGCTTTGCAAAAAGGGAATATCTCGCTTCACTTCACTTCACTTCACTTCAAATCAATTCACTGGGGCCGAGACACCACGTTTACTTCTCACAAAAGGTCACAGGCCCGAAACATGAACTGTGTTCTTCACCACATGAATATCTACAGCATTTCTTTTTAATCTTTATTTCAGATGTGCAGCATTCATGTTATTGTGCTTTTACATTAGATTTTCTTCCCTGACGGACATGAGTGAAACCAGCTGGATTTTTACAATGGTCTCATAGCTTAATGTTGACTTTTAGGAATAATTTCAGATTTATTGTTACTTTCAGATTTATTTATAAACAAAATTCAAATTCTCAAACAATGTAAACTCTTGACTGTTAGTCTTAGGTTACTCGTCCAGTAACATAACCGGTCTTTCTCAAAAAGGCAGAGATATATTGCTCTTTTTTTGTCAACAAGATATATCTGCAATGGGAGAGAAGGAGCAGGGAACAAAATATCTTATTGGAAATGTCACCATTAATATCAAGCAGAATTCACTTATGCCATTATGCAACCACTGACAAGTAATGCTTGAAGCATTTATGTAAATTTCCTGTGCTGAATAAATTAATCTAATTAGCCTACTTGCATTGGCAAAAATCATGCTGATTTGCAACCTGTCAGAAATATTCATCTCAGATAAGGTTTCAAAGTGAACACATCCTCTTTATAGATACTGATTGGACTGAAGAAACCCTGACTGTCAGCAGAATAAAGCAACCATTAATCCAAGTTGCCTTGGGCACTGCGCCAATAAAGGGGCAATGAAATGTTCACCGAACAATCACTGCGAACAAAGCTGGGTGTTAATTGCTGGGCTGGGCAATTCCCAGGAAATTTCCAACCTGAGGAAGTAGGGGGGCTTCACAGACTGTTGTGCTGTGAATGAACATCACTGTCGGCTGAAGCACCAGACAGAAATAGCCCAAATATCTCAAATGTGAGTTGCAGCATTGAGCCCTTCATGCACGTTGAGTCGCTCTGTGCCTTCAATGCTCACACACAACATGAACTAACATGACACAGCAAAAACCCTCAAAATGGCTTTTCAACTGCAGCCATCCACCAAGGAAGGTTCAAACAAATTTAGAGGAAAGCTGAGCAGTTTCAACTCAGAAACCTTTCATTAAGTCGCGTCGAAGGGCTGCTGCTGTCAGGTTGAGAGATCACAGACGCAGAGATTTGGAAGGGATTAACTTTTAACAAACAGCAGAAGCACAACCCTATAATCTAATTGCATTCATAAAAGAGACAACATATGTTTATGTGATGCTCGGTGACCAGTGATCCTAAGTGTGCAAGGCCTTGAGTTGAAAGAAGCTTCTTAACCATGGTAAATTCATGTCTTTTCATCTCTCATTGTTGAATTTACTTTCCAGATGGGGTTCTTTAAGGCTTTGTTTCAGAAAATTTGTATCAGTAGTGAACAGCCTAAATACCTGGAGCCCACATTTAATTAGTAAAATGTTTCATGGTCCTTAACTAAAGCATTACAAGCAAGACATGTCTGACTTTTGCTTGTACTGCCCCGAAGAATCAGAAATCAGGTAAATGACTAAAAGCTTGGTCAAAAACAATTTTACAAGTGCAGAGGGAAGCAGAGAGTTGGGAGTGGCAAGGCAAGTAATTCAGAGGTTTGAGCCAAGACGGCTGAAAGCATGGCAGTCAAAGATGGAGCAAGGAAAATAGGGCACGTCCAAGAGGCCAGATTCACAGGAAAACAAATGATTCTAAACATGTGCTGAAAGAGGCATCATGAAAATACATGATCATGGTGCAATTGAAAGACAATGAGGAGGATTTTACAACTCAGGTATTGTCACAGCTAACATTTCAAAATACAATGCAACTGAATGTGCTGGCTGTGGCAATCTGCAAATCGCAGCTAAAAATGGGTTCAAAATTAATGAAATCAAGCCCTGCCGAAAAAGATGCCATAACTCCCCTTGAGGGATTTCAAGACTGACATCTGATCTCATCTGAGATCAATTTCCGACCTGTAACTGACACCCAAGTTTTTAATATATTTTACTCCATTCATCACTTCAAGGGTTGACATGCATCTGGAGACATCACTGTAGTCCTTTCAAGTGACAAATCTCATGAGGCCACATAAGTACCTGCAGTGTGTCTTGTAAGGTGGGAATGTCTGCTTCCAGAATGGAAATGGGCCAAGATATTCCAATTTGATTCAAATGCCTAGAAATTCAAACAATTCTGCTTCTGGACTCATTTGTAGCCAACTCCCTTTTGAGCAAATTGTCCCTCAGGATTTAAAACCTGCAATAAAAGTGGCCTTCACAGCTGGGCTGCTCTCAGTGCATGCTTGGCTGTGACGAGAGTGGGTGTTGTGTTGTGGGAAGTATCTAATCACAGGAATTCACACTATCTTCTGCTGTACCTAGTAGGTAGGTGGAGCCAAAGACCCTCTCAGCTTACCTGGAGCACTGTCACCTCCTCCCACCCTACCTGACACTCAGCCTTTATTGGCCTGAAGTGACTGACAACCATTTTACGTAGTGTGATTGGATATCCCTGATGTCTTGTGATCTGGGTGCAGACCGGAGCAAGAGAACGGTATGCAAGTCAAATCGCTCTTTCTAGCATCTGTTCATCTTCGCTCCAAGCCCTCATGATGCTTCAAAATCTGTTCTGCTGCATTAACTACAGTGTGAGAAGAAAGCATGAGGTAAAATAATCAACACAATCAATGTTCTCATTGTCATCCTGCTGAAGAACACAGAGGTTAAATATGGGCAGAATGTATGCTCAACTGTAATATTTCCATTGGCAACAAGTCCACAAGCTTCCCATCGAAAGAACAGAATGAATTTTTAAAAATTCTTTCCAGTGACATGAGTGTTGGTGGCAAGGGCACATTTTGTAGCCCATCTTTAAGGCCCTTGAACTCAAAATCTTGCTGGTTCTGGCATTTCAGACTCAATAACATAAGCTAAAGTCCTGAGGTCACATGCAGGCCAGACCAAGTGAGGACAGCAGATTTACTTCCCGAAAGGACATGTGTAAATCACTGATTTTCACAACAACTGTCATGCTCACCATCATGACTCCTGTGATGGGATTTGAATCCACATGCGCACAGTGTTGGTACAGGCCTTTGGACTTTTCATCCAGTGACACTACCATTTCATCAGTAAAGTATAAATTGGGCAGCCATACCTGGTGGACCACAGCCCAGTCGGAAAAGATAGAGAGAAAATTGGAAAACTAAAAAATTAAACTGACAGTGGTCAAATGATGTTTACATTTGGTGATGAGTCTCATTTAAGGTCAATCACAACTTGAACATATTCAGAAAAGGTGGGTCTGGAAAACTCTGAAAGTTCAGCTCTGCTGCTTCAAGATTCTCATTTCCTGTTCCATTAATCTTGTCAAGGGGCCGGAGTGACCTGCAGTAATTTAAATAAGATGTCAGGAAATGAACAGGCACAGGCTAGGACTTTATAAAAGAGCTCAGTTTGTGCCTGCTAATGGTAGTTTTATTTATTACTGCCTGTACATTAGTCATTATCTCTTGTGAGAAGACAACAAAGTCAGGAATACTGATTAGTAGAGGTGCTGAGGATTGTACATTGCATTAGCTCATAGGTGATACTGTGCAATACAGGAAGGGAAAAAGAGATCATACAATTACAGTGGACAGTCAAACTTTGTTTCTTCATATGCCACTGTACAGAACTGAACTGTTTCAATGATTATGTACATGTACAGACATAGTTTTATGGATAAGATAAAATTTCGAAATAAAAAAGGGTTCTCCCAGAATGAGGCTATACCATTAAAAAAAATTATAGTTGGTATATTTCCAAGCCCTGTTTTCTCTCTCGAGAAGGTGTTTGTCCCAGGAGAAGTTTGAGCTGAAAATCTTCAACATCAGAAGGAGATCATCGCTGGATTGTGACTGAGAGCAGAACTTGGAGGATCATTGGTTGAGCTGAGCTGTAACTGGCAGATCTTGAAACTGGCTTCTGTCTAATGCCAAACCAGTGACCAGCTCAACGGTGCGTTGGCTTCTGGTAGTGCCCACAGCCCAGGCCAGAGGGTCTGAAATACAGTCAGGGTGGCTGTCAAGGTGGTAGACGAAGGATCGCCGGTTGACTATAAGTTCTTCCTGAATACAGTCCTGATTGCTGCAGGTCCAACCACCAGATATTTTCTGTCTACAGGATTTCCCCACGAGGGGCTATTTCAACGTCACCTTCAGGAGCAACATGAGCATCTCATGAAGGAAGTTGAGGAGAAAGGAGAAGGTTCCCTCTCCATCCTGTCAATGGTACCAGTGTTCATTCTACCTGCACAGAGGAACCGGGTTGTTACAACTCACATGTACAACCTGGCAACTTTAAGGGGGCAGCACTAACATAGTGAACCCCTTTGGAATCTGGATCTAGACCAGCAAGCAGTAGATCAAGGTGACCCTGAAGGTGGATGCTAGTCGGAACATCCTCCACTCACCTTCCAGCTTCACGATTGGAGGGAGCCGAAGTTACCTGATAAACGCAGAGCAGCCTGAAGTGCATCGAATCTGCAGGATGTCAGAGCACATGGCAGCTGACTGTAAAGTAACCCTCTGCAGGAAGTCCAAACAGGAGAGCCACCTGAGTAAAGACTGCAACGAGTCAAAGAACCACAACCTGTGTGGGAAAGCAGGCCACCTGTACGAAGCCTGCCCCAAGAATGGGGTGGAGGGGTGCCACATACACTCAGATGGCTGCAAACAGCCATGAGCCGTGCACCCCAAATGATAGTAAGTGCCACCGTCCAAGGGCCCCTAGGAGGTGGCACAGTCCGGAGGTGAGGAAAAGGTAGCCAGTATGGAGGCACATCAACCAACCTAACCACCACCTGAACAAAAGGAATCAATGGAGAAGGAGCAAATGAAGAAGGCGGGGAATGGATATCAGTGAACAAGAACCGCAAAAGAAAAAGATGTCTGGCTGCATAATAAACACACCAGCAGCTCCTCTGATGATGAAGATATGCAAACAGATGGCCACCAACAAAATAAAGGGGCGTAGCACCATGGGAAAGAAGAATGGGAACAACACCCCAACCTGGAAGCAATCGGATGTGGCAAAGGGACAGGTCAGGCCAACCACCAGCTATCGAGAACCAAGGGGTACCCACCACACCACAGGTCCGGGCAAGTGGGAGCAGCGATGCTCTGAATCAGGAGCCGAGCATGACAGTTCATCCGTCAGACTCCAAATTGGACCTACTTTGCTTCGTACTCGCCCCAACGACACTGGACCAGGGCAATCCTTCCAGCAAGGAACAGGACAGCGACATCAGTGCAGAGTTCGCCCACCCGACAGGGAGGTAGGGAGTCCCCCAGTGACAAGATTGTGGACAAACACACATTGGGTCTATGTATAATTCTATAAACTCACAACTAAGTTTGAAAATTCCCAACAATCATGTGTATGGCATTAAATCTACCATGCAATGTGCTTTCACGCTACCTTATGTGGCCAACACCAAAGCAGACCTATTGTTTCCGCAGGAGTGGAGGATACCAGACCTCAGCAGCTATAGGAAATGGTCAAGCTTATAGGCCCACGGACTTTCAATTTGGTTGGAGGGAACAAATTGTCAATCCTCCGGCTTTGGTATTCTGCTGCGAGGAGACAACTTCAACAGTTCTGAATTTAAGGTGGTGTTGGGAGGGTGCCTCCTTGTAGAGACATTATATACAGAAATGCTCCCCTGAGACTCATTCATGTGTATGCCCTGATGCTAATAAGAGAGCAGCTGGCTGTCCTGCAGAGCTGCCACTACTGCAGACGATGTCCACACTGGTCATTCTGGCTGGAGACTTTAACTGTATTGTCAACGAGGCTGGATGATCGAGAGGGGCTGACAGCAAACCAGATGTCACATCCAAAGTCCTGATGCAAGTGGTTAAAGTTGCCAAGCTGCTTGACATCTTCAGTACTCTACAGACAAAGCATAGTGTCGATACACCGGATTGCAGCCAGATGGGTCTATTGCTCAAGGACAGATTTCCTCTTTGCATCCCGCATGATCTTGGTCAGATCCAGATTCTAGATGAGAGTGGTGCTGGAAAAGCACAGCAGTTCAGGCAGCATCCGAGGAGCAGTAAAATCGACGTTTCGGGCAAAAGCCCTTCATCAGGGGACAGTGAGGAAAAAGACCAATTTGAGACTGGGTACAGTTGAGAACAGAAGCAAATCAAATGGTCAGGGCAGGCAGGGATAAGGTAGGACTAATAAATTAACTGCATTTGTTACAATGCAAGGAGCCTAACAGGGAGGGCAAATGAACTCAGGGCAAGGTTAGGAACATGGGACTTGGCAATTCCAGAAACAGGGCTCATGGATGGACAGGACTGGCAGCTTCATGTTCCAGGATGCAAATGCTACAGGAAGGATAGAAAGGGAGGCAAAAGAGGAGGGGGAGTGGCATTTTTGCTCAGGGATAGCATTACAGCTGTGCTGAGGGAGGATATTCCCGGAAATACATCCAGGCAAGTTATTTGGGTGGAACTGAGAAACAAGAAAGGGATGATCATCTTATTGGGATTGTATTACAGACCCCCTAATAGTCAGAGGGAAATTGAGAAATAAACTTGTAAGGAGATCTCAGCTATCTGTAAGAATAATAGAGTGGTTACGGGAGGGGATTTTAACTTTCCAAACATAGCCTGGGACTGCCGTAGTGTTAAGGGTTTAGATGGAGAGGAAAATTTCTGATTCAGTATGTGGGTGTACCGACTGGAGAAGGTGTAAAACTTGACCTACTCTTGGGAAATAAGGCAGGGCAGGTGACTGAGGCGTCAGTGGGGGAGCCCTTTGGGACCAGCGACCATAATTCTTTTAAATTTAAAATAGTGATAGAAAAGGACATGACAAGATCTAAAAGTTGAAGTTCTAAATTGGAGAAAGGCCAATTTTGACGGTATTAGGCAAGAACTTTCAAAAGCTGATTGGAGGCAGATGTTCGCAGGTAAAGGGATGGCTGGAAAATGGGAAGCCTTCAGAAATGAGATAACGAGAATCCAGAGAAAATATGTTCCTATCAGGGTGAAAGGAAAGGCTGGTAGGTTTAGGGCATGCTGGATGACTAAAGAAATTGAGGGTTTGGTTTAGAAAAAGGAGGAAGCATATATAAGGTATAGACAGGATAGATCGAGTGAATCCTTCGAAGAGCATAAAGACAGAAAGAGTATACTTAAGAGGGAGATCAGGAGGGCAAAAAGGGGACATGAGATAGTTTTGGCAAATAGAGTTAAGGAAAATTCAAAGTGTTTTTACAAATACATTAAGGACAAAGGAGTAACCCATGAGAGAATAGGGCCCCTCAAAGATCAGGAAGGCAGCCCTGTGTGAAGCTGCAGAATATGGGGGAGATACTAAACAAGTATTTTGCATCAGTATTTACTGTGGAAAAAGATATGGAAGATATAGAATGTATGGAAATAGATGGTTACATCTTGAAAAATGTCCATATGACAAAAGAGGAAGTGCTGGATGTCTTGAAATGCATAAAGATGGATAAAGCCCCAAGACCTGATCGGGTATAACCTAGAACTCTGTGGAGGCTAGGGAAGTGATTGCTGGACCTCTTCCTGAAATATTTCAATTATCGGTAGTTACAGGTGAGGTGCCAGAAGACTGGAGATTGGCTAACGTACTGCCACTGTTTAGGAAAGGTACTAAGGACAAGCCAGGGAACTATAAACCAGTGAGCCTGGCGTCGGTGGTGGGCAAGTTGTTGGAGGGAATCCTGAGGGACAAGATGTACATGTATTTGGAAAGGCAAGGCCTGATTTGGGATAATCAACATGGATTTGTGCATGGGAAATCATATCTCACAAACTTCAAAGAGGATTGATGAGGGCAAAGCAGTAGGTGTGAGTTATATGGACTTCAGTAAGGCGTTTGACAAGGTTCCCCATGGGACACTGGGTAGCAAGGTGAGATCTCACGGAATACAGGGAGAACTAGCCATTTGGGTACAGAACTGCCTCAAAAGTAGAAGACAGAGGGTGATGGTGGAGGGTTGTTTTTCAGACTGGAGGCCTGTGACCAGTGGAGTGCCACAAGGATCAGTGCTGGGTCCACTTCTTTTTGTCATTTATATAAATGATTTGGTTGCGAGGATAAGAGGTATACTTAGTAAGTTTGCAGATGACACCAAAATAGGAGGTGTGTTGGACAGCGAAGAAGGTTATCTCAGATTACAGCAGGATCTTGATCAGATGGGCTGAGAAATGGCAGATGGAGTTTAATTCAGATAAATGTGAGACGCTGCATTTTGGGAAAGTAAATCTTAGCAGGACTCATACACTTAATGGTATGTTCATAGGGAGTATTGCTGAACAGAGACCTTGGAGTGCAGGTTCATAGCTCCTTGAAAGTGGAGTCTCAGGCAGATAGGATAGTGAAGACGACGTTTGGTATGCTTTCCTTTATTGGCCAGAGTATTGAGTACAGGAGTTGGAAGGTCATGTTGCGGCTGTACAGGACATTGGTTAGGCCACTGTTGGAATACTGCGTACAATTCTGGTCTCCTTCCTATCGGAAAGATGTTGTGAAACTTGAAAGGGTTCAGAAAAGATTTACAAGAATGTTACCAGGGTTGGAGGATCTGAGCTACAGGGAAAGGCTTAACAGGCTGGGGCCGTTTTTCCTGGAGCGTCAGAGGCTGAGGGGTGACCTTATAGAAGTTTATAAAATCATGAGGCGCATGGATAGGGTAAACAGGCAAAGACTTTTCCCTGGGGTCGGGGAGTCCAGAACGAGAGGGCATAGAATTAGGGTGAAAGGGGAAAGATATAAAACAGATCTAAGGGGGAACTTTTTCACGCAGAGGGTGGTACGTGCACGGAATGAGCTGCCAGAGGAAGTGGTGGAGGCCGGTACAATCGCAACTTTTAAAAGGCATTTGGATGGATACATGATTATGAAGGGTTTGGAGGGATATGGGCCGAGTGCTGGCTGGTGGGACTAGATTGGATTGGGATATCTGGTCGGCATGGATGGGTTGGATCAAAGGATCTATTTCTGTGCTGTACTGTACACCTCTATGACGTAATTACAATTCGGTACATGTCAATATGCCCGACCTGCATCCAGTGGAATGAGATCCAGGTGGATCATGTTGAGTATGAGTTCCTCAATTGGGGCTGTTATCCTGGACCAATCAGGCAGCCCTGGTGTACATACAAACAGGAGATTCAGAAGGGCTCCTCACTCTACAGACTGGCTCTGAGCTGGATAGTGAGAACTCATGTACTGTGCATACATAAATAAAGAGCGACTTGGTGATAGGATACCAGCGTCTGTGCAATTATCTCACTTTTCCTTGATAACTTTATCAGATAATTTATTAATGTTAAAAAATACTTTTTTTCCTGCACAACAGCATTTTCAGGCAGAGTTCCAAATGTCAAAATTGCTTTCTGATTTCACTCCAAAATGGCTGAGATCTAACGGGGATTATACCTTTTTGAACTGGATTCCATCCACCACAGTAAATAGGAACCCCTTAACTTTAGATCACCCCTCAACTTTCTAAACTCAAAGAAGTGCATGTCAACAAATCATTGATAGAGCCCCTTTCATGATCTCAAGATGTCCAAGAATGTTTTAAGCCAATTAATTAAACTGAAGGGAAATGCATTTTGAATGACAGAAATATACAGCTCAAGTATACTAAGATCATACAAACAGCCGGATGACAATGAGCATTTAATGTCTCTCAGGGATCTTGGTTCAGGGAATAAATATGCTTTTCTTCAAAGTACTGCCACTTACAGGCCAGCGTAGTACAACTAGTTGAGAGGGTGAACTGAGCCATGATTTAATATTCAGTGCTGGGTGATGTGGTGGTCTTCATTTGTTTGATTCCATTCCTACTTGGAAATATTTCACATACTCTTCTGACATAAACTGGATCCTTATCAGAGACCAAGATGCCTGGCAGCCCCTGAATTGTAAAAAACATTCTCTGAAAACAACAATTGTTTTGGCACTTGTGGTTTTGGGCATGGAGTCAGCATTTATCCACTTGCTATAGTTATCAACCAAGACCAGGTACTTCCCTTCCACTAAAGAGAAATCAATGTGGACTTGTTCCTGCAGCTTTATTGTGCTTGATCGTGGAATGAAAGGAACTGGATCAGAGCACTTTTCATCGATAGGCAAATTTTGTTTCATTGCATGCTGCTAAGCATCTCAGGATATTGTGTGATGTTATAGGAGTGATATGACTGCAAGCTCTTGTTGTTCTGAGATTCTACAGTGCATCATGTGGACCATGAGAAAGCCCGTGTAAACATTGCCAATCACAGGACTGGAAGAAGGAGTTCTTTGTCTATGTGCATAGTGGATTGTTTCAATAGCAAAACCTTGAGCATCTGTCTTTCTCGTCAACATTTCAATCATTTAGTCAGAACAGTCTCAGGATTCTGCACTTAATATTATGTTTCTCCAATAAAAAATAATTTATTTGCCAGGCATTGTTTAAGAATTTACAGTGTAATTAAATTTTTCAAATGTAAGTGAGAAGGACGTGCTCCCTTAAATTACCTCTTACTTTTGTTTTTCATCAGCTCTGATTCATTTTTTTTTATTGAATCCCAGCAGTGTGGCAACAGGTTCTCCAGCCCAACAAGTCCACAGTTCCCACATGGAGAACATTTTATGATTTACTTCACATTTGTACCAAAGGTTCTAACCTGCAAGTACAGATCAGAGCACTAGATGTGATTCAGCAACTTAGTCAAGCAATCAATCCACATGTGTGAATCCAGAGTGACTGCTGGCTACTTATTCAGTGCTGGGCTGAATGGCATGTGGATAGGTGGGTAATCCAGTTGGTTGCAACCTCACCCACCAGCACAAATTGCAGAATAAAGGAACTCTTAGCTGATTTTTGATCACAAACTGTTTTTGCGGAAATACATGCAATAGGGATAAAACTTGCCACATATCATCATTTGGTCAAAATGTGAAATTCTTCCATTAGAACCACAAGATATGAAACCACTTAAAAATTTCAAAGCTGAGATTGTCAGATTTTCACCAGCAAAGATCAGTCACAAAAACAGATGGCTAGTGCTCAGGCACAGACCAGATACCATCCCATTGAGTGGCAGAACAGGACTCAAGGTGTTGAATGGTTTCCTCTTGTTCCTTTTTTTTTGGTATTCCCTATTCGTCCTCAGATTACAAAAGGCAACCAAATCAACCAACTTGTAAACATCTGCAAATGGTGCTAGACAGTGGAACTGCTGATAATTTTAAACATGAGACTGATGGACTTCTTCTGAACAACAAGAGGAGGGAATATGGAGGTAAAGATCTGTGTCACAAAATTGAAGGCATGTACTGTACCTTTAAGAAAGTGTGAATGCTGTTCTGAACTGAGAGCTCACAAGCACCTGTGTGATATGATTAGATTTTATTATCAGAGTGTACTGGAAATTTGAAAATATGTAACATTTGGCTGTGAAATGGATACCTGAGTTGGTTGCTGTTTGACAACAATTCAAATTGAACCAGTTTAAATCATGCCTAGGATACTAAAACCCAATTGAATTTGCATTTATACTTTTGCCAACATCAAACCAATGAGACAATCCAATCAGGTTGTAAGTTTGCTCGCTGAGCTGGAAGATTTGTTCTTGGATGTTTCATCACCATGCTCGGTAGTACCATCAGTGAGCTTCCACTGAAGCGCTAGTGTTCTGTCCCACTTTCTATTTCTGTGCCTTGTGGTGGGTGACATTACTTCTGGATCATTTTCTAAGAGGTTGGTGAATGGGGTCCAAGTCAATGTGTTTGTTGATGGAGTTATAGTTTGAACGCCAGGCCTCGAGGAATTCTAGTGTGTGCCTTTGTTTAGCCTGTCGCAGGATGGATATGTTGTCCCAGTCGAACTGCTGTCTCTCATCGTCTGTGTCTAAGGATACTAGTAACAGTTGGTTGTGTCCTTGTTGGTGTCCAGTTGGTGCTCATATATCCTGGTGGCTAGTTTCCTGCCAGTCTGTCCGATGTAATGTCTGTTGCAGTCCTTACAGGGTCTGTTGTATATGACGTTTGTTCTGCTGGTTGTTGGTACAGGGTCCTGATCAAGAACTGTTTCTATGTGTTGGTAGGTGTGTGGGCTACCATGATGTCTCGGGTCCGGAGTAGTCTGGCCATAATCTCCGAGATGTCTTTAATGTTTGGTAGTGTGGCTAGAGTCTCTGGGTTTCTTGTGTCTTCTTGTTTCGGATTGCTGTGTAAGAGTCCAACACATTCCATTTCAAAGGATTACCAATGGTACACAAACCAGGGGCATCCCTCAGACCCATAGTCTCACTTCCCGGCATACCAACACACAGACTAGCAAAGCAGCCTCATTGCAAACTGAAATACTATTCGAAAACTCACGCCAATCTATCCACTCCACCCAGGAATTCCTGAATATCAAAGACACCAAGGTAGAGGACAATAAGGTTATCGTTTCCTGCCAAATGATGGCCGTATTCACATCAATAAACATCACCCTAGCTCAAGAAACACTGGCTACACTACGAGATGGACCAAGGACACAAACATCAGACAACACCAACTACATCAGCAAGGCCAGCACCCTTAAGCAAGTAGACCTGTGCCTCACAACCCACTTCACCTTCGACAACAAGACTGACAAACAAATCGACGGTACACCCATGGGATCACCAAAATCAGGATTCTTGGCAGAAGCCGTAATGCAGATGTTGGAACAAGCAGCCCTCCAGCCCTAGTTTGGATCCGCTCTGTGGATGACACCTTTGTCATTACAAATGTCAAACAAATGAGAAGAAATCTACAAACACATAAACAACATGCTTACTGGTATAAAGTTCACACAAGACAAACAGAAACAACAGACACCCTTTCTTAGATGTCACAGTAGAATGAAAAGCCAATGGAGAGTTGCAGACCAGCATCTACAGGAGAATGGCACACAGACCAGTTACTCAACTACAGCAGCAATCATCCTAACACCCACAAATGGAACTGCATCAGGACATTATTTAAAGGAGCCACAACACACTGCAGCACCCAGAACTATGAGATGCGGAAGAAAACACCTCTATACAATGTATTCAAGAACAACAGGTACCCGATGGGTACAGTCTGCTGATTCTTACACAACAAACCTAAACAAGACAACACAACACACCCAGAGACTCTACCCACACTACCATACATTAAAGACATTCCGGAGACGACAACCAGACTAGTCCAGTCCTGAGACATCATGGTTGCACGCAAACCTACCAACACACTTAAACAGTTCTTGATGAATCTAAAGGACCACCAGAAAGAACGTCATATACAACAGATTCTGTAAGGACTACAGCAAACATTACATCGGACAGACTGGCAGGAAACTAGCTACCAGGATAAACGAGCACCAACTAGCCACCAAAGGACACAACCAACTACCACATGAAGGAAGAGACGAATTCAACTAGGACAATACATGCATCCTGCAAAAGGCGAAACAAAGACACACACAGGAATTCCTAGAGGCCTGGCGTTTAAACCAAAACTCCATCAACAAACACATTGATTTGGACCTCATTTACCAACCTCCCAGCAAAAGAATCAGAAGTAATATCACTCAACACAACAGACCAAGACACAAATAGAAAGTGGGACAGAACACCAGCACTACAACGGAAGATGATGTTACCTAGCATGGTGATAAAATGTCTGAGAACCAATCTTCCAGCTCAGTGAGTAGACTTACAATCTGAATCACAACCTGAGCTACAAATCATCACAAAAATCACAGATGATCCCATGTTGGGGAAAAAATGCAGGCATTTTGAAAATTGGAGACAGAAGAAATTAGAAAACACTCTTTATCAAAGCTACCTTTTCACATGAAACTTTCGCAATGAAAAAAAGACAACAACCCAGGGAGATCCTCAGCCTGAAGAAAGATACCAAAAGGCTGTATAGTTTCGAAATTAAGGTCATGTAATTTTAATAAGTGAATTATTGGAACAGTAAATTGTTATAGAGCTGGAGGCAGGTAATAAGCAGTTTTAAGAAAGGAGGGGGCTGAGACTTAGGAATAGTTCTTGTTTAATGTTCACTTTTAGAGTTAAAGAATAAATTGATATTATTGTCTTTAAATAGTGAAATTTGGGAGTTCTCTGCCACTCATATTTTAACAGATTACGAGACGAGGTGAACTTTGCTGGGTGTTTGGTTTAATTAACAGAAGGGCTCACATTTGGAATTAGGTTACAGTTCAGCCCTGTTCAAAGCCCTGCCCATGGTGTGATAAACTCTGTGGTTGTCCCTCTCTTCCAATGTACCAAAATTTCTATTTCAGGTTATATTATGGTGAACAATTAGCTTTTATTTCCAAATACTGCAATGTACAGTGTGTGTTTGCAGGAGGGCATCAGTTTAACCACTTCAGATTTTCAGTTAAAGGAGCAGTGGATTAATTGAGTAGTGTTTGAAGGTTCACAGGGTAAGGATAGAACACTATTTAGGCAAAAATGAGGCTGGAATTTTCTCGCTCCCCAAAGAAGGAGAAATGAATTCAACAATCTGTCGTGGAGAAAATGGTTTATGTAGGAGGTAGTTTATACATGGTAATAAATACCAATTTGATTATTTCACTTTATGGATTTTACTTCATAACACAGAGTTAGCTGCTGAACAGAGGTCAAACATTTATGTTGTGAAGGGAGGATGAGGAAGTGGAACTCATTTAGATTTAACTTTGCTTCCCTCCTGAGATTTTCCGATGGCAGGAGTCCAAATCTGGACAAGATGATTCTCTGAACACTCAGTGAAACAAGGAGCTTCTGAAAATGGAAGTGCTTCCAATTAGGTGGTGGGTGGGGGAGGGGGAAATTTAAAAGATTCTGCCTGATGTTTTGAATTTCATTGTGCTTCCTTCCCTCCAGAGAGCTGCTGCACTGAATAAAGCCTTTAGCTGATTGCAAAAAATGACAGCTCAGGACATTTCTCGAGCTAAGAACTGATCAGATTTTTTTTACACTGCCTTCGGCGTGAAGCCGTAAATGTGTGTATGTGTACACGTCCACAAACACACCCACACCACTTTAGAAAGGCAGGCCCATCAGATGTGTGGGTTTTCTAAGTCTTGTCTACTAATTGAGACAGAGTCAATAAGTAGTCTTTCTGATGCCAAACTCTGTGAAAATACTTGTTTGTGCAATGTGTGTAACAAAGTCAGCAAGGTGAACCTCACAGAATCTAAGCTCCCTGATTCAGACTGGTTCAATCAGGGAGCCCTGGCTGACAGATAGAAACAGGAGTGTCAGGGGTTCTGTTCACTCTGAGAACTGGCTCTGATGGAACTCAATCAGTGTCAAGGACTCTCTACGTGAAAATAAAGTGTGACTTGGTGACATGATACAAGCCTCGTGGAGTTATTTCAGTTTATTTTGATCATTTCCCCTCAGCCCTCTGAAAGTGGCAGTGCATGACATCGATGCAGCTGGCATTTAACGTATGGAAGCAAATAAGTTCAATCAAATGAACTCAACATAGATTGGACACTGGCTGTTCAAGCAACTCTCCGCACAACCACAAGTCAATTATAAGAGTGATCCATCAGCCAGAGAGATAAAGAAAGAAATCCAAAATAACATTGCTCAACTTAGTGAACAATATGAACAGGGCAAGTACTGGAAATAAAAAACCTTTTCAGATGTACAGCTGGACATAAGCTTGTCCCTGTCACGACTGTGCAGGAAAAGAGTTGGCAAATACAATTGATAGATTTTGCTCATTTCCTTCTCAACCACCCTTGCTGTTGCACTTTGGTACGACAAAGCAGAGCAGGACATAGAGTTAATGGTAGAGTGCTGAGAAACTGAGGGGTACAGGTACATAGTTTCTTGAGAGTGTCATCACAGGAAGACAGGATAAAGGCGGCAATTGGCACGCGTGCCTTTGTCAGTCTGAGCACTGAGTACGGGAGTCAGGATGTCACGTTACCTCTGTAAAAGACATTGGTAAGGCCACATTTGGAGCACTGCTTACAATTCTGGTCTCCCTGCAGTAGGAAGGATGTTATTCAACTGGAAACAGTGCAAAAAAGATGTACAAGGACATTACTGAGAATGGAAGGATATAAGGAGAGATTGGATAGGCTAGGACTTCTTTCACTGCTGTGTGAGAGGCTGAGAGTGACCTTATAGATGTTTATAAAATCATGGGGTTCATAGCTAAAATGATAAGGCAAGATCATTTTCCCAGGATAGGGGAGTCCAAAACTAGATGGCATTGGTTTAAGGTGAGAGGTGACTTTTTCACACAGAATGGTGTGTGTATATAGAACAAGCTGCCACAGAAAATGGTAGAAGTGGGTACAACAACAACAACATTTAAAACACATTTGGACAGCGCATGGACAGGAAAGGTTTAGAGGGATATAGGCCAAATGCACACTTAGGGGATTAGTTCAGTTTAGGAAACCTGATTCCCTCGAACTCAGCACCGCCCTCCTAACCTGCAATCTTCTTCCTGACCTCTCCGCCCCCACCCCACTCCGGCCTATCACCCTCACCTTGACCTCCTTCCACCTATCACATCTCCATCCCCCCTCCCTCAAGTCCCTCCTCCCTACCTTTTATCTTAGCCTGCTTGGCTACTCTCTCTCATTCCTGATGAAGGGCTCTGGCCCAAAACGTCGAATTTCCTGTTCCTTGGATGCTGCCTGACCTGCTGTGCTTTAACCAGCAACACATTTTCAACCTCGTTGGCATGGTCAAGTTGGGCCAAAGGGCCTGTTTCAATATAGTATACCTCTGTGGTTTATAATATCATGACAGGCACTGATAGAATAAACAGATAAAGTCTTTTCACAGGGGGAAGGGAGTTCAAATCAAGATGGCATACGTTTAAGGTAAGAGGTAAAAAATTTAAAAAGGACCTACAGGGCCATTTTTTTCACATCGAGGGTGGTGAATGCATGGAATGAGCCACCAGAGGAAGTGTTGGAGGCTGGAACAACTACAACATTTAAAAGGAATCTGCCTGGGTCCAGAAACAGGAAGGGTTTAGAGGGATACAGGCCAAAAGCTGGCAGGTAGAACTAGATTAATTTAGGATATCTGGCCAGCATAGATGAGTTGGACTGACAGGTCTTGGTGTTTATAGCGCAGTAAAAGCCTTTCCATATTAGTGTACATAAATTAAGGATCTGGATGCAATTCCTTTTCTTATCCTTCCAAAATTCATCTCTGTTATGAGTTGGTTTCTTACTCTTTCTGATACCTTGTTTTGTGTAATCTATGTACTTTATCTCTTGTTCTCCACATAAACTGCCTTCCCCCCTTTTGTTCCTTACGTACTGGCTGTATTCATGTCATTTTCTAGCCTCATGAACTCTGTTATTTTTTCCTGTCTCCTCAAAAGCATGAAACATCGAACCTCCCAAAACCTTGTTTCAAAGGCTTTTTTGATGTTGACAATTGCTCGATACATCCGAGTTTGAAAGATTGGCTGCACCAAATTTCACAAAAGTCCTTCAAGGTAGGAATTGATGCGTGTGGTGTAAGGTGTGTGCTTTAAATATATCAATATGTATGTTCATGTCATTTACTTTGAGTTTGGTTTTTGGATTTTTAACCAGTGAAATATGGGTTTTCTGTCTGCCTAAAAGGGTTTAGTCATTAACTTCTTAATATTGTTGCAGCCATGGTGATTCTTTTAAAATACAAAGTGAGAGAAGGCTTCCTGGAGTGTAATGGGGTTTTGTTTACATTGCAATAATTTTATGGGTGAAACAAAGTAAACAGTTGTGCATTACACTTCTATTTCAAACGTCAGGAAGTGATTTTTGGGGAATTTCTTGAGAAAAACATCACTTCCACACAGCTCTGTGGGGTCATGGCTGAAGCTGAATGTGGAAAACATTTCCTTCTGAGAAAGAGAATTAATTGGAATTGTTAAGAAATAGATAAGCTCAGTTTAAGGAATTCAGTCAAAAGTTCATTCATGTTGTGTTCAATCCCTGAAGGGGTTATTTGAAGCTGATAAATTTAAACTCAATTGTATAAAAGCTCCAGGAAGGGGCTATCGTAATCTCAAGACTGGGAGTTGAATCCATAGGCCAATTAAACCAAATGTGCAAGACCACAAAGCTTATGTTGCAACAAGAGATAGCTTCATTAAAACCAAAAAGAAAAATCTATTAAGCCAGATTTCAGTCTGGGAACTCCCTATCCCATCTGCCAAAAGGTATCACCTCACTGCTGCAATAAATCCATCCATTAGTTTTCTGCTATCTTCATTCTGTTCATCATTCTGAAGTGTGAGAAACAACCATGTGCCATTCCTTATGTTCTGTCATGAAACCATTTTCTTTTAAACCCAAGGTGACATTTCCATTCCGTGGCCCTCAGACATCCTACTACATTGGAGGGCCATTGCACCATCACTCTCTTGAACATTTTGATATAATGGTATGGAAGGGAGACAGCCAAAGCTGAAACTTTACTCAGATTAGAGTGGTGCTGGAAAAGCACAGGAAGTCAGGCAGCATCCGAGAAGCAGGCTTCATCAGACTTTCCTGAAAGGCTTTTGCCTGAATCGTTGATTTTCCTGCTCCTTGGATGCTGCTTGACCTGCTGCGCTTTTCCAGCACCACTCTAAGCTGGACTCTGATCTCCAGCATCTGCAGTCCTCACTTTTGCCTAGGTGAAACTGTACTCACTCCATTCTGCTATGGACAGGACCTTCCCATGGGCGGGATCAGAAGATAGTTGCTGTATCCATTCCCTGCCACACTGACAGCATTTTAGTGGTTTTAGCTGCACAGAACCTGAAAGTTCCTCAACAAAATGCCAAAAATCATTTTTCAAAACAAATTCCTGCAGAGAGTGGAATATGCACTCAAAACAAAAAAAGTTTTGGAAATCACAGCAGGTCAGGCAGCATCCACAGAAAGACAGCAAGCTTTATCTTGGAATCATTGAGACTTGAAACATGAACTCGCTGTCTCTCCATGGATGGTGTCTAACCTGCTGTGACTTACAGCATTTTTGTGTTTTCCAAAAATCATTTTGTTTGGTTCTAACAAGCCACAGTACAGCATCAGTATCAAGTGGATAAAGTACAATTACTGACCGGCTTAGATGACTGGCTCCATTCAACTTCTCACAGGTTTGCAAGCTGATCACAAGACAAAATAATTGGTGTGGAAAGAGATCAACTGTGAAAATAAAAGAGAAAACAACTATTGAGCAGTATTCAAAATATCTTACACAACAGGTAACAAATAATATAAAGCTTATTCAATATACTAAACACACTTCCCAGCCACAGACTAGTTCGCTATTCCTTTCTCTGCTGCAGTTTGCTACTGTTGTTTATAAATTTCATGAACGATATCTGAAGTAATTCTGGTTTGTTCAATGAATTTGGAGGGACATTCTTCCAACCTGGTTTTGGAAATTAATGGCTTATATATGGAATAATGAATATGTAGGTGTGAGTTATAGACTGGAATGATGAATGGAAAGAATGAGATAACTAGGATTGAGTGACAGGCTGGAAAGCAATCAAAGAATTTAAATGGTTGGCATCATTTGCTGCAAATGTTTACAAGGTAATTAGGGAAATAAGAACATACTTATAATTTTAATTCATTCATCCAGAATGACCGCCTCATTATGATGAATAACTGGGGCTATTCTTCTTTGAGCAGGGATTAACAGGAAATTTGAAAGAGGCATTCAAAACTGTTCCAGTTTTGTTAAGAGTAAATAAGGGAAACTGTTTTTAGAAGAATCAGTAATGACAGAGAACATGGATTTCACATGATCGATGTGAGAATCCAAGACAACATGAGAAATCTTTTTTTTTTACACAGCAAGTTGTGATCTGAAATACATTGCTTGAAAGGCTGGAGGAAGCAGGTTCAATTGCATGGTCAAGGGAGACTTGATTTAATACTTGACAGAAAAATGAGTGATAAGTCAGTCACAATGACCTCTGTATCCTTCCATAATTTAAAATCAGCATGCAATTATTTCTGCGATTCTCTTTTGGTCAGAACTACTCAAATGAGGTGGCATAGTATCTCAGTGGTTAGCATTGTTGCCTCATGGATTCTACCATGTCCGTATGGAGTTTGCACATTCTCCCTGTGTCTGTGGGAGTTTCCTCCAGGTGCTCCAGTTTCCTCCCACCGTCCAAAGATGTGCAGGTTAGGTAGATTAGCCATGCTAAATTGTCCATCATGTGGATTAGCCATGGGGAATGGAGGGTTGCAGGGACAGGAGAGAGGGGTGGATCTGAGTGTGATGCTCTCTGGAAAGTTAGTGTGGACTCAATGGACCAAACGGCCTGCTTTCACACTATCGGGATTCTACGAACCAGGATACCATTCCTTCTGATGGTAATTCTTTGTGTGACAACATCCTAACCAGTTCTACGTTGTCTTTTACTGGTGTATAAAGACGAGTCGAACTGCCTAATCTCATTGTACAATTGAAAGCAATTAACCCGATTCACTTTTTCCACGCCAGCAAGATCACCTTTCAGTGGCTTGAATCTAATAGACAATTTCTGAGTGTTCTTTATATAGATTAGAGAATACTTCAGGGAGACAGGGAGAGAGTTACACACTGTAATCTAATCAAAGAATTCGACCAATGTTAGAAAGTATGAAAGTAACCTGACCAGATTTCTTCTTCTAAAATAACCATCAGCATTTACATGATGTCTTTGATGCTGAAATCATTCTAAGACACTGAACAGAAAGGGCAAAAAATAAGTAACAGATGGTGAAACATCATGAGTGTGTGTTAGGAAAGCGAGCTATTACATACATATCAAAGATGTGATTTTATGAGCCTTCAGCGAATTTGCATTGGGTTGGATGCAAAGGATTTTTATTGTGCTATAAATTGTGAGGTGACTGTTTTCTGTATGAGTACAACAATCTGTAAGAATCAACAAAGCTCCCCTAGAACAGCCATTTTAACAATGACAGCAGACTTGGTAATGCTAGAGAAAGCTGAGCTTTATAAAACTACCAAATGAAATGATATTAGTTTGATGACAGAGGATGCTGATGAAAGAGGGATTGAGTAGATTAGGTCGATGCTCCTGAAAGTTTCCAAGAATAAGAGATGGTCTCAGTAAAACAAAAATAATGCTTTCAAGTCTTGGGATGCTGAAAGCATGTTTCACCTGACTGGGAATACCGTTCATAGAAAATATTTTCAAACAATGGACCGACCATCCAGCACAGAGAAAAGGAAAAATTTCTTCACTTGGGAATTCTCTCTTCCAGGGGCTATGCATGCTTAGTCATTGAGCGTCTTTTAGATGGTGATTTTAGAATTTTGGATATGAAAGAGAAGTCGAAAGGATATGGGAAAAATGAGATGTTTAGCTAAAGTGGAACATCTGCGTGAATGGTATAGCGCATCTGCAGAGCTGAATATCCTACCTCTGTTCTTATTTCTTCAGCTCAAACGATAAAGAACAACAGTTTAAAAATCAATGTCAGTTAGCAAGTGAAGGCATGCTCAGAACTAGTCAACCAACTGAACCACTAGTGAACCAACTGGATGGAGGAGGCATTTAGTACAGTCCAGTGAGCGATTACACTATTTAATATCACATTTAGTCAGGTGAGAGCTCAAAATACCAGATCCATGGGCTGCGTTGAATTAGCTGCCCCGAGTTACTGGTGGTCATCTTTCAAGATTCTATAAACCAGAGGGTAACTAAAGTAACCTCACGATTTAAAAAATGACTTATAGGGAATTACAGTTTGGTCAGCTTGACACCAGTAATGGAGGAAATGCTGAAGTCCATCATTTAAGATTTACACTCAGAAAACAGTGACAGAATTGACAGAGCCAGCATGAATTTACGAAAGCGAAATCAGCTTTAACAAATTTTATGGAATTTTTTTGACACTCTAACTTGTAGATGTGTTGAGGGGGAAACCAATATTTATTTGGACTTTCAAAAGACTTGAGAGGAAGTCCCACAAAAGAGATTAGTGTGTAAAATTAAAATATTTGGATTTAGAGGTAGTGTACTGACAGGTACAGAAAACTTGTTGGCAGATAGACAACAAAGAGCAGGAGTAAACAGGCCTTTTTCCGACTGGTAGGCAATGTCTCATGAGGTACGGCAAGGACTGGATCAATTATTCACGATATATATTTAATGAGTCCAGGTGAGGGAACGAAGTGTAATATCTCCAAAGCCGGGTGAAAAGTTGAGCTGTGAGAAGGGTGCAGAGATGCTTCAATGTGATTTGGATAAGTTCAGTGACAGGTATGTCACATCAAATATTATTTGGATAAATGTAGGGCTATCCAATCTGGCAGCAAATACAGGAAGGAAGACTATTATGTGAATGGTGACAGATTGGGAAAAGAGGAGGTGGAATGAGACCTGTGTGTCATAGAGTCATAGAGATGTTCAGCATGGAAACAGACCCTTTGGACCAACCCATCCATGCCAAACAGATATCCCAACCCAATCTAGTCCCACCAGCCAGCACCCGGCCCATATCCCTCCAAACCCTTCCTATTCATATACCCATTCAAATGCCTCTTAAATGTTGCAATTGTACCAGCCTCCACCACATCCTCTGGCAGCTCATTCCATACATGTACTACCCTCTGTGTGAAAAAATTGCCCCTTAGGTCTCTTTCATATCTTTCCCCTCTCACCCTATACACCTATGCCCTCTAGTTCTGGATTCCCCGACCCCAGGGAAAAGACTTTGTCTATTTATCCTTTCCATGCCCCTCATAATTTTGTAAACCTCGAGAAGGTCACCCTTCAGCCTCCAACGCTCCAGGGAAAACAGCCCCAGCCTGTTCAGCCTCTCCCTGTAGCTCAGATCCAGCAACCCTGGCAACATTCTTGTAAATCTTTTCTGAACCATTTCAAGTTTCACAACATATTTCCGATAGGAAGGAGACCAGAATTGCACGCAATATTCCAACAGTGGCCTAACCAATGTCCTGTATAGCCGCAACATGACCTCCTAACTCCTGCACTCAATCCTCTGACCAACAAAGGAAAGCATACCAAATGCCTTCTTCACTATCCTATCTACCTGCGACTCCACTTTCAAGGAGCTATGAACCTGCACTCCAAGGTCGCTTTGTTCAGTAACACTCCCTAGGACCTTACCATTAAGTGTATAAGTCCTGCTAAGATTTGCTTTCCCAAAACGCAGCACCTCGCATTTATCTGAATTAAACTCCATCTGCCACTTCTCAGCCCATTGGCCCATCTGGTCCAGATCCTGTTGTAATCGGAGGTAACCCTCTTGGCTGTCCACTACACCTCCAATTTTGGTATCATCTGCAAATTTACTAACTGTACCTCTTATGTTCATATCCAAATCATTTATGTAAATGACAAAAAGTAGAGGGCCCAGCACTGGTCCTTGTGGCACTCCACCAATCACTAGCCTCCAGTCTGAAAAACAACCTCCACCACCACCCTCTGTCTTCTACCTTTGAGCCAGTTCTGTATCCAAATGGCTAATTCTCCCTGTATTCCATGAGATCTAACCTTGCTAATCAGTCTCCCATGGGGAACCTTGTCGTACGCCTTACTGAAGTCCATATAGATCACATCTACTGCTCTGCCCTCAGCAATCTTTTGTTACTTCTTCAAAAAACTCAATCAAGTTTGTGAGACATGATTTCCCACGCACAAAACCATGTTGACTATCCCAAATCAGTCCTTGTCTTTCCAAATACATACACATCTGTCCCTCAGGATTCCCTCCAACAACCTGCCCACCACCGAGGTCAGGCCCACCAGTCTACAGTTCCCTGGCTTGTCTTTACTGCCCTTCTTAAATAGTTGCACCATGTTCGCCAACCTCCAGTCTTCCAGCACCTCACCTGTGACTATCGATGATACAAGTATCTCAGCAAGAGGCCCAGCAATCACTTCTCTAGCTTCCCAGAGAGTTCTCGAGTACACCTGATCAGGTCCTGGGGATTTATCCACTTTTACCCGTTTAAGACATCCAGCACTTCCTCCTCTGTAATCTGGACATTTTGCAAGATATCACCATCTATTTTCCTACAGTCTACATCTTCCATACCCTTTTCCACAGTAAATACTGATGCAAAATATTCATTTAGTATCTCCCCCATCTCCTGTGGCTACACACAAAGGCTGCCTTGCTGATCTTTGAAGGGCCCTATTCTCTCCCTCGTTACCCTTTTGTCCTTAATATATTTGTTAAACACCCTTTGGATTCGCCCTAATTCTATTTGCTAAAGCTATCTCATGTCCCCGTTTTGCCCTCCTGATTTCCCTTTTAAGTCTACTCCTACTGCCTTTATACTCTTCTTAGGATTCACTCGATCTGTCTTGTCTGTACCTGACATATGCTTTCTTCTTTTTCTTAACCAAACCCTCAATTTCTTTAGTCATCAAGCATTCCCTTTCACCCTAACAGGAATATACTTTCTCTGGATTCTTGTTATCTCATTCCTGAAGGCTTCCCATCTTCCAGCCGTCCCTTTACCTGCGAACATCTGCCTCCAATCAGCTTTTGAAAGTTCTTGCCTAATACTGTCAAAATTGGCCTTTCTCCAATTTGGGACTTCACCTTTTAGATCTGGTCTATCCTTTTCCATCACTATTTTAAAACAGGTCCTTGTACACCAGCCGTTGAAAGTACACTATCAGCTGTACCTGAATGTTAAGGCGGCAAATAATGTGTTGGCCTTATACTGACAGGGAATGGGTACAGTAGCAGGGATATCTTGCTGCAACGGTACAGGGCCTTGGTGAGACCATGCCTCGGGTATCATTTGCAGATTCGGTCTCCTCATCAGAGTAAGGATGTTCTGGCTATGAAGACAATACAACAGAGGTTCGCTAGACTGATTCTTGGGATTGCAAGACTTGCGTATGAAGAGAGACTGGAACTGGATTGGTCAGTACGACATTCACTAGCGCTGAGAAGAATCAGGAGATGATCTCATAGAAATCTAATAAAAATCAAACAGGACTAGACAGAACGAATGCATGAAGGAGTTTCCCAATGAATGGGGAGTCCAGACCAGGGGTCATTGGTTAAGGATCCAGAATAGGTCATTTTGGACTGAAATGAGGAGAAATATCTTAAACTAGGGATGAGCCTGTGAAATTCTCTACGACAGAAAGCAATTGAGCGTGAACATTGAATCTTTTCAAGAAGGTGACAGGTATAGTTTTTAGGAAAAAGGAATCCAAGGATATGGGGAGAAAGCAGGAACAAGGTACTCAAGTTGGATGATCAACCATGATCATTGTTAATGGAGGAGCAGGCTCAAAAGGCTGAGTTGCCTACTCCTGTCCCTGTTTTCAATCTTTCTGTGATTCAGCTCCTGTGATGGACAGCTAAGCCTCTTGTTACTCTTGGAAGATGAATGTGATCAACTACAAACCTGGCCAGGCTCAAAGAGACACACCAATGTATAACACTAAGACTCAAAAAGAATAATGGATAGTCAGGCGAGATATGGGTGGCGAGACGATCCACATGGAACTGGTCAAGCTAATCAGCAGTTGCTGAAATGGAAGTAGGGAAAGGGCAGAATTTTATTTTGGGGTGCCAGATTACAAATTTGCTTCTAGTTAATTATCAAAGTTGACTCATGGGATACTATGTGCAATTCTGGTCTCCCCGCTATCGGAACGATGTTGTGAAACTTGAAAGGTTTCAGAAAAGATTTACAAAGATGTTGTCAGGGTTGCAGGATTTGAGCAATAGGGAGAGGCTGAATAGGCTGGGGCTATTTTCCCTGGAGCGTCAGAGGCTGAGGGGTGACCTTTTAGAGATTTATGAAATCATGAGGGACATGAACATGGATCTTTTTGCTGGCGTGGGGGAGTCCAATACGAGAGGGCATTGATTTATGGTGAGAGGAAAAAAAAAGAGTTAAAAGGGACCTAAGGGGAAACTTTTTTTACACAAAGTGTGGTATGTGTATGGAATGAGTTGCCAGAGAAAGCAGCGGAGGCTGGTACAATTACAACATTTAAAAAGCATCTGGATGGGTATATGAATAAGAAGAGCTTCAAGTGATATGAGCCAAATTCTGGCAAATGTGACTAAATTTATTTAGGATATCTGGTTGGCATGGACGAGTTAGACAGAAGGGTCTGTTTCCATGCTGTACATCTTTGTGACTCTATGAAGATTCTGAAGATTGTAGGCTCAAACCTAAATCCAATGACTTGCACATAAAAGCTAGGTTGTTACACAAGTGCAGCCCTGAAGCAAAGATGCATTGTCAGAGAAAATGACTTTCAGATGTGTTGCCATCCAATGTCACATTTGTACTCTCAAGGCATATTACCATGATCGCAAGGCACTATAAAAAGAAGAATACGGCAGTTCACTTGATGTCCGAGCCAATGCTAAACCATCAAAGTACATCACCGAAAAAAACAAGTACTCACAACTTCATTGCCACTTGCTGAAGCCCATTGTACACCAATTGTCTGTTGTGTGTTTCCTCCAAAAGTAAAATACTTAATTGGCTGTACAATGCTTTGGAGTGAAATAATGTCATAAATAATGCTCCATAAATGCAAATGCATGTCAGTTTGCTATCTTATCCAATGTCCATAACCTTATTCATTGCAGCCAGAACGCTAATGTAAAGAGTTTAGTGAAAGTCTGCCTGATTAACACAGAAAACAGCAAGGGATAAATCTGAGGAATAAAAGTGTGACTGTGCCAGCACAGTCAGCAGAGCATGAGCTGACATTCAGCTCAAGTTGACTGTGAAAGATTCCTTTATGTTTCTGTACAGGAACAGCATTAACCGCACATTTAAAAAATATCCAATTTAGAACAAAGCTTTCCTTTAATATTCAGAACATTGGCAACGAAACCACCAAATGATCAGCCATAATATGCCTAGTGGTTTTGGTCAAAAGTTTCCAGCAAGGTATTTTTTGGTTTCTGTATCTCAAAAAGACTAAGTTTACTTACAGTAAAATGAAATCAAACTTTTAACTGTTCTTTTGATCATACATTTACACGTGCATTCTGGCAAAAGACAAAGGCACACAGTGCTGAAGCATTAGACCCAATTATCTGATCATGCAAAATTTGCTGGCTTCAGCTGGCTGTCAGTGAGGGAATTGGAAACAGCTTCACCGGCTCTGGGTTGGGCGTGGAATTAACTCAGCAGAGACTCCTGATCCACTGAATGTGAGATGTGAGCAACAGCTCAGAATATCTGCCAGCATTAAATGCGCAGAATTGCAGATCAAGATTGACCGCACGGCAAAGTACTTGAAGAAAGCCACTGTGCTGTATCTCACCTGTGATGGAAGAGTGGAAGGTGTGAAAGCGTTTGGCTCAGTGTCGAAAACTGGTTCACAAACTGGACTCCACAGGGGCTTTCCATGGAGCCGCAAAATAATGCCAACTCCAAATCAAGAGGAAGCACATTCAGCCGCTATGAGCAGCAGTGTCAACTGGCTATTACACCTCGGAGAGGAAATCACAAGGACAGATACATTTTACAAGAAGAATCAAGCACATCTATCTTACTGATATTTGAGATACGTAAACTCTTAAAAGCATCCTTACAATGTTTATTTATAGTAGAATAATTACATTATATCAATCCGGCATTTGACCAAGGAGCTACAGGCAAAGGGAATCAATGGGAAAATTCTTTATTAGTTAGTATTACTAAAAACTAAAGGAACTTGGTTGACATTATTACAGAAAATCATCTTAGTCCCAGGTCATTACATCAGAAGTCACAAAGGTTGCTGATGATTGCACCATTCGTGACATCTGTATCCCATATATGTCTGCATTAATGTCGGGACACTATCCAAACTTGGGCTGATGTGTACTATCTAAGAGCCAGGCACTGACCATCTCAAACACAATGTCTTCCCATCACACTCATTGGCACAACCATCACCGAATCCCCCACCATCAACACCCTGCACATTAGGGGAGGGACAAGGAGGCAGGATTACCATTGTCCAATGTTATGATTACAGATTAGAACCCTGAATCACAAAGGGGCTTAACTTTTAATTAAAACATTTGGTTTATTTTTAAAAGAGGACTGATACAGCCAAACGTTTTTGCTGAATGTACATCCAATGGCTATCTAAACAGGAATTCTAGAATGTCATACCTGAAGGTATCAAGGAAGTTTCAAAGAGAGAATCTTATTACAAATGGGACTATCATGTTCTTTATGTATCTCAGCCTGTGAGCACGATGAGAGAAAAGACAGGAATCTGCATGAGATATTTGTTTGCGATTTCTCCTCTCAACAAGGCACAGGGATAAGAGTTAAAAGCAAGTTTCAGCACTGTCAGAGAGATCGTGGGCTGAGGTGTTCAAGTGCGCTGGTGTAACTGAGGTCCTCATGGGGACTAGCCTTCGTTCAGACGCTGGTGTGCTATAGAAGTCAAAGGTGAAGAACAGTCCAATCGTCATTGCATGTTGTCCTCAGTCTGAGTGCTGGTAACTGGTTAGGAAACCAGTTTGAAACTGAAAAGGACAGATGAATTTCGGCAAAGCGAAGAATGTTGTATCAAGTGCTCAACTGTCAATGTTCCATTTTCAACTTGAAAACTGCTCAATTATGAAGGTTTTACTATCTACTCATTCCTAAGAGTAGTCTCTATGTTTGATAACCTATTTTATTTATTTGTAATCACTTTTCATTTTAATCCATGCATATCTGTGCTGTTATTTATAATTTATTATTTCTTCTCATCTGTATTAACTAAAAATGCCACTCCTATTAACTCAAGAAAGCCCAGTTCAGTTGGTGCCTTTTAAAACAAATTAATTTGGTCCAGGAGAAAATTTTCCACAAATGAAAGGATCCTCTGAAATTTATCCTTGATGCAACTAAGGTGAAGAATGGAGTGGAGCCAGTCCATTTTCCTCACTTCATGTTTTGGGGTGTACCCTGACAAGAAACTCAATAAGTTAGGCAACCTCACCCACGGACCGGTTGTAACACCAGAAATGGAACTAAATTATGTACTTCGGTTGCGAGAGTAAATCAGGTATTCATGGCAAACAACTCCTGACTCCCCAAAGCCTGTATTACGAACATAGAAGTCAGAAAAGCAGAGCATTCGCCTCGCCGCCAACACAACCCCACCCCCACACCATGGTTACTTTGCCTTTCAATAAGATCCTGTCTGATCTGTTTAGTTTCAAATGTGTTTACGCTCCCAACTACTCTAGACAACCTTTAATTCGCCTCCCTAACAAGATTCTAAGTCAAAATGTATGGCACTGGAAAAGGACAGAAGTTCAAGCAGCTTCCAAGGAGCAGGAACGCCGACGTATTGGGAAGGACCCTTCATCAGGAATTTGGAGTGTCAGAATAAAGGGGGCTGAGAAATAAATAGGAAAGTGGGGATGGAGGAAGGTCGCTGGGAAGGCGATACAGGGTTGGGGGGGGTGATAGTGACAGGTCAGTGGGGAGGGTGGAGCGGATAGGTGGGAAGGAAGATGAAAAGGTAGGACAGTTCAAGAGGGCAGTGCTGAGTTGGAGGGTTGGATCTGGGATGAGGTGGAGGGAGAGGAGATTAGGAAACTAGTGAAGTTTATGCTTGTGGTTGAAGGGTCCCAAGGCAAAAGATGAGGCGTTCTTTCTCTAGTTGTCGGGTGGCCTGGATTTGGCGGTGGAGGCAGCCCAGGACTTGCATGGGGAGGGGGAGTTGTAGTGGTCGACCACAGGGCAGTAGGGTTGTTTTATGCGTGTATCCCTGAGATGTTCCCTAAAACATTCCGTGAGTTGATGTCCTGTCTCCCCAGCGCAGAGGAGATTCTATCTAATTCTGTCTTAAAAATATTCAATGACACCATCTTTTGATGGAGATTTTTGAAGTCGCACATACGTTCCAAAAAGGAAAAAAAGAATCTCTTTCTATTCTAAAAGGACAATCATTTATTTTTGAACAGTGTCTTCAAATTCTGGACTGACTCACAAGAGGAAACATCCTTTCCACACCCACTTTGTCTGGCCCATTCAGTGTCATATACATTTCAACCATGTCACACTTCACTCTTTTAAATTGCAGTGGAAGCAACCACATCCTGTCCAATCTATTCTCAAAGCAACTTGCTCATCCCCCAAGCTACCAATCCAGTAAACCTCCTTTATTCAGTTTGCAATTAATTTACGTCCTTGCTTGATTCAAGAGACAAAAGCTACACACAGTATTTGTGATCTGATCTCACCAATGCCCTGCATAACTGAAGGACAAGACACATACTTTTATGTTTGATTCATGCAACAAAGAGTACCAACCCTTGAAGCTTCTTAATTGTTTGCTGTACCTGCATACAAATCTGTTGTGACCCAGTGGATCAATAAGCTTCATACGTTCAGGAAGGAGACATCACATCCAGAGTGAGACATAGCCTGAGTGAGTGCAAAGGGGAAGTGGTCATTTTTTTTGTTTTTTGGCTCATAATTTCGAAGTTTCTTTAAAACAAGACAGATTAAAGCCCAGGGTCAGGAGCCGGACAGAAGAATGACATCATAAGTAAACTGCACCATTGTTTGGTGATAGCTATGAATTGGACAATCGTAGGTTACTTTCAGATTGAAGGTAAGTAGGGGAAATATTTACAGGTTACAAACTAGAAGACCAATAGAAAATTTTTAAAAATCAAATTAAGAACTAAAGTAAATAAAACAGAGAAGCAGGACCAGGAGGTGTATTGTAAGTGTGTGATGTGGGAGCTGGTGGACCTCACTGTGGTTCATCGCAACCACATCTGTAGGAAGTGTTAGTAGCTTGAGGAACTCCAGCTCAGAGTTGACGAGCTGGAGTCAGAGCTGTGAACACTGCAACACATTCAGGAGGGGGAGAGTTATATAGATGGCGTGTTTGTGGAAGCAGTCACACCCGTTCGATGAACTACCTTGAGTTTGGTCAGTGGTCAGGGACAGGAGAATGTGACTACTAGCAAGGAAGGTCGAGCGATTTATAAGGTAGTCCTGAAGGGGCCTCAGCCTTTGAGCTTTTCTAACATGCTTGAGATTCTTGCTCGCTGTTTAGGTGAAAGCAGGAGCTGTCAGGAGGATGAGCAAACGGACCATTGCACCATGGGAAAACAGTCATTCAAAATGGGGGAGAAAGGATAAATGCAGTTATATTGGGTAAGCGTATAGTCAGGGGAACAGATACTGCTCTCTGTGGACAGAATCAAGATTATGGACGGATGTGTTGCCTGCCTGATGTCTTGGTTCAGTATCTCTCATCTGGGCTGCAGAGGAACCTACAGTGGGATGGGGAAGATCCAGCTGTCGTGGTTCACAGTGGTGCCAACAAAATAGGTAGTAAGAGGAAAGAAGTTCCACTGAGGAAATATGAGTAAGTCGGGGTTAAATTAAAAAGCAGAACCAAAACGGAGATAATCTGAGGATTGCTGTCTGAGCTACAAGCAAACTGATATGAGTAAACAAGATTCAAGAAGGAAACATGTGACCGAAAGACTGGCATGGGAGAAATGGAATGAGCTGTCCCAATAGAACAGGCTCTACCTCAATTCATGCTGGGTCTAGAGTCCTGGTGAATCACATAACTAACTCGGATTGTTGGATTGGGCTTTAAACTAAGTAGTAGGGAGTGGGGGGGATGGGGTGGGGTGGGTGGTGGTTGAGTTACAAGGTAAAGTAGGGAAAACGTTAAAGGGGGTCAGGTGTGGAGCTCAGCACAGGTCATTAAAGTTTCCAAAATAAGTAATAGGTCAGACGGTATGGAAAAGGTTGGCAATCTTACTTCAGGCACAGCAGAAGAGGGGGAAACTATGAGAAGGAGGGCTGTCAACACAGCACTGATGGCGTTCTAGTTCAATGCATGCATTATATCAAATAAGGTAAATGGGCGTGGAGCACAGATTGGAGGCACAATATTGTGGGTATCATAGAGATGTAGGTGAGACGGGTTCAGCGCTGGGAACTAAATATCCAAGGATACGCATCCAATCTAAAGGATAGGAGATGTGGGGGGGGGGGGGGGGGGGTGCCTTATGAAGAAACAAAATCAAATCGATAGCAAGGTGTTAAATTTGTGGGGGTAAAACCAAGGAACTTCAAAGAAAATAAATCCCTCATAGGAGTTGTTTACATGCTTCCTAGCAGGAGTCAGGATGTGGGGGGAAGAAAACACATCAGACATAGAAAAGGCATTAATACAATAAACATGGAGTACTTAAAAATGCAGGTGGACTGGGAAAATTAGGATTGTAGCAGATATGAAGAAAGGGAATTTGTGCAATGTTGATGAAATGCTTTTTTGGAGTAGCTTGTGGTAGAGCCCATAAGGGAAAAAGCATTTGTGGATTTGGTGATGGTTAAGTAAGCATATTAAAGTAATAAGTTTAAGGTGAAGAAACCCCGAGGGAGTAGTGACCATAATGTGATAGAATTCACCCTGCAGTTTGAGAGATAGAAGCTGGAATCAGATGGAACAATATTACAAATAAGTGAAGGTAATTACAAAAACATGATGGAAATGTTGGCCAGAGCTGTTTGGAAGGAGAGCCTAGTTGGGAAGACAGTGGAGGAGCAATGGCAGGAATTTCTGAGGGCAATTTGGGAAACCGAGCAGAAGTTCATCCCAAAAATGAAGAAACATGCAAAGGGAAGGACAATCAACTGGGAGAAAGTGAGCATTGCCAATGCTGGAGATCGGAGTCAAAGAGTTTGGTGTTGGAAAAGCACAGCTGGTTGGACATCTTAGGAGCAGGAGAATTGACGCTTCGAGCACAAGCTCTTTGTCAGGAATGAAAAGGTGGCCCAAGGAAGCTGAGAGATAAATGGGAAGGTAGCTGAGAATGCAATACGTAGATGAAGTTGGGGGTGAAGGTGATAAGTCGGAGAAGAGAGTGGAGCGGATAGGTAGGAAGGAAGATGGACAAGTAGGAAAGTGCCAAGCTGGAAGGTTGGATCTGGGATAGGGTGGGGGGAGGGGAAATGAAGAAACTGATGAAATCCGCATTGAGCCCATTTAGTTGGAGGGTCCCAAGGCGGAAGATGAAGCGTTCTTCCTCCAGATGTCGGGTGGTAAGGGTTTGGCTGTGGAGGCGGCCCAGGACCAGCATGTTCTTCACGGAGTGGGAGGAGGAGTTAAAGTGTTTGGCCACAGGACAGTCGGGTGGTTTTGTGCGTGAACCAGAAATGTTCTCTAAAGCATTCCGCAAGTAGGTGCCCTGTCTCCCCAGTGTAAAGGAGACAATATCGGGAGCAGAGGACGTGTGTGGAAGTGCAGGTAAACCTCTGATGGATGTGGAAAGCTCCTCTGGGGCCTTGGGAGGTGGTAAGGGGGGAGCTGTGGGCACAGGTTTTGCAGGTGGCAGGGGAAGGTACTGGGAGGGGAGAGTGGGTTGGTGGTGCGCATGGACCTAACAAATTAGTCACGGTGGGAATCACACAGATAGGGGTGGGAGGGAAATATATCCCTGGTGGTGGGGAGTGTTGTAGGTGGCTGAAATGGTGGAGGCTAATGTGATATATCTGGTGGTTGGTGGGGGTGGGAGGTCAAGACTGGGAGGGTTCTGTCTTTGTTGTGGTTGGAGAGGTGGGGTTCGAAGGTATAGGTACAAGAAGTGGAGGAGATGCGCTAGAGGGCACTGTCGACCATGTGGAAGGGGAAATTGTTATCTTTGAAGAATCCCATCTGGTATGTCCTGTGATGGAATTGGTCCTCCTGGGAGCAGATGCAGCAGAGGCAGAGGAATTAGGAATAAAGGATGGCCTTCCCACCCATCCGCTCCATTCTCCTCTCCAACCGATCACGCTCACCCCCAACATCATCTTCCTCTCGCATGTTCAGCTATCTAGCCCCCAGGCACACACCCCTCCCATTTATCTCTCAGCCCCCTTGGGCCAGCTCCTCATTCCTGATGAACAGATTATGCTCAAAACGTTAATTCTCCTGCTCCTTAGATACGGCCTGACTGGCTGGCGTTTCAAGCACCACATTCTTCGACTCAGGGAAGGACAAGGCAACCATAGCTGACAAAGGAAGTCAGGGACAGCATAAAAGCAAATGTAAAAGCACAGAATGTGGTGAGAATTCGTGCGAAGAGTTCTTGAAAGGATTGGTGCTTTGAAAACAAGAGGAGGTTAACTAAATAAGCAATAAGATAGTAAGAGGTTGAAATCTAAGAATAAGCTAACTGGCAATTTAAAAGAACATTGCAAGAGTCTTTTCAAAATTTTTAAAAGCTAAGAGAGAGGCATGTGTGGACATTGGACCATGGGAAAATGAGGCTGGAGAAACATGAAGGGGGAAGCAAAAAAAATGGGAAAGGAACTGTGTCGGTACCTTTGCATCAATTTTCAGGATAGAAGACATCAGAAGTGTATCAGAACTTCAACACCTCAGTTTCCAAAGGTGAGCAAAGTGGCTATCACTGAGGAGAAGGTGGGAAAGATGGACTTGACGCTCAAGTTCTAAAGAAGTTAGCTAAGGAGACTGTAGAGGAATTGGTGATCATCCAGGAATCAAAGATGATCAGAGGTGGTCCCAGAGGACAGGAAAATGGCTAATTTAAGACCCCTGTTTAAGAAGGTAGGGAGGCAGAAGACAGTAAACTATAGACTGGCAGGCCTGACCTTGGTTGTTGGTAAGCTTTTAGTCTGTTATTTCGGATGAGATTGTGGTGGACTTGGAAGTGCTTAGTAAAATATGGATGAGTCAGCCCAGCATTGTCAAGGGGAGGGCATACTTCATAAATGTGTCAGAATTCTTTGAGGAGAGAACAAGCAAGATAGATAGAAGACAGCCAATGGATTTGATCTATTTAGATTTCCAGAAGGCCTCTGACACAACAGGCTATAAATAAGAGCACGTGGTATTCGAAGCAAAGTACTGGCAGGGAGACAGGATGGCTGACCAGCAGAAAGTACAGTGGGGGGACAAAAGGGTCTTTTTCAGAATAGCAGCAATAACCAGTGGAGTTCCACAGGGGTCAGTGTTGGTACGACAACGATTCACATTACACATTCATGGTTGAGCCAAAGGAATGGAGGACATTTTACTAAGTTCACAAATGACCCAAAACAGGTGAAAAAGCAGGTAATATTGAGAAAATGGGGAAGCTGCAGTGTACTTGGAAAGGTGAGGAGAGTGGCAGATGGAATACAATGTGAAAAAGCGTGAGGTTATGCAACTTATTATGAAGAAGAGGCATAGACTATTTTCTTAACAGGGAAAGGCTTTGGAAATCTGAAGCTCAAAGCATTTTGGGAATCATAATTCAGGATTCCCTTATAAATAAAATGCAGGTTCGGTTGGCAGTGAGGAACGCAAATGCAATGTTAGCATTAGTTTCAAGAGAGCTAGAATACAGAGCAGAGATGTACTGTCAAGGCCATAAAAAGCTTTGGTCAGATTGCATTTGGAATATTGCGATCAATTTTGTGACTGGCATCTCAGTAAGGATATGCTGGTGTTGGAGGAGGAGTTCCATCTAGAGGAGGTTTACAAGAATGATCCTGAGGATCAAGGGCTTATCACATGAGGAGCAGTTGAGGAGTTTTATCAAATCATGAGGGACATGGATAGGATAAATAGGCAAAGTCTCTTCCCTAGGGTGGGGGAGCCCAGAACGAGAGGGCAGAGGTTTAGGTGAGAGGGGAAAAAGATATAAGAGAGACCTAAGAGATAACTTTTTCACGCAGAGGATGATACATGTATGTAATGAGCTGCCAGAGGAAGTTGTCGAAGCTAACACAATCCCAACATTTAAAAGGCATCTGGATGGATATACGAATGTGAAGAGTTTAGATGGATATGGGCTGGTTGTGGGCAGGTGGGACTAGATTGGGTTGGGATATCTGGTCGGCATGGACGAGTTGGGTCGAAGGGTCTATTTCCATGCTGTACATCTATATGACTTTATGTACTTGACAGTGTTTAGAAGGATGAGGGAGGATCTCTCTGAAATTTACCAAATACTGAGAGGCCTGGATAGTATGTATGTGCAGATGTTTCCATTGGAAGGAGAGACTAGGATGCACGCACACAGCCTCAGAGTGAATGAAGAACCCTTCAGAACTAACGTGAAGAGGAATTTTTTCAGCTATTCAGTCGTGAATCTACAGAAATCTTTGCTGTAGAGGG
This sequence comes from Hemiscyllium ocellatum, assembly GCF_020745735.1. Taxonomy (NCBI): domain Eukaryota; kingdom Metazoa; phylum Chordata; class Chondrichthyes; order Orectolobiformes; family Hemiscylliidae; genus Hemiscyllium; species Hemiscyllium ocellatum. Next base: position 14,737,024 of record NC_083448.1, read on the forward strand.
CTGAGGAGGCAAAGTCATTGTGTCTTAAAGACAGAGCTAGATAGGTTCTTGCTTGCTGAGGAATACCAGGAGAAAGCAGGAGAATGGTGTTGAGAAACATAATTAACCATAATTGAATGGTAGAGCAGACAAGATGGGCCAAATGGCCTAATTCTGTTCCCATACCTTATCATCTTGAGGATTCACACACGAGAACACCCAAATCCCTCTGCATGTCAGAATGCAGACTATGTTTTCCATTGAAATAACAGTTTGCTTTCACATTCTTCCAACGAAAGTGAACGTTTTCACATTTTCCCATAAATGCCATTAAGGTCACATTGCCCAGTCAATCTAACTTTATCCATCTGTAACTTCCTTATGTCTTTTTCACAAAGTACTTAGCTTGATGTTGTCTATAAATTTTGCTACTTTACTGTTGCAACCCTTATGGAATTCACTGATACGCTGCACAAGCACAGGCGCCGTATGGGCATAACTAATCAAGTCGTATCAATCAGACAAAGACCGATTTATGTACAGTCTTTGTTTTCTGCCATTTAGCCAATCTTCCAGCCAATTTAATAGCAGAAACCCCTACACCACGTGCTCTCATTTTATGTGATAACCTTTGACATGACAATTTATCAACTGCCCCCCAGAAATCCATATGCCAAGCTCCACTTGATCCACGTGACAAGCTATTCCTTCGAAGAATGTCAATAAATTGGTCACACATCATTTGCCTTTGATGAAACCATACTGCCACCCCAACTACCTTGTGTTTTTCTCAGTGTGCAATGATATCTGTTTAATGATTAATTATAACAGCTTCCCTGGGGTAGTTTCCTGTTTTCTGCCTTCGTCCCTTCTTGAATAAAAGGATTATGTTTTCTATTTTCTAATCTAATGAAACCGTTGCAGAATCTGGAAATTTTGGAAAATTAACACCAATGCATCTGCAACGCAGAAGTCAGAGGTGAAACAGAAAACTCTCACTTGCCTGGATAACTATGGCTCAAACAATGCTCAAGAAATCTATCATCTTGTGCAGAACTTGTTGAGCATTCCATCCACGACCTTGAACAAACAATCTCGTCACCACTGATGTAACAACTGCAGCAATCTGCAGCATCTTCGAGATGTATTCCAGCAACTCAAGAAGGTTCCTTGGTTTGCACCTTCAAAATCCCCAATATCTAGTAGGACTTGGGCAGCAGACAGATCAAAAATCCACCGAAGTTCCCCTCCAAGCCACTTATTGTCCTCATTTGACATTGTATTGCCATCAATCAAAATACTGGAACTTTCTCATCACATTGCCTGCGTACTGAGAACAAGTGGATTGCAGTGGTTCAACACAGTGGCTCACTACCTTTCTGAAGGGCTATTAAGTATGGACAACAAATGGAATGCTAAATTCCGCACAAGAATTTTAAGAAATCATAAATTAGACAACAGCTTCATTTGTACAAATTGATTTGAAAAGGCGTCTGTCAACAAACAGTGAGACAAACTGATGTGTTGTGCAATATGAGTCACAGTGAGGAGATTTAGGAGGTCCAAAATACATTCCAAACGATATTTTTTTTGAAAAAAAAGAGCGTTTCTCAGCTTCACTAAATCTTAATTAGAGAATGAAAGCAAAAACAGCCTAAGGAAAAACTGAACTTTAACCCAGTTAAGTTGCTGGCTTCAGACTTCACAAAGAAAAGAATTATACACAGCTAGCATGCTCCCTCCATTGGAATATTATGTTACTGCTGCCATAAAAGGAGCACTGTCAAGTTTGTAAAAGCATCTAGCTGTGAGATTAGACACAGAGGCTTTAGACATTAGACCTCCTGCCCTCACCCGATATCATTCTCCTTCTCAGGATGCCTCAGATATTTGATTCCAAATGTGCTGTCTGCTTTATTGCACTTCAATGAAGTCCAAGTCCGCAAAATACAGAAACAAATTACATTTCTACACTACCTTTAAAATATGAAAACATTCCATGATACTTCCGAGGAGCAAACCAAAATGCCACCCTTCCATCCCCTTTATCTGCAACTCCCCTCACATTCACCCCCAGTCCTGAAGAAGGGTTACATCCAAAACGCAGACATGTCCACTTTCTGGTAGTGTCTGGCTTCCTGCTTGTCTACTTTAGATTCCAGCACCTGCAGTTTTTCTGTAACAAACCAAACCTGGCAGCTAGCTGCACAGGGAGATGTTGGAAAGTTTACAATTGGGGACAGGGTCGAAAAGGGTGGCGCTGGAAAAGCACAGGTCAGGCAGCATTTGAGGAGCAGGAGAGTCAACATCACAAATGTAGAGGTGGAAGGGGCATGAGAGAAAACTAAGGGGTGTGGATGGGACTGGGGGGGGGTAAGATAGGTGGGAAGGTAATAGGAGGATGCAGGTGGGGGGGAAATAGTGATATGTCAGTGGGGAAGGTGGTGTGGATAGATGGGAGGGCTGATAGAAGGTAGGACAAGTCAAGAAGGTGGTGCCAAGTTGGAGGGTTGAATCTGGGATGAGGTCTGGAGAAGGGGGATTTGAAAACTGATGAAGTAATGTTGATCCTGTGTGGTTGAAGGGACCCAAGGCGCAAGTTGAGGAGTTCTTCCTGTAGTAGGCCAGTGTCTTGGGAGAGTGGGCGAGGGAGTTCAAGTGGTTGGCCATACTGTGGTGGGATTATTTGGTGCATGTTTTCCAGAGCTGTTCCCTGAAAAGTTCTGCGAGTTGGTGTCGTATCCACCTGATGTCGGGGAGACCACATTGAGAACAATGGACGCAGTAGATGAGGTGGGTGGATGTGCAGGAAAATCTCGGCTGGATGAGAAAAGATCCTTTGGGGCCTCGGACAGAGGTGAGGGGGCATATGGGTGCAGGTTTTACATTTTGTGCAGCAGAAGTGAACGTGTCAGATGTGGAGGGTGGATTGGTGGAGGGGGTGGACCTCACAAGGGAGTCACGGCGCGAATGGTCTCTGTGGAACGCAGATAGTGGTGGGGAGGGAAATATATCTTTGGGAGCTGACTGTATGTGGCAGAAATGGTGGAGGATAATGCGCTGCATCCGGAGATTAGTGAGTGGAAGGTGAGGACCACAAGTTGAAGGGGTTGGGGTGCAGGAAATAGAGGAGATGTGACGGAGGGCAATGTTGATCACGTGGGAGGAGAAACTGCAGTCCCTGAAATAGGAAGGCATTGGGGTGGAATTGCACCTCCTGGAAGCAGAGAGAGCAGCATTAAAGGAATTGAGAGTAAGGGATCGCATTTTTTCAGGATATGGAGTTGGAGGAAATGTAGTCATGGTAGGTGTGGGAGTCGGTGGGTTTGAAATAGATGTCCTTGTTGAGTTCGTTGCTGGAGATGGAGACGGACTTGTTGGGCCAAAGGGCCTGTTTCCACGCTGTAGGGAATCTAATCAATTCTAGTCAAATGGAGAGATCCAGGAAGGGGAGGTGTCAGAGATGGTCCATGTGAACTGAAGGTCAGACTGGAAGGTGTTGGTGCAGTTGATGAACTGTTCAATCTCCTCATGAAAGCACAAGGCGGTGCCAATATTGTCATCAACGTAGCAGAGAAAAAGGTAGGGGATGGTGCCAGTGTAACTATGGAAGATGGACTGTTCAGTGTACCCTGTGAAGAGGCAGGCATGGCTGGGGCCTAGATGGGTGCTCATGGCTACCTCTCAGATCTTATGGAAGTGGGAGGATTCGAAGGAGAAGTTCTTGAGGGTGAGGACAAGTTCCGCCATTTGAATGAGTGTGTCAGTGGAGGGTGACTGATTAGGCCAGTGGGAGAAGAAACAAAAGCCTTGGAGGCCTTCACCACAGAGGAGGGATGGGTAAAGGGACTGGATGTCCATGCTGATGATGAGGTGTTGGGTGTCAGGGAATCAAAAGTCATGGAGGAGGTGGAGAGCATGGGTGGTGCCCCAAATGTATGGGGTGAGTTCTGGACCAAAGGGGAACATGACGGAGTTGAGATGTGGAATGAGTTCAGAGGGGCAGGAGCAGATGGAGACAATAAGTCATGCAGGACAGTCAGGTTTGCAGATTTTCCATAAGAGGTAGAACTGGGTGGTGTGGGGTTGGGGAACAATGAAGTTGGAAGCTGTGGATGGGAGATCCCCTGAGGTGATAAGGGTGGATGGTTTGGGAGATGATCTTTTGGTGACGAGAGGTGGGGTCATGGTCGAGGGAGCAGTAGGTAGTGCCAGTGAGTTGGCATTTGACTTCAGCGAGGTAGAGGTTGGTACCCCATGCTAACACTGCACCCCCAACACTCCCACCCCCAACCTTGTCCACTGATTTGATGGGGAGAATGGGGTTGGAGTGGAGGGAGTGGATGGCTGCACAGTGCAATGGGACACGTGTGACAAAACTGGAGGAGTACAAAGATCCCACAGAGTGTAGAACTGGAGGACAGTCCAATCACAGGGAAATGCATCTTTAAACTGAGGATATCTTCATTAACAAAAAAGTTGCATGAGATGTAAGATAGTCTCTGTCTCAAGCAAGTCTCTTGATCAGCTCCAATGCTTCAGTGGATTTTCTTCTCTTCTAAGTCCACCATCCTGTACACACACAAAACTTTGCAAACAATCTTGTACTCCAACTCATTATTTCCCAAAGTTTTTGCAATCTGGTGCATCAGTTTATTCAGAAGTGTATCCTGACTTTATAGACCTAGCCTTTTTCTTATCGTGACCACTGGCTATTCACAAACGTATATTCCAGTTTGCATGAAAGGATAATAACAAGAGGTTCCATTCCTGGCTCAGATTGAAGACAGGGTCAGTGACAGTTTTGTTACACCAGCGATCTGAATATAAGGCAACCCTTTGCATGGAAATGAATTTCCTGGAGCCAAATTTGTAGAATAGTCGTTGGGTCCAATGTCCTTGGAATCTAATCTGACAGCGTGTTCAAAGAATTGGAAAGCAAAAATATCCTGTTGTGGATGCAGTGCTTACATTTTATCAATGAGAGCACTTTTACAAATAATTCCATATTTATAGTGTCCATGTCTACAGAATCTTAAAGCTGATCTATGACACTGCTACAATATCATGCATTCATCCACACTCAATGTTTTGAGGAGATTTTGTAACAAGAACAGTCCCTAGGAACTTTGCAGAGTTATCTTCAAACAAATGAATGCTGGGACACAAAGGGATAAAGAAAAAAACAGTTGTATTTTTGTAGCACCTTTCATGGCTACTGGATGCTCCAAAACATGTTACAATCAGAAGTACTTAGATTGCATTACTTACAGTATGGAAACAGGCCCTTCTGCCCAACAAGTCCACACCAACCCGCCGAAGCGCAACCCAGACCTATTTCCCTACATTTACCCTGTGACCTAACACTACGGGCAATTTAGCATGGCCAGTTCACCTAACCTACACATTTTTGGACTATGGCAGGAAACCGGAGCACCCGGAGGAAACCCACGCAGATACGGGGAGAATGCGCAAACTCCACACAGTCAGTCGCCTGAGGCGGGAATTGAATCCAGGTCTCTGGCGCTGTGAGGCAGCAGTGCTAACCACTGTGCCACCGTGCTGCCCATACTCTTTGAAGTATAGTCACTGTTAAAACTTAGGAAATATGGCAATTCTTCTGCACACGTCAAGGTCCCACAGACAATGATGTGGGAATAATGAAACAATCAGATTTTTAAAATGTTGACTCAGGCATAACATTACCCTCAGGAATGAACTCACCTGTTCTTTTTGAAAGAATGCTACACATCCTTTAATATCTGCTTGAGGGGGCAGGTGAGGGCTCAGATTTTTGGTTTGACTTGAAACGTAGTATTTTTTATAGTGCAGCACTCTCTATAGAGGATCAGCCTTAACTACTATGCTGCAAGTCCTTGAGTGGAACTTGAATCCGCAATCATGCTGACATGAAAAGGTATGAGTGTCACAGAAATGGACTTAAGATAGGCTAATTAACATGCAGAGGACAGTGCAATGGTAAGGAAATGCAGTTCCCTGGTAAACCAAATTGACAACATGCCCTTCAGTTAAGCATGGGAAAGTTAAGAAAAGGTTGGAGTCAGATAAGTGGGTGGTTGTGGTTGGTGAACAGTTCTAAGAAAGGCTTGGACTATGAAGGCATTCAAATGTGAAGATGATACTGTTAAACTGAATGTGTTCAGAGCCAATCTTGGTCAGGAAGGACATGACTAACAGGTGGGTGGACTTGGTGTGGTGATGTAAACAAGACATTGGATAAATTGATATTTATCTCTGAAGGGGCTGTCTGCATGAAATGCAAGTGGGGAAGGTGTGCAATGTTGTAAGAAAGAAAGATTACCCAGTCTGGGATGGAGACCACTTGAGGTCAATAAGATATCTTTCCTTGCTTTGATCTGCATGTGCTCAGCTGAATGTTTTGGCAGATATGTTCTGTTTAGGTTATCCGAAAGTGACTGAATGGAAAAACACAGAAACAAGCTATTTGGCCTATCAAATATGTACCAATTCTTTTGAAGACGAATGCAGTTACTCTCCTCTTTGATCTTCACCCATATCCCTGAAATCTTTTCTGCTTCAAGCATCTATCCATGCCCTTCTGAAAGTAATTGATTCTGTTTCCAGCAACCTGTCAGGTTGTGCATTTCAAGTGCTAACCGATCATTGCAGGCAAAAATATTTTCCTTGGGCTGTCAACATTTCAGCTAATGGAAACAACTTATTTTTATGATTTTCATGCTGACTTTTATTTACTCTTATCCAAATGTTAAATCATTTCAAGTCATTCTATCAATTCTCTGAGCCTTTTTGCACTTTTAGCAGCACATGCCTAACATCTCAGTGCACCCATCTATTGCTCATCCCTGGAACCTGTAAAATGAAGCATGTCTCCAACATTACCTGTCCTTGCTATGTGTTATAGAGTCATTTAGCACAGAAACAGACTCTTCAGTCCAATCAATCCATGCCAACCATAATCCCAAACTAAAATAGCCCCACCTGTCTGCACTTGGCCCATAACCCTCCAAAACTTACTATTCATGTCTTTATCTAAATATCTTTTGACTATTCTAACTGTACCCACATCCACTACATCCTCTGGAAGTTCATTCCACACACGAACCACTTATCTTTCTCCTCTTACTTTAAAAATACATGCCCCAATCTTGAACTCCCCCAACCCTCGGAAAAGGACACCTGCCATTTAACTTCTCTATACCTCTCATGGTTTTATAAACCCCTATAGGTCAGCCCTCAACCTTTTACTCTCCAGTGAATAAAGTTCCAGCCTATCTAACCATCACTCCTGCAACATCCAGGTAAATCTGTTCTGAACCCTCTCCAGTGCAATAATATACTTCTTTAAGCAGGAACAGAACCAGACACAGTACTCCAGAAGAGGTTTCATCAACGTCCTGTACAAACCCAACGTGACTTGCAACTCCTAAATTCAATGGGCTGAACAAGAAAGCTAAGCATTTAGGGTGTAGGTTTCCTCGCTGAGCTGTAGGTTTGACATCCAGATGTTTCATTACGTGGCTAGGTAACATCATCATGAGCAAACCTACACCCTAAACCTCAACCTGAGCTACAAACCTTTACAAACCTTGCGAAAGCTAAGCATGCTAAATGCCTCCTTAACCACCCTGGTCTACCTGTGACACAAACCTCAAAGAATTATGTACTGAATCCCAAGGTCCCTCTGTTCTATAACCAAGGCCCTACTTTTATTTGCATAAGTCCTGCCCTTTCTCATTTTACCAAAATGCAATAACTCACATTTAACTAAATTAAATTTCATTTGCCACTCTTCAGCCAATTGATCAATTCTTGTTTCCCTCACTCTGAACTCAAGACAACCTCAAAGCAATAAGACAGTCCTTTAAAAACTATGAGAACTCTGAAATAGTAATTCTGTTCAAAAATGAGGTAAACAATTAACTTGCTCGAGCAGTATACCAGAGCTGGCCATTATCTGCATCTCTGACCTGATTTGTGTGGCAAGTGATTCTTCTTGCTACATCTTAATCTGGTTTCTGAAGGGATCATCAGTCAGGCTTTAATGGTTCTTTCATGCAGTTTTTCCTCGCATTCCAGCTCTCTCACTTGGCATGTATGCTGTGTGAAAGTTAAAGCAGTGATTAATTAGTAATACTGTTTGGGCTCCTTTTACTTATCGGGCTTTATTTGGTCGAACAACCATGTTACAGTCCAAACCTTACCGCAATCTGCTGGGAGCTGGTCTCTGCAGTTAAGCTCAGATCCCCCGTATTATACAATGATAGAGTATAAAAATCACGAGACCAGCTCCTGCAATCAGGTAGCTGAATCCAACAGTATTTACCCATATTTTCATGTATCCTCAATCTCTCTGGTGCAGGATGCAGCAAATGAAGGAACTTGCATTTAAATAACAAGATAGCAGCTTCAGAATTCCACAAACAATATTACAGCAAACAAATCACTTTGGTGCAGATCTTCTTGTTATATCAGAAAATGTTTGTCCCGCAAGTAACACCTGAATGAATGTCAGTATCCAGTAATATTGCAATCAAATAGCCATACAAATAATTCAGAGATGAAGAACAAATCCCACAACAGCAAATGGAGAATGTACATTCAAATGATTGAAGCATATCTGATAGAAAAAGCTAATTTCATAATGGTGACTATGAAATTATTAGATGATCATAAAATCCCTCATGTTTGCTGGTGACCTTTTGAGAAGAAAAGCTAACATTCTGACATTAGTGTGTTCCAGACCGACATGTATGAAGTTTTGAAGCAAAACTTTTCCCTGAACAGTCATGGAAATGATGACAGCAAAGATTTTTGATTGTTTCAAGGGATGTGGGTGGCTCTGGCAAGGGATCATAAGTTCCCATCCCACGGCTCTTGAGCTAACTGGTTAACATTTAAGAGGTCAGTGAATAGTTTGTTACATCACAGGCAGTCCTCGATTTACGAACACTCATACGAATGAACAAGATCCAATTTTCGGAATCTAACGTGGGAACATTCTCTCATCCTTAGAAATTACTATTTTATACTAAATGGCATTACATTCCAATTCGCAAACAAATCAATTTACAAACATACTCAGGAATGGAATTTGTAACTCAGCAACTGCCTGTACTGTGCACCTGAAGTCACTTGTAGACATGACCAGGTAAATATGACAGATTTCTTTCCCTGAAGAACATTCCTGAACCAGATATATTTTTACATCCATGGCGAGAGGTTCATTGTCACTATTCCTGGCTTCACGAGCTGTCAATTTCACATTCTGTTAGTTTAATTTAATTTAAATTGCACCAGCAACTGGATTTCTAGTCCAGTGGCATTACAACTATTCTACTATTTTCCCACATTGTTGACAATCTCAACCCCAAATCAATTGGATCCTCATGAACGACTCATTAAAAGGGTCTGCCCATAACTGTCAACAATGAAGCCTGTTCAGCTAAACAAATGGACTGACCAGTGTACTATCCATGAGATTGCACCAACAATTTATAAAAACCATCGAATCCCTATTGTGTGGAAACAAGCCCTTAGGCCCAACAAGTCCACACTGACCCTCTGACGAGTAACCCACCCAGACCTATTCCCCTACCCTATTATTCTATATCTACCTCTGACTAACGCACCTAACCGACACATCCCTGAAAATTACAGGCAATTTAGCATGGCCAATTCACCTAACCTGGCACACCTTTGGATTGTGGGAGGAAACCAGAGCACCTGGAGGAAACCCACGCAGTCACAGGGGCGAATGTGCAAACTTCACACAGACAGTCACCCGAGGTTGGGATCGAACCTGGGTCCCTGGCACTGTTAGGCAGTAGTGCTAACCACTGAGCCAACAAATGATGAAAAGCAGTGGCCCCAGCACCAATCCTTATGGCACACCTCTGGTCACAGGCCTCCAGTCTGAAAGGCAACCCTCCATCACAACTCTGTCTTCTACATTCAAGCCAGTTCAATTGATTAAGATCTCTCTGTAATCTAAGGTAACCTTCTTCACTGTCCACTATGCCAACAATCTTTGTGTTATCTACAAAATGACTAATAATGCCTTCAATATCTTTATTGAATTGATTTATATAAATGACAAACAAAAGTGGACCCAGAACTAAACCCTGTGGTACATTGCTGGTCACACACCTTGAGTGCGCAAAACAATCCTTTGTCATTGTCTTCTGTCGGCTATTGTAAAACTAATTTTGAATTCAATTGGCAAGCTCACCCGGAATCCCACGTGATTGAAATTTACTAATTATCCTATCATGCGGAACCCTGTCATCGGCTTTACTAAAGTCCACAAAAACAATGTCTGCCGCTCTAACCTCATCAATCTTTTTGGTTACTTCCTCAAAACACGCAAACAAATTTTGTGAGACATGATCTCCTCACACAAAACCATTCTGACTATCCCTAATCATTCCTGCCTCTCCAAATGATTTGTACAATTCAGTCATGTAGACTTCACTAGCTTTCAGAATTGCTCAAAGTCTGAAAATATTCCACCAAGAATTAGACCAAACAGTTCACCCAAGAGAACTAGATCATCCATTAGAATGAAGGACATCAAGGGATGATTTGAAGGAGGCATTTAAAATGTTGAAGGCTCCAGGCAGAGAAATAAGTAGGTAGATTGCACAGAGCACCTGAGAACAAAGGGATCTGGAGACAAAAACTAACCTTAAAAGATTTGACAGAGAGAGTGGTACAACCTTTCCCACTTCAAGGGTTGTTAGGTTGTGGAATGTACTGCAGGGCAAATAACTTAAGAAAGGAACATGTGTACAATAAAGCAAAAGGAAACAAAGAAATTTGCAAACAAAGTGGAATTAGAATATCTGCTTGGCTGCATGAAATGATCTGCTTCCGTTTTATCACTTACAGTGACAAAATACTTGCAATAAGGATAAGTACCAGAAGTTCCCATCCTCTTCTGCATAAGCATGACCACTGACTGTAAAAGTTTCAACGGTTGAATTTCACACTTTAAAGCACACAAAGAATAAATACATGCACTTCAGGACATTTTCATCTCTTTTAAGAGCAATTACACATGTAACAAATGCAATTGCAGCAAAACCTACACACAAGATCTCATAAACAACATAAACAATCCTTAGGATGAGGCACCAAGAAGGTAGCAGCATGAGAAACAAAGCAAATCACCAAAAATAAAGCAGGTCATCAGGGTTTGAGAAGTTTTACATATGTTTCTGCTGTAATTAGTTTCACTTAATTGCACTTAATATTTCTTCCTTCCTTCTGTATCAGTGACTTTATCCTTTCAATATTTTTTGTTTCTTTTTATCAGCGTTTATACAGAATGTGTTTATACATGTCTGTGCTTTCCTTATCTATGTCTAAGCAACACAGTTGACTCTGAAAAATGATTTCATAATTGTAATCTTGAAGATAACAGTGAAATACAGAGGGTACTGCAGCAATCTGAAATTGCTATAATTGCATAACTTGATGTTTCTCAAAAGGTACTGAACATTTTTCATTATTGCTGCTTTAATACACTTCACTCACGTTAGAGACACAGCTAGTGTGCATAGTTATATCAAGAGTGAATCTATCTTCCTCCACCAAGCTTGTGAAATCGACAAACTCTCTATTATCTCCCAATTTTCAAAATATGTATGACCACCTCCTTAAAAAAGATTCAGGTTATCTGTTCTTACTTGATTTGCTTGTAATTGGATATAATTCATTCAATTTTAATTTGGTGATAGAAATGTACAGATATATTAAGTTGCTGTGTCATTCTTGTTCTCATATCTTCCCATGACCTTTCACTGTCCCAACTGCAATCTATATTAACCTGACAATTTTGAGAGATAATTGCATTTAGAGCTGCTGAGCCTTTCTTCTCACCTAGGCTCCAAGGTTCTGGGGATTTCATCTTTGAGACTTCCCTTTTAGAGCCTCGTATATAACTTAGCTTTTGGATCAAGTTCTTTTTTAAACCACCCTTAACATTTCCTACTTGCTTACTTGATTACACCTTGGTACAACTTGTTGTAACATCTTACATTTTAAAAGATGTTGGTTGAATGCATGCTACTGTTGAGTGCACTGGCAGAGTTAGATGCGTGTAAACACATAATTGAAGACAATTAGCAATCTTGTTGACCTGTTTCTTTCATCTGTTCTACTACGCTTCAAAAACGGCCAAATGTTCCCTCACTATCTTTGCAATGAGAGTATGTTAAAAGATAATTTTGGGGTAACACCAGTTTTTGGAGTTGCTCAAGAAAAAACAGCTTTTCCAACTCGAAACAAATCCCCATTAAAAAAACATCCCCAGGGTGTTCACATTTCCTCCGAAAGATCACATACGTAATTGCCTTCAGACCTCAAGATCATTCTGATACAATGTTCACTGTCCAAATAGTTGTCAATGCAGGTTTGTCCGTTAGCTCCCCCAAGAGGCTATATTGTGCAAACATCACTTCAACTTCCAGCTGGGAAGCTTCTTTCTCAGTTGTTCAGATGTTGTGGACATTTCTGGCTCGGCCAGCATCTACTGCCCCTCCCTAATTGCTCAGTCGGCAGTTAAAGAAGCATCAACCACATTGCTCTTGGCAAGAGTCACACGTTGGCAGAGCCAGTTAGGATTTCAATCTAAGTTTTCACTCAATTTAAATTTCACCACATGCCATGTTGAGATTCAAACTCATCCCCACAATTTGCACCTTTGGGGTTCTGTTTCACTACTCCAGTGACTTTACTACTGCCAGCTCATTTGTGTACCTGGAAGTTAAAGAATTTGTTATCTAATTGTTCAATGCAATTCACCAATCAAAATGCAATAAAGGAATGCACTGATGGTGCACGAAACAAAGGAGAGAAAAATAAACTTCCCTTTTTGCCCTGTTGTGACCCCAAATTAAACAGCAATGTTAAACTGTACTCAAAACACATTGATTGGCCACTTGTGAGGTTACAGAACACACCAAGAGAATCACTGCATTGTTAAGAGCAAGGGAGAAGAAAACCACAAGCTATTTTAATGTTCAGTTAACTGAAAGCGCATTGGATAAACTTTCTTCACAGTAAGGAGGTCCACCACTCAAGTGACAAACAGATGACTCACATTAGTGTTGACTGCAGTGGGTGGTGGATCATAAATTCACATGGTCCAGTCATTTTTTTATTCATCTTCCACCAAGAACAGAATCCCACTCTGACTCTGCCCAACCGGACCACTCTATAATTCAGAAACAACGAGACCAGTTGCCATACACTATTTGCTAACCAGTTTGAGATCAGGTAACTGAGACCAGGGTTCAACCTCAAATGGTTCCTGGTCACCAGTTGCTCATTCAATAATCTCAGTCTTTGAGAAAAGGTTATTGGTAGATACTTTCCGAAGGTAATCAGTTTGAGGAGACGGGCGTTACTATTTTACATCCTTCTGAAGAAAGCAGATTGGCAGCAAGCCAGGCCATTTAAGAAAGAAGTTTCTGGATTAATGTCAGGCTGCAGCCGAAGACAAGGATGTCAGGCTTCCTTTCTGGAAAGATGTCAGTGAACCAATTGTGTTTTTACAACAGCTTGAAGGTCACTTCTGGTACTACCAGCTTTCATTTCCAGCTTCCTTGGATCTGAATTCAAGCTGTCAAACTGCCGCGAGGGGAAAAAATTTTGAATTTGTCATTGAGCAGAATTACCACACCCATCACACAAAGCACTCCATATTTTTCTATACAAGCTAACATCAGATTACTGACTGATAATGTCATTCCTGGGATTGATCAAGCACTATAAGTAGTGGTTTTACATTTCTTACTGAATTGATGGCTTCATGTACGATGATGATTTTACAAGGAGGCATTTTCTACTGTTACTTCAAGTGAAAGGATCTGTTACGAACCTCATTCGTTCAGTTGCAAGAAAATTGAAACTTGAAATACAAGCAATACAGCAGCACGAGGAGACTGGTCACCTCAAGTTGGGCAAGGAAGGGGTTTGGACCAGTCATCATCGCCAGGTTATTGGAAGCAAACGGAGGCCACTTACCTTTCCTCACACTATTCTTTGCAACATTGTTATAGCTTTACATTTAGGTTATACCTTGCAAGAAGAGGGACCAAGCTGCATTGATCAATGTGATGCGGGAAGACTCAAGGTAGAGAAATTAGTGCAAGATCTACAAAGAGAAAATGTCTCGCTTCAGGGACACAGACCACAAGCCTGCTGCGTCCTCCACAGTACAAGATTCTGGATTCAGCACATTACAGTATTTTTATCAGCTTGAGTTCCTTGAGCAGGGGTGGAATCTAAATTAGTCATGGTTCCTATCTGTTGGATCAGGATCCTTGCTAGACAGAGTATCCATCCAGATCGGAGTCTTGGAAATGAACATATATACTGCATGTTTACACAGCATGTGAAAAAAGGAAACAGGTCACTTGATTTAAAGGGCCTGTGGTAACGTTTATGCTCTTCAAGTGATGTCTCTCTCACAACTCCATTTAAGATTTTTTGTACATCCTGACATCACCATGAGCAAAATTCCTGAGAGCAGAATGAAAATTCGATGACATGAAAAGAGAAACAAGTACAAGTCAACAGGGATAAAGGGATCTCAGACACAAAAAACTTGGAAAATATTACAAAATCCCTTTCTTCACTCATCCAAGACACTGCTCAGGTTGCAGTGAGCAGGTAATAAAGTAGAAGAAAGGAACAGTGGAAGATTTTTGCTTAATTTGGTAACAAATCGTATAAATACACATCCTGGAAAAGGCACCATAAATTGAGTCGAGACTGACTGCTTCGTCTCCCCTGCAGTAAACCGATCAAAACATGCCCAGTCAAGTTCCACCAGATAATGATTTGGAGATGCCAGTGTTGGACTGGGGTGTACGAAGTTAAAAATCACACAACACCAGGTTATAGTCCAACAGGTTTAATTGGAAGCATACTAGCTTTCGGAGTGATGCTCTTTCATCAGGTGATTGTGGAGGGCTCGATGGTAACAGAATTCTGTGTTACGATCAAGCCCTCCACAATGACCTGATGAAGGACCATCGCTCCGAAAGCTAGTATGCTTCCAATTAAACCTGTTGAACTATAACCTGGTGTTGTGTGATTTTTAACTTCGTCCACCAGATAAGGCAGCTTGATCAGCTGATACAATTCAGATTTTTAATAAAAAAATTTTAGTATGATTATCATTTATCAAGGGTAGTGCAGTAGTAGCTTTTGTAGAGATTTGATCAGTTGTCAGCTTCACTGCATCTTTCTCCTTGCAGTGAGGAATATGATATGTTGTGAAAATCAGTGATAATTTTCTCAGTCATAAATATATGTGCAAATATTTAATATTTAAGCTTTCTTTTCTGCACTCAGCTTGCTGGGGTTGGTTTCACGGTACTAAATGTTGCCTCATCTCAGTTGCATTACCATCAAGCCTTTGTGTTTGCTAACCAATATTAAATCCTCCTCTAACTATGTCTAAATTTAAAAATTCATATCCGTATTTTCAAACCTTTCCAAAGTCTTGCTCCTTCCCAATTTCATTAACCTCCTCCACCATGAAAACCCTAATTCAGGCCTTTTTTATGCCATTGGTGCCAATGTACAGCTAGGAACAAGTGCACCTTGACCTGCCTGAGCACAATGTCAACTCCTGAACATTCACAAAATCCTTCTCAAAACCTCAAACCTTGACAAGGTCAAAACCTGCTAAGCTTTTTATCTTCTGTCTAATATCCCCTACAGCAGCTCCAAGTCAAATTTTGTTTGCAAACACTCCTCTGAAGCACTGGCATACATTTTGCTGCAGTGAAAGACTATGGACAAGCCAATTCTTAGAAGGTTGTAGTAGATGGTTGTTTAACCAATAAGAGCATCACAATCCACATGCACACATTTTTTCCAAATGAGGTCACCAGGCAGGAGTGGTAACGTCATCTTCCCAAGGCAGTGTGGTAGAAGCTAAATGATGCCAATCCTGTTTCTGTTCTTGCATAATTCTATTTAATTGAGGACAGTTCAGATATCAATTATGGGATCTTCTGGTCGAGCAGGACATTTTGAGATTGAAAAAAAAGTGACCGAGATTCATAGCGCCGTGCAGCACGGAAACAAATCCTTTGGTCCAACTCGCCCACGTTGACCAGATATCCTAAATTCATCTAGTCCTACCTACCAGCACTTGGCCCATAGCCCTCTTCACCCTTCCTATTCATGTACACACCCAGATCCCTTTTAAATGTTGTAATTATCCCAGCCTCCACTACCTCCTCTGGCAGCTCATTCTGCGCAAGCACCACCCTCTGTGTGAAACAGTTGCCCCTTAAGTCCCTTTTAAATCTTTCCCCTCTCATCTTAAACCTATGCCATCTAGATTTGAACTTCTCTACCCTAGGAAAAGTCCCTGCCTATTCACCTTATCCATGCTCCTTATGATTTAATGAACCTCAGCCTCAGACACTCCAGAGGGGAAAAAAAAGCCCCAGCCTATTCAAGCCCGTGCAGCAGCAGCACAGAGTGAGTATAAAATTCAGTGCACTCACAAGTACTGGAGTCACATAACAGGGAAGCTTTGACCCGATTGCTGAGTAGGAAATCTGCAGTAAGTCTGAAAAAGACCACAGCAGATAAGTATTATAAATTAACTCAAATTTACATAATTTAATAAAGTAATTAACTAAGTAGAGATGGCTGGGTAGATGAGGTGCACTCTCTGAGGAAGCTGGATCAGTGTCGAGTACTCTCCATATGTAAATAAAGAATGACTTATTGATGAGATACCAGCCCCTGATATGCTCCATCACCTGCAACAATATGGGAAAAGCAAAAACGCTCCTAGGCCTTCCACACAGCAGTCCTAATATCTTTCACTGTTTGTTTCGGTAAACACAGATCACTATCTGCTTTCTGACAATATTGTAGTAGTAAGCTCTCATTAGCTGTCGCTGGCTGAATCCATTGTGAACTGCAGTGACCACATCTGCAGCAAGTGTTGGTTTCTGGAGAAACTCTAGCTCAGAGTTGATGAGTTGAAATCTGAGCTTCAAATGCTGCTGCACATCCAGGATGGGAAGAAGTACCTTGATGCTTTATTTCAGGAGGCAGTCACATTTGGTGGATTAAGTAATAAAAATTCAGTTGGAGATCAGGGACAACACGGTGTGATTGCAAGTGAAGCAGGTAGGGGGATCCCAAGTTCAGGAACGGAAAAGCCTCAGCTTTTGAACTTATCCAACAGGTATGAGATGCTTACTCCCTGTGTGGATGAGGAAAAGGGCTGCGGGGACGAACAGTCAGCTGACCATGGCAGTATGGTGCAGAAGGCAATTCAACAGGAGGGAGCAAAAAGACAAATGATAATTATAAGGGATTCTATGATTCGTGAGGGGTAGATAGTATTCTTTGTAAGCCAGACCAGCATTGGCTCATGGTGTGTTGCCTGCCTGTAACAGAGTCCAGGATATCTCTGACCAGCTTGAAGAGATATTGGATTGGGAAGAAGACATGCAGTTGCTGTGGTCCACATTGGGACAAACAACATAGGCAAGGATCAGAAGGAGGACCTGAGGATTACCAAGCACTAGGAATGACAAGCACGAGGGCAGCTCAGTGGTTAGCAATATTACCTCATAGCGGCAGGGACCCAGTTACAATTCCATCCTCAGGTGACGGTCCGTGTGGAGTTTGCACATTCTCCCCTGCTGGGTTCCCTCTGGGCAGTCCAGTTTCCTCCCACAGTTCAAAGATGTGCAGGTCAGGTGAATTGACGATACGAAATGGCCCAGAGTGTGGGTCAGGTGCATTAGTCAGGGATAAGTGTAGAGTAATAGAGTAGGGGAATGGGTCTGGGTGGGTTACTCTTTGGAGAGTCAGTGTGGACTTGTTGGGCCTAATGGCCTGTTTCCATACTGTACAGATTCAATGATGATCAATTAAGGAACAGGGCATCAAGTGTTACAATCTCTGGATGAGTGTCCAAGCCACATGCAATTCAGCTGAGGGATAAGAAAATTAGGGAAGCAAACATCTGACTCGGAATGGTGTGGCAAAGAGGGGTCCCATTTCATGGAGCATTAGCATTAGTTTTTGAACAGGAGATATCTGTACTGATGGGACTGTCTCCACCCGAACCAATCCAGAACCAGTGTTCTAGTGAAAAGGGTACACAGGATTGTCACAAGGCATTTAAACTGGTGTGTTATGGGGCAAGGGCAAGGGAAAACGACAGGAAGTATGGTGGTTAATACAAACCTAATCAGCAAGTTAGCATGTGTGCAGGAGGGTTTAAGTACAAGGCAGACTATAAAAAGTAAAAAGGAAAGATAACTCAGGATATATTATTACAGATGCTGGAAATCATGAGGGTATGAAAACAAGCACAAAGGCACTTGAATGGTCAAAACATTCGTAACAAGGTCAATACGTTAGCAGCGCAAACCATGACAAATGAACATGATTTAGTAGCCATTAGAGAGACCTGGTCACCTAATGGTCATAACTGGGAGTGAAATATCCAGGGGTATCAGACTATTTCAGAAGGATAAACAGGTCCATAAGGGAGATGGTACAAATCAAATTTAAGGATGACATCAGGATGGTGCAGAGAGATGACGTAGGCTCGGTGGAAAATAAGGTTGAATCCATTTGGGTGGAAATGAGAAATTCCAAGAAAAAAACGTCACTGATTGGCCTATAGACTATGCCACCAAACAATAACATCACACTGGGACAGGCAATAAACAAAGAAATAATTCATGCCTGTAAAAATGGTAAGGCCATTATCATGGGTGATTCTAATCTACATGTCGATTGGTTGAACCAGCTCAGTGAAGGTAACCTTCAGGGGGAGTTTGTTGACTGTATCAGTGATAGTTTTCTTGAGAACTATGTAATGGAAACAACGAGAAAGCAAGCTATCCTAGATCTGGTCCTGTGTAATGAAATAGGAATAATTAATGATCTCATAGTCATGGATCCTCTTGGAAGGAGCAATCACAGTATAGTTGAATTTAGAATGCAGATGGAGAGTGTGAACATAAAATCCAATACCAAAGTCCTGTGTTTAATCAAGGGAGACTACAATAGGATGAGGGAGGAGTTGGCTAAAGTAGACTGGAAACAAAGATTTTAATGGTGTGACAGTTGACAAACAATTTTTTGAAGTGCTCAGCAAAAGTATATTCCAGTAAAAAGGAAGCACTGTAAGAAAAGGGGTAATCTGCTATGGGTATCTAAGAAAATAAGGGAGACTATCAAATTAAAAGAGAAGGCATACAAAGTGGCCAACATCAGTGGGAAACTATTAGAATGGGAAAGCGTTAAAAGTGAACCGAAAGCCACAAATAGAGCTATAAAGAAATGATAGACCAGGAGGAAAAACTAGCACAGAATATCAAGACAGATAGCAAAGGTTTGTATAAATACATAAAATGAAAGAGTGTCTAAAGTAAACACTGGTCATTTAGAGGATGAAAAGGGGCATTTAGTTTTGGGATACGATGAAATGGCTGAGGCATTAAACAGGGATTTTGTATGTCTTCACAGTGGAGGTCATCAAAAACATGTCAGGAATTTGAAGGTAGGTGAGGACCCGGAAACAATTATTACAAGAGATCGTGTTGGGCAAACAAATGGAGCTCAGGATAGACAAGTCTCCTGGTTCTGTTGGAATGCATTCCCAGGCTATGAAAGAGATGGCAGGAGAAATACAAAAGTGCATGCGCCTTAATTTTCCAAAATTCGCTAGATTCTGGAGCAGTTCCAGCAGATTGGCTTCACACTTGCTGTTTTCCAATGTTTAAAAAGAGCGGGGGTAGACAGAAGATGGGGAATTATTGACTGGTAAGCTTAACTTCTGTCGTGGTGAAGATGCTTGAGTCTTATCAAGAAAGAAATAGCAAGACCTCTAGATCGAAAATGTCCGATTGCGCAGACACAATGTGGGTTCATGAAGGGCAGGTTACGCTTAACTAATCTTTTGGAATTCTATGAAGACATTATGAGCAAGGTAGACAAAGGGGACCTAGTAGATGTGGTTTATTGAAATTTCCAAAAGGAAATTGATAAGGTGCCACATATGAGGCTGCTGCACAAGATAATGATGCATGGCAACGTGGGTAAAGTTATCAGCATGGATAGAGAATTAGTTAGCAAAGAGTGAGGATAGTTGACAATGTGTTGCTGGTTAAAGCACAGCAGGTCAGGCAGCATCCAAGGAATAGGACATTCGACGTTTCGGGCATAAGCCCTTCATCAGGAATGAGGAGAGGGTGCCAGGCAGGCTAAGATAAAAGGTAGGGAGGGGGGACTTGGGGGAGGGGCGATGGAGATGTGATAGGTGGAAGGAGGTCAAGGTGAGGGTGATAGGCCGGAGTGGGGTGGGGGCGGAGAGGTTAGGAAGAAGATTGCAGGTTGGGAGGACGGTGCTGAGTTGAAGGAACCGACTGAGACAAGGTGGGGGGAGGGGAAATGAGGAAACTGGAGAAATCCGAGTTCATCCCTTGTGGTTGGAGGGTTCCCAGGCGGAAGATGAGGCGTTCTTCCTCCAACCGTCGTGTTGTTATGTTTTGCCGGTGGAGGAGTCCAAGGACCTGCTTGTCCTCGGAGGAGTGGGAGGGAGAGTTAAAGTGTTGAGCCACGGGGTGGTTGGGTTGGTTGGGTTGGTTGGTCCGGGCGTCCCTGAGGTGTTCTCTGAAGCGTTCCGCAAGTAAGCGGCCTGTCTCACCAATGTAGAGGAGGCCACATCGGGTGCAGCGGATGCAATAGATGATGTGTGTGGAGGTACAGGTGAACTTGTGGCGGATATGGAAGGATCCCTTGGGGCCTTGGAGGGAAGTGAGGGAGGAGGTGTGGGCGCAAGTTTTACATTTCCTGCGGTTGCAGGGGAAGGTGCCGGGAGCGGAGGTTGGGTTGGTGGGGGGTGTGGACCTGACGAGGGAGTCACGAAGGGAGTGGTCTTTGCGGAACGCTGAGAGGGGAGGGAAATAGATCCCTGGTGGTGGGGTCCGTTTGGAGGTGGCGGAAATGACGGCGGATGATCCGCTGTATACGGAGGTTGGTGGGGTTGTTGGTGAGAACCAGTGGGGTTCTGTCTTGGTGGCGGTTGGAGGGGCGGGGCTCAAGGGCAGAGGAGCGGGAAGTGGAGGAGATGCGGTGGAGGGCATCGTCGATCACGTCTGGGGGGGAATCTGCGGTCCTTGAAGGAGGGGGGCATCTGGGCTGTGCGGTGTTGGAACTGGTCCTCCTGGGAGCAGATGTGGCGGAGACGAAGGAATTGGGAATATGGGATGGAGTTTTTACAGGGGGCAGGGTGGGAGGAGGTGTAGTCCAGATAGCTGTGGGAGTCAGTCGGTTTATAGTAGATGTCTGTGTTGAGTCGGTCGCCTGAGATAGAAATGGAAAGGTCTAGGAAGGGGAGGGAGGAGTCTGAGACAGTCCAGGTGAATTTGAGGTCGGGATGGAAGGTGTTAGTAAAGTTGATGAACTGTTCAACCTCCTCGTGAGAGCACAAGGCAGCGCCGATACAGTCATCGATGTAGCGGAGGAAAAGGTGGGGGGTGGTGCCGGTGTAGCTGCGGAAGATGGACTGTTCCACATATCCTACGAAGAGACAGGCATAGCTGGGGCCCATGCGGGTGCCCATGGCAACTCCTTTAGTTTGGAGGAAGTGGGAGGATTGAAAAGAGAAGTTATTCAGGGTGAGGACCAGTTCAGTCAGTCGAAGGAGGGTGTCAGTGGAAGGGTGAGGATAAATGAGTGTTATACTGGTTACTAATCACCAACCAGAAGTGTGTCTCAGGGATCGGTGTTCACAACTTACACAGATGATTTAGGAGTTAGGGACCACTTGTAGTGTGTCAAAGTTTATAGATGACACCAAGTTGAGTGGAAAAGTCAAGTATGCAAAGGACTGTGAAACCTTGCAAAGGGACATAGAAAGTTTAGGTGAGTGAGCAAAGGTCTGGCAGATGGAATACAACATGAATAAATGTGAAGTCATCCATTTTGGTAGGATTAACAGTAAAAAGGATTTTACTTGAATGGCAAAAAGTTGCAGCATGCTATGCAGAGGGACCTGGGTGTTGTTATGCATGAATCTCGGAGAGTTGGTCTGCAGGTACAACAAGTAATTAGGAAGGCAAATGGATTTTTTTCCTTTCATTGCTCAAGGGATTGAGTTTAAAAGCAGGGAGGTTATGTTGCAGCTGTACAGGATGCTGCTGAGGCCACACCTGGAGTACTGCACAGAGTTTTGGTCTCCTCACTTGAGAAAGGATGTACTGGCACTGGAGGGGGTACAGAGGAGGTTCACGACGTTGACTCCAGAGTCAAAGGGGTTGGCTTATGAGGAGAGACTGAGTAGGCTAGGATAATATTCATTAGAACTTACAAGAATGAGGAGGGAGGTTCTTAGCAAAACATAAAATTATGAAGGGAATAAGAAGAAAGTTAGATATGGAGAGGATGTTTCCACTGGCAGATGAAACTAGGACAAGAAAACATTGCCTCAAAATGAAGAGGAGCAGATTTAGGACTGAATTGAAAAGGAACTTCTTCACCCAGAGGGTTGGAAATCTATGGAATTCCCTGCCCATTGAAGTATTTGATGCTACTTAGTAAATGTTTTTAAAGCTAAGAAAGATTTTTTTGGAACAATAAAGGAATTAAGGGATACTGAGAGAGGGCAGCTAAGTGAAGCAGCTAAGGTCAGCCTGGATCTTATTGCATGGTGGAGCAGGCTAAAAGGGCCAGATGGCCAACTCCTGCTCCTAGTTCTGATGTTAAGTTCTTGCCCAGTGGCTCAAATTTGCGAACCCTAGCAGCATCCTTGAAAATCTTTTCTAAACTCTTAGAAGTTTCACAACATCCTTCCTAAAGCTGGGAGACCAGAATTGCACTCAGCATTCCAAACCAATGTCCTGTACAGCCACAACATGACCTCCCAACTTATATACCCAATGCAGTGACCAATAAAAGCAAGTGTACTAAATGCCTTCTTCACAATCGCATCTACTTGTAATTCAAGGAACTATGAACTTACATTCAATATGAACTGCACTTGAAACTCATCCTAAACTGTTGTACCAAACTCAAAAGGAATAGGAGAGAGAAAAGCATACTTTGTTTCTGTCAAGTGGAAGCTTATTGTACTATATATATCATGAAAACTTGAATATTTGTGTTTTTTTTTGTGTCTGCACATAGGACTCTTATTCATTGCCGATAAAAGATTTTGTGAAAGTAGCTCCTTTGCTTCAGGCCTTTTCCAATCTGCCTCTATTCCTTGCTGACGTCTATTGAAAGGCAGTTTGAGTATGACCTTTTGTTCATCATGACCAGAGCACAGGGATAGAAGCATGCGGCTGAGGCGCTGTTTTCAGAACTTGCACCTTTTTAAACCTGGAAAGCATCTCGAGATCACCAACATGTCCTGAGGAACGAGAATCTGTACAGATTTCAAAAACACTGGACTGCCAAGAGGAAAATGTTCACATGCCTGTCACCAAGAATAATCAACATTATCTGGAAAGTAATCTGGAATTTTCATGTGGTTGATCTGGGTTATATACAGAACGAGTCACTTGCTGACCAAAGAGGAAAACAAAATATGTTTCTTTATGCAGTTGACATTTTCAGCTTCTGCTTGTTACCGTGACTCGCACTCTCTCTCATGATCTGCGCCCATTTTTGTATCTCACTTCCCATGACTTTTCTGTTGATCTATTTCCAGCATGTGCTCCGAAAGAGTGAGTCACTCTCATTATCTTCACATGTTTATTTGATCTCTGAATCTGTATGGCTGTCACACGCTTACTCCTGCTATGTTCTTGTTCACCTTTGCTGTCATAGAGATGTTCAGCATGGAAACAGACCCTTCGGTCCAACTCGTCCATGCTGAGCACATATCCCAACCTATCTAGTCCCACCTGCCAGCACCCGGCCCATATTCCTCCAAACCCTTCCTATTCATATACCCATCCAAATGCCTCTTAAATGTTATAATTGTACCAGCCTCCACCACATCCTCTGGCAGCTCATTCCATACACGTACCACCCTCTGCGTGAAAAAGTTGTTCCTAGGTCTCTTTTATATTTTTCCCCTCTCACCCTAAATCTATGCCCTCTAGTTCTGGACACCCCAACCCCGGGGAAAAGACTTTATCTATTCATCCTATCCATGCTCCTCAAGTTTGTAAACCTCTATAATGTCACCCCTCAGCCTTCGACACTCCAGGGAAAACAGCCCCAGCCTGTTCAGCCTCTCCCTGTAGCTCAGATCCTACAACCCTGACAACATTCTTGTAAATCTTTTCTGAACCCTTTCAAGTTTCACAACATCTTTCCGATAAGAAGGAGACCAGAATTGCATGCAATATTCCAACAGTGGCGTAACCAATGTCCTGTACAGCCGCAATGTGACCTCCTAACTCCTGTACTCGATACTCTGACCAATAAAGGAAAGCATACCAAATGCATTCTTCACTACCCTATTTACCTGCGACTTCACTTTCAAGGAGCTATGAACCTGCACTCCAAGGTCGCTTTGTTCAGCAACACTCCCTAGGACTTTACCATTAAGTGTATAAGCCCTGCTAAGATTTGCTTTCCCAAAATGCAGCACCTCACATTTATCTGAATTAAACTCCATCTGCCACTTGTCAGCCCATTGAACCATCTGGTCCAGATCCTGTTGTAATCTGAGGTAAACCTCTTGGTTGTCCACCACACCTCCAATTTTGGGGTCATCTGCAAACTCACTAACTGTATCTCTTATGCTCGCATCCAAATTATTTATGTAAATGACAGAAGGTAGAGGACCCAGCACCGATCCTTGTGGCACTCCACTGGTCACAGGCCTCCAGTCTGAAAAACACCACCCTCTGCCTTCTACCTTTGAGTCAGTTCTCTATCTAAATGGCTAGTTCTCCCTATATTCCATGAGATCTAAACTTGCTAATTAGTCTCTCATGGGGAACCTTGTCATACGCCTTACTGAAGTCCATATATATCATATCTACTGCTATGCCGTCATCAGTCTTCTTTGTTACTTCTTCAAAAAACTCCATCAAGTTTGTTGCCCATTATCTATTTATAGTTTTTCCTGTTTGTAACGTTGTTGTTCTGGATTGTTATGGATCAGGCCAGATCCCCTCAAACACTTCAAGGAGGTAGCCTAGACCCTAACTTTTTCTTATTTTAAAGGCAAATGCAATGTGGATATTCCAGAAGTAATGCAGCTGGTCAAACTATTCCACTTTAAGCAAACCGGAATTCATTTACACACTACGGTTGAAACACGAACAAAGGAAAACAAAATTCAGAATAACTCAATTATTTGGAAAGCCAACTGACTCAAAATCACGACTTAACTAAAGAACTGTTCCAATACCGGGAATGTTCCATAAATGCACCCCTTAGCTAATGCTAAATTTACACTCAGATTCTTATAGGCAGGAGAGATTTCAGAGACATGAGTCGGCAAGAAACATCTGTTGAAACATGGAACTTTGTTTCACGGTAGTAGCTTCTCCGCAACCAGCAGGTTGTGACTGCCTGTTAAAGCAAGTCAAACTAGAATAATACCTGAACTGAGAAAACTGGCCACTCCCTTGCCATTGTTTAAAGTCCGTCCTTCCTGACATCAAGACCTCTGCCTTTATGACCCCTCTTGAAAAAAACCAAGGACAACATAACCGTGTTCAAGGGGTAATATTGGCATATGATCATTTATGTTGATTGATTTCACAATGCGACTTCACTGCTCATGTGTCATTTCCAGGCTTTTGGGACAGAGGCTTTGGAAATAAAGTAAAATGGGGAGCTGGGCCGAGCAGTAAGAACAAACAGACAGGGTCCTGCTACATCCCTCCACTCATCCAATATTTAGCAGTGCAAGAGTTGTTGAATGGAGGAAACAAAATATCATGAAACAAATAATGACTGACCAGTCAGATAATATAGACAATCTGGTACCTTGGGCACAGTACTCCAGACAAAGAAAGTTGGAAAGAATGGTACAGAATAAACAAAAAGCTCTGTAACGAGAAAAACTGAAATGGTATCAATTGTCAGCAGCTTGAATTTCAAACATTTCCAGAGGAACAGAAGGAAATATCAAAAATATTATGCTCCCACTTCAACCCGGTGGAATTCTAGCCCAGATTGATGTTTGATGGTTGTAATGGAGTGAACTTCAAAAGAAAATTCTGGATAAGCAACGTACTATTTCAAACTCAGTCAGCATCATCATTCCTAATTGCCTTCAAGGAGGTGGTAGTGATCAATCATTTACATATTTCACATGTATTTTTGAAGTGCTGTCGCTCTTGCAATGCAGCAAACATAGGAATCAATTACACATAGCTGACTCCCATCAAAAACCACAACACAACAAAAATAGTTATTTATTTTGGTGCTGAAAGATGGTTAAATATCAGCAAGCGAATTGGGTATAATTTCCCTGTTGTTTGAAATATTCCCAAAAGAATGCTATACCAATTTTGGAAGGTAGGTTGGCCCTGAAATTCCCACAAGTGCAGAATCCCTTCTTATTTCACGGTGGTTTTTTGCCCTCAAGTCCCAAAACAAACCATGAAGACAAGAGAACTAATAATGTGCCACAACTAAAAAAAAACTTCAATCTCTGAACTTACAGATTCAGCAAGAAGGTTGACATTAGAAACTGAACTAAATTGACACTGATGCCATGATTGTAAGTGAACTGAGTGATTTGATGTTCCTCCCAAACTGCAAATACAGCCTTGTTCTCCCTCAATCATACACACCTTAATGCCTCCTTTCCAGATTGTGTATTGCCAAGAATTCCAAAACTGTGGTCAAGTCTCTCACTTTCCTGGATGTCCTACCTCCTTCCTACAAGACAACACCAGAAGTTGACATTGCATCAACTCTACATTCTGTCACTGTTTGCATTTGCCAGCCTCTCTCCAAATTAATTTGTGATTGAAATAATATATGAGGAGCACACATTTCGATCACTCCTCCCAGATCCTGAGGATCTACTAAAGCATTTCATACTTAAATGCAAGTGGACATTATAATTGGATTGATTTACTGTAAACCCACACAACAGCTACTCAAGAAAGACCAGACAATCTCTTTTCACAATGATAGTTATGGAATAAGCATTGCAGAGAACATTCTTGCTCTTTGAAATAATGTTTTACTTCCAACCTTAAGACACTTCCTTTAACAATGTTGCATATCCTCAGCACTACACTGTCGTCATGAGCAGTTAAGTACTCTATCACTCAAGTACAACTTGAACCCAAAAGCTGCTGACTCAAAAGACAAGGGTGCAATTGAGCTACAGCTGGGTTAGTACACATTACGAACTTGTCACGTTTATTGTGCAATTCACCTTCTGAAGAGTTGGTGACAACAGATTTAAGAAAAAACATTTTCCAACAGATCAGAACAAGAGTTTCACATCGACTTTCTCCAGATTTTCTCACATGTAGCATATCTCTCAACTGTGCCAAAGCCAACCTTCACATGGCCTGTCTTTTAGGGCACTGAGGTAGCAAAAGGTGTTAAATTTGACACTGACAAAATTGCGCCTCAATTCCAGCTCGTTTGCTCAGCCGAAATTATCAATGTACCTTCCCCATAATTGGTGCGGAAAACTTAATTAGATTTCTCGTTGGAGTTAAGTACACAGTAGAGTATTTCAGCATTTAAATTCACAAAAACTTCAGAAGTAAATTAGGTATTGCAATTCCACGTTGAGACTTGTTAAATTGATTTCTTAAGTTTTAAGTCCGTAAATACACAGAGCAGGAGGAAGCCACTCAGCTCAGAAAGCATCTTGTCCCATTTTGTAAGATCATGGCTGATTTGATGACCGCACATTTCCACCTCTCTTGAGTACATTTCACCCCCTTGATCATTCACAATCTATTTGTCTTAAAAATGGTTGAAGAATGTGTTGCTGCACATTGAGTTATGAAGACCTTTAAAGAAATTCATTTCTCAGCTGTCTTAAATAGATGGCTCCTTGTTCTAGATTCTCCCTCAAGGGGAAGCTGCTTTTCCACATTATGTTGTTCAGACGTGCAGGATCTCATGTTTTTTCTGTCAATTCACATCTGACTCTTGTCAACTCCAGCAGATACAAATGTAATCTGTCCATCCTTTCCTCTTCTCATCAATGCCCTGAAAATCTGAAGCAGAATCCTCATAATTTTGCATGCAAGCCTCTTTTGTCCCCAGTCAAATCATTTTTAATCAAACTGCCCATGAACGGCGAGGTAATAGAATGTAATAGAAAAGGATTTCAGTACAGGAATCGCAATATCATGCTTCAATTGTAAAGGAGTTTGGTTGGTCTGTATCTGGTTGATAGTGTGCAGGTTTGGTTTCTTTACCTCAGGAAAGATATCATTGCCACACAGATGATGCAAGGAAAATACATCAGACTTGGCACGAGGAAACAAGACAGTCCTCTGTAGAGAAATTTGGGAAAGTATGCCTGTATTCTCTAGATTTTCAAAGAGGTTATCTCATCGAAACCTACAAATACTTCAAGTGATAGATAGTATAGATCAGAGAAAAAGTTTCCATTTTTGGAGAGTCTGGCAACAAGGGACACAAAAAGATAAGGGAAACACCCTTTAAACAAAATCAAGGAATTTTTTTTTGTCAGAGGATGGTGAATCTCCGCAATTGTCCATCCCACACAATGGGTAGAGGCTCAGACTTGGAGTATAATACAATAGAGACTGATAAATTTTTAATTATCATGGGCTAAAGGGTTTTGACAATAATGCTGGGAAATAGCATTGAACTGTTGATCAGCTGTTATTGTATTAAATGGTAAAGTTGGTGAGATGGACCAAACAAATGACCTCCTGGTTTGACCTCAAAATTTAAGTGTCTGTTATAACTTGTAACAAGAGCTTCTATTATCTTCCCCATGAGATTTTTGATGTTGACTAGCCAGTACTTTCCAGGTTTCTCTCTCACGCGTCATGTTGAATTTTGGCATTGTAGCAGTAGCAATGACGTTAACATGACCGACACGATGCCAATCTTGCAAACCCATCTGATTCAGCATATCCATCAACTTGATTTGGCGCAGAGCTGTCCCACTGCTAACTCTGGCAGTTACTGTCCTGTCAGTGGTGTGTGGCCTGGGAGGACATACTGGAACAACGCATCCCCATGAATCTCTCTCATTCAAGTCATGATAGAGTCTATCAGAAAATCAAATTCTTCAGAAGGCAGTGAGAAGACTAACTTCACCTGCCCAACACTCAAGAATTAGGTTCCACATCAGTCATGATGTCACCAAAGGGCAAAACAACAGCTTCTATTTTATATTTATTCATGCGGGTGTCACTGGTAAGCACTGTATTTGTTGCACATCCCTTACTTGCTATCCATAAGGTCACCCCCCCCCCCCGCAACCCAATTGTGTTTTTTTAAATATAGCAGACTTACATACTAGGCCATTTTAAAGATCTGTTACGAGGCAACCACACTGATGTGGATCATAAGCATTGCAGATTTCCTTGTCTGAAAGATATGAGTCAATTTGGTGGAATTTTAAACCAGGCAAGGATTATTTTATGGTCACAATTATTGAGATGAGCTCAGATAACAGATTTTTGGATTAGATGACTTGAAACTTCACCAGCTGTTGCAGTGGAATTTGTCCCATGATCATAGACCACAAGTCGGATTACACACCCAGTGACATGAACATAACATCACCACCTCAAGGACAAAATTCCTAAATGTATTCACAATTGTTTGATTAATTTCCTGATTAATCTGGGAGTGCAGCCACACAGCTGAATTTCCCCAAGTTTAAGTGCAAACCAGCAACCATTGGAGAACAATCTGCCTGGAGCCAAGGAACTGAACTCTGCACTTCTGATGTGCAGGGGCCAATCCAACATCTTGCGGTTCAGTCACACACAAACCCTCAGGCCATTCTCAAAAAATCTTATTCAATGCCCTCGATCAGGACAGACAGTAAATAAAAATTGTTAGAAAATTCTGTTTTGAAAAATTTCAACAACATTACTGAAGGAAAGCAAAAAGCCTCATTATTATTTTTTTATTTACATTATTTTAAATACATGTGAGGTAAGCCTTACTGGTGCCAATTTCATTCCCAGATTTTTCACAACTCTTCGAACAAGATTAAAGGCACTGCAGTACTGACAATTTTTGAGATGCTTGGAGGGAGGCAAAATGACAAGAACCAGAATTCTTCACTAAAGCTGTTAACTTTTGAAAATAAAAGAGTTTTTCGGTGTTAAAATCATGCTCAAAAGACAATTACTGCTCAAATGTGCACCTGCGCTGCTGAACCAAACAGTGCATTCTCCTTCACCAAGTTTTGGTAACAAGTATCGTCAGTTTCTTCAGAAACCACAAAGCCAAAGCTGTTCTCTACTCAATGCTCATAATTTGGAAATGCCGGTGTTGGACTGGGGTGTACAGAGTTAAAAAACACACAACACCAGGTTATAGTCCAGTAGGTTTAATTGGAAGCACACCAGCATTCGGAGCAACTCTCCTTCATCAGGTAATAGACTGATGAATCAAGAGCTGCAAGGAAATGCAATCTCCCTTTATAGAATTATTTTGAGGTGGGAGCAAAATCTAAACTTTAAGAACTCAATCAGCACCGTCACACTGACTCAAATGCAGTGGCTATCAGCCAAGATTTGTTCAATATCTCATCTTCAGCTTTATAATAATGTTGGTGGAAAACATGGTCAACAGACACTATGACTGCGATAACACCATCTCATTGTCTGCTGCTCCCATCTTGCAACAATTTGTGATGACAGACTGCTGCTTAGCCACAGCACTGCAGTATATGGTTGACGGAGAGATGGTGACCTTGTTATAAGCAAACTTTCCAAAGGGCAGCTGAGGCCACTGGTGGCCTCTGATAACAAATGGTCAACCAAGCAGTGGCAATTGACATGGGAGACTCCCAATAACAACCCAAGTTTTCCTTAAAAGGCAAGCTTTCATTCAAATACATACACCCACCATAATTAGCAGAAGGGCAATACAAATGCCACAAGAGAATCATGGGGCTTCTATACAACGTCAATATTGCCTTTGGGTCAAACTTCAATGGATGAGCCAAGTAGCTTGTGACTCGTTCTTGTATTGCACGCATCAGGCAGGACTAATTAATATTCTCGTTTAAAGCCCACATTCCAAACACTTTATTTTATGATCCTTGGACACAATATGTTCTATCGCAATCATGAAATATGGGGCCTTAACAAGAACAAGAAAACACTTGGACCATGACATCCTTTATAGTGAAAGGAGAAAATGCTGGAAAAACTTAGCATTGCTGTTGGAGACAAACAGTGAAAGATTTCAGCACAAGGACCTGTCATCAGAAATGATAAACATTGGAGAAGTAACTGGCTTGAAGCAGTGGCAGAAGCGCAACAAGGGGAGATGGAGAAGTAAAGAACAAAGGGGAAGAATTGGAATAGGACAGTCGACAGGCAAAATAAAATGGAGACAGCATTGGGATAACTGCAGAAATAAAAGACAATCAACAGAAATCAATACATTGTCATGAATACCCTGCACCCATAAAACTGGGAGACAGAGGTTCTGGTCTGAAAGTGATGACTTAAATGAGTTTAGAAGATGGCAAATTAGAAGATGGCAAGTTATCCGCAAGCTCACAATGATCTTCAGAGAACTGTGCCGACGGCCAAGGACAAAGTGTTGAGTGGCTTGGAGAATCAATGGACATGTAACCACAAGCTTGGGGTCACACTTGCAGATTGAACACTAACGTTCTGTGGAGTGATCACCCAACATGGGACTGGTCCTGTCTGTGTGGTTCAGGTCAAGTTCAACTTCAGGTCACTGCTTTAGGACTTTACAGCCATATTGAACAATTGAGGTCTAAACTCCTGCTCCCAATTTTCATGACAGTAACTTGTGGGAATGATGGTATTGTTGCTACTCAATACCGATGTTTAATTTCGTGCCAGACATATTTCACATCCATCTCATTAACTTTGTATTATCTCATCTCCTTGCCTTCTACTACAACTTCAACTTCTGCTAAGTTCTCTTCCGATCACCCTCACCCTCAGGTTTACCCTACCTCTGCACAAGCTTCAAGGCTGTCACATATCTAACATTTGCTTTTTCTCACAGAAGACTGACCCCCAAAGTTGACTGATTTTTTCTCAATATGGTAGCTCATCTTGCCTATTCTATTTCAGATTTTTTTTATCAAGATTTATTATTTATTATTCAACTGGAAAGGGTTCAGAAGATATTTACCAAGATGTTGCTGGGAATGAAGAGTTTCAGTTATAGAGAGAGGCTGGATACACAGACTTTATTCAATGCAATGTAGGAGGTTGAGGGGTGACCTTATGGAGGTTTACTAAATCATGAAGGGTATAGATAAGGTGAATGGCAAATGTCTTTTCCCTTGGGTGGGGAATTCAAGATAGTGGCATATTTTTAAGTTTGGAGGAGAAAGATTTAAGAAGAGGCAAGTCTTCCAAAGAGTGGTTCGTATATGGAAGGAACTTCCAGAGAAAGTGATGGATTCAGGTACTGTTAAAATGTTTTACACATTTACACGTGAATAGGATATGTTTGGATGGAACAGGCCAAGCACAAGCAGGTGGGACTAGTTTAGTTTAGTTTAACTTCAGATTATGGTTGGCATGAACTGGTTGGACTGAAGGGTCTATTTACGTGCTGTATAACTATCTGCAACATTTGGAGTAATTTGCTTTTGTCTTTGTACTAGATATTTTAAACAATCTTGTCTGGAAAGTTTGATAACTCAGCCTTCCCAGCATCATGGAAGTCGTGGAGTCATAGTCACTGCAACACAAAGGAGAGCATTCAGCCGAAGGTTCCATATCTAACAGATATCCAGTCAGTCATATTTCCCTGCTCCAATGCAGTAACCCTCCCAATTTCTTGCCCTCACATGCTCAACGAATTTCTATTGGCATAGTTCTATCATCCCCATTTCCACCCTTCACTCATTACTTGAAGGCAGTGAGTTACTGGTCAGAAGGATTCAATGATGAAGCAAAAATATTTGTCACATTCCTCCCCCACTGCCCCCACCCCAGCAACTCTTCCTTACAGAGCTTTGTTTTGCCCACATTGTGCTGTTGTATTTTGAATCCCTTCTCCATCAATGGAACAGGCTTAAGGGGTTGAATGGCCTACTCTTGTTCTTTTGATCCGAAGTTCCCTGAAGCAACCAGCTGATCAAGGGCAAAAGTGAAGGAGAGATAGGACCACATTACAAATGTTGCAGTTTTAAGTCCAAGTCCATGAGTTGTCAGTACAATACTGCTTTACAAACACCTTCAGCACAGCAACCAGTTCAAATCAAAGCTCTCCTCAACTCCAGAACTCATCTCCAGCAAGCATTTTGCCGCAATTCGTCTTTTCACCAAACACAGATTTTGAAGCCAAGTACTGAATTTACAGTGATGAATTAACCTCAAACCATAATCAAAAGCAGCCTGGTTTGAGGGGAATAGGTGAGTTCAAATTTAAAATTTCCCAATTGGAAACAAAATGGTTTGCTCTTCCTTGTGAAGAATAGTTATTACACAATAAGGAATAATTTCCTGCAACAACTTGGATAAAAATTGGGGATGGTGAGAAGATGGAAAAAATTCAACATTATTATTTTTGCCAGAAAGTCAAACGGTTATTTACAGTGATAGGAAGAATGATTACCAATAATTGAATAATCCTTCAATAATTTTATTCAGTGCGACAGTAAATCAGTGACTATCGTCAAATAGCCACAGACAGCCATCTTCTTCCCTCCCCAACCACTGCAAGTAAAGTGCTCATTCCTGTGTTTAATGGGTGAACAATTCCCTGCTCATAGCAATTAACATTTGTAGTGCTGTTAAGTCAGCAGAGAAAGGAATCACAAACATTTAGCAGAGGTTTGACTATTGGCAAGAATGCCCAAGGACACAGAACTCTCGTTTCGGTAGTTTTCCGTTTCCTGCTTACACTCCTCGACCAGCTTCTTAAAGACCTTCCCAACAGTAAACTATGGATGCCCCCTGTGAGTGTGTTGCTGGAGAGGGTGCTGGGTGGGGGGGGTTTAAACACACATGAAATTCCATAACTTCCTTCATTGAACAAGTGCAGATAACATCCTTTGCAAATAGCAGGGTTGAAAACAGAGCCAGACATTGGCCTAAAATTCTCCCCCAACTACTGAAATTAAAATGTATGATTCAATATCCACAAATCCTGAAGAGGGTGGACAGAGCAAGTTTGTTTTGTTAAGTGGTGTCCAAACCCTTTCTTTGTATACATCAAAAATTCTCACATTACTTGTCCATTATTCATTCTGCATGGTTATGTTGTACAGACTGGAGTCGAAGCTTACACAGCAGCACGCCAACTTCACACAGTTCCAGTAATGTTAAAAGGTCTTCCGGTGGATTGCACGTGCTCCATCCTCCTCATACTCTTTCTTTGATACCCACATTCTCTTAAATGTGTCTAAGGACGCGAGAATAGATCCACTGCAGGAAGACAAGATTTAAACCTTGTTTTAAAAAAGTCAAACCTTGGACTCCAGCTGTCTTAAACATGAGCGGCACCGCAGTTCGTAACACTAGCTAAAGAGGTGCCCAGCCGTATTCAGTCAAATGCTACCTTGCTGCCAAGAGCAATCTCTCTCTCATCCTAACTCTGGAATTCATCACTTCAGGTCCATGTTTGGACCAAGGTTCCAATAAATTCTAGAAACAAAAAACTCCCAGTTAAGAGATGAACAGCAATCGAGTCATTTTTGATTTGGCACCACAGATCCGAGCTTCTGTTTCCAATTTCAGTATTATTTATGAATTAAACTCCAAATCTTCCATGGTGGGATTAAAACTCATGTCCAAATAGCCTCTGGATTCCTAATCCAGTAATCAAACTGCTAGGCTACTATTCCCATCATATTCTGGCATTGGCACCCATTCAGGAGTCTGCTTCTCCCCAAATAAGGCTTTGATGGTGCCTGGAAGAGAGATGTCCGCCATTTCTTCTCAAGAAAAAGAAACAACAAAAAAAAGGGAGACAAATGGCAAGTGACTGGAACTTTAAAGGAATTTATATTGTAAACATGTGGCAGGTTTTAATTAAAAGAGAACTGAAATTAATGTTTGAATTGAAAAATTGATTTTACTTAATCACAATGCATCAATTCATTTACTGCCCCGAATCTGATATACAATGTACCCAAATAAGACACATCGTCCCATCAGCTGCACTCACACCCCTTCAATGTTGATAGGATTCCACAAAGGAGTGTGTTCAGGTCATTTGAGAAAAGTTTTGACTGCATGAAATTCAGCGAACTCCTGCCGAGGTTACCGGATTGACAGTGTGTTGAATGCTCACACAAAAAACTTGACAGCCAGAATTCTGAGGTTCAGCTTGATGTACTCTTTAGGGACAAAGAAATCTACACAATCTATGCTAAAGCTGACCAATGACCATTTGATGGAGCTTCACAGTGAATTTAACCCAGGTTAAGTCTATCCTGGGAAGCTGCGATTGGATAGTCAAGAGGGAGCTTGACCAAATTTACATTCCAAGGGCACAAGATCTCTTCATCCATAAAACACACATTAAAATGACTATCTCCTCAAATGCCTAGATCCCAACTCATGGATGTACTTACCCTATCCATGTGGAGTACAGCCTCTCTTGTGGTGCAGAAATCTGCAAAGAAACAAAAATTTGTTAACAACAGATATGCAACTCCAGCACAGAGCTTTTCAACAAGAACGTAAAACATTTTTTCATACCTTTATTTTCACGTCTTTTGGTGCCAGTTTCTTAACCTCACTGAGTAACCGATCACCAAAACCTGAAAAGCAAGGAAACTTAGACTGAAGTTCTTCAAAGATTTTGACTTTGACTCCTCAGTGGTTCCTGGATGGCAGCTTGTATTTTATGAGAATGGGCAGCAAGCAGACTGTTGCTATTGCAATGATTGAACAATTCACTATTATAATCAACTTCCAGATTTTCATTTTGGGGGGGGGGATGCTGGATTGGGGGTGAGGAGACAGTGAAATAAGAAGGGCGAAAGTAGACATCACCTCCCACCTAGATAGCACCATGGTGAGAACATATCTACCCTGGAGACACATGCTCCAGTTCATGGCGTTCTTCTCCATTTTCAGAGGCATGGAGTCATTTGGATCACAATCAGCAAGTGCCATTTGCCAGTATTTTCTACACATGCAGAGCATGCGAGTGATCATCAGAACTATCAAGGAAGAATACTCAGGCCCATGTGATCAGAGTACTTGATTGGGTCAAGCCAAGCATCTAATTTGTCTAGGTGTAAATGACAAAGGTTCTAAATTGATATGGGATGGTATATGACTTGTATGTCATTAACACAGACTTGTATTCAAGTCTTTGTGACACGTTCTGTCGAAAATATTCCCTTCTGAATTCTCCTTGAAGCTCGGTTCCCTGGGACAAGAGCTCACAGCAGGAAACTGTCCACAGTTCTGTATGAACTCAGATGGTCAAGGTCAGAACTGAAGCATGCAGTTCAAGAAGAACCTTTAAACTGCATATTGTCCTTACTGCAACTGAACCAAGAATGCTTACTTCATGATTTTCCAATTAGGACCAATATGTTTTAACATTCTTGAGCTCTCTCATCAAACTACGACCTTCAAACATCTTAGATTTTTCACAGAATTGTGGTTCACAAGAGTCAATTTGATCCTTGCGTGTGTGCCATTCACATTTGAAGAGAAATGCAGTTTGTCCCATTCCATTGCTCGTTCCCCATATCCCCACGTTTCATGATTCATATATTTATCCAATTCCCCTTTACAAAGCTAGCCTTGAAATCAGCATCAGAAGGTACTAGTTCCATCACATCAAAGAAACATTTTGAAGCACAAACTGGTCTTGACAGGTCATTTGCTGTTGAACAGAAAACATCTTCCAGGCACCTTTGAACAGGGTAGAACCTCCAGAGAGGACAATATTGCAGAATAAAGTCCTGCGAAGGTCCATGTCTGACTTTTGAATAGCAAAGGCCAGCACTTCATGTATCCCTTCACTCTCGTCTCCAATCAGGTCTGGTTTGAAAAGCAACTCGGGAGCTCGGAATCGGGCAGGACCCACCTACAGGCAACCAGGAACAACAGGTCATCAGACAGACAATCATTAAAAGCTGCATTCACACAGATATACTTGCAACTGGATGATTTTAAGCTCAACTTATATTTTCTTGAGCAGCTAATTATTTATTGGAAAAACTTAAACAGCTCTCAATCTGAATTCAAACATCAACAGGGAAAAGCTTTTAATCAACTGAACCTTTGGTTACATCATTTCATGTGGTGCCAAGGCATTCAAAACACACCAAGTTCCTGGATCAACTCTGTCACATAGTTTTAATCAACGCAACAAGGTTAGTCAATGGCCGCAGTTAAATACTTGAGTATTGCTGACGACTGGAGGCCATGCTTGACAAATCTGTTAGAATTTGTTGAGGATGTAATGAGGTTAGACCAAGGCGACCGAATGGATGTCTTCTACCTGGACTTCAAGGCGGCCTTTGACAAGGTGCTGCACAGGAGGCTACTGAATAAGATAAGGGCCCACAGTGTCAGAGGCAAGGTGCGAGCATGGACATAAGCTTGGCTGTCTGGCAGAAAGCAGAGAGTGGGAATAAAATGCTCTTTCTCAGAACAACAAGTGGTGGCAAGTGTTGTCCTGCAAGGGTCAGTAGTGGGGTCACAACTTTTCACTTTATACATTAATGATCTGGATGAAGGAACCGAGGGCATTCTGGCTACATTGAATAGTCCTCAATGGTAGAAGGACAGGTAGTATTGAGCAGGCAGGGAGGCTGCAGAAAGACCTAAACAGGTCAGGAAAGTAGGCCAAGTACTGCCAGGTTGAGCACAATGTGGGAAAGTGTGAAGTCATGCACTTTGGTAGGAAGAATAGAGGCACAGACTATTTTCTAAATGGGGAGAAAATACATAAATCTGAAGTGCAATGAGATTTGGGAGTCCGAGTCCAGGTTTCTTGTCAGCTAAAATTGCAAGTTGAATTGGTAGTTAAGAGGGCAAACACAACGTTATCATTCATTTTGAGATGACATTCATATAAAAGCAGGCATGTACGTCTGAGGCACTTTAAGCATCTGATCAGGCCTCTTTTGGAGTGTTGTGCACAGTTTCGGGCCCCATATCTCAGGAAGGATGTACTGGTCCTGAAGCGTGTTCAGAGGAGATTCATGAAAATGACCCAGGAATGAAAAGCTTACCATATGAAGAACATTTGAGAACTCTAGGTCTACACTTATGAAATTCAGAAGGATGAAGGGTGATCTAATTGAAACATATAGAATATTGAATGCTCTGGACAGAACGGATGGAGGCAAGATGTTTCCATTGCTAGGAGAGACAAGGACCCGGGGGAACAGCCTTAGAATAAAGGGAATGGAAATAAGGAGAAACGTCTTCAGCCAGAGAGAGATGGATCTATAGAATTCACTATTCCAGAGATTTGGGAGGCCAGGTCATTGAGTGTATTTAAGACGGAGACAGGTAGGTTCTTGATTGTCAAGGGGATCAAAGATTACAGGGAGAAGGCAGGAAAATGGGAATGTGAAACATTCAGATATGAATGATTGACAGAGTGGATTCAATAGGCTCAAAGAGCTGACTTCTGCTCCTATGCCTTATGGTCTTTCTTAACTCTTGAGTACATGCAAGTCAGGGAGGGAAAAGGCTGGGAATGAACAATTAGGCTTCCCAGTCTCCAACATCCTGCTGATAGTCACCACGCCCTTTGTGGGCACAAAGAAGTCGCACATGGCACGGTGGTTCAGTGCTTAGCACTGCTGCCTCACAGTGCCAGGGACCCAGGTTTGATTCTACCATTGGGTGACTGCCTGTGTCGGATTTGGTCATTCTCCTCATGTCTGAGGGGTTTCCTCTGGGTGCCGCGGACTCTCCCTGTGCAAGCTAGGTGGATTAGCCACGGGAAATGCAGGTTACAGGGATAGGCTGGGGAGTGGGTGTGGGGCAGTGAAGGCTCTGAGTAGAATGCTCTTTAGAGGGGCTGGTGTGGACTCACTGTCCCAAATGTCCTGGTTCCACACTGGAGAGATTCTATGACGCTGGACGGTCTGATATGGCTTCATGGAATCGAATCCAAATATTAGACAACATAGAAAAATTAATCCTCTTCTGTTGTCTCCAGTAATGCTGCAAGGGATCATACCGGTTATCTTGTGTGATTAAATGGGGTACCTTTCTTCCAGTAATACCTCTAAAGTGCTCCCATCAGGCAGAGTGTACTGTGCTTTCTCAGTCTCCAGCGTCTCATCTTTCTGTGGGTTTATGGAAAGGTAACAGGCCCGCTGTAAAGCAAGAAACATGTCAACTTTAGAATAAAGCACAACACCTAAAATTCCTGCCAAAAATACAAATACATAACATTTGTGTGTAAGACGGCAGTTTGTTTACATAGCTATCTGACAATCAACTATATGTGAAATTCAACTTAAAGCTGCAAATGCCTTGCACAATCTGCGGTGGGGGATCTGTGTCAGGTTTGGAATGTTTGTTTTCTCTACAATAATGTGGTACTTCAGAACAAGGGTTTGTGGAAACAGTTGAAAACATACAAACTGATGAGGACGGAATGCTATAAAACAACTGTAAACATCATATAAATCCCAGGTGTGAGGCAAACAGTTGCAAGCTGTGCATCTGAAGGTGTCATCTCACACCATAATGTAAACGTGATTCAAAGCCATGAGCTTGGCTACACTCTGCATCTGAGCCAAATGCATCTGGTCATGGCTTTATAGCAGATGGATGCACCATTTAATGATTTACTTCGTCTTCTGAAATGGGGAGCCCAGAAAATCGCAGGTCAAAGAGAGCACAGCCAGAAAACTCAGAACAGAGCATAGCCTATCGCACATAGCCAACAAAATCAATGATGACATGGGCATCAACCTAGTGCAAGGTCAGGTGATAAAATTGGCCTCAGTACTCACACATGACTGCATTATTACAAGATGATCACTTCGGGGGGAAACCACTTTTGATCATAAACCCCTGACTTGAAGGTCTTGTGTGGGGTTCAACATTGGAGATAAAAATACTTACTTACACAAGGGCTTGGGGCACTAACCCCATCCTCTAATACTGGGACCACTGATTTTACTGCAAGGCACACATCACCCTGGATTTGCAAAACATCCCCATTCCTCCACGACTAAGTCACAAATCTTGGAACATACGGGCAACCAGTACTCAGACGCACAGTAAATTGTCACAGCTCACCAACACGTTCCTGGGTACACTTAGTATTTCTTGTCCAAAATTCTCATTGCCCACATCATACTGTATGAACAAACTTTATAAAAAGATGCACTCACCTCTTTAATTGTCTTGACAACCTCAAACTCTGCAGTTGTATGAAAGTCATATCCTTCTTTCCTGAGGAGCAGGCGCAGGTAGCGGGACACATCCCTGCCAGCAACATCCACTCTCATGATGGAATGTGGCATGGCAAAGCCCTCATAGATTGGGACAGCATGGGTAACACCATCCCCAGCATCAAGCACAACGCCTGTGGTCCGACCTGTGGCATACCTGCAATTCAGACAGGAAGCAATTTATCAACAGTGCAGGATCCTGTTCTTAATAAAAATACTGTCATGGGAAAAAAAAATATTTTCAACACAATTCCCTCCCTTGCTTTTTCTGTCGTTACACAATTCAAAGCCATAAACTATATCAAGTCAAAAAAAAACGAAAATAATTCATCAAAGACATTAGTTGTTCATTTGTAGAAACTTACAGACTCAGAACAGCTTGCATCGAGATGAAAAGTGCAGGAACATTGAAGGATTCAAAAAACACCTCAGCTGCCCTCTCTCTGTTTTTGCTTGGATTTAAAGGTGCTTCCGTGAGGAGCACTGGATGCTGAAATGAAAACAAAGCAGCATCATCTTGGATTATTCCTAGCATCAGAGTAGGCAACTATGAAATTATCTGTTTTGGACTAAAAAAAAAGCCTGATTAGAGCACTTTGGTTGGATAACAAGTTTTGAGAAGATTTATAGCTCAGGTTGATGGTAAGTATGCAAGTTAGTTCACTGAGCTTGAAAGTTTGTTTTCAGATGTTTCGTCAACATACTAGGTAACAGCATCAGTGCAAATCTCCGGTGATGCGCTGTTGCTATGTCCCGCCTCTCTATTTATAGGTCTTGGTTTTGAAAAGTGTGCGATGCTTTTTGTAGTTCTTTTTTCAAGGCAAGGTAGATAGGATCTAAATCTACGTATTTATTGATGGAGTTCTGGTTCGAGTGCCATGCCTCTAAGAATTCTCGTACGCATCTTTGTTTTGCCTGTATTAGGATGTGTGTTGTTCCAGTCAAAGTGGTGTCCTTCTTTGTCTGTATGTATAGAAATGAGTGATAGTGGGTCA
Organism: Hemiscyllium ocellatum; assembly: GCF_020745735.1. Lineage (NCBI taxonomy): Eukaryota > Metazoa > Chordata > Chondrichthyes > Orectolobiformes > Hemiscylliidae > Hemiscyllium > Hemiscyllium ocellatum. The sequence continues at coordinate 14,778,517 of NC_083448.1, forward strand.
TGTGTTTTGGTAGCCAGTTGGTATTAGTGTATCCTGATTGTGAGTTTCCTGCTTGTTTGTCTAATGTAGTGTTTTCTACAGTTCTTGTATAGTATCTTGGAGATGACATTGGTTTTGCTGGTAGTACCTAATGGATCCTTTAGGTTCATTAGTTGCTGTTTAAGTGTGTTGGTAGGTTTGTGGGCTATCATGATGACAAGGGGTCTGAGTAGTTTGGAAGTCATTTCTGATCTGTCTTTAATGTAACATAATGTAGCTCCAGTTTTTGGTTGCCTTGTATCTGCTTGTTTGGGTTTACTTCTGAGAATTCTGTGGATTGTGTTTACTGGGGATCCATTTTCCTTGAAAATGTTGTATAGATATTTTTCTTCTGCTTTTTGTAGTACTTGGGTGCTGCAGCGTAATGTAGCTCATTGAAACAATGTCTAGATGCAGCTCAATTTGTGGGTGCTGGGATGATTACTTCTTACATATTTGGACTTTTTTTTGTTTTTCTGTAGACAGTGGTCTGAAGCGCTCTGTTAACTGTATGTTCAACTGTCATGTCTAGGAATGTGAGTCTGCTGTCATTCTCCTCCTCTTTTGTGAATTTTATGCCAGTCAGGAGATTGCTGATGGTGTTGTGTGTTTCCTCTAATTTGTTACATTTTGTGTTGACAAAGGTATTATCCACATAGCAGACCCAAAGTCTGGATTGGATAGATGGGAGGACAGCTTGTTCAAGTCTTTGCATTACTGCTTCCACAATGACCCCTGATATTGGCGATCCCATAAGTGTTCCATTGACTTGTTTGTATGTTTTGTTATTGAATGTGAAGTGGGTAGTGAGGCACAGGTCTACTCATTTTGAGAATCCATTAGATACTACCAGCAAAACTAATGCCATCTGCAAAATCCTATGCAAGAACTGCTTAAAAAAACACGAAATTGGACAAACTACCAGGAAACTTGCCACCAGGATATATGAAAACCAACTGGCCACCAAAAGACACGACCCACTATCACTAATTTCTATACATACAGACAAAGAAGGACACCATGTTGACTGGGACAACATTTGTCCGAAGACAGGCAAAACAAAGACACGCGCGAAAATTCTTAGTGGCATGGCATTCCAAACAGAACGCCATCAACAAACACATCAATTTAGATCCTATCTTTCTCATCATGAAAAGAGAGAGAGAACCAGAAATGACATCACCCACCTTAATATACCAAGACCTATAAATAGAGACAGACTCTCACTGATGATGTTACCAAGTATGGTGATGAAACATCTGAAACAAACTTTCAAACTCAACAAACTACAGGAGTTAAGTTATGAGAACAGATTACACAAACTAGGCCTGTTTTGTCCAAACTTCACAAGAGTAAATCTTCAAGATAGCAAAGAAAAAGATTGGAGACATCATCCGAAACTGTTTCCACTGGTTAGAGATTCTAGAACTAGGGAATATTGTCTGAGAATCAGGAGCAGACTATTCAGAACAGATGTTACGAAACACTTGCGGGGGTGGGGGGGGGGGGGGAAGATGCTAGTAATGCTCTAGCACCAATGGCAGTTGTTCAATTGTTAATTTTAAATCTGAGACAAATATTTGTTAAGCAGATATATTGTGAGATATGAGCTAACAGCAGGTATATGGAGTTAGTTCAATCAATCCTGAGGCCTATTCCCATGCAACTGACCATACTGAAACCTCTAAGTCAAAGGAGCAATCAAAGTGGGGGACCATGACAGACCTGACTTAAGGGGGAGTGTTGTGGCAGGACACGACTGAGTGGAGAGCTCAAGATGAAACTTTTCAGGTTTTGAAGTAACAGGGGAACAGATGGAGAACCTTGGCAAGATGAAATCAGTGTGACAACATCCAGCTCAAATTTTAGTCACTGATATTAGAGGAGAGGGAGAGGTTATGTCAGTAATCCAGCAATGGGTATTGCCAGACAATAAAAGAGAAAGCTTCATAGAAAGGAGTTGAACACAAGGGAAAATAGGAATGCAAAGATTAGAATAATGCATTTAATGCGCCAAGTGTGAAGATCACTCACAGACCTGAAAAATGAAAATGATGTGTCAATGACAGAAATGAAGTTCTGATGATTTGAAATATGTGAGGAGAAATTAAAATACATGATTCATTGCAACACACACAAAATAATCAGAATATTCTCACCTCCTCAGAGAAGGTCTGCAATTGGTCCTTGCCATAAACATATTGCCAAATTCTTTCCATATCATTCCAATCTTGCACAATGCCATGTTCCATGGGATAACGGATTGAGAGCAAACCTCTATGCTCCTGTTGTGAAAGGGGGTAGAATGAAAAGGAAGAGATGACAAAATTAATATACACAAATAAACAATACTGAAATGTGTGCCCTACTGCTGCAGCACACCAGTGATTTTCAATGAGCTGAATCTTACGGGTTGCTAGCTATCTTGGGTAAACTTTCTCAAGCATTATTCACGTTTAATTGTTTTTTCACACAAGCTGTCGATTGCAGAGCTTGAGATGGTGCATGACACAACATCCCTTTTTGAAGCAGACACTGGACAAATTCACAATGAGCCAGCAATTAAAAAGACATGCTCTTCGTAGCTTCGGGTCAATTACAAAACTTAGCAGCAAAACACAGATCATTCAGGTGCAGTTGGAACCAAAGCGCTGCAAGAAGCAGCACTACTATAACTTAACAGTATAGTTGCACACAATGATGGTACAGTAGGAACCAATATACATTTACACAAAAACATTTGTCTATGCAAATACGTGAACAGTGAGCCATCGATCTTCGCCATTTTGCCAAGAAACTGACTTAGTGAGGACTCCAAGTAAAAGGAGATTTAAACAGATTTAGCTTGCACCCTTCCATTTCCCATTACTACTGACATCAGCAAGAATTTAATTTAAAAGCTTCATAAACAAAGCAGTGCAATTACCAGCACTGTAAAGACACAAATGGCCAAAGAGATCTCCTTTGCAAACTGATGCAATGTAAGGAGTTGACAAGCTGACATGAAGTAAACTATTGCTGAAACTTTTGGCAGTCCAGAACAAGTAACTCCATCTTCAACACTGCAGCTAGGCCCCTTGCATGTAATGTGGGCAAACACTAACTCATACAAGTACGGGCGAAAGAAGTCGCAAAACTTTTTATCAAAATGGTAGGCAGAGTCGAGGTGGGGTCAGTTAAAAATTTCAATATTTCAGTTTGGTAAGATGTTAGTTAGGCACATGTACTCTGGGCAATAAACTGAAGTGGGTAGATTCATTACAGACACATACCAACTTTGAGCTAATGTTGACGTGGGCTCTTGGGACTGTGTGGCTTATTCCTGTTCTTGAACCTGAAGCAGAACTATTGCTTCATGTGGCTTTGATATTAAACAAACAGGTCACAAAGACAATATAAAGGACATAGAGGTTAAGAAAATCAACTAACTTTATTATACTTTAGTACAAGATTAAAACTACATAAGTTTAATTCCAGCAAGCACCACTGGTACTGATCAGGAATGCTTTCGCTTGCCAAAAATAAAACTCAGTTGATAAAATCTGAAGCCTCATGACCTGTAGCCTCACAGATGCTTGTTCTCCAAGGTGGACCCTTTTAATGAGCAAGTGAACATGCGAAAGAAACAATACCTCAGCCTTAGGTCCAATGAACAAATCACCTTCCAATGCTCCAGCCATCACTCGAACGTGTTTTGGACGTCCCACACTAGGTTGAATCAGAACAATTTTTTTAAGCTCACTGATGACAAAAAGAATTGAGGACTTAGTTTGCATATTTATTTCAATTTCAAATCATTTCATGATCAATATAACATGTCCAAAACATATGTTAAAACGCCCTGCATGGGCATTTTTCACAACAGACTCCACATAAGACACATATCACTGTACTCCAGAGATATGTGCCCAAAACACACATTGTCCAGAAGGTCAGCAGCCTGTGTTGGGAGTCCAGCCAAATTACTTTCTCAGTGGAAAAGGGCAATTACTGCACAAGCTAATATTATATTGGAGAAGAATGAAAACACACACTCAGGAACTGAGCCTGTGCCTGTTGGCTTCAATTGCTTGGTACTCAACTATTAACAGATGACAAGCTCACTAGCATCTGAGAGATCTTTAAATATTTGAAAATAATTTATTTTTTAAGTTTGCATGCTTCAATTAGTGACAAACAATTTCTGAAGCCAAAGTAATGAATTTAAAAAAAACTTGATCAAAAAGTTTCTTTCAGAACTAATGGCTTTTGGTGTATGACAGAGCATTTTCTGACTGAGCAAAACAAACAATTGTGCATCAAGGTTTCTGATGAAAATTTCTCATTTTATCTTAGGCTTATAGGAAAGACCCATAGCATGTATATAAATGGCTGTTTTTACTTTCAATTTGGGGCACTTCCACCTAAGTTCTTGGATGATGCTTTACATGTAAAGCAGTATTTCTGACCAAGGAGAACAATAGATTGCTTTAGAGAAAAGGTTTAAGGAATAGTGATAGAGCAGAATTAATTGATTAAAATCCTTAAGAGGTTGCTTGAAGAAGAGAAAGTTTAAACTGCATGAAAACTCCAAGTGGAGGTGATCAGATTTCCTACAATTTGAGTTGAAATTAGAATTAAATGAAACCAATCAAGGTGAAAAAGTGACACTTCTCTTGTGTGAGTTCCATGCAATTGTTCTTTTTGGATGTTTTGGAGATTACTGGGATTATGTTTCACAGCGTGCTTCAAAATCTTTACATTGGGGTTCCACGAAACGGGGTTGGAATAGTTTTACCTTCATTTACAAGCATAATAAAAACTTGTCTTTCATTGTTAAACCAAACCTGCAACTTTGCATACTCATGTTTTAGACTGAGAATACCTCATTAAAAACCAAAACATGAAATAATATGTGAAATGGAAATATAAAAAGCTGCTGTAATTGTCGTTTTTTAAAAAATCTGGACAAAGGAGCATGTTTGCAGTTTTCCAGTATATCCACATAATGTTACATCATATGCAGGAATATTTGGAGCATATAGTCCTTGCATTTCTCATGTAACAAACACCGGCATTTGTCTTCAAGACGACAAATAGACAAGGGTGCACAGGTAGAGTAGGAAATCTTCATGCTCAGTTTATGAACATACTTACTAATTTGGAAAACAGTATTTAGGGATCTGATCACCAGCAAATCCAGCTTTGACAACTCCTGAACCCTGTGTGCATAAAAATAGAGAAGACAGGAAAAGTTACTCATTGCACAATTCAACGGAAAATTTATCAATTGGTAAAGTGGCAAACAAATTACCAGCAGGCTATCGCACTACACATTATCATATCTAACTACAGAGTGGTTCTTGCACAGAATTCACATGGGGTACTTTCCATCCTGGAGGAACAGACAGCGATCAGGAATTCTAGCCATTTTTGCCTCTCTGCTGAGCTCGGCTTTTCCCAGGCCAGAGGATTAGGGACAAAACATGGAACTGTGCCCTCAAGAGCCAGCAAAATCTGAAAATACTGTTGGTGCCCACCCAGACCAAAACAAGCTAAACTTTGGAGAAACTTTATGGATGAGTTTTAAAAAAAACCACAATCCACCTTTGGCTTCAATACTGCTTTCAGATCTGGAGAAACAAACACCTTTTGAGTAATGTATCTTCTTGACATTACTTCTCTCTATCACAGACAAATACACAGTTTACCTAACAAACTTATTGTTGTTTATTAAGCTGCAGGTCTGATCGACAGTAAACATGGTGGTACTTGGTCCATTGTCTGTTTGATAATTCCAACACGACAAATAAATTGAAACATTAGGCCAGAAATACAGGTTCAAAATGGCATTCAACATTAACACACTTCACCTTTTTCCAAGTGTGCGGTTTCAACACTGGAGCTACAATTAATTCATTTCCAATTCATGATTGCGCTGAAAACAGTAGGTCATTTCACAGTACCTGTTTAAACATATTTAACTATCAAATGAATTTTATTGCTATTTTTCTTTAAACTAGCATCCTGTGATGGCTTATTCATTCTAATCTGCATTTCATAATGTGGCTATGGGAAATACACCAGGAGGCACTTTCATGTTTTGTCTTCAGTTGCTCTTCAGTTCCCAATAATTTAAGAGAATGTTGGAGCAGATTACTGCAGACGCTGGAGTCTGTCCTGAAAACAAAAAGCCAGTAAAGCACAATGGGGAAGACAGCCATCTAGGCTTGAAACATTAGCTTGCTGTCTGGATGTAGGTTTGCTCGCTGAGTTGGAAGGTTCGTTTTCAGACATTTCGTCATCATAGCTTGCCCTCTCTCCACAGATGCTGCGTGACCAGCTGTGATTTCCAGCATCTCTTTTCAACTTAATACTTAGCAACCTCTCAAAATTGGAACTAATGTTTCCTTGAAATCAGCAGGTCGTCAAAATGGCTTTATAATTTTTTCTCAGGCTGTGAGCGATGCTGGCCGCAAAATGCCCTCAAGATGATATCTGGTGAATTAGCTTTTTGGACCGCTAGACTCTCTGTCGAGTCAATGAAACATCTGCAAACGATGCTCGCAGAGAGGTCCAGAGTTCTGACCTCCTCACCATTCATGTCAACAATAGCGTCTGCACATATGAACCATTGCTCCAGTCTGTTCGATACCTTGTCTTGCATTAGTCACAGGCCTGTTATAGCTTGCCTGCCTCCCACCTGTGCAAATGACTTAACACCTGCTCGGCAGGAGCCAAGCCCTGGGGGCCACATTTGTTTCCCATCCACTACAGGTGCTGCCTGGCCCGAGTGTCTTGATCACGATCACACATGTGAACATCATGCCCATACATTCTGAAAAACTGCAAGCCAACTGAAGTGATCAATGACAACAGGGAATCTGGGTGAGGTGCCTTTTAAAAGAGAAAAAACAAGAGGGAGAGATAATACATGATAACAAGAACTGGGAGCAGGAGTAGGCCACCTGGCCCTTCAACACCTGCTCTGCCAGTCAATTAGATCATGACTGATCTTTTCGCAGTCTCAGCTCCACTTACCCACCCTCTCACCATGACCCTTAATTCCTTTATTACTCAAAAAATTACCTTAACTTTAAAAACATTAACTAAGGAAGACTCAACCACTTCACTGGGCAGCGAATTCCATGGATTCACAAGCCTTTGAGTGAAGAAGTTCCTTCTCAATTTGGTCCTAAATTGGCTATCCTCGTCTCACTTATCCTAGTTCCACCCACCAGTGAAAACGTCCTTTCTCCCTCTGTCTTATTTATTCCCTTCATAATTCTATGTTTCCATATGATTTGCCTTTGTTCTTCTAAATTCCAATAAATATCACCCTAGTCCACTTAGTCTCTCTTCCTAGGCCAAGCCCCTCAAATTCCAGAGTCAAGAGTGTGGTACTGGAAAAGCACAGCAGGTGAGGCAGCATCAGAGGAGCAGGAGAATCAAACATTGATTCTCCCGCTACTCGCATGATGCCTGACCTGCTGTGCTTTTCCAGTACCACACTCTCAACTCTGATGTCCAGCATCTGCAGTCCTCGCTCACCCCCTCAATGCTGGAGTCAACCTCGGGAACCTCCGCTTCACCCCCTCCAGTGCCAGCACGTCCTTGCTTAGGTACAGGACGTCGGTTGGGCCGCTTTTGGAATACCTTGTGCAATTCTGCTCTCCCTCCTGTTGGAAGGATGTTGTGAAACGTGAAAGGTTTCAGAAGAGATTGACAAGGATGTTGCCAAGGTTGGAGGAGCGGAGCTACAAGGAGAGACTAGACAGGCTGGCGCTGTTTTCCCTGGAGCGTCGGAGGATGAGGGACGACCTTATTGAGGTTTAAAAAAATTATGAGGGGCTTGGATAGGATAAATAGACAAGGACGAGATTGGATTGGGATAACTGGTCGGCATGGATGAGTTGGACTGAAGGGTCTGTTTCCCCTCTCCATGGGGTGGGGGAGTCCACAATTAGAGGGCACAGGTTTAGGGCGAGAGGGGAAATATATAAAAAGAGATCTAAGGGGGCAACTTTTTCATGAAGAGGGTGGTACGTGTATGGAATGAGCTGCCAGAGGATGCGGTGGAGGCCGGCACAAAGACAACATTTAAGAGGCATTTGGATGGGTATATGAATAGGAAGGGATTGGGGGGGGGGGAGAGGAATATGGGCCAAGTGCTGGCAAATGGGAGTGAGACAGGGCACCGTGTGTGGTCGGCACAGAGCAGATGGACCGAAGGGCCTGATTCCGCGCTGCGGGACTCTTGAGTAAGGAGACTAAAGCTGCTCCTTTTTGAGGGAGGTCGGTGTGGGAGGGGGTCCCGGGTATTTGGGGGGAAGGAGGGGGGGAATGGGAGGGTGGCAGGAGATGATGGGGTTCCATTTGAAACAAAGAGCTGAACAGGGCGTTACTCGGGGGGTTTTTTAAAATCATTATTAATCCCGTCGGCGAAATGTTAAATACCAGGAGGCGCGGGTCGGGACCATCCCTTTAAAAAGGGCGACGGTTGATGCTCGCGCGACCTTTTCAAAAACAAGGAGCCGGGGCCCGCCCGACCCGGCCACTCACATTGTCAATAACCACGGGCTGGTTCGTGATGATATCGTAGGACTCCATTGTCAGACGGGTTTTTTTTTAATTCGGTTCTCCTCTCACTCACGAACAAGCCTCCTTTTTGTAATATTTTCTTAAAGCTCCCGTTTTTCTTTTCTTTTTTTTCCCCCCTCCCACGGCGCCTCCACCACCAACCACCCGACGACTGATCTCGGCGCCTGCGCACAACCCGCCGGCACGCCGCCTCCGCCTTTGCCGCACCGCGCGCCCGCGGGTGGCGATTGGCCGCCGCGCGTGGCGTGGGCGGGGAGTGGAAAAGGGGTGGGGCTGGCCAGCTCGGCGGGGGGAAGGAGGAGGGGCGACTGACGATGGGCCCGGCCAATCAGCACTCGGGGATGGGAGAAGGGGCGGGGAAAAAAGCGGCTTGCGGGTTTTCGATGGGTCGCGGCGCCCCAACCAATGGCCAGAGACTCTAGTCCGACGCCGGGCGTCCGATTGCACAGCTGGCAAAGAAGGGGTAAATCGGATTGACCAATCGGATTGCGAGCCGCCGCGGCTGCGTGGAAGGTTGGAGGGGGCGGGGCGCTGGAAAGAGGCGAGCTAAGGCCCAAAGCCTGGGGCTGGATTTGGACTTGGATCCTTGGGGATGGCAGCAGCACAGGGTTTCAGTGGGCTGGAACGGTGAGTGGAAAAAGGAGGGCGGTTTCCGCAGCACTTCCCACACCCCCAGGCAGTACCTTTCAGAAGGTCCATTCTCCAACCCGCCTACTTCCTTCCTCTCCCAGAGGATGACTCTGATTGAGGAGGAGAAGGGGGGAAAAAAGTAAACTGGCTGGAAAAGCTCTGGCACCCTTTCTCGGAGAGAGAAGAGGGTGACAAGAGTTCACCTTTTCCAGTCCAGTGTGACCCTTGTTCATGAGTCAGGATGACTTTTTTGGTTGTTGATCCACTCCTCCTCAGGTACACAGACCAGAAGGAGGGTCAACTTCTCCTCTGATAGCAACTACTGACCTATACCCTTGTCCCGACCTGAATTTCCTCAGCACTCTCTGCTTTTCAGGATATCTAGGATCCTCATGGCCAGATGTAGGGTAGTTGCAAGGCACTGGGCATCCAAGCTACCTCCCCCTCTTCCCACCTGGCTTTTTATCCTCCGCACTCTGCTGGGGTCTTTTGTTGTGGGTAGGGGATGGGCACTTGTCCGGCCAACAGCATTTCTTGTTGGAACAGACTTTGAGGATGCGCTTGAAAGGTTTCCTCCCTCCACCATCCCTTCATTTCACTCGGTAATGTCTTGCCGTGATGAAGCTCAGAGCAGGGAAAGCTTGTTTTGGGGCAGTGGGGTGTTGTGTCAGACGTGCAGACAAAGTGCCCCTTGAAAAGCACAGGCTGGCAGTCACCATTGACTCGAAGCTGAATATGCTGACCCGAGAGTGAGCATTGACATTGGAGTGCCAGCCTTCGTTTTCATTTCCAGTGGCATTGCTAAGTGATGATTCTACAGGGATTGGAAACGTTTGCTGTCCAGAGTTTGTGTTGTCTATTGCACATATAGGAGGGTAGGTAACAGTGCAGTTGAAAATGCGTTGCTGGTTAAACCACAGCAGGTCAGGCAGCATCCAAGGAATAGGAAATTTGACGTTTCGGGCATAAGCCCTTCATCAGTGCAGCCATGTTAAATGTGACATTTGTGCAAGGTTTGAGGTTGTTATCGATTGGTCTGTCCCTCCTAGGGTCGGATATTGCACTGACACACTGGGGATGATGTTCAGTTTCATTGTCAGTTTGTTACCCGTGCTGAGAGTAGTCTTTTGTTTGGCTCATAAAAGATCTTGATATTTTTGGGAATAGTGTTTGTCAGCTCGTGCACACTTGTAGAGAATCTTTGTCTTCAGGATACTTAGTGTCAGACTCATTCTCTGAATGTACAATGATCAGTTGGATTTCCACCTTTGAGTGTGTGCACATGCAAATGTCACATATTATGGTTGGGTTGGTTTTCCTCATCCTCTAGAGATTCTATTCTCCAACAAGGAGCATCATGGATCATGCCTGGAGTGTTGGGAACATTATTATAATGGCACAGCTTTGCTTCATTGCAGCTCTCTTGCTAAGCATCACATTGGATCCATTCATGAGGATCACCATGCGTTTCTACTCATTTCCTGTTGGCATGCACCAGGCAGGATATAATTATGAAATAATGCAGGCAGCCAAATTTGACACAGACTGTGCCAACCAGGAAGAATCTGCGGGCTTTGTGTACTCCAAGAGGATGCTGAGGCTGCTGTTGCTCTCTGCGTTTTTCTTGGACTTGGCTTCCATTCTGACAGGACACAAGACCCTATTACGTTAGCATAAACAGTCTTGATCCCTTTTTGAAGATGGTTACAATTGTGACTTCCTGGAGATGTGCCAGATGAAGGAGATGAGATTGTGCATTTGGAGGGAGAGCATTTCTGTTTGATACTTTAATATGGTTTCTGAATGCATAAAAATCATTGTTAATTCTCAGCTCTTGGATCTTTTCAAACTTTGGTCATTCTGTGGTTGTGCCAAGATAATGGCAAAAGCATGCAATGGTTTGTGGTTTGTGGTCCAGACTGACACTTGATAGGGGAGATGTGGAGTTTGCACATTCTCCCCGTGTCTGCGTGGGTTTCCTCCGGGTGCTCCGGTTTCCTCCCACAGTCACAAAGATGTGCGGGTCAGGTGAATTGGCCATGCTAAATTGCCCATAGTGTTAGGTAAGGGGTAAATGTAGGGGTATGGGTGGGTTGCGCTTCGGCGGGTCGGTGTGGACTTGTTGGGCCGAAGGGCCTGTTTCCACACTGTAAGTCTAATCTAATCCTTGAACTGTTCCTTCCAAAAGAGCTTACTGCCTTCTGACCATGATGAATGCCACTCAGTGGGCCAGGTTCATTGGTGCTTGGGCCTGAGGTGATCTTGAGTTTTCAGAAGCATCCACACATGTCACGGCTATCAGCAGGTTGTTAGATTTCCTGAACATTTTCCAGCTGTGATCTCTTGTTACACCAAGGGTTTTATGTTGGACTTCAACTGTCATTCATCTGTAAACCTAATTTAGTTCCCTCAAATGCAGGAAACCCTTGCACTTAAGTTTTAGGAGTTCCTGGATGTCCTGGTTATTCGACTCAAAGGGACCTTCATCTTTCTTGAGAGAGAAACCAAGTATGTCCTCACAGATGCTGTTCATGATGAATTGAAGGGCAGATCAGATCCTATGAACATTCCATGATTCCTGTTTGCTGAGTGTCTCCATGTGACATTTGCTCACTGAACAGGCAGACCTTTGTAGAGTCATTGACTCCATTGATATTCATGTTCTGGTAACACTGTTTTTGCTGCCATTGCTGTTTTTGGGCCAAGTTTTCGCTTTCAAATAGACCTGTTGAACTTCTACCCAGTGTTGTATGATTTTTAACTTTGTCCACCCCAGTCCAACACCAGCATCTCCACATCATGTTTTTGGGCCAGATGGAGATATTAGGCAATGGTCAGTGCAGCTCCAGTCATGGCGTGAATCATGCAGATATGCTTGAGGTCCCTCACTCGGGCAATGACAGAGTCAACCTGGTGTCAATTTGTTTCAAGTGAAAGCTTAACCATGCAGTCTTCTATTTGTCTTTCTGACAAGAAATGGTACTTGTTATCGAGGGGTACTCGGTTGAGATTCATTTTCCTCATTCCTTCTTGCCAACCAAACCTTTCCAGAGATTTGAGTCCCTCATCTTCTTTGGGTTACAGGACAACAATGGATCCTGTTTAGAAATATTCTTTGGCCTTGTCTGATGCTTCTACTGTTGGACCATACACAATGACCACTGATCTGGCTTCAGATGAGCTGTCATGGTTGGCTGAGTCTTGTTTATCCCAAAAGGGGTCTCACTGTGATGGTCAACTCATTTGTTTTTTCATGTCGAAACCAATCCCATGGAATCATTTTGCATCTTCAGTCTTGCCTTTCCAGAAGAGATTTGTCCACCTTCTTGTCCTTTGATTGGTCTTCTCCTTTCCACCATGTATAAGCCAGGCCATCAACGTTGCCTTTCCAGCATTGGAATTTCATATTTGTGGTGTGACAGGAATTTGTGAGAGTCAATGTATTCCAGGTTCGCACTTGAATTTTGAGTGGGTTGAAAGTGACAATGGGTGGGTTCCTTTAATGTGCAATGGCTGATGTATACTGACAACAAGATAGTGCTGGTGCAACAAGGCTCTGTCTATTGGCCAATATACGGACAAGATTGGAGACCAGGCTACAACACAGAGACAGGAACTGACCTGCATGTCTTATTGGCCCAATCACCCCTTACAAAACATAACAGCCCGGAATGCTGCTTGTATTGTCAGAGCAGAGGTAGTGCTTTTCAACATTGCTCCCCTGTGAAACGAACGAAGACTCACTGCTGCCACAGCAGGCTGAATCTTTCACTTATAAACAAGTCGTATTATTATTGCAGCAGTGCTTTTTTTTTCGCTCCAAAATTTCTAGTTATGCTTTCACCAAAGAGCAAAACCTAAAGTTGTCCCTCTGGAAAAAGGGGTATCCATGTGTAAAAACAGGCCGAACAGTTTGAGGACAAATACTTTCAATTGTCTCACTTTGTGATTTGTTCAATAATTATAGCATGTTGTCACAGTTTGTCTCATCGCAGCTTTAAATCCCAAAGCACAGCGGTGGGATCAGCTGGGAATCAGCGTAGAGTCAGGCAAATGAGCACAAACCTGTCTTTCTTTTTCTCTCTCTCTCTCCTGCCCTCCCCCTCCCCCCTCCCCCCCCACCCCTCCCCCCCCCACCCCTCTGAACTTCGCACATACCAGACATACCATTCTAATCCTCATGCCCGTGCCCCTCATTTCCCTCTGTTTCTCAGGCCTTGAATCCCACTGACCCTCATTACCTTGTCATTTGATGTTCAGCTCCATATTCTCTCCAACTTCATGCTACTGCCTCCCTACCCATACTCCCTCTGATTTTCATGCACTCACCACCCATTTCCACCCCCCAGCAGATGTCACTACTCATTATGTGACCCTAATGACTCCACCTCTTCCAGACCACCTCCACCAGCATTTAGCCTCTAATCAGTTTATCCCCATCCTCTCCTTGCCCTCTCTTCCTTTGACCCTGTCCCCTCTTCGGTAACCACCTCTGGTCACTCTTAGATTCCCTCCACTCCTTCCTGTAATTCCCATACCTTTACTCTTTGTTGTTGCAGTCCCATCTCTCCAACCCTCTCCTGCATGTTAATGTTGTCAGCCCATTTGCGAGTTTCCAGGAACAAAAGATTAATTTCTCGGGTAGTTAACACTTAAGTCCCAAAACATCATAGGGTGCTATCTCATGAGTTTAGCCTGAGGGTCAACATGCTGCAGGAGAGAGGTAGGGTTTGAGACAATGAGCTTTCAGGTTAACCCCGAGCTTGTGTGGTTCGACATTATCGGTGAAAGATTCAATGGGGATGGGGGGTTGCAATTGTTTTAAAATGAAACCTACAGGGATATGCCCACCTAGAGTTGGCAAAGTTATCCTTTTTGTCTTCCAAATGTTGTTTTTCTATGCTTATGCCTATCTTTAAGATATGATGATAGATGGAGCTACTGTCAAAGAGATACAATGTTTCCTCTTGTTTGATAGCAATGTCCTTGATTGCTTTCGGCAGGAACTGCTGGGTATGCTTTGCCACTGACCTTGATGATCGCTCGGCAGAATGGGTAAGCCCATGTCGATGTAAAGGGTCCACAAAATGGATACACCAGGCATGCCTACAACGATGGCTGGATGAGAAACAGAAGGGGAACAGTACAGGCCGAGTGGCCTGTCCACAGTGCAACACTGAATATCTGATCGTCTTCCCAAAGTTAGGTGCGTACAAGACTTTGACCTCCTCTCTCTCTGTCTTCAGCTCCCCCATTAAAAATGCTAAATTTATAAAAAAAACCTTTCCAACCACAATGTACTAATCTGCTGGTTTTCACCCTTCCGAAATGCATCATGTATGTTCAGCTACTTCTTAAGAATCCATTCTTCCCAGCTGAGCCCAAGATTTGGAATGTGGCCAATACCGTGCCTTAAATTCAATCTCCAAAAAAAGTCCTTTCGACTAAACATTAATCAGTCGTTTAGATTGTTCATTAAGCGACTATAATTGTACTACCTATAATTTACAGGGTTGCATTGGTATTAGCACTGACTTTGCAGAACAAGAATTACAACACTCATAATTGATACACACAGAATTGAAGACAGCAATTAGATCTCCATCTGGATCATTGTGATTCAGTCCACTGCCCTCATCTTTTAATGATTCAAGACTCCATGCTGTACATCGCTATGACTATGACTCTATGACCTCTAAATTGTGTTCATAAACATTTGATCGAAACTGTCAGACTTGGTACTCACTGAATTTGTTGACCGTGACGGGCAAAAATAGGAAATGGAGGAACTCTTCCTCCTATTTTGGTAATTAACCATTACTTCATCCCTTGAGCCTAAAGAATTGTCCAAAGACATTGGCCAGTGAGCCAAAGGAGGAGATGTTAATAGGGGTAAACCTGGTTAAAAAGCTGAGTCTTAAATCTTGCTTTAACAATATGAAGTGCAAAGGCAGAAGGTATCTTTCGGCTTGCAGTCTGAGACTGGGAAGGTACCAGAAAGTACAAGATAACAAACACAGTTGTATGAATAAGCTAGAGATGAATACAGGAAGGGAAAGTTATTCAATCCTGACCGAGCACCAGGAGCTATTTAAGCCTCGCAAAGTTTCCAAACTGGGAGCCTAATGACCAGATTTGCTTTCAAAGCATTATCTGAAAAGAAACCAGAGTATGATGTAGTTTTATGCATAACTTGTATTCATGTTGTTTTTTTGTAATTTTTTTCTTCAGGTCCAGTCGTTTACTCCTTGCATCAAGTTGACCGCATTCTGTCCAAAGCCAGCCCCTTTGCAGCAGCCAGCATTGTGGTGGGGACCGTCTATTGGTCGGCAGTGACTTACGGAGCAGTGACTGTCATGCAGGTCGGCCTTCCCATATCAAGTGGATTGTTGTCCAGAGTCAAGAATTGTTAACTCACTGGCCACTTTGTATCAATTGTTAAGTCAGACCGTGACTTGCTGAAGGTAGCCCTTGTGAGAACAAGGTGGTCCATATTGCAACAGGGACAACAGGTCAAGTCTGTGACCCTAAGATGTGGAAAAACACAGTAGTGACAATTATCGTAGGATAGTTCTGTCACTTGGAGGTGTTGAAGTTTCATATAACTATTCAGTTTGCAATTGTAGTTTGCATGTCTTGTAATAGCATATCAGTTTTCTGCTCTACTTGTATTTTGAAAAGGGTTTGAATGTTGCATCGTCAACTGTGTGCAAGCAGTTTATGGTCAGATTCCAGTGGGCAAGCTTCACAGGTGTGTTCTGCCATTTACCGCATCGCACAGTTGGAAGCAAGAAAGCTGCATATCCCCATCCTGCCTATATAGGTTGGTTACACACCTGAAGCAGCCAGTTACTTCCATTTCACCCGTGGCATTGACTTGCTCAGGTCACAATTCTGCTGGATTCATAGAGAACTCATTAATGAAGTCAGTAAGATTCTCTGGGACTTTCACTTGACCCTCACCCTTAGGGAGAACAATTCCACTATCATGTAACTGAATGTAGCAAAACTTGGAAATTTCAAACCACGAGGAAGGCATCACAACAAAATAGATGGCAGTAAATTGTCAGATAGTTCAATTAAATAACAGGGTAACTTGTCATGAGAGGAAGGAGCAATATGAGGTGAGCTGGGCCATGCCTCAAACCGTGATGCTTGTGGCCTGGGAGCTCTTAAGCGCTTACACTCGGTGACGAAGTCAGAAAATTGCCTTCATCAGTGCTGGCACTCCTTGCTAGATTAAGAAAAGCGAATTATGGATTATCACGTTATTACATTGCATTAAACAGAACAAAGTACTTTGAGAGTGTTGCAGAGCAGCAGCCTCCATTGTCTTTGGCTGTTAGTTTCATTAAGTGGATATCAGTGAGCATAACAATTTACTTTGTGCAAGAACATACTAAATATGTACAGGATTGACCATATGGCCTTTGAGAAGCTTCTTCAGCTTCAACTTTCCCACTCGCTCCCCAAACCCTTTGATTCCCTGATAACCAAAAATGTGTCCATCCTGCCCTTACAGGTTTTCAACAATGGAGCATCCACCCCTTTTGCGTTAAGGAACTTCAGAAGTTCAGAGCTCTTTTTAAGTGAAGTGATTTCTCCTCATGTCAGTCCTATATGATTGGACCCTTGTGCAGAGACTGTCCCTTATCCTCAGTTTTGCTGACCTTGATGTCTGTCCTGTCAAACTCCTTGAGAATCATTTCTGTTTCAGTAGATCACCTGTCGTTATTGTCATTTCCCAAGAAAATCAGCCCAACTTACTGAACGACACATCATGGGACAACCACCTGAAACCAGGGACTGATCTTGCCAATGAGTTTTTTGGGTTTTGGAGACTAGTGTTCAATCGAAATGTGAGCTTTTCACACAACATAACTCGCACAACATAATAGTTAAGCAAATAGTTCAGATTTGTTGGTGGGGGGCATATTATGAAAGCATTTAAGGGAATAGGTGATGAATCTCAGTTAGCAAAGATGAGTGGAGGCTTGACTGACGTCCCTGGGCTGAATTTCTGGTTTCTTCGCCAAACATCCTATATAATTCGATGCAAACAGATGGGTTTTGGACAACACTGTAACTTGATCTGTCTTGATCTCTCTGTAGGTTGTTGGACATAAGAAAGGTTTGGACTTAATGGAGCGGGCAGACCCACTGTTCCTGCTGATGGGGCTTCCTACCATTCCTGTGATGCTTATTCTGGCCAAGATGATCCGGTGGGAGGACTTTGTGCTTCGCATGTGGCGCAAATACTCCAGCAAGCTGCAAGTTCTAAGTAACATTTTCCCAGGTGAGACTCCAGGCTGGTCCCATTAATCACTAATCACTGAATTGTCATATAGACAGGAAGCCAAGAGATTTGAGATTTTTTTTAAAGAAGAATTGTAGCTCAGGTTGAGGTTCAGGTTGCAAGTTTGCTCGCTGAGCTGGCAGGTTTGTTTTGTCATCATCAATAAATACATCGATTTGGACCCCATTTACCAACCTCTGACAAAAAAAAATGTCATCCACCTTAAGAGACCAAGACACACAAAAAGAGAGTGGGACACAACACCAGGACTTAACAGAGGCTCACTGATGATGTTACCTAGCATGATGACAAAACATCTGAAAACGAACCTGCCAGCTCAGCGAGCAAACTTCCAACCATGGTTATTTTAGTTACTCCTTTCTCATGGATGCAAAAATGTTCATTCTAATCATGTTTTGGCCCACGTATGTCAGATGTTCATATTTGTTTCTCTGCATTATCTTGCAACTCCTAATCTGTACACCACCTTCAGTTGTGCATCCCTCCAATATCTCTGCATTGATCTAATCCTGGTTGCTTGACCTCCAATTTTAATCAGTTGATGGTAGTGCCGACTGCTGCCTCTGCTGTCAGCTTTCGTGTCCTCTTTATGCTTTGCTAACCTTTCCTTCCTCCTTTGCGAACCTCCTTAAAATTGACCTCTTTATTCCAGATGTCTTTTGATCTCCTTAAGTAGCGTTGGGCAAATTGTATTTGCCTATGCTTCTGTGAAGAGCCTTGGGATGTTTCAGACAACTCTGTCCGTCTCGTTTCACTATCTTTCTTTTTAAACCACGCAGTATTTTGATTGATCTCATACACTGTTCAATCTTGCAGTCTCTTGTTCTCATTGCATTTCCCTCACCATCACCCCTGTTTCTTAATTGCATTTGACACTTTCTAATCACATTGTATATCTAGTTTTTGCTGAAATTGTCCATCTTCTCCCTTGTTGAGAAGCATTGCTCAAAACGATGGATCGCCAAATGCTGGAGAAGACCTGATAGATAGATAAAATGAAGAACTGTGGATGCCAGAGATCTGAAGCAAAAACAGAAATTGCTGGAGAAATTCAGCAGGGCTGACAGCATCTGTAAGGAGAAAACAAAGTTAATGTCTAGAATAAGTGTCACTGAAGTTCAAACCTTGACACAGTTTTTATCTCCACCGATGCTGCCAGGACCTGATAGGTGTCATTTTTAGTTGTTTCAAGCTGCTTTGAGAAATGAACAATGAAGTCATCCCTGCAGTAGCAGTTTGACTGGATGTATGTGCAGCTCCCTTCATTTTATGTGTTATTCAGGTTGTGTTGAACATTGTGTAGGTTTTGGATGTCCCGTTCCTCGTATACCAGCTGAGACCAGCTATCAGAGTGACCACATGTCTGTCTCCCGCATCTTGTGTGGTGCCCTTGTGTTCCCCACAATCTCCAGCATGGTTGGCAAGCTGATATTCAGTGGTGTTCACTCCAACCTCCAGCGAACCATCTTGGTGAGTATATGTACCACGTCCTTCGATTTTTCTCCCTTGCTCTCCCAAATGCGCTGACTTGTGCCGGGACTCGATTTCATTTGCACCATTGGTCTTTGGTCATTCTGGAATGTCCAGTGCTTTAACTAGTCATCTTGAGTGAGGCTGACTTTAAGGCTTTGCATTTCCTCAGTGCAAACAGAAGTCATCTGGATAGGATCTTTTATTGTAGGTATGCATCATTCAAGCCCAGCTTGAGTACGTTGCCTAAGCTGATGCTGAATGCGAAGCACACTGGATTTTCCATTCCAGTGACCTCATGGTAGTGATGGAAGGGGAATACCTGGTTCCTTCACTTACTGTCTACCATTCTTTCCTCATCCAACACCACTAAAAGTAGATGGGCCATCATTCACCTTTCAGCTTCTTTGTTGTCTAATAGAAGAATTCATGCCCTATCAGTTTGGAAAGCTCTTCTCAAAGGCCTATACAACCTTTTCCACCTGGATGAACCAACCTCTCACAATCTGTCCTGTCAAGCTCTTTACAATCTTCATACATTTCAATGATATCACTTCAAGTTGAGATAATATAGTTTCATACTGTTCAGATTTTATCATAAGCCTGTTAATGAGTCATACAGCGCAGAAACATGCTGACCAAGATTCTCAAACTAAACTAGTCCCATTTGGCCCATATCCTTCTGAATGTTCCTTATTCATGTCCCTGTCCAAATGTCTTTTAAATTTTGAAACTCTTCCTGCATCTATTGTTTTCTCTAGTTTATGAACCACCTGTTTTGTGAACAAGTTGTCCCTTGGATCCCTTCTCAATCCTTCTCCTCTCAATTCAAAATTATGCCCTCCAACCACTCTGCATTGGTTGTAATCTCTCTTGGCCGGCTGTGTAAGTCAGCGGGTATATTGTCAGCTAAGCCTTTGGATAATGGCAGTTAGATTTCTATACCTCTTGGAGTGTAATCCCATTGCAATAGTCTCCTGTCTCCTCAAAAAGGAACAGGTATATCATAGGTTAGGATCGCTTGTAATTTCCCCAGCACCAAATGTCCTGCTGATGGTCGCAATTAATTCCTCACAAAAGGCCTACTTGGGGCAAGATCAGAGGTTTGTGGTCAAGTGACTTGTGTTGCATTCAGAGCCAATGCATGGACGGGGAAAGAAAATCAGAAAAATCAAGATTTTATGTAATTTTTGAAAGCCTTACACTGCTAGATTAAGAGTTCAGTCTGAACCACTGTAAATTCATCTGAGTTTGATTTGAGGATAATTCCAAGTGAAACCTGTTAGATAGATCAATAGTTCTCAAGAATTTCTGTATCCATGTGTTAAGGGTTTCTTTCTTAACAAATGCAAGAAAACAAATGTTGCATGGGCTCAAACATTCTCAAAAGTGAAGGATGGTTTCAACCAAAGAATTTTGAATTGGGGTGAAGGGAACTCGGAAGTTGTTTTGATGAGGGACACAAAGGGGCAGGTGAACAATTTTCACTGAAGAGCAGCTTATTAATTGGGAGGTTATCGATACAACAATGAAAGATGAGATTGGTGAAAATTGTCAGGACTTGAATTGCTGAATCAGTGACAGTAACAGAATGTAGAATCCAAATATTAAGGTGTTGTGGAAAAATATTCAACAAAAAAGGGGAAACAGTAAAACTGTGGGGAAAGCCAGCATTATGGGATGTGGAGAGATCATTCAGAGAGTCATCCAATGCACAAATGGCTCTCTGCTGAATTGTGAAATTCCAGTTGCTGCTGTATAGATAAATGGCCTTGTGAAACAAGGAGAGTCAAGCTGAACTTTATGAGAAGCAGCTTTATGGATCCATAGCACTTTGCAACTATCTTGCTGTGCGTCAAGATTGACTTTCTGTCTCTCTCTCTCTCTCTCTCTCTCTCTCTGATCAGGGCGGGATTGCCTTCATTGCCATCAAAGGGGCCCTAAAAGTTTACTTCAGACAGCAGCAATATCTGATGCAAGCAAACCGCCGGATTCTGAACTATCCTGAGCGAGATGATGACCAGGAAGAACTCCAGGCAGGTTATGAGGATTCTGGGAGTGACTAAAATGCTTATTTGCAAGAGATTCGTGCTCTGAGATGGACTGTTTTCACTTTAGGCCTCATGGAATTGGCACTCGATATCACCCGTTTTGGGGACATCACCACACTGAGAGATGGCAAAATGCTGATCTGGAATCCAGCCCCCATAGAGCTGGTCCCACTGGTTTCTTTTTAAACATGGGCTGAATATCTACGCTCATTTTTAACTGGCATTATGTTCGTAAATCTTACTGCTTGTCTGTTTGATATTTCAAACTCCTCTCAGCAAACCTCTGCCAGAGGCCACAGTCCCGAGCAGTACCATGCTTGAAAGTTCCTGTGCAAGTATGACACCATGCCTTGGCAGGACACGATTCCTCTGATTGTAGGAGGCACAGTTTCTGTCTGAAGGCTGGGAGAACTTGAAAACTCAACAATGTTCTCATGGCATTTGCTGGACAGGAGAAAGCACTCCATCTCAAGTCTGTATGATACACCAGACTGTGCAGATTCTAAAAGGGATGGACGTAGAGTATCAAAGATGTGGATGGGATCTGAAGTGATTTCTGTCGACCTTGTAAGCAAATCAGATTATTGGCATCTTTTAAAGTGATCTAAAAATTCTTCTGTCAGACCCTGTGATATTTCAGGCCACAAGAAAGAAGAGAAATGTAGTGAAAAGTTAAGTTTGGCATTCAGTGAAGTATCACAAGCTTCTGTCCCACAGAGAGAATTTTCTAAGCTCGTTGCATGTGGCTAAAACAAGTGTATCAAAATAAGTGACTTAATTTTATAAATATATATTTAAAAGTTGATAGTGTAGATTAGTTTTTTTTTTAAACCCACAGAAAATAATTTATTTTTAATGGAATTTGCTTTTTTCCCTGCTGTGGCAGCCCTAATAAATTGACTATTTATGCAAAGCTACTTGGAATAAAATGAGGAATCTCAGTAAGTTGAATTTAATTAAAAAAAAATGCCAGCTCTGATTTGTTGCCTGTTTCTTCCTCTGGTGTTGATGATGTACATGAATAAGTCTTGACATCAAGGCTTTTCTTTTTTTCTCTCTCCTGTTGCTATTTCTGTGCATGTACACAGAAATATTACAGAGGTTGTGCCACCCTGAGTTGATGAGTGAAGCAAGAGCAATGGGATACTTGTTGCCTGGAGTGCAAAATAACAAAGCATCATATGTTCTTTGTTCTGCCCCCTACTTTATGCCCCTACATTCAGGTAGTTTGGCAGCACAAGGAAGGTGTGTTTCAATTGCTCTGGGGAAGCAAATGGAGAAAATAACACAGAGCTGAGATCTGGCAACTTGAACCTGCCTGAGCTCCTCTCATTTCTCACCCCTCTGATTTTCATTGCCCCATCAGTGGCGACTGGGCTTTCAGCTGCCCAGGGTCTAGACTGTGAAATTCACTGCCTGAGCTTCATAGCGTTTCCACTGCTGCATCTCCACCTCACTATTCTCCTTCAAGAATTTTGTTAAAACCACCAAGTTTATGCTCATGGACGTTAATTTTTTCTTTTGTCACTCCATGTCAAGTTTTGTTGCATTCGCACTTCGCTACACTGAACTGTGTTAGAGGTGATATATGAAACTAAGTTGTTGCTGACATGTCAGTGAAACAATATCCCTTCCTTGTAACTTTGTCTTTTTCATCTTAAAGTCCAGAAGCTGAAGTCAACAGGGCTATTCTGTGACTGGATTGTTCCACTTGCCCTCTGGATTATGTGTGACAGTGAGCTACTGGTTTGTAATATTGATTTCCAAAAGCTGGTGGAGCTAAAATATTCCATCAGTTTATTTGAGGTTAGTTCCCACCATTTTCTATTGCATCCTGAAAATTGCCTGTGTAAAGAATTACCTAAATCTCCTGCGGGACCTTCAGCCCCATGTTATTGTATTAAAAAAAGAGATCGAATGTCAATTATTCAGTGAGGTCTTGATGGAAAGTGAGCGTAGATGGATACTGATCAATGAAAATGTTGATCTTGAATATGGTGTTTCCTGCGACCAGTTACCTTACTCCTACAAGGTGTGTAAGCACATTTGAGCAGAATTTGTCCAAATATGCATCTAATGAACAAGATTAAGACCAAACACTAATTCATTTTCTCCAGCCTCTGTCTGGGTTCTTCAGCTGAGTCGTCACCTCATTCAGGCATCCCCAACTTAAACCATATTGTTCAATACGGTCCACTGACTCCTGTTTATGTTGTGGCTGATGTTCATCTCTTCGAATTTCTTTGAAAGTGTTGCATTTAAATTGCTGATTTACAAAAGTCATTGCCTACTGCACAAAACCTGAACAGCCTCCTTCAGTTCCATAACCCAGTTTGTATATTTGCCCCATCAGTTCCTCCTTGCCCCACGGTCAGTGATAAGGCCTTATGGCACGATAGCTGATCATACTGGAAATCTCTCTTTACAAATTTGTCCTTGACTTTAATATCTCCATTCACCCCAAAGCCTTTCAACCCTTTTAAACCGCTGCTGCATGTATTCCACTGCACACGTTTTTGACCTGCTTTAGTTCACTGGCGCTTAAAATCCTCAGATTATACCTGTTGTTATACTGCATGCTCCAGTCCCCACTTTGCCTTGCCTCTTGCAGTTCTGTAATTCATCAAAAACGTTTTCCTCCCTAGATGCCCTCTATTTTGTGTTTTGAAAGGAAGTTCGTACCAGACTTGAAATATTAACTCTGTTTCTCCCTAGAAATGCTCCAGCTCTGCTGAGTTTCTCCAGCATTGCTCCAGCTTTCACGCATCTGCAGTGGTTGAAGTTCATAGTCTTCCTCCAAATTTGCTCTTAATTCTCTCCCCTCTCGTTGCAAAATGAGCAGTCAGACCCTCAAATAGGCTTTGCTCCAGGCTCTGGAATTTATTGTATACTCGTTCTGGTTCTGTACCCTCTCAAATCCACATTTTCTATTTAAAAAGAAAAACACTTATTCAGGCAAATCTTCATTGGCTCTTTCTTTGGTTTAGTGTCCCTTCTGACTGATGATGAGTCGTGTGTGTATCTTTGTGAACGTTGGGCGTATCATTTGTTGCTTCCCATTCTAAAGATCAGCTTATTCCTGTTCACAATAGACTTTAACCTGAAGGAAGAGGGGACAGACTGAGATTCATGAGAACATGAGTAACAGGAAATGGGTCAGAGCAGGAAGGAATGGGTGTAGAATGTATACTTCAAGTAAATGACTGAAAACAAAGCATATTACAAGTCACTTCAGCAGTGAGATTTCAAGATCATGTACATTATGTGTAATTTGATTTGGTTTTGTTTTTATTTTGTCATGTGTAGTGTAATACAAAAGTACAGGAGTGCAATGAGAAGGGTCTAAGGTCGCCACACATGGTGCCATCTTCAGCTTAAGTATCTAGGTACAGACTCTTAAGAACAAAGTCGAAAGAAAGAACAAAATTAGAAGTTAAACATTGCAGTAATTATAGTGTAGTGCAAAACATACAAAATAAGGTTTAAATAAGGTTGCAGATCTTAGTTTTAAATGGAAAATGAAGAAATGAAGCTGAAAGTTCAAACTTTCCAGTCTTAAGTGCTTAACCACAGTGGAAAAGCACGTTGGTGCTGGCAGGTGGGACTAGATGGGGCTGGGATATCTGGTCGGCATGGACGGGTTGGACCAAAGGCTCTGTTTCCATGCTGTACATCTCTATGACTCTGTCTGGAGTCTCGAATTGGTTTGAGACCCTCTTTGCATTTAGTTATACTTCATTTAAAAACTGATATATGTCGCAGAGAGAAAATTACATTTTCTAACTGTGTTTGGCCACACCTGCTGCAGACCTCCTAATTTTGGTCATCTGCCTTGGACAATGATTCAGTGTTGGTTATCCAGCCATTCAGCCAAAATTCAACATACTTCCATGTGGGACAAAATGTATACTTCCAAAAACTTGGGATCCTCATCCTGATGGCGAACATAGGTGTGCTGGTTTAACTTGTTCTCCACATTTCGGCCTGAGGTTGTGAGTAACTGAATAGTGTGTAAGTGTTACACGTGCACTAATCACAGACAGCAAAAGGTAAGCTGAGATGGATTTTTTTTAACTTTGCTTTTGTGTCTCTTTTTCTGTCTCTGAATCCATTCTTTCTTTTCATCTCCATTCATGTATCTGCACCTGATTTGACTCTACTATTTGCCCTTCTCTTCCCTAATCCCTCTCTCTTAATCCTTAAATTCTATGATTAATTTGCTTTGTATTGACAGGCAGAAACTTTGAAACGTCAGGAAGCAGATGGACGGAGAGAAATCTACCATGAATCTGAAAGTGGAGGTCACAAGTGTAAGGTCATCATGAATAGAATTTAGGGGCAAGTTGTTTGTCCCAAGTGCAAAAATCTGGAATAGGCTATCAGAGGGAGCAGTTGAGTTGAATAGTACTGATGCATTTGCGTAGGAGCTAGACAAACACGAGAAAGGAATATGATATGCTGATGGAGTTCACAGAATTCAGGAACGTGAAGGCTTTGGTGGAGCCTAAAACAGCTGCAGGGAGTGATTAGTCAGAATTGCATGTTGTTATGCTGCATTTCAGGAGCAACTTGTAATGCAATTTTCCAGTTTTTCAACCAAGAATCATGCAAAATGATTGTGACAAAAAGGGATTGGAATCTCATACAAAACAAAATTTAATGTAACTAATTCACTAATTGCAAATCAATGGGCCTTATCGTGATCATCAATAAAAAGTGATCGGAAATCTGTTTGTTCACCTTTATCCTCTTGCACAAATGGTTTGCTGAAGATTGAGAGTTACAAAGGAGTAGTCATTCTCTGCTACCCCTCTTTTTCTGTCACAGTTTTGAGCATAAAAATCTCGGTGCTGTCTTCCAAATGACATGTGAAAACAGGCAATGTCAGGTGAACATGAAAGGTCCCATGGTTCTATTTTGAAAAAGGGTGGAGAATTATTCCGTTGACCAATATTTATTGCTCAAACAAAATCACAAGAACCAGATTGTCTGGCTTTAATCTTAGTGCAGTGCTGTTTGAGGAATCTTTGTTGTGTGCAAATTGACTGCCATTTTCCTACATCATACCAGGAACTAGACTTCAGAAATACTGAATTGCTTGTGAAGCAACTTTTTTTTCTGTTCATTTACTCTTTACGCGAATGCAGAAGGCCTGGCCAGACATATTTATCATTTATTTGTTAGAAATGTGTTTCCTTATTCTTGATGTTTCGTGTCCTGTTAAGGGTTAGTTCTTTAGACATCTTCCTCTCTGGCAACTCTTCTGTCGTATGTGAACATGGGCCTGATAATTGGGAGATATTAGAAGAAATTAGCTATTAACCTTGGACATACATTTTAGAGCAGCTGCTATTTTATTGATTCTTCCAGAGGACAGTTTTTCTCCCCTTAACACGTTTGAAGGTACAGGCTCCTAAGTTAAGCTCTCACAATTGGAAGGTTTTGTTTTGCAGACAATTGTAAACTTACAAACTGAGATTAAGGTAAGAATGATTATAATTTGTACTGTGTATTAAGTGTTGCATCTTCACAATATGTGGTGGCAACTTTTACATTTATGACCAATGGTTTTGTTTCAATGAAGGATTGAAGGATGGATCAAGTCCTATGGAAACACAGAAGATAGGAGCAGGAGGAGGCCATTCGGCCCTTTGAGCCTGCTCCACTATTCATTACTATCATGGCTGATTGTTCAAATCAATAGCCTAATCCTGCTTTCTCCCCACAACCTTTGGTCCCATTCGCCCCAAGTGCTATATCTAGCCACTTCCTGAATACGTTCAATGTTTTGGCAGCAACTACTTCCTGTAGTCATGAATTCCACAGGCTCACCCATCTCCTTCCTAAATGGTCCACCCAGAATCCTCAGACTGTGACCCCTGGTTCTGGGCGCACATGCCATCAGAACATACTCCGTGCATCTACCCTGTTTCATCCTGTTAGAATTTCATAAGTCTTTCTGAGATCTGAGCTCAGGAGTTGGTTCTTTTTGCAGAAATGACAGGAATTGTGAAACAGGTTTCTGCAGCTGCACCAAAGGGGCTCAACTCGTTCACGCAAGAACTGGATAGATTTCTGACTAGTGCGGAGATAACCTCTGAGAAAACAGAGTTATGTTGATTGCATCTTCTGGATGAATTTCTACTTCTTAGGAGGAGCTTTTTTTAATACTTCTCCCCAAAGGTTGGAAAGTGTCGTTGGAACAGTGTACAACTTGGAGTATGATGGGGAGGCAACTTCGCACGACGGGCTAAAGAGAACCAGTTGTCTTTTGCTGTCCAAAGTTGTGCATATCTAACTCCACCGTAAGAGAACCAGATACTGACTAGAATGTGAAAGTGAGTTTTGAGAGGTATTAAAAGGATTATTCTGAGAGGTGGCAGGGTCTTGGCTTTGAGAAATTGTACCATTTGACCTTTCATCCTATAGGCTTGGATTCCCCTTCAAAAAGACAATGACTGATATTCTACCGTGGCTCTACTTTTATGCATACTCTCAATAATTTGTATTTCTGACTTAAATATACAGGGTACTCTGACTTTGCCTCAAGAGACTGCTGAAATGCAAATTCGAGGTTATTACAATGATATTCTGTACTATTCTTATTCCAAATTTGAGTCAGATTGTGGATGTTGAGCATTTCTGCATCGGCATCTTTCAATAAGTGTTTGAATAAGTCAGTCTCAAATTAGTTTCAACTGTTTTTGTGGATCTTTATCGATTCATCTTCAAATATTTCCCCATTGCTTTGTTCAGCAGAGCTGTTTGTAATTGCAGAACCACAACATTTGGTTTTTCACAGCTTGGGTGTGTTTGGCATCACCCATTCCTTCCTCAAGTCCTCTTTGCTGTTCTTGAACTTGCGCTTTGCACTTGGATAGCTGATGAACTTGTCTCATTCATTTTGAGGCACAATGGAACCAAAGACAGAGGCAAGGGAGAGGACTCTAGACTGAGTAGCACTCACCATTTCCGAATTTTTCCAACCAAGACAGGGGTAAAACAATTTATTAGCCAGCCAATTTTCTACAACTACCACCTTTCTAAGGGCTCTGTGGGGCAATTTTTATGTGTTGTTTAAAACTACAAGGTAAGAACATCGTAGCAGTAGGTATGTCAGACTGTCCACACAATACAGAAGCTTTCTTCGCTTCAGGACTTATAAAACACACACCCACACATGCCCAGCTGTAAGATTTGGAACCTTCTCTGCTTTTGAATGACTCATTGCGCAATACAGATTGTTGACAAAGGTGGAATCTGTTCAGAAATGCACTGTCACTCAAAATTATGCATTTCAGGGTCAGCCTGTTCATTTGCAGACAATAAGTCAGAACTAAGTATTTTTCAAGGATCGTATCCTTGGCATGATAAAGATGTCACATGCACATACACACATACCAATGTTTTCCTTTTAGCAGACCAGGAGATGTCTGTCATCTGAATGCAAGCTATGACGGTAGGGTTTGATGGCTGCTGGCATCTTGCCCAAGTACCTGCTTTCCAATTATCAGCAAGCCATTGAAATACACTGGGCATTCTGTCTGAGATGGATCCGGTCTTCACTCAAAGCCAACCTTTGTGTAGTAATCACCTCGCAAGCCCAGGGAACAAAAGCTTGATATTTGCAATGCAGCTCACAGCGTTTGGGTGTTTGTGCCAGCATTGAACATATTTAAAAATATATCCTCTGCAGCCTTTGACAGACAAGAATTTCTGAGAGAATTCACTCCCTTCTGAGAGAAGTGATTCCTTCTCATTTCCATCATAACTGGGTAATCCCATAGTCTGAGATTATACCCTCTGGTCCAATAATATCTTCAGATTGACTCTGTTCAGCTACCTAAAAATACTTCATGTTTCAGAGCCGAGAGTGTAGTGCTGGCAGAGCACCACACTCTGGACTGTGAGCTCCAGCGTCTGCAGTCCTCGCTTTCTCTATGTTTCAATAAGGTTTCTTCCAAAATTTGCAATCTTCTAAATGACAAAGCATATAGGCAACTCAGTCAACCACCTCAAAAGAAAATTCATCCATGCCCAAAATTAGTCTTATGAACCCTCTCTAGATTGCCTCAAATATTTTCCTTTCGAAAAAGGAACCAAATCTGTTCATAATATTATAAGTATGACTCTAAGTATGCTCTGAGTAGTGCCTAGTATATCTTTAAGCAAGACATCCATATTTTTATATTCCATTTCCTTTGAAATGAAGGCCTACATTCCATTGACTTTGTCTATTACCTTCTGAAATGCATGAGGAGGCCAAAATGTTATGCTGTGGCTTCTACATTCTTAACCAATTTAATTACTATTCACCACCTATTTTTATCACGCCCAAGTGCATTTTCCCACATTATATTCAATTTGCACTGGTTGCCTTTTACCTATCCTGCTTTTTAACTCCTCAAAGAATTACAGTAAATTTGTAAGTCATGATTTCACCTTCATGAGGCTATCCTGACTGGATGATATTACGTGTTTCAAAATGCCCTGCGATTACACCCTTTATGATAGACTCTAATACTTTACCAATGACACATGTTCAGCTACCTGACCTAACATGATCTATTGTTTCAATGTTTTCCTATTTGAATACAGATGCTATCTTGGCAGTTTTCCAATTCTCTGGGATTTTTCCAGCATCTAAGGTTGCTTAGATGATTACTGCCTTTGCATCAACTAAATCCATAAGGAATTCCTTTAATATCCCATGATGCAAACTATCAGGTTAAAGGCACTGATCAGCCTTTAATCAGTTTAGTTTCCCGAGTAATTTTTCATTTTTGATTGTTATTATATTTATTTCCTCTCCACGTTTGGTCCTTGATTTTTTTTTGGTATTTTTGGAATCATTTTAGTGTCTTTTACTGTCAAGACCATTGCTGAGTAGTTATTTAGAAATTATGCCTTTTTTTTTTGATTCCCCATTTTTTTTTCATAGCTTCATTCTATGTTTACTTTTTTTTTCAGATTTCAGAAAACTCACACAGTCCATTTTGAGAATACTTGCCAATTTACTCTCAAACTTTATTTTATCTGTCTTTTTATGTTGGTCATTTCAGAAAAAAAGTTGACAATCCTCTGGCTTTTCGGTAATCTTTGCCTCTTTTTTTGTTTTTTTTAAATGCTATCTTTAATGAGTTTATCCCCATCCAAGAATCCTTATTTCTCACTGGATTTTTTTTTTGCTATTTATCATAAACTATTAAAAGTCTGCCGACATTCGTCAACCATCTTCGCAGCTAAACTCCTGCCTCAATCTACTCCAGCCAGCCCTGCCCTCATTCTGCTCTGGGAATGACCCTTATTTAAGGTTAGCACTGTTGTGTCCAATCCTAATTCCTTCCTCCAGGCTATGGCCAGTCTTTTCTAGAAGATCTTCGGATCCAAGATCATCTCTTGCGATTGACCTTATTCCATTTCATACTCACAGAACTACCTCAGCACTGTTCATTTCTTGCCTCTTCTTTCAAAATGTTCCATACACTTAATTAGATTTACTAGCGTGTTGCTGGGTATAGAAGGTTTGAGTTAAAAAGAAAGACTGGATCAGCTGGGATTTGTCTCATTGGAGCATAAGGTTGAGAGATCACCTCATTGAAGTTTATAAAATCATAAGGAGTATAGATAGGATTAATGGTAGTTGTCTTTTCCCTGGGAGGGGGATTTCAAGACTCGGTGGGGCTCATTTTTAGGTGAAAGGAGAGAGATTTAAAAAGACATGAGAAGCAATATTTTTACACAGAGGGTGGTTCATGTGTGTAATGAACTTACTGAGAAAGTGATGGATATTGGTATAATTACAACATTTTAAAGATTATTGGATAATTACATGAATGAGATGGTTTGAAGGGATGTGGGCCAAGAGCAGGCAGGTGGGACTAGTTTAGTTTCAGATTATGTTTGGCATGGACTGGTTGGACCAAAGAGTCTGTTTCTGTGCTGCATGACTCTGACTCTGCGACTCCATGTTGACCTTGGAACCATGTCATCATCGTCCTATACGGTCATTTCATAATCCCATAAATTCATACCCAAGAGGGAACAGTATCTATCCCCCTAATTACACTGTCCCTCTATTATTTCCTTCCCCCCCCCCGCCCCCTGCTCAAATACCTCCCTGTATCATGATGCTCTGGTAAGTTTATCCATATTCCCTGTAGTCCTCTTGCTTGTTCACACAGCATGCAGGAAAATTATAACTGTTGTGGCACGGTCAGGGCAAGTCGCCTCAAATGATCCCTGGAGGCCCTATGCCAACCTCACCCGCAGTCACACCCTCCAGTCATTGATCAGACTCGAAATTTAATTTTGAATTACTAAGTCTGAACGGTGTGACTGGCTCCTGTTGCAAATGTTCCAGATAGCCTTCCTCCTCTCTAATATCGGTTGGTATGTCCAACTCACACTCTGGCTCCTCAACTTAGATTTGAAATTGCTCGAGCTGCAAATACTTCCTAAAGATGCATTCGCTTCATGTTCAGTAACACAACATCTGTACATATTAGCATTATCATATTTTTTTCAATTAATTATGCTATACTCCCTGTACTTTAGAGTTTATGATAACTACTTAAAAACTGTATCAACCTGACATTTGACAAGGCTTTCAAGAAAAAATGAGAGCTAGACACAAACTGAGTTACTTGATTTAAGGACAACAAATATTCACCATTCTGATTCATGAACTGTTCCTTTCCTGGCATGTATCCCATTATAGTTCATGCTTTCTCTCTGCTGCTGGTCTCAGTGCAGGTCAGCCTCTTAATCTGCTCCTTTTATACTGTAAACATTACTTCATGCAGCAAACATCACTGAGAGTCAAAGAGATATACAGCACAGAAACAGACCCTTCGGTCCAACTCGACCAGATATCCTAATCTCGTCCAATATTTGATCCCTCTAAACTCTTCCTCTTCATGTGCCCATCCATATACCTTTTAAATGTTGTAATTGTATCAAGCTCTACCACCTCCTCTGGCAGCTCATTCCATACACTTATAAAAATCACATATCAGTTTGCAGTACAACAGGTTTATTTGAAAGTACAAGCTTTTGGAGCACTGCTCCTTCAGCAGGTAGCTAATGAGGCAGGATCATAGGACATAGAATTTATCATTTAAAATCCAAGTGTCATTCAACTGATGTAATGCATTGAATAAATCTAGATTGCTGTTAAGTATTTAATCACTTAGAATGGGTTTGTAGGTTCCAAATGATTAATATGTAAGTCCCAGAATGTCTTTCAAGTCACATTCCTGAGACAACTTAAGGTTTTATCATTATTTAAAAAAGTGACATCTCAACTCAGACAATGTGTTAAAGGTGTGAGGTTAGAGTCTGTCTGTCTCTAACTTGAGTCAAACTGGTTCTATTTCCAAAGTAGTAATTTATAAAATGTCACATGGACTGACTGCAAACAGATCGTGTGCTTTTTGAACAAAATAGAATGTATCTGCAAATACAAATCTGCAAACACTAGCCTCAGCACAAAAATGTTTTCCCTGAGGTCTCTTTTAAATCTTTCCCATCTCACCTATACCCTCCAGTTTTGGACACCCTAGCCTGGGAAAAAAGACCTTGGCTATTCACCTTATCCATGTCCCTCATGATTTTATAAATCAATAGAAAGTCATCCCTTGGCCTCCAACGCTCCAGGGAACAGTACCCCAGCCTATTCAGGCTCTCTCTATACCTCAAACCCTCCAACCCCTGCAACATTTTACTAAATATTTTCTGAATCCTTTCAAGTTTCATAACATCCTTCTCATAGCAGGGTGACCAGAATTGAACGCAGTATTCCAAATGGAGTCTAACCAATGTCCTGTACAGTCGCAATATGACCCTCAAACTGCTACACTCAATGCTCTGACCAATAAAGTCAATGGGACTTTGTCAGAGTTAGCCGACAGAAACTTAGATGGCAACAAGGTTTTATGTGTACAATACAGCAGCACGGCCAGGAATACATTGGAATGACCAAGTCTTGGAGGAGCGAGGGCAAAGATGATGGTTTCAGCAGCTACAAAACAGTTAAGGCAGAGCCACAGATAGGGCTTTTGCAAAGATGGTCACAGCCAGACTTCTTGTTGACGTGGAAATAGCTTCCAAAACGCACTGATATGAATCTTTGGGGGATTGTAAGACATCTTGCCCTTGATAGCATAGTGTCAACATTTGTCATTGATGAAATAGTTGAATTTTGTCTTGCAATTTTTCTACAATATTTCACATTGATTACCAACCCTAGATATGCAGGGATATGTCTTTAAGAAGAGATACAGCTGATGGTAAGAAAAGGAACTAAGCAACTAGAAATGAGCAAGTGTCAGTCCCTTCAAGAGAGACATCCGATCAATGAACAATGGCCAATGTGGGATGAAAAAATTCCAAATATATTGCAAATATTGGCGGTCTCACTCTGTGCAGACTGTCTTTGCTGTCATTTTCAACTTTGTATTTCACATTGAACAGCAGGCACGAAACACAATGGTCCTTCAGAAGGCAGAGGTCCTTCAGAAGGCAGAATGCCAAATAAGGCGTGGGGCTGGAAATGATTACGTACACTAATTTCGGGAACTGCATGGTAACCCTGGTATTGGAGAGCTGGATTCTGGGAGCGGTAGTTTGCAAAATGCTTCTGTCACTTCCCTTATGTCAGCACACAAAACACTACAACTCCCAGAAGCTGTTGTAGGAGTGAGGAGTTCTCGTTCCAGAGAATCTGCAGGACAACCACTTCTCAAAATTCAGCAGCTCACCTTCATTTGTGGGTATTTTTTTGTAAAAATAATGTGACCAAGCGCGAAGGAAGAATTGGAGTTCATGGATAGTTTCAGAGGAGGAGGTGGAATAGTGGGAGGAGATCAAAATCGAGGCCAGGAGCATTACGATTCAACCATTATCTTGCACTGGTGCAGTAGAGGGACAATGTTTAAGTGTGACAGGAAACTGCTGGCACTGGTCAGTGCCCACTGCCACGCAAATTAATTGATGACAACTTGTTGGACCTTGGACAGCACGTCATCGACCTGCCTTAAGCACATTATCTCCCTGGCATCTTCTCCCCAACCCCAACAAGTAACCACTCCTTGAGTGAATGCCATTAAAAAAATTTATCGAGGAACTTGGGTTTCTTCCCTTCTCTGGTTTGCTTTCCTCCCCACCCCCCCCCCCACCCCCACAAACACACGCATTGTTTGCAACTCCATATCACACCTCGATTGTAATCTAACCACAACTGCCACCTGCAAACTACAAGTTTCCAAATTCATCCATCTCAAGAAAATAATGAGGGCCATGACAGCACTATTCCGCACATTTTCCTCCAAACCTGCATTGTACTCTGCTTGAGAATGTGCATGGGTGTTCGGGGGTGTGTGTGTGTGTGTGGTGAGGGTCCGTTTCACCAGCACCTTATGTTGCTATTTGTGTCAAAGAGCAAAACTGCAACTTTGTGCATTTTCCAGAGATGAATGCATGACTGCAACAAATGATAGTACGTAGCCTTGTGTCACACAGTGGGTCGGGGGGAACAAAAAAATACACAGATTATTCGTTTTTTTGCAAAAAGAAGATAAACTGCTCTGAGAATGCGGAACAGGGAGTGGTTAAGGTGAATGAATGACGCATTTGAGGGAGAAAGTTTTGCAAAGAGGCGAGGCAAGAGTGGGGGGCGGGTGGTGGAGAGAACAAAAACAACACATCGACTGAAGGTCACGTTGAAAGGGAATAAGCCAGAAAACACTTGAAATGCTCAGCCGGTCAGGCTGCACCGCAGAGGGTGGTGGGGGGCTGAGTATTTCCAGCATCCTCTGCTTACACTTGACGTGAGCAACACCGGCCAAAAAAAAAGTTGCACTTTTGCTGAGCAAATGGGAGCAACGCCAGCGAGTGGAGGAAGGCGGCGTCAAGCAGACGCGGCAGCATCGATGCGGTGGGCCGAATGGCCCTGCGCTGCACGCCAGGAAGACGAGATGTTTCAGATTCCACGCGTCCTTGCAATAAAAGACCTCCCCCGACACACAATAATGACAGCTAGCCAGCCCATGAGAGACGGTGGGATTTGGACAGGGGAACAAAACCACCCCCCAAAAATTAATCCGCATTTATGCTTCGTAAAACATTCGGTTCAAAGCACCAATCGGGAAAGCATTGAGGAAAGGAGGGGGTGAGGGGTGCAGGAGAAATTGCAATGAAATTATAAAGGGGAGGGAGAAAGGCTGGGCTGGGAGGTGGGGTCAGAAACAACACGGAATTGGATTTCTCTTATTGCCGCAAAGTGGAAACTGGGGCCAAAATTGCCCTGCGCAGGTCAGGTGCAGGACTGGAAAAACACACACACAGGGACAGAAAAAATCCAGATCAACCAGAATGCTTCAGAGTGTCAGAGCTTCAGTTCCGGAGTAAAGAGGCGATGAGCAGGTCATTAAACATCATCTTGTGATCTTGCTTATTCCATTTTGACGCGATCGATTGAGGATCTGAGGAGGAGGCAGTGGGTAGGGAGGAGGAGGGTGGGGGGCTAAAAAGCACACACGTAACACACACAAAAACAAAACTGGTGGTGATCGCCTTTCTGTCGCGGTGTGTCTGTGCTTTCGTTTTCGTTGCATTGGCTGGTGCGGACGCGTTCGATTTATTTATTTTATTTATTTCTCTATCTGTCTGTCATCCCTTTTCCACCCCCTTCTCTCTTTGCTGTGCATTTTCTAGTTGGGAGACTGGGGCGACTCAGCTGTTACAACATCGCCGCGCTGGGCAGGGCAAAGCTGAGATCGACGTCCCACGCCACGAACTGCACTGACTTTCTGCCAACTGTTATCTCCTCTGCAACCCCCTCCTGAAGCGAGAGAGAGAGAGACACAGAGAGGGGGGGTTGAGAGAAAGGCAAAAAAAAACCCTCCCCCCCCCCCCCCCCCTTTGCCAATCCAGACATGCTCCAGAATGACACTAAAAGGCAACCAGTTTGCTGCCCCTATCTGGAGCAAAACCTGGAGTCCTTGAAAAGTCCTGAGGTCAACAGCGGCGATGGGTCCACCTCCTCCTCCTCCTCCTCCCAGCTCGACTGCCCGCCTGCCCCGGCCAGCTTGGTTCTGCAAGAGCAAGGAGGCAGCACTTCGACACTTAACGCTCTGGGATGGTCCACTAGCCAGTCCGGTGAGGAAAGCCTTCTCCAGCAAGGAGTCCTGCCGACTGCCATGTTGCTACCCAAAATGGTGCACCTGGGGCCCCTCTTTGGAGGGACTTTCCCCTCGGTGCAGCAGATGGGGCTGGCGCAGCAGCACAGGAGATCGCCTCTAGGGCACCACCCTCACCAAGGCACCAACACCACCACCTCCGCCTCCCAAAGGAATAGCTACAGCCTGCAGCAGCAGCAGCAGACCTTCAGGGCTCTGAACTGGGGCAGCCATCAACAGCAGACCGGAGGAGGGAGTGGCGGCTGGGGCAGTGTCAGCAATAACTGCGGGAGGGGACTGAGAAGGTCAGCCGGAGTAATGGGCATCTCGAACTCCATTCCTTCCTGCTCCTCCAAGAGGTCCTATTCCAGTCACATGATGGTGCCTCCAAAACTGAACAGGGGCCGCCCGGCATTCGCTTCGAAACCGTGGATGGAAGAGAACCCGTTGAGGACAGATGGCAACAGCAACTGGCTGCCTCACCATCAGGTAAGCCATGATTTACAGTTTGTAAATTTAACAGTATGGTGCAAGTATCTGTGATTTGTTTTCAACATAACAAGAAAGAGGGGCAACAGGGGGTCATATGGTCCTTTGAACCTGTTCCTCCACCTGTCTCATTTGGATGACTGAAATATTTTCGTGTTCACATCCGTAACCTTATGGAATGTCGGGCTAGTTTTGCTTATCTTCTTTGGGAGGACAAAGCATCACCCTAGCAATAGTCCAGTGAGCTATGATTGATTTGGGGAGGTGATGGCACAGTGGTATGGATGGACTGTTAATCCACAGAGCCAGATCATGTTTGGGGAGCCCCGGTTTGAATCCCACCACAGCAGAGGGAGGATTCTGAATTTGAAGAAAGTAATCTGGATTTAAGAGTCTCGTGATGACCAGAGTCCATTGTCAATTGTCGGAAAAACCCATCTGGTTTACTAGTGTTCTTTTGGGAAGAAAACTGCCATCCACACTGACAGGCCTGACCAACAGGTGACTCGAGACCCACAGCCTTTTTGGCAATTAGGGATGGACAATAAACGTTGCTTAGCCAGTGGCACCCTCACACTCAGTGAATGAATAAAGAAAAAAAATTCTCTCCAAGGTCTGCACATCTTTACTTAAGGCCTCATGAGAAATGATCATCTCCAGTCACCTGAAGTAGATGAGTGAGTTAATGCAGTGCTTGGTGTGGGATGCGCAGATGTGGGGTTTCAACTTGATCTCTCGTGTGCAGCATAGCTGGGGCACAGAAAATAAGAGCAGGGGGTCACATGAGTTCCATGTTCAACATGAAAAGGCAACAACGTGACTGTCGCATGGACTGCAGTAAACATTCAACCAATCTTCCTTCAGTTATACACACACACATTTTGTTCTATTGCTTCTCCTGAATTTAATATGCTATTGCTTCACCACCTTCCATAATATCCTCCACCCATCCAATTCTGGGTTCTCTGGCCTCCCTGATTTTCATTAGTGGCGTGTTTCCATCATCCAAGGCCTTCATCTCTGGAAATACCTCTCTTATCTGCTCTCTCTTTATCTCTCTCTTTCTTCACCTTCACGACATTGCTTAAAATCCACCTCGTTGACCTAACTTTTAGTCCGATATCTCCATTTCTGACTCTGCCCTCACAATTCTATAACGTTGGGTTCCTGCAAAGACAGATCCGAATGTTTTCCTATTTGAAAACTGCCACATAGATGTACAGCATGGAAATGGACCCTTCGATCCAACTTGTCCATGCCGACCAGATATGCCAACCCAATCTAGTCCCACGTGCTAGCATGGTGGCTCAGTGGTCAGCACTGCTGCCTCACAGCGCCAGGAACCCGGATTCAGTTCCTGCCTCAGATAACTGTCTGTGTAGAGTTTGCACATTCTCCCTGTGTGGGTTTCTTCCGGGTGCTCCGATTTCCTCCCACAGTCCGAAGGTGTGTAAGTTAGGTGACTTGGCCATGCTAGATTGCCCATTGTGTTAGGTGCATTTGTCAGGGGTAAATGTAGAGGAATGGGTCGGTGTGGACTTGTTGGGCCGAAGCGCCTGTTTCCACATTGTAGGGAATGTAATCTAATCATATCCCTCCAAATCCTTCCTATTCACATACCCATCCAGATGCCTTTTAAATATTGCAACTGTACCAGTCTCCACCACTTCCTCTGGCAGCTCATTCCTACAAGTACCACTCTTTGTGTGAAAAAGTTGCCCCTTTGGTATCTTTTATATCGTTCCCCTCTCACCCTAAACCTATGATCTCCAGTTCTGAACTACCCGACCCCAGAGAAAACACTTTGTCTGTTTACCCTATCCATGGCCCCTCATGATTTTATAAACCTCCATAAGGTCACCCCTCAGCCTCCAATGCTCCAAGGAAAACAGCCCCAGCCCATTCAGCCTCTCCCTATAGCTCAAATCATCCAACCCTGGCAACATCTTATAATCTTTTCTGAACCCTTTCACGTTTCACAACATCCTTCACTATCCTATCTATCTGTGACTCTATTTTCAAGGAGCAATGAACCTGCACTCCAAGGTCCCTTTGTTGAGCAACACTCCCTAGGACCTGACCATTAAGTGTATAAGTCCTGTTAAGATTTGCTTTCCCAAAATGCATCACCTCGCATTTATCTAAATTAAACTCCATCTGCCACCACTCAGCCCATTGGCCCATCTGATCAAGACACCGTTGTAATCTGAGGTAAGCTTCTTCACTGTCCAAAATACCTCCAATTTGGTGTCATCTGCAAACTTACTAACTGTACCTCTAATGCTCACATCCAAATCATTTACATAAACGACGAAAAGTAGTGGACTCAGCACCGATCCTTGTGGCACTCCATTGGCCACAGGCCTCCAGTCTGAAAAACAACCCCCCACCATCACCCTCTGTCTTTTACCTTTTGAGCCAGTTCTGTATCCAAATGGCTAGTTCTCCATGAGATCTAACCTTGCTAACCAGACTCCCATGGGGAACTTTGTCGAACGCCTCACTGAAGTCCACACAGATCATGTCTACTGCTCTGCCCTCATCAATCCTCTTTGCTACTTCTTTAAAAAAATCAAATTTGTGAGACATCATTTCCCACGCACAAAACCATGTCGACTATCCCTTATCAGTCCTCATCTTTCCAAAAACATCCTGTCCCTCAGGATTGCCTCCAACAACTTGCCCACCACCAACATCAGGCTTACCTGTCCACAATTCCCTGGCTTGTCCTTAGCATATTTCTTAAATAGTGGCACCATGTTCGCCAATCTCCAGTCTTCTGACACCTCACCTGTGACTATTGATGATACAAATATCTCAGCGGGGGCCCAGCAATGATTTCCCTATCTTCCCACAGAGTTCGAGGGTACACCTGATCAGGTCCTGGGGATTTTGCTATTTGTATGCATTTCAAGACATTCAACACTTCCTCCTCTATAATATGGAAAACTTTCAAGATGGCACCATCTATTTCCCTACATTCTATATCTTCCATACGAATGCAGATTGTTGCTTTTATGGTTTCCAAAAATAAAACCCAAGGCCACATCAATCAACACAATTGACTAGGTGTTTACAATAGTCAGTAGCAGAGGGTAGCTATGTTTATCCTTCAGATTTAGCCCAATTTCTTTCCAAAACACATACCTGTATCATTTTTGTTCTGCAAGGCATGTAAGGCTTGACAAGTATCTTTGGGTGTCCTTCAGATTTGCATCTTTGCATTTTCCTGTCTGCAGGAGAGGGTTGCAGGATTTCATTTGGCATATTTCTGAATCCAGGGCATTGATTTATCTGGTGTTTTGAAGGCCTGAAGCCGTGACATTAAACTGCAGTGAGATATCAATCTGTCAAATTGAGGTGGCGGGAAACCAATCAAGGGTGACACAGTTTCTCGATTGTAGGTCACGCTCAACTTGTGGAAGAGTAGCCTGAATTAGCAAAAGAACTGGCACAACTGCAGTTCATTTGCAGAAGCAGTGGAGTTGTGGTCCTTTTTCAGTTCGAATGCCATTGATGATGTAATGAAATTGAGGATGTGGTGATTGATGATTAACAAAAGAGATTGTACCCCATCAAGATAGAACCCTTTCATTAAGAGGGAAAATAAGGCAGAAAGGAGGATAATGGCGAACACTCAACATTGCCAAATTTAAGTTAGGTAGCTGAGAAAAGCCTAAGTTCCTACAGTGATAAAACTGCTCATTGCACTTTACTTGAAAGTCCTTGCAAGTCTTTTGAAAAGGAGAGCTTCAATTGTAACTTGTGGATTTCGCGGGCAGCGTCATTTTCAGTTTGAATTTGAGTCTTGAAATAGGAATGCCTTTTTTCATCTCTGCATAGATGCTGCCTGACCTGTTGGGTATCTCCAATGTTTATTTTTAGTTTAGATTTCCAGCATCTGCTGGAAATAAAATAGTGACATTTTGGCAATGTGTTTCATAATGGGACAGGAGGTGTGTGACTCGTACCTGCCAGTGCTCCTAATTTGACTTGCAGCCTTTGTTATCTTTTCCTCCTATCTATTGTGTGATATATGGAGGCAGACAGCTAAACAGCCAGTGCATTGACCAAAGATCCCTCGCTTCATGCTAGATGGCAAATTTGCTGAGTGTTGGTTCAAGGCACTGAACCCAATTCTTGGCATGGTGGAGATCACTGGTTAAGAATTTTGAACAGGAGTCTTGTCATTCCCCACTCTGCCACTTGCTTCCAGTATGTGGACACTGAGATTGTTTGTCAACTGAACTTCAGTGACCACTCATCCTTTGTAAGAGGAGGCAAGACTGAACCTATGACCTACTGCACTGTACAATGCATTTGATGAAACAACTCCCACAGTTTGAAGGCAGATTTTTTTCATGTGTCTTGGAACAGAGTTTTCCAGACAGTGAGTTTACGTCAGTGATTCTCTGTGACGATGCCTTCAGCTTTAGAATTCCCTCTCTCAACCCTTTATCCTCCCTTTGTCTCTCCTTCTTTAAGACTTGCTTAACATTTACAAAGTTGGCCATGCTTTTGGTCAGCTGTCCTCGTATATCTCCTTAAGTGTGTTACTGTCAGATTCCGCTCCTTTGAAGCATCCAGAGATATTTTACTGTCTTAAATGAAGTACATAAATACAAGATGTTGTTGCTCTTTGAAGTCATTGTATTTTTTTTCATTACACATTATCTTGTGTGATGTGTGGGTTGCTAACTCTGGATTTCTGGTGACTCTGCACTTGGAGTGGGATGACTGATAATCGGGGTGGAAGGACCTTGTTTGAACCTGGTCCTTTTGGGAAAAAAAAGGTTGCATTTTAATTGCATTATTTTTCCCCTGACCTTTGAGTGTCCAGTACTGCCTTACAGCCAATTGAATATCTTGGTTTTGAGACCATCTTGTGTGAAGCGATGTGTTCTCAGCCAGTTTCCATGAACAGGACTGTAACCGTGACGGGATAGTCGGTTTCGAGAATGCAAATTGAGAGATAAATATTGAGGGCTTATCTGTGGAACAGGACGCAAGTTCTTTGGTGTTCACTTGAGAGGACAGACTGGCGCCTCGGATATTATCTGACCAGAAAGACAGCACCTAAGACACTAGTTGCATTGTGGCAGGGGGAGGAGAAATAACGAGTCCTGAACACACGGATTGCATTTGGGCAGTCTGTAACAAATGGCAGATTACATGAATAAAGTACAGCCCCCCCCCCCCCCCATTCCACGATTATGTTCATTGCACACCGTGTCCGTCTATGCTCTTATTGCCTTTGGAGCGCGGTGTACACGATAGGGGGTACTGTGCTTTATTTCCCCATCCAACTCCATGTTGATTCAATCCCTTTTTGCTCTTCCTATTCTCCCCCCGCTGCTTCAACTTTGATGGCTTGCATTGCTTGTAAATAGGAGAAGGTGAGGACTGCAGATGTTGGAGATCAGAGCTGAAAAATGTGTTGTTGGAAAAGCGCAGCAGGTCAGGCAGCAACCAAGGAGCAGGAAAATCGACGTTTCGGGTCTAAGCCCTTCAGGAATGAGGAAGATGTGCCAAGCAGGCTAAGATAAAAGGTAGGAAGGAGGGACTTGGGGGTGGGGCGTTGGGAATGTGATAGGTGGAAAGAGGTTAAGGTGAGGGTGATAGGCCGGGGTGGGGGCGGAGAGGTCGGGAAGATGATTGCAGGTCAAGAAGGCGGTGCTGAGTCCGAGGGTTGGGACTGAGATAAGGTGGGGGGAGGGGAAATGAGGAAACTGGAGAAATCTGCATTCATCCCTTGTGGTTGGAGGGTTCCTAGGCGGACATTGAGGCGCTCTTCCTCCAGCCGTCGTGTTGCTATGGTCTGGTGGTAGAGGAGTCCAAGGACCTGCATGTCCTTGGTGGAGTGGGAGGGGGAGTTGAAGTGTTCAACCACGGGGTGGTTGGGTTGATTGGTGCGGGTGTCCCAGAGGTGTTCTCTGAAACGTTCTGCAAGTAGGCGGCCTGTCTCCCCAATGTAGTGGAGGCCACATCGGGTGCAGCGGATGCAGTAAATGATGTGTGTGGAGGTGCAGGTGAATTTGTGACGGATATGGAAAGATCCCTTGGGGCCTTGGAGGGAAGTGAGGGGGGACGTGTGGGCGCAAGTTTTGCATTTCTTGCGGTTGCAGGGGAAGGTGCCGGGAGTAGAGGTTAGGTTAGTGGTCCTTGGCCTCCTCCACCGCCAGACCATGGTAACATGACGCTTGGAGGAAGAGCGCCTCATCTTCCGCCTAGGAACCCTCCAACCACAAGTGATGAATGCAGATTTCTCCAGCTTCCTCATTTCCCCTCCCCCCACCTTATCTCAGTCCCAACCCTCGGACTCAGCACCGCCTTCTTGACCTGCAATCTTCTTCCCGACTTCTCCGGCCGATCACCCTCACCTTAACCTCCTTCCACCTATCGCATTCCCAATGTCCCTCCCCCAAGTCCCTCCTCCCTATCTTTTATCTTAGCCCGCTTGGCACACCTTCCTCATTCCTGAAGAAGGGCTTATGCCCGAAACGTCGATTCTCCTGCTCCTTGGATGCTGGTTGACCTGCTGCGCTTTTCCAGCAACACATTTTTCAGCATTGCTTGTAAATATTCCATTAGCTACATTGCATAGCGATGGTTAATAGCTTTTAAAACAAAAATTGTCACAGTGATTTTAATGTGGTATGGTCATTCTGTTGTGCATAATGGCACTCGTGGGTTGCAAAAAAGAAACATAAAAGCAACTGCAGCCTCAGATATTTGTGGGAATAAATGCAGAGAGGTGCAGGAGGAACTTGGAAGTTTGCCTGTAAACCTGC
The DNA here is from genome assembly GCF_020745735.1 of Hemiscyllium ocellatum. NCBI lineage: Eukaryota > Metazoa > Chordata > Chondrichthyes > Orectolobiformes > Hemiscylliidae > Hemiscyllium > Hemiscyllium ocellatum. Next base: position 14,822,042 of record NC_083448.1, read on the forward strand.
CTTTCCAATGAACTTGGTGATTAAGGTGTTAAGGCCAACTGCACGGAAGCAGGAACATTTTCTTTCAGAAAAAATTAACATGAGGATTGCATATTTATTGGATGCAGTATCTTGCCAGAAATCTGAAGGTCAGAGAAAATTTTCTATTGCTCATGTACCAGCATCCAGGGAGTTGGGAAACACAGGTGCTCATTGATGTGTGTCTGAAGGTGAGGAAAGGACTGTTTTTCTGCAGTGAATCATGTGGCCCATAAAGCTCACATGTCGTGCTGCTTGTGACAGCCCAAGTAACTCTGGGTGGTCCAGAATGCACTATGTTGGATCCCTGGGCCAGCGAGTAGGTCAGCTCTGTTTCTGATCTCCGTCCTGTCACTGCTTTCAGAAGCACTGTTGAGGGCCACTTTGGGTTTGGCTGTGATGCATCTGCTGGATGAATAGCCAGTTGCTGATGATTATCTTTCAACTCAAGTGTCAGTTTGCACCATTGGGCTGCTGTGTAGATCTTAGATATTTTTGCTACCACCATTTGCTTCCAATTCCCCTTGTCCTCCGTCTTGCCAATTAGGTCTTATCCATGTGTTTAAATCCCTCTGTGGCTTCTATCCTGCCTATTTCTGTAACCTTGTTCACACTTTATAATGCTGAAAGAAATGAGCAGTCTACCATCTCTTGACCTTTGTGGGTTAGCTAATTGATCTGACCCATGGTTTGTATCTCTGCTTTCATCCACTTTTGATCCCCCAAGCTCTGGTGAACTCCCCCAAATCACTTCTGGCCCTACTCCCAAGCATCTCCTCCTCTTTTCCCTCCCCCGTCCTCCTCTTTTCCCCTCCCCGTCCTCCTCCTCTTCCCCCCTCCCCGTCCTCCTCTTCCTCCCCCCTCCCCGTCCTCCTCTTCCTCCCCCCTCCCCGTCCTCCTCTTCCTCCCCCTCCCCGTCCTCCTCTTTTTTCACCCCTCCTCCCTCCCCGTTCTTCCCCACTTCTCTCCCCTTCTTCTCTTCCTCTTCCCCCCCCCCCCCCCCCCCCCCCCCCCCCCCCCATCTCCAATCATGAAAATACTGTTTAAAACGTGCTCCTTATACAATCAAACATTTGGTCGTTTGTCAAAATATCTCATGTGGCTTGGTGTTAATTTTTGTTTCACGACACACCTCTCTGTGAAGTGTCATGGGATGTTTAAATTCCATGAGCGAGATAAATCAAAATTGTCATATCTTCTTTCTTTCTGCTGAAGTTCAATATCACTCAGAGCAGTTACCCACTGATGTGGCAACACATGATCATTCAGAAGTCATTCCCTCGACTGAGTCTGGGACACTGTGCCTAGGGTTTCTCACTTCCTAAATCCGAGAATGGACTGCAGACTAAATTGTCTCTCCTCAGAAGCAGATAACATAGTTATCTCACATGAAGCAATTGGAAATGCTTGCAAGTGAATTAATCAGTGTTTGACATCACAGCCAAGGTCATGCAGCCTAAATCTAGGCCTTCAAATGAATATTTGGTTGTGTTTGTAATAAAACTTAGAGCTTCCTGTGCTAAAACTGTTGAAAATGTCTGCATTATACAGAGCTGCCAACACTGGATAAATTCTTGGTTTGATATTTTCACTTGTCAGCAGCCCGCTCGAGACGTTGATTGGAGCCAAAAGCTTTTTTTTAAACAGCAAATGTGGCAGCCACATGAGATTTAAAAGGGAATTGCTGCTTATTTAGAATGGAAGAGTTAATCATTTGAAGGCAAGTTGTGTTTGAGAGTGTTTCATTGTCAGTTGGGAGATTTTGCCTGGTTGGGTTGGTGAAGTTGGGCGGGGGGGAGAATATAATAAACCGTGCCATGTTAACTTGCAGAAGGTGTTTGATCACATGTCCCACAGGAGTCCAGTTGGCAAAACTTGGGCAGACGGCAGGAGGGCAAATGCAACAGCATGGAAACAAAGTTGGCTGGCAGACAGGAAACTAAGTTGGAGCAAACAGGTATTGCTCAGAATGGTTTAAAGCAAGGAAGAGCCTGCATTCGCATGGCGTCTTTGACAACTTTGTGCTTTCAGAATGCTTTACATCCAATCGAGTGTTTTTTGAAGTGTACACTCACTGTTCACACACAGCAATTGGCCAAATAATCTGTTTTAGTGGTGATGATTGAGGGACAGGCATTGGTCACTGGCTGATGTGGAGGTATGGTGTTGGACCAGGGTGAACAAAGTCAAATTCACATGATACCAGCTCTTATTCCAACACATCATTGTGATTTCAGCTAAAGCTGTTGGATTATCACCTGGTGTTATATGACTTGTGACTTAAGTGACTGCATGAAGGATATACTGCCAGCACCCTTGTCTTTGTAACAGTTTCATGACTTTTTGTTTTTTATATATAGGTCCACCTGAGAGTCCAGATGGTTTTATATCTAAAGTAAAAGAAAGCGTATCCAGTTCTGCACTACAGTATTTGCCAAAACTTTGTGCTGGAATGGCTGGGTGTACATATCCATACAGTACAATTCATGAATTATTTGAATTCAGGCTATTTAATCAGGGGGATGCAGGGCCAAAGCAGACCTGTTGTCTTGTAATGCTGAGAGGATTATTAGTATAACAGTCAGATAGATGCCAATCCAGCTCCTTATTGAGAAATGCAGACAATTGATGCGTTGGTTGAAAAAAAAATCAAGTCAGAATATTTTCTCAGAATTTGGAATGAAAAGCATGCCAGAGACAGCTAAACAGACAATCGAGTTCTGCATGATTCGTGAGCATTTTATCGCCAATTGTTACAATCCGTGCATTGGAAATCAACCTAACCAAATTTACTGAATCACCCCCAAATGAAGACATTGGCAACAGGGTTCCACTGTTAATTCAAACAGAGTTCGAACCAACACTCAGATTTGTAGAACTAGCAGGTCAAGGACATTTCCAACAATAAGACAAATTTCACTTTAAATTCTCTTGTCCACAGAACAAAGCTGGGTCTTGTGCAACCACAAGCCCTCACAATGTCCCATGCACAAAAATGACATCATGTAACTGTACAGATCGACAGAGTGCTGCACTTTAATCAAGAGGATACATGAGTCTTAACTGACAATAGCTTTCACCATTTAAATTTCACTGGTACAATTACCATTAGCAAGGCACCCTTGTATATATCCTCTCTGACTTTGGTCATGATGCCGGAATAGGATTTGACCACTTAGAGTCACCGAGTCATTTTTCATGTAAATACACCCTTTAGTCCAACTAGTCCAAGTCAACCATGTTCCCAAACTAAACTAGTCGCACATGCCTGTGTTTCGCCCATATCATTCCAAATTGTTCCCACTTGTGTTTTGATCCAAATATTGTTGAAATGTTGTGACTGTTTCTGCATTCACCACTTCCTTTGGTAATTCATTTCCACACACCAATCACACTTTGTGCCCCTCATATCCTTTCTAAAACGTTTTTTCCTCTCCCCTTAAAGATATGCCCCCTGGTTTAGAACTCCCCCACCCGAGGGAAAAGACCCTTGCTATTCACCTTATCTCTGCCCCTCAGGATTTTATAAACCTCATTATGGTCACTCCTCAATCTCTTACACTCCAGTGAAAAACATCCCAGCCTTTACAGCCTGTGTTATAACTCAAACCCTTCATTCCTGGCTACATCTTGGTAAATCTATTCTGAACCCTCTCCAATTTAATAGTATCCTTCCTAAAGCGGGGCAATCAAAAGGGCAGAAAGTAGTCCAGAAGAGGCGTCATCCATGTCCTGTACAACCTCCGTATGATGTCTCAACTCGTGTACTCAAAGGTTTGAGCAATGAAGCCAAGCGAAAACACCCAGCTTTTTCGTGTCTTGAGTTTTTCTTGCGCAGTTTTGCAGCTTGGAAGAAATTTTCTGTGTTCCCTCTCCTGTTTCTGATTGGTTGCACTCGGCTTCTGTGTGCTGATGGCCTTAACTCGCCGGCTCCTCTGGTCACAGTTCTCCTTTGTGTCTGAAAGGCACATAGCCTTTTGCTTAATTTCCTTCCTGTCAGTACTGTGTGCAGGTCAAAGGCCACCGGGTCAAATGCACCCGTACATAATTTTATACGAAATTTGTAAGTATAAGTGAGCTCTTGTAAATTGTCCATTTATAAAACTTCTTTTGAAACATTAACATGGATGACAGATGTCGCATAAATAAATCACCAATTTTCCAAACAAACAAGTCAAACGTGGTGACACGGTTAAGTACTGTTGAAGTAAAGGCACGATTGCAATGTAGGAAATGCTACAATCCGTCTACACGTGGTAAGCTATCAAACAACAGTGTGATCATGACAACATCATTTGTTTTTTCTGTTGGATAAAGCGTGGAGATAACATGAGGAATTGGCTATTTAAATTGCTCTGATGCTTTGCTTTTCTCCATTCCTCAGTTGATGGAGAAAAGACCCATTTCATCCCTCATTTCATTACCTTGCAGAGAGCATTTAAGGAGCAGGAGAGTCAACGTTTTGAGCATAAGCTCTTGATCAGGACTGTGCTAAAGTTGTCCAGGATAAGTCATGGCGAAGAGTTTGGAATGATCGCTTCTGGGAGGTGCCTGCATTCAGGCCAAAGTCAGTGAGGCTGTCGACCATCAGTCCTTGGGTGTGTTACTGGGGATAGTGATCCGATACGAATAGAGACTTGAGGTATGGGAGACTTGAGGTTTTTTGTAATGACCACCAGGTTTTGGAAGCAGAGTTGGAATTCCCTGCAGTTGACGTGTGTAAAGTAAGAGTACACCCATTTTAAAGGCACGAATGAGAGGGTGACCAAACATTTGGCAGAGGTTTCATGGATGATACCATGCTATGACTATGCAATCAGAATGGTCTGATGGTCTTACTTCAAAGCATTGTGTTTTCCTTTCTTCAAACAGACCTTTACCTTTTCAAAAAGTACAGTTTTCTGACTTGGCCACTCCCTGTGACAAAGCACTGCATGTTCCAGTACATAACTGGGGGAAAAAAAAACAATCTGATTCCGTTTCATTGTTGAAACAAAGGATTGGTGCAGGAACCATGTGTAGAACTGCCTCCCCCCTCTGCTCTATGAGAGGGCCAAATGCATTTTCCTGATGGCTGTTAGCTTCCTCCCACTGAACAAAGCTACACATGCTTGTTGGTATTTCTGTGTTGGCTGTCACCAAAGGGACAGTCAAGAGTGGCATATTGGGTTGTTCCAGGAGTGTGTGTCCTCTGTTTAGCAGCGGTGGTTAGGCAGCAATGTAATGGATTCTGGATCAGTGGTACTGGAAGAGCACAGCAGTTCAGGCAGCATCCAAAGTGCAGCGAAATCGACATTTCGGGCAAAAGCCCTTCATCAGGAATAAAGGCAGTGAGCCTGAAGCGTGGAGAGATAAGCTGGAGGAAGGTGGGGGTGGGGAGAAAGTAGCACAGAGTACAATGGGTGAGTGGGGGAGAGGATGAAGGTGATAGGTCAGGGAGGAGAGGGTGGAGTGGATAGGTGGAAAAGGAGCAAGTTCAGACAAACATGGGGACAAGGCTGAGCTGGAAGTTTGAAACTCGGGTGAGGTGGGGGAAGGGGAAGTGAGGAAACTGTTGGAATGGAATCAGGAAGCAGTGGCTCAGTGGTATTATCATTGGACTGTTAATGCAAACACCCAGATAATGTTATGGGGACCCAGGTTCGAATCCTCAACAGGATCCGTAGCAACCTAACAAAGGAGCAGCACTCTGAAAGCTAGTGTTTCCAAATCAACCTGTTGGACTATAACCACCCCAGTCCAACACCGGCTCCAACACATCATGACAACAATACATAACACAGGAATAACTCCAGTCTCATAATGCTGGCATTGTCTATTGCTGACTCAACTAGAGCTGTAAATGTACTCACTCAGAAATACTATTTCTGCAGTTCAGTGTCACCACGAGTCAAGCACACCATTTGGCTAAAACCTCGGCTTTTTCAGAAGATTTCCTGGAAGCACTGCTCCATTGCACAACTTTGTTCAAGCCTGAGACCATATGATGGGAGAGTTTGGTCTGATGCTTTGGTAACAAGGCCGACATTTCCGGCCCATAGTTTTTCCAAACCACTGTGAGAAGTTTGTTATGTGAGGAGTCATCGGGAGAAAGAAGTACCAATTCCATGATTAGGGTTCGCGAGTCCTGTCCTATTCGCATGTCCCTCAAAGATAGGAGGAGACTGTCCAGACCCTTCAACCTGCTTGGCTTTTCAATAAGAATATGCCTAGGGAGTGACATTGCCCCACATCCTGTCCAATCTTCGTGTAATAAAATCTAAGAGTTTAGGAGTTGAAACTTAAAAATTGATAGGGCATCAACTGCCATTTGTAAATGAAAGTTCCAGGCTTCCACCAATTACCATTTTGTAATTTCATGATTGTAATTTAATTATTATACAATTCTCTTTTGTACGGGAAATAGTGCCTCTGCATGATATCTGCCATTTTACAACTTGAAAATCCTTATCAAATAGCTACTTAAACATTTAATTGCAGACAATTGTTTCTATCCCAAGCCACGTCTTGTTGGTGGCCCAAAAATCCAAGTAGAGATGTCATTAGATGCTCCTGTCGCCCACAATTTCGCTCACCCGGTCCATGCAAAGGGATAGGTTGTGAGGGAACAATCAAGCAAACTTGTGTTAATGCAGCACCTTTTTTTAAAACTGCAAGCACCATTGTCATGTAGAAAGTGCGTGAGCCAGTTTGCACACAGCATCTGTCAAAATACTTCGAGTTAAATGACCAGGTAATCCAACTGTATTTTATCTCCTGTTGGCAGGAATGTATGTAGACCAAGGTATGACCTTGCTTTGCTTAGTGTCCTGAGACCTTTGTCAAACACACTGGAGAGATCAGAGTGTTTCTGGTTAACATCTTATTTGAAGAATGCACTTCCAACAGTACACCTCTCCCTCAGTATTGCGCCAGTGTTTAGTCTGGATTCTTTGCCCAAGTCTCAGGAATGGAACTTAAACTCATGTCTGCCTGAATTCAGTGAGAGTCATTGCAATGGAGCTAGCTCTCTGTAGAGCAATTTGACTCATTCCTATTTAGTTCCTCAACCTCTGTAGTTCTAAAAGTTTCTTTCCCTCAGGTGCTCATCAAGTTTGTATCTTCCAGACAGAGATTTTGTTGAACCTTTGGCTCAGAGACAGAAAATGCTAATGCCTGAAAGCAGCCCGACATTGACTTCTTGACATTAAACAGAGAGACTAGAATAAGAGACAGTTTTAAAATTAGAGGCTTCTTACTTGGGATGACAGTGAGAGAAAAAAAATGTTCTCTTTGTGGTTTGTTTGTGTGTGGTGTTGCCTTCCTTGGAAAGCAGTGGAGGCTGGTTCCTCTGAAGTAACATTAGTTTTTTGATAAGCAAGTGAGTCACGAGTTATCGGGAAAGGGGTATGTGGCATGCTTATGAAATGGAGTTGAGACCATGAGCAAATCTGTCATTATGTTGCTGAATGGCCTCCTCCTGCTCTTCATGCAGGAGGCTGGAAGAACACAGGCAGCATCAGGAAGTGGAGAAGCTAATGTGGAGAAGTGTAACCCGTCTTCAGGACAGTCCTGACGAAGGGTTATACATGAAACTTTGACTTCACCACCTGATGCTGCCTGGCTTGCTGTGTTCTTCCAGCCTCCTGCTTCTCTCCTTAGATTCCAGCTCCTGCATTTGTCTCTACTCCTGTTCTTTGTCAGTTGAAAGTTCCAAAATACACTGAAGGATATGGGATAGTGCAGGAAAATAGCATGGAAGCAGATTATTACACATGATTTCATGGAATGGTGGAGCAAGCTCAAGGGGCTAAATGGCCTACTTCTCCAATTTTAAATCAGCATATTTCCTTTGAAATAATGAATTTTCTCCAATTCCACCATTCCTCGAGGTAGAGAGTTGCTCTACACAAAGTAAATTTTTCTGCCTGTCCGAGCTGCACCTCTTGCCAAAACCTTGAACCAGATCTCCTGGCCCACAGAGACATTACTACTGTACCAGAAGGGCCGTATTGCCTTTAGATCATTAGCTACTTGGAAGAGCAATATTGTAAATGCAGTTGAATCAGGATTTCATTATGAGGGCGGACACCTCATCCCATGAATGTGTTGCCTTCACTGATAGACATGTCGGCCTGCCCTTGTCTTGCAGAACTCTGGAAGTAAAATACGTTTGCTTTCTATACGAAGCATTTTCAACCAAACGACTTCAGTATAACTTATCCAGCAAACTCATGGAATTGGTCGAGTTGGACCACACAAGTTTAATCTCAAATCAGTGTGCAATGAGGTGATTCACATGGAGTTTCCAGCTGTCTGTTGGGAATTGACCTTGAGGGGTCATAAGAGGCGGAAATTAGGGTTCTAGTTTCTGATCAGTGCCCTGTGGATACTCATGTCCTGTCAACCACTGCCTCCCTGAGAGAAAAGTTTTTAATAGCTTGCAACACCTCCCCCTCCCCCACCCCATTGCAAAAACAATCAGTTGATACTATATGTGTTCTTGCGACGAATGTGTGAGGTACCAGGTCATGCTAGGTGCCTGTGTAACCAGACTAGAGGGATAGGATTACAGTGCAGAACAAGGTCACTTGGCCTAACTCTCTTGAATTTCGCTCAACTCAATCTTGGGCCCTCACCCCAAAGCCATGATATCCATGCCCCCTCTGCGCCTAACCAATTTTGTTAGCTGAAATCGAATATATTGACTGTACTCTCCAGCACTGTCAAGGTAAAGAAGGTGAATAAACTAGCATACACCTTCAGAAAGAAAGGGGAGGAAGCTGCTGAACAGGCTGTGTGACTGGCCTTGCTGATGGGAGCTGGCTGGTGTTTAGTTTCTTCCTCCTCCTGCTCTGTAACCTCTTCTTCAACTCTGCCAGGTTCTGTTATTCACCAGTGACTCAGCCACTTTATTCAGTATCACAAGCCTCCTGTGTGCTTTTCACAAAGTGCTGGGTTGCACTTGCTTTCATCGATCTCATTCATTCGACAAATCACATCATTTGAGGCCAGAAAGGAAAGTGGAGGAGGAGGAAAGTAAAATGATAGAATGGATCCAGCAGAAAACATGATCATTTGGTTCATTGTCTCTTTGCTAGTTTTCTCAACAACAGCTCATAGCCCCCATCCTCTAGCTTTCCCCTGTGGGCTTGTGATTCTTTTTTACCCCTTCAGGTAAAGATCCTGTGTGTTTTATTTTGCAATTCGCATCCAAACCATACGAGCAATGCAGTCCAGGTACTAGCTACTGGCTACATTTAAAAATGATGTCTGTCATGTTGTCATTGCTTTCATTTTTGTCAGTCACAAGTCTCTGGCTCCACGCCCTGAAGCCGACGGGAACAGCTCGTCTTTAATTGTTTTATCCAAACCCTTCATTATTTGAAACACCGATCAACTGGAGAGTGGACTGATCAGATGGCTTTCTGATGAGATAAGGGAATGATGTGTAGTGTCAAGGTGAAAGTTGATGTATAGAATGTTTCCACTTGGAGACAAAGCAAGAATTAAGGGCAGAAAGTGAAGGACAAGCACTGAGTAATCCAGAATGGCATATGGGATAAACGTTTCACCCTTGGACTCGATTATGTTCTTGTGAGGAGAAAAGCTGCATTAAGGGGTATGGACCCATCCTCCAGGCTCCCACAAGGATTGGTCTCCATCCAGATACGTGCAGAGCTTCTGGTACCCATGGGCCCTGACCCCAAAAGTCCACAATGACCAGGGAGGAGAGGAAATAACTAAGTAACAGATAGTTCCCACGGAAAACATTTTGCTATACGCACTTGTTTTAAGGAATGTGCTATCTGTAACAACTAAATGAGTGATTGTAACTTCTTTGCATCCTCTGTGCTGTTCCCGTCTCCTTCCTCGGTTTAATAGTTTCTTTTCTGAAAATATTTTTCCTTTGCAGGAATGGACGCACCCATACGACACGTTCAACATGCACTCACTGGAGAACTCCCTGATTGACATCTTACAGAACGAGCAGGAACCTCTCAAGGGTGAGTCCCATGGCTATTTTGGCTTGTCTATTCCCCCATTAAATAGTTGGGCCAATCCTTCCTTCATGTGGTCATCTCCGTGTGGTCTTCTGGGTCTGCTGAACCGATGTGCATTCGCGCAAGTTATTTTCCTGCTCCTCGCATGCTGCCTGACCCGCTGTGCTTTTCCGGCGCCACTCTAATCTTGACTCTGATCTCCAGCATCTGCAGTCCTCACTTTGGCCTAGTCTCACTGTAAGGAGATGAGTGCCACGTGCAGGATGGATGAAGGAAGAGTGGTGCAGGCATACAAAGAAATACTTGCATTTGCATCTTGCCTTTCACATCCTCGCAACGTTTCCCAAAAGATTTATGGCTCTTCAAGTGATCATGGCAACAAAGTGTGCCCAGCAAGATCCCTGTATCAGCCAATAAACTGGTCGTGATTATGTCCTTTGTTCAGCAGTGTTGAACTTGGTCTTGTGAAATGGGGCAGATCATGGTAGAGCAAAGCAGTGCGCACTAACAATCCAGAATACGTATCAGCAGTTCATGCATCTGCCTGTAAGCTTACAATCGAGCTACAACTGTGAAGAAGGTGGCAGGTTTTCAACGCCAAGGTCAACGATTTTTAACTGGAGTTTACAGAATAGCTTGCCCAATCAGACAACAGTCCCAAAGGAATTTATGGGCCAGGTCTTGGAGAAAATATGGATCAGTGATCAAATCATTACATTTCCGATGGTATTTGTGACATGCAGTTGCTTTGAACCAAAGATTTAAAAGGAATCTTCGGGACAGCTCTTTTCATGCAAAGGGTGGTGCACGTGTGGAATGAGCTGCCAGAGGAAGTGGTGGAGCTGGGACAATGACAATATTTAAAAGGCATCTGGATGGGAACATGAATAGGAAGGGTTCAGAGGGATATGGGCCAAGTGCTGGCAAATGGGACTAGATTAATTTAGAATATCTGGTCAGCATGGACAAGTTGGACAAAAAGGGTCTGTTTCCATGCTGTACATTGCTATGACCTGACTTATCTTTCAATAGTATCCATAGGAGCCTAGACGAAAGTGAGGAGGCAGATGCAGATGCAGTTGTGTGTGGTGCTGGAAAAACACAGCAGTTCAGGCAGCATCTGAGGAGCAGGAAAATCGACATTTCAGGCATTAGCCCTTGATCATCAATTTTCCTGCTCCTCGGATGTTACCTGACCTGCTGTGCTTTTCTAGCACCACACTCTCAACTCCATAGGAACCTGTACATCGACCTGAGGTGAGGTCCTTTGTTTAAAGTCTCAGGCCAAAAGTGAGTGCAGTACTCCTGATTGCTACAGTGGAGTGCCAATCTCCCTTTCTTACATTGAAGTTTCTGGAGAGAGATTTGAACCCACAGCCTTTGTAACTTGAGAGGGTAGGGTGGTACCCCTCAGCCTCAGCTGAAATGAGTTCAAATGCAAGTCGAGTGTTAAGATAGCCTGATAGGAATTTGCAACGACAGGAGAGTCTAAAATCCAAGTCGGCCATCTGGTTACTTCGGAATTTTCTGGGAATATAGATTCAGGGTTGGTTTGATTTGATCGGGTCAGGAGCTGTTACTGACCGGTTCATCAAATGGCACTTCTTTTGTGATGCAAAGTCTGTTTGTTTGGAATTGGTGAACTGCAGAAACATCAGCTGGCCACTGACCGATCTGTGGGAAACCTGATGTCTCCTGATTGCTGCTGTGCTCTGTCAGACAGCGTTATTAGACAGTTTACAAGGTGGACGGAGAGGCTGCTGTGCTGCCTGTTTCTCCACATTTAAAGGCTGTGCCCTGGTCTGAGGAGGGGAGAGGTTGCCCACTCTGTGGAGGACTTTGTCTGGAGAGCAGCAGAGAAGCTGTGGCCCACTTAGTTAACAAGTCGGACAGGAGGCCACTAGGCAGTGTTCCAAGTTCCTGATGGCTGTTCTCAACCTGCCACAGACAGCTGTCTGACAGCACACCGCACACAAACAAGGAAGAGATCAATCATTTGCTTCCGTCTACAGGTTAGGTGTAACTTTTGTTTCAGAATCCGCATCTGTTTCATCACTCGATCACCAAATTGAACACCAAGAACGGTCTGACCCCAATTCCTAATGATGTAAATCTTGGCTGAAATCACCATTTTATATTTGGGGCAGCCTGGTCCTGTCGACGTCTCCATGAATGAGTGCACCTTCCCCTTTTTTCCTTACTTCTGCAGTATTTCCTCTTTTAAGCAATAATACCAAGAGGTGGCCATTTGATCCTTTAAGTCTCTTACACCACTGAGTAAGATCATGGCTCATTTTTCTACTTTCATGACACTTTTATGTGCCATATGTGTTGATATCCAGAATCTATCTGGCTTTAATTCACTTCTGCAGCTCTTCGGGGTAGAGTTCCGTTGATTTATGACCCTCCGACTGTAGAAATGTCCCTTCCTTTCAACCCTGGATGGCTGACTCCGTCTCCTCAGACGGTGACCTCTGGCTCTCAAACCTCTAGCCAGTGTAATGACGTTCCAAGTAGTTATATGGTTTTGTAACATTATAAACTTGCCACATTTCCTTTGAATGCTGCCAACTGGTTGGTCAACCTGAACGTCTGCTTTACAAGGAACACTTTTCTTGCCAATTCCCTCATCTCTTTGAGGTGGCACTTGGCTCTGCCAAAATCATGAAGTGGCCTGGCAAATCGGTGTTGTCGGATCAATTGTGGCCGTAGTAACTGCACATTGAGAGGCAAGAGTCCATCCAGCCTCCTGAATCTTTTTTTTTCAACAAACACTGCTCAATTTAGACTGGCACCTCAGCTTCTTCTGGAGTCCAGAAGATTAGTCTTGCTTCCAGGTGTACATTTCCGTTGTCTCCCAAGAGTTCCAATGGAACCTGATTGCACTGTACCATCCTGGTGTCGGTTTTGATTTGTGAAAGATCATGTCCTGATTTTCCCCTCTGCTTCTAATCTGGGACCTCTGGAATTTGCAAAAAATAGAAGGCATGAACAGGTCATTGAACCTGTGAAGTCATAGGCTGCCACATGTCGAGAAGTTTATCACCCCCTGCCTCGAATCTCATCGATGACTAAGTTTCCACAACTCTCCACAGTGAAGAATTCCTAATACTCATGAAATCCTGCTCATATTACTACTAAATACCCTCTTTATTTTGAGACCACGTCCAGTGGCTTTTAGACACTGACCATTGACCAATCACTTTGAAAGGAAACAGTTTCTGCTTGCCGAGTCTGGATAAAAACCCCTTGTTTTCCTTCCCTCTATTCGGTTTCCACCCGCCCCCCCCCCCCCCCCCCCCCCCCCCCGCCTTTAAGCTGCTGGACAGAAAATGATCACTTTTTACTTCTCCCAAATTCTCGGGAAAGGTGGCCGAAAGCACAATTGAAGATATCAGTTTTAAGGAGCAGTCTGAAAGCTGCAGACACAGGGCAATGAAACACAACAGTTTAGGGAGGGAATTTCAGAGCTTAAGGACCCAGCAGATCGAGACATTTCTGCTAGTGGTGGAAGGAATGCACGAAAAGCCAGAATGAATGGAGCACAGATTTTAGAAATTCTAAGGAGTTCAGAGCTAGGAGGAGCTAGACAAAAGGCAAGTTAGGCATCGGGCAAATCAGTCATGATGTGATAGAATGGCAAAGCAGACCCGAGGGGCTGAATGGTCTACACCTACGTTTGTTTCTTATCTCAGTATTGTGGACTTGAGATTACAGAGGCAGGGAGAAACCAGGTCAGAGAGGGATTTAAAAATGGCTAAATATTTTTAAGTAAGTTGAGGCATTATATCACTGGGAGCCAAGGATTTAATGCTGAATAATCTGTGCGAAGTTCAATAGCTGCCTGTTTCTCTCATGGTGCAGGTCGATCGGCTTTGTTCCCTGTTGAAGATGGATTCCTTGACAACAGCCAGGGTGATCAATCTTTATCTTCAGGCTTGAACTCCCCGGCTCTCAGCCAGAATGGGAAATCAGGAGAGCGATATTCCCGAAAGGTTTTTGTTGGCGGTTTGCCACCTGATATTGATGAAGGTGAGTTAAGATTCTTGTGCATGGGGGAACCTATTGTGATTGGACCTCCTTAGTATGCCCTGAAGAATAGCAAATTAAGTGTAAATATTTCTCTGGCTGAAACTGCTTACTGTTGATCTGTTGAATATCAGTTTTGTGCTCTCCTTGTTTACTCTTCTCTGCCACCAGTTGAAGAGATGAGCGTCACCCATTTGAAAATGTATATAATGTCACTGTATTGATCACTACTAGATTTGAAAGAATAGCTCACAAACCACTGTCTCCAGAAGTTGACTGTTCTATCATACAGATACTGGGAATGTGTTGGAATGTGTAGGGTAGGATGTCTGACCTCTGACATCGTAAATGACGGTGTTAAGGGAGCACCATGATTCCTGACTGGACCACTAATCCAGCAGCCTGAACAAATAACACACTGTCATAAATACAAAGCCTTCTCGAGCCGTTTATGAATTCAAGTACAGCTGATAAAATAGATCTGCAATAAAATGTAACCTGGAGCTCAGATGATTTTTTACAACTCCCAATCCCAGTGGTTCCTTCGGCAGAGGAATCCTGCCATCCTTAGCTGGACAGGCCCACACCTGTCTCTGGACTTGGGGAAACCAAACTGTATTTGGCATAGCCTCCAAATGACTGTGCATTCACTGCCCCTTGGTGACAATCCTGGACTTTGTCCTGAACAGCACAGTGGATGTACCTACACCACATGGACTGCAATGGAGCAGCTCCAGAAGATGATCCACCAATACCTTTTCAAGGGTAGTCAGTGAAATGACTGCTTCAGTAATTAAGAGGCATGTTACGTCCTTCAAAAAGCAGAATGCCTCCTGCCATGAGCACAATGCCCAGTGTCGGATGAACAACTTGACGAGAGTGAATCAGCCCCCTGCTGAAGCAGTCTAAAAGTACTATATTGTCTTTGTCCAATCCCCTATCCTTTTCTTCTTCAACTCATTATAAAATTCACTAGGAAACATCAAAATAGTTTCTGCTTGTGTCAACAAATTTCATAAGAAACACTCCTATTGTAAGTGAAATACTCTTCTCAAAATTCAACATTATTTCAAAAACAAAATTTCCTCTTACCCACAGTTTTTGTTCTCGTGATTGGTTTCCCCACCACAGACACCGACCCACTAAATGTATACTTTCTAGCTTTGTAAAATGGCACAGCTTGAATTGGTGGTGAACATTTGTTGTTAATTATTAAGACATTCTTTTCTCTGCTCTACAAAACCTAATATGTCATGGAGTTCTTTTCAATGGCCACGTTGTTCCAATGCTCCTTCAGTTTTCTGACCAGCCACATCTCTCCATTGAGTGTCGACTCCCATTACATGTTTCTTTTCTCAAAATATATTACCACACGCTTGCCAAATTGGATTGCATCTATATCTTATTTGTGCAGTGCTCCCGAAAGGAATTTACTCACCGTTGGCGATATCTGATCAGTTGAAGAGACTTTGTTCAGCAAGCAGTTCAATACTACAAGCAACTGTAAAAGAGAGAGTCAATTTTTACGTCACAATTGTGCGGAAAAAACATGGTTGTTCCTAGCCTGTAATCAAAACCAGTGCATTTAGCTGCTTTTAAAACTGATTGACAGCGTGATCCTGGACTTGTCAGCGATGGCGTCCTTGCTGTCCACTGACAATATGAAGGTTCTTAAATTTGAATAACCCCATATGTAAAATATTTAACATATATTCATCCCACTTGCAGCTGTGTTTCCATCATGGCAGAGCTTCCCAGCAGTGGCAAAGCTGCTCTTTCAGTACAGGGCTTTGCTGAACCAACACTTAATGGGCTTTATTTTTAATCAAATCATGTGCTCTGCCTTGGGCAGCTCATGGGATGATGGAGCATGCAAGGTTACACTTGAATGTGTATAACTAGTTGCCATGTTGGAGCTGGAGAGGGACAGCTTGACCATGAATCCAAAGTTGAGAAATTCCTGGTTCTCGAGTGGATGTGTGCAGTGGTGCACCTGACTGATTGGGAAAGAGAAAAGAGCATTTGTCCTTTCTCCTCTTGCCTGTTATTTATTATGGACCAGGTCAGACCCCCTCAAAACATTTCAAGAAGGTAGCCCAGACCCTATAACTTCTCTAGTTGTTTTCAGCAGGTGTAGAGTGGATATTTGAGGAGTGATGCAGCTGGTCAAAACCCCTCTGTTTTAAACAAAACAGAATT
This sequence comes from Hemiscyllium ocellatum, assembly GCF_020745735.1. Classification (NCBI taxonomy): domain Eukaryota; kingdom Metazoa; phylum Chordata; class Chondrichthyes; order Orectolobiformes; family Hemiscylliidae; genus Hemiscyllium; species Hemiscyllium ocellatum. The sequence goes on from NC_083448.1 coordinate 14,838,271, forward strand.
TATTTACAGAGTACCGAATGAAACACAAACTAAAGAGAACGGGACACATGTTTGGATCATTGGAATCTCTTCTGGAGTGGGAGTGACCTGCATAAGAAGGACCGATTGCATCTGAATTTGAAGGGGACTTATGTACTGGCAGGGAGATTTGCTAGAGCTGCTCAGGAGGGTTTAAACTTGTAAGTTTTGGGTGGGACCAGAGACATAGTGAGGAAAGAGATTAATCTGGGACTGGTACAGTTGGGAAAGCGAGTGAGTCAAACAATCAAGGCAGGCAGGAAGAAAGCAGAGAACAAGGTAGGACTGGTAAATGAAATTAAACTGCCTTTATTTCAATGCGAGGCCTAACAGGGAAGGCAGATGAACTCCTGGCATGGTTAGGAACACCGGACTGGGATATCACAGCAATTACAGAGACGTGGCTCAGGGATGGACAGAACTGGCAGCTTAATGTCCAAAATATAAATGCTATAGGAAGGATATAAGGTGAGGAGGGGGAGTGGTATTTTTGATCAGGGATAGCATTTCTGCTGTACTCAGGGAAGATATTCCTGGGAATACATCCAGGGAAGTTATTTGGATGGAACTGATAAAGAAGAAAGGGATGATCACCTTATTGGGATTGTATTATCGACCCCCTAAGAGTCGGAGAGAAATTGAGAACCAATTTTGTAAGGAGATCTCAGTTATCTGTAAGAATAAAGGGTGGTTATGGTTGGAGTTTTACAAACATAGACTGGGACTGTCAGTGTTAAGGGTTTAGACGGAGAGGAATTTGTTGTGTCCATTTGTTGTGTTCCTGTTTCATTGTGTGGATATACATACTAGAGAAGGTGCAAAACCCAACCTACTCCTGGGAAATAAGGCAGAGCAAATGACCAAGGTGTCAGTGGGGGAGTACGTTGGGGCCAGCGACCATAATTCTATTAGTTGTAAAATAATGATGGAAAAGAATAGACCAGATCTAAAAGTTGAAGTTCTAAATTGGGGGAAGGCCAATTTTGACAGTGTTTGCAAGAACTTTCAAAAGCTAATTCGGGGCAGATGTTTGCAGGTAAAGGGGTGGCTAGAAAATCGGAAGCCTTCAGAAATGAAATAACGAGAGTGCAGAGAAAATATATGCCTGATAGGGTGAAAGGGAAGGCTGGTAGGTTTAGGAAATGCTGGATGAGTAGAGAAATTGAGGTTTTAAGGAAAAGAAGGAAGCATATATCAAGTATTGACAGCAGAGAGCAAGTGAATCCTTAGCAGAGCAAAAAGACAGTAGGAGTGTACTGAAGAGGGAAATCAGGAGGGCAGAAAGGGGACATGAGTTAGCTTTGGTAAATAGAATTAAGAAGAATCCAAAGGGTTTTTACGAATACATTAAGGACAAAAGGGTAACTAGGGAGAGAATAGGGCCCCTCAAAGATCAGCAAGGTGGCCTTTGTGTGGAGCTACAGGAGATGGGGGAGATTCTGAATGTGTATTTTGCATCAGTGTTTACTGTGGAGAAGGATATGGAAGATACAGAATGTGGAGAAATAGATGGTGACATCCTGAAAAATATCTGTATTATAAAGGAGATGATGCTGGATGTCTTAAAATGCATAAAAGTGGATAAATCCCCAGGGTCTGATCAGATGGACCCTTTGAACTCTGTGGGAAGCTAGGGAGGTGATTGTTGAGATATTTGTACCATCTAGAGTCCTGGGTGAGGTGGTGGAAGACTACAGGTTGGCTAATGTGTTGCCATTATTTAAGGAAGGTGGTAAAGAAAAGCCAGGGAACTAAAGACTGGTGAGCCTGACATGGTTGGTGGAAGGTTTGTTGCAGGCAATCCTGAGGGACAGGAGTTACATGTATTTGGAAAGGCAAGGACTGATTAGGGGTAATCAGCATGGCCTTGTATTTGGGAAATCAAGTCTTATGAACTTGATTGAGTTTGTTGAAGAAGTAACAAAGAGGATTGCTGAGTGCAGAACAGTGGACATAATCTATATGGACTTGAGTAAGGCGTTTGACACGTTTCTTCACAGTAGGCTGGTTAGCAAGGTTAGGTCTCCTGGAATATAGGGAGAACTTGCCAGTTGGATACACAACTGGCTTGAAGGTCGAAGACAGATGGTGGTGGAGGGTTGCTTTTCAGACTGGAGGCCTATGACCAGTGGTGTGCTCCGAGGATGGGTGCTGGGTCCACTACTTTTCATCATTTGTATAAATGACTTGCATGTGAACATGGGAGGTCTGGCTAGTAAGTTTGCAGATGACTCCAAAATTGGAGGTGTATTGGATAGTGAAGAAGGTTACCTCAGGTTACAACAGGATCTTGACCAGATGGGCCAATGGCCTGAGGAGTTTACTTAGGTAAATGTGAGTGCTGCATTTTGGAAAGGCAAATCAGAGCAAGACTTGATGGTAAGGTCCTGGCGAGTATTGCTGAACAAGGAGACCTTGGTTCATAGCTCCTTGGAAGTGAAGTAGCAGGTAAATAGGATAGTGAAGAAGACGTTTAGTGTACTTTCTTTTATTGGCCAGAGCATTGAGTCTAAGAGTTGGGAGGTCATGTTGCAGCTGTACAGGACTTTGGTTAGGCCACTCTTGGAATATTGCGTGCAGTTCTGGTCTCCTCCTTATTGGAAGGATGTTGTGAAACTTGAAAGGGTTGGAGGATGTTGCCAGGGTTGGAGACTTTGAGATACAGGAAGAGGCTGAATAGGTTGCGGGTGTTTTCCGTGGAGCATCAGAGGCTGTGCGGTGACCTTGTAGAGGTTTATAAAATCACGAGGGGCATGGATAGGATAAATAAACAAAGTATTTTCCCTGGGTGGGGGAGTCCAGAACTAGAGGTTTGAGGGTGAGTGGGTAAGGTTTAAAAGGCATCTCAGGGGCAAATTTTTCATGCAGAGGGTGGATGTTTGGAATGATAATCCAGAGGAAGTGGCTGGGGCTGGTACAAAGACAACGTTGAAAAGGTATCTGGATGGGTATATGAATAGGAAGGGTTTAGAGGGATATGGGTCAGATGCTGGAAAAATGGGACTCGATTGGGTTAGGATAGCTGGTCAGCGTGGACGAGTTGAATTGTTTCCATACTGTACATCTCCATGTCTCTAATAAACCCAGATATTTCAGAATCTATGCATTTACAACCACTCTGGGGGGGGGGGGGAGAAAAACACAAGGGCAAGCTAAATGTCTTAAAGGAGCAGCATCATCACATGTTCCACAGATGGCCCACTCTCTGTGAACCGAAGTGCTCAGTACATTTTAGTAAAGCTACTCTTATGTCAACACGCTTTGTAGTAGTCCATGTTGGTCACAACGACATGAAAGCTAGACAGTATTACAGTGCCTTCTCCATCACCCACCATGTAAGGGGAAGTAAATACACACCAAGTTCTCGAACTGAAGCTTGAACAAGCCATAGGATATGGGGAATGTGGTATTTCAGCATTCATACATAACTTTGTCTCATGTGTGTACAAGTAAGATACTGCTGGTGCTAGAAGATGTAATGAAAACAGCAGTTCTGGAACTCGGCAGGTCTAGCAGCATGTGTGGAGGGACAATCACTGTTAATACTTTGACTGCAGAATCACTTGCTCTGCTCTGCAGTTCCAAAGAGCTGTGATTCTGCACTCGAAGTAAATTCTGTTTCTCTCTCCACAGATGCTGCTGGTCCTGCTGAGTTCCTGCAGCAGTGTGTGATTTCCATTTCTTGCCTCATCCTCAGTTGTAATCCAATGCTTTATTTTCAAATGTTTTAGCAGCATTATCCCAACATGGGTCCCTGTGCGACTCCGCCAGTCATCAGAACCTCATGCAGAATCACAACCATTAAAAAGATCTTCTGGCCTGTTGGACTGCTGAAAGATATTTTTTCACGTTCCTGCTCAGAAACCCCACAGGACTTCAACTTAGCTTGCAATGCCTGACAGCACCAGGACAAAATTGCATCTTGAAAACAAAGAGATAGAATACTCAGGATAATGTCATCCACCGTCCTCATGATGCCCTCAACAACAGTCCACCCCACTGGTGACATTAAGACCTTGCTTTCCCACTACTGTTCCCAACTGATGGCCACACTTGTGAGGCATTTGGGAGCTCCCCTGCCCCCCACCCCCCCACCCTCCAACATTTTCTTTTGAGTCACTGATAGTTTCAGAACTGAAAATGTGTTGCTGGAAAAGTGCAGCAGGTCAGGCAGCATCCAAGGAACAGGAAATTCGACGTTTCGGGCATAAGCCCTTCATCATGATTCCTGATGAAGGGCTTATGCCCGAAACGTCGAATTTCCTGTTCCTTGGTTGCAGCCTGACCTGCTGCGCTTTTCCAGCAACACATTTTCAGCTCTGATACTCCAGCATCTGCAGACCTCACTTTCTACTCACTGATAGTTTTAGTTAACCTGAAGAGCGAATTGAAAATTGTCCTGAGTTGACGTCATGCTCCTTTTTCACATGACTGTTTCCAAGTGTGATACTCGTGATGCGTCACAAGCTGTTGAAAACCTGAGCAAGTGGCTTTCTGAGTGGAGGTGCCATTTCAGAGGGTACCTTTGGCTGAATGCTGTCCACTACAGCAGACCATAATATGCATGATTAAAATTAAACTTGTATGCCCTTAAACTTTATTACCAGGCAGCCCACACAGGATGCATATTGATGTCTGGTGATTCCTTTGTGATATAATAGTGGCAGAGGTGTAGGGGAGGCATTCAGCCCTTCAGTCTCTTTGACAATTCACTAAAATCATGGCTGATCTGCAACTGAACTCCAAATATTTGCTGTTGTCCCACATCCTCTTCATAACCCTTGCTGAACTGACTTAGGTCAATTTGAGATTTGAACATTAATACTGTCTTGGCATCAAGTGCTATATGGTGAAGTGTTTCAAATTTCATCAGCTGTTAGGTGTCTCAGTCAGAACCCTGTGTGTTCATTTGAGTAATGGAAATTAGAGTTAAATATGTTTGATTTTCTGATTGTCTCCATATTTATTTTTGTTTAGATGAGATAATTGCTACTTTCTGCTGTTTTGGACAGCTCATGGTAGACTGGCCTCACAAGTCTGGAAGTAAATCCTATTTTCCACCCAAAGGTGAGCAGTTCTATTTCATGAAATTGGTGTTAGCGTGATTGGTAAAGTGTCCTTTTTAAAGAATTTGAGTGTACCACACTGCTAACTTGGTGAACATGGAGAACTGAGACCTGAAGACTAGAGAACGCATTGATGGGATCCTTTTCTCGCCACTGCTGAATCGGTTGGTCATAGATATGGTGAATAGCAAAGGTCTTTTCCCTAGAGTTTCCCTAGTTCAAAACGTGGGGGCATACTTTTTAAGTTGAGAGGAGAAAGATATAAAAGGGACCAGAGGGGCAAATGTTTCCCACACAGGGTGGTTTGTATGAACTGCCAGAGGAAGATGCAGATACAGTATTTAAAAGACAAATGGACAGCTACACGAATAGGAAAGGTTTGGAGGGATATGGGAATGCAGACAAATTGGACAAGTTGAGTTTGGGAAGCTTGGTTGGCATGGACGAGTTGGACTGATGGCTCTGTTTCCATGCTGTGTGACTCTATAATATACCTGTGTGTTGGAAAGTCGCACTGGCCTGAGCACCTTGGACAGGATTGCACACAAGTTAGCTCTGGTTCACTCTTGCTCATATGTGTCTTCATAGCAGCCACTGTGGGTCTGCGATCTGCCATGCAATTGAGTTCGACCATGGTTGATGGGCATCTCAACATTGTTTGCTCGGCTGAGTTCAACTCCCTTGATCCCCCTCATCGAACAAATGGCTGACCTATGTTGGTCTTGAAAATTTCAGTTGGTCTTCAACTCGTCACAGCTTGCAAGACCTTTTTTGTAAAGAGGAAATTGCTTCACAGTTTGACTGTTGAAGGGTCAGGCTATTGTTGAAAGGTCATGTCTTCGATTCTGAGTTCCCCACAAAAGGTAGCAATTTCTCTCTGGACTGCTGAATACCTGGCATCTCCAAACATCTTTATTTCTCCTTTCTGACCCGTCTAATTTTAGATAGACTGTCAGTTGCAATGGCTTCCCTTCTGACTTGTATTTCTGATGTTTCCCAAGGATCTATCTTTGTCTCCTGTCTGTTAATCTACATGTTGCTCTGTCATGAAATCACATGCCAGATCCCGAATGTATTTTACCTGCCACTTGTCCTGACTTCTCCTTAGTCTTAGATTTGTCATGCTGCTTGTCAGTCATCTTGCCCTGAATAAGTGGAAATTTACTCCAACTCAGTATTACGAAAATGAAAGGCACTTCTCTTTGTAACAGTCATGAACCCTGTCCACTGTTCTACCAGACTCCTCACAACCCACTGAATTCATTGAATGGGACGGTACTGAGGAGGCCCTTCAGCCCATCCAGTCTACAAATCTATCACCAAATCTACATTAAGTCTACAAGGTCCCACTTTCCAGTGGTAGGTCCATAGCTTTGAATGTTACGACATTTGATGTTCTCGTCCAAGTGCTTTTTAAAGGTTGCGAGATAACTCCCCCTCAACTTATCCACGCAGGCAGTGCATTCCAGACTCCCATCCAGCTCTGGGTGAAAGATCTTATCCTCAGATCTTGCCTTTGACCTTAAAATTATGGCCTCTTGGTTTTGACGCTTTGACTAAGGGGAACAGCAGGTTTCTATCTATCCTATCCATAGAGTCACAGAGTCCTTATAGCATAGAGGTAGGCCCTTTGGCCCAAACTGGTTGAGGCCAACCAAAACATCTGTCCACACAGTTGACCCATATCCTTCTAATCCTTTCCTATCCATGTATGTGTCCAAATGCCTTTTAAATGTTGTTAATGTACTCACCTCAACCAATTCCACCAGCATATGCATACCACTCTCCATGTAAAAAAAAAAGTTGCCCCGCAGGTTCCCTTTTGTTCTTTCCCCGCTAACCTTTAACTGATGCCCTCAAGTCCTCGATTCCCTAACCCTGGAAAAAATACTGAGTGCATTCACCCTATCCATGCCTCTCATGGTCTTATACACCTCGGTAAGGGCCCCCTTCAGTTTTCTGTGCTCTAAAGCAAGAAGTCCTAGCTTGTCCAACCTCTCCTGAAAACTCAGACCATTGAGTCCAGGCAACATCCTTGTAAATTTTTCCAGTTTATTAACACCCTTCCTATAGCAAGGTGACCAAAACTGCACACAATACTCTCAAGTACGATCTCACCAACGTCCTGTACAAAAGCAACATAACTTCCCAACTTGTATACTCAGTGCCCTGACTGATGTAGGCCAGTGTGCCAAAAGCCGCCTTCACTGCACTGTCTACCTGTGACTCCACTTTCAGAGAACTGTGAGCCTGAACTCCAAGATCCCTCTGTTCCACTACACTCCTTAAGGCCCTACTATTCACCATGAAAGTTGACCTTGGTTTGACTTTCCAAAATGCAAGACCTCACACTTATTACTCTTCATTTGTCATTTCTCAGCCCACTTCCCCAGCTGATCAAGGTCCTGCTGCAATTTCTGCTAACCCTCCTCACTGTCCAAAATACTGCCTATTTTAGTATCATCAACAAACTTAGTAATCCAGTCTTGTACATTCTCAACCAAGTTATTGATATTGATAACAAACAGCAATGTGCCCAGCACCAACCCTGAGGTACTCCTCTAGTCACAGGCTTCCAGTCTAACAAGCATCGTTCCACTATTACCCTCTGCTTTCTACCATCAAGCCAATTGTGTATCTAATTTGCCAGCTCGCACTGGATTCCACGCATCCATTTCCTCCTCAACTTTCTACACCTCTCTCAGGTCCTTGCTCAATCTTCTCTGCTGAAAAGAACCCTGTTTTCCCTGGAGCAACAAAGCCTGTGGGGTGACCTTACAGAGGTTTATAAAATCATGAGGGGCAAAGATAGGGTAAATAGACAAAACCTTTTCCCTGAAATGGGAAGAGTCCAGAACTAGAGGGTATAGATTTCAGGTGAAAGGGGAAAAATTTAAAAGGGACAGAAGGGGCAACATTTTCATGAAGAGGGTGGTGCGTGTATGGAATGAGCTGACAGAGGAAGTGTTGGAGGCTGGTATAGTTAAGACATTTAAAAGGAATCTGGATGGGTCCATGAGTAGGAAAGGTTTAGAGGGATATGGGCTAAATGCTGGCAAATGGGACTAGATTTAATTTAGGATATCTGGTTGGCATGGACGAGTTGGACCGAAGGGTCTGTTTCTGTGCTGTATATCTTCTGAGCTTATCTAGTCTCTCTTGATAGCCAAAATGCTGCAAGCCAAGCAACATGCTGGGGTAACTCCTCTGCACCCCCTCCACATGACATCTGTCAGACAGTGCGGTGACCACAGTACTCCAGCAGTGGTCATATGAAATTTCGGTCCAACTCCAACATAAGCTCCCAGCTATTGTAATCTGTGCCACAACAGATAAATGCAATTGGATTTCATACCTGCCTTATTAATTTATTAATCGCCTTTCAGGATTTGTGGATAAATACCGCAAGCTCCATCTGTTCCTCTGAGCTTCTTAGTGTCCTGCCATTCATGGGGTACTCCTGTTTTACCCTGAGCCAAGTTTACAACCATACATTAGCACTCTTACTGAATCACCATATTCTAGTTGGTAACATCACCTGACCTTTCCTCCTCTTAACTCCTGCTGTAACTCTCATCAATGCAATTGTGACCTCCTGACTTTCTATTCCAGTGAATATCCTGTCTGCACTCCAACACTACATTAGGTACAAAACTCTGCATAAGGTGAGGCTTATTCCAAAATACTGCCCGTTTCCAAACTTTGAATAAGTCTCCTTCCCCTATCGTACCTGTGCTGGCTGACAGCATTTCCTCCTGTTGAAGTAATTCCTTGCTCTATTTTAAAAGTAAGCGTCTTTATTTTCAAATCTCCCCATGGGTTCACTCCTTCACATCTCAGTTAACTTCTCCAGCACTAGAACTTCCCAGAGATCTCTGTGCTCCCAATTCCTGCGTCTTCAGCATTTGAAATTTGATCGCTGCTCAGTTGGTGGTCATGCCTTCAGCTAAAAACATTCTGAGCTCTCAGGTTTCCGTGCAAAACCTCTCCGTGTCTCTTCTGTGCTTTTTAAGAGTCTTCTAAAAAGTCTATTTCTTCAAGCAAGGTTTTGGTCATCTGGCTAAATATCTCCGATGACTCAGGATAAGATTTTGTTATAAATAACTCCAATGACATGTCCCTCCATGTTGTTTGAATTTAAAAAGCTCTGTATAAATAGAACTTGTTCAGACTCAAACCCTCATCTTTGATCTTTTTTTGTTACAAAGGGAGGTGGTGGCTCAGTGGAACTGTCACTGGGCTAGTAATCAGAACTCCAGGATAATGTTTGGGGATGTGGGTTTGAATTTTTGTCTCTGTGCTACAGGAAGGATGTTGTGAAACTTGCAAGGATTCAAAAAAGATTTATAAAGTTAGTTGCCTGCATTGGAGGATTTGAACTGCAGGGACAGGCTGAATATTCTGGGGCTATTTTCCCTGGAGTGTTGGAGGCTGAGGCGTAACATTATAGATGCTTATGAAATCATGAGGGGCGTGGATGGGTTGAAGAGTCAAGGTCTTTCCCCCAGGATGGAGTCGTCCAAAACTAGAGGGCATCAGCTGAAGTTGAGAGGTGAAAGATTTAAAAGGAACCTAAGAGGCAATTCTTTCACACAGAGGGTTGTGTATTAATGGAACGAGCTGCCAGAGGGAGTGATGGAGGCTGGTACAATTCCAACATTTAAAAGGCATCAACATAGGTACCTGAATAGGAAAGGTTTAGAGGGATATGGGCCAAATGCTGGCAATTGGGACTTAGATTAATTGAGGATATCTGGGTGGCCTGGATGAGTTGGACCGAAGGGTTTGTTTCAATGCATATATCTCTATGACTGTGACACAATCAAATTTGAATTTGCCTAATATCGGGAGTAAAGAGTGAGCCCAATGGCCACCATAAATACTGTTGATTGTTGCAAAATCCAATCTGGTTAACTCATGCCCTTTTGGGAAGAAAATCTGCTGTCTTTACCTGGTCTGCCGTCTCGTCTGTCTAGATCCATAGCAGTGTGGTTCACTCTTATTTGCCCCCTGTGCAATTAATGCCTGAATCCCATTTCTAAATTTTTGAAAAACTTTATTGGCTTGAAGATTCCAGTGCTTTGCTGGCCAAGGTTCCTACAGCCTGCCCTCTGTCAATGTGAGGTCATCCAAAACTTGACTGCCTTATGCTGCAACTCTCACGGGAATCCAAGCATTATATTTCTGCCAATGTCTTTTTTTTGTACATTGTAGAAAGAGAAGACTGCAGGGGTTTGGGTTATCGGTCTGTCTTCGTAATATTTAAAGAGTTGACGTGTTTGAGTGAGTTCGGTGAGAGTTTTATTTGCCGTTGACTGGGTCTCTTGTTTTGCAGGTTACGCCTTCCTGTTGTTTCAGGAGGAGTGTTCGGTTCAGGTTCTGATTGATGCCTGCTTTCAGGATGATGGTAAACTCTATTTGTGCGTCTCTAGCCGCACAGTCAAGGACAAGCCGGTGAGCATGAGAGTTGCTAATTCTTCGTCATGTGCTCCGTGCCTGTGGAGTACTGAGCTGTGCAAGCTGTTCCAATTATAACACCTTTATAGAAACGAATTTCACCCTCCACAAACTGAGATGTTACTGCTGGGGATTAGGATAGATTCCATTTCAGATACTCTATACCAACTTCCAGTTCCATTAGGGCACAGGTTCAGTGTATTTTGAAGGCCCTTCTCCAATGCCCCATCCTGGTAGAGATTTATGGTGTTTTTATTAGAGACAGATGTTCCCTAATAACCACATCTGTCATCATGTAAGATTGTCGAATGAAATGCATCTTGCTGTTTTGGGCTCCAGTCCACTCAGTGCCTGGTTGATAATGTGACAAATGGTTGTGGGAATTGTAAAGATACTGATGTCTTCATTAGTTTGCATTGGATTCTTCAGACTCTGATCAGTTTTTTAACCTGATTTTAAGCAGACGCAATATGGAAATAAGGAGTGTCCTATTTGAGACGAAGGTGAGGAGGACTTTCCTTTCCTGGGGGTGGTTAGTCATTGGAATTCCGTTCCCTACAAAGCACTGGAGGCTGTGTCATTGACTATGATCAAGACGGACAGATATTTGGTTGATGCGGGAGTTGAGGCGTTATGGGGCACTGACAGCAAAGTGAAGTCAAGGCCACAATCAGATCAGTTACGATCTTCAATGCCAAAACAGCATTGAGGAGCCAAACAGCCTCCTCCTGCTCCAGTTTCACATGATAATCTTCTGGAGGGGGAGTTGTTTTTGTGCAATATTTGACATTGCACTTATTCCAATTCCTTAGGCTGTCTAGGTGCGTGAGCTTGGGCTAAGTGACTTGGAAGCCTCCTCCTCTCCTTAGGGTAGCCTCTATGTTTTCATTTGTACTTTGAATGAGTAATCTTTCTTTGAGGAATACCCATTGCTACTTTGTTTGACCTGTTACTATTTGGTAATTTTCTGTGTGGCAGGGCTCCTGAGTCCTCAGTCATGTGCAATCTTGTCAGGGGTTGGTTGTGTTCATGAGCTGAGGGGAAGGAATTGGTTATAGTCTGACACAGAAGTTGCTTATCAACGTGAAAATGGACTGGTATTTGAGTGGGTTCGGAGGTTAGAACGTGCTTAGCGCTTGAGATGAGAGTTGAGTTTGTTTCATCCTTCGGATAGGGAGCAGGGAATGAGCTGTGGTCCCAAGTTGGAGAACTGAGGTTGTGGCTGAACCTAGAATTGGTGTTGGATCAGTTTCTCCTAACTTGCAACACTGATTGAGATGAAGAAATTAAGGGCAATTTCACTGATTTTTCTTGTTCTCCCCCCCTTTAAACAAGTAAACCTTGCAAGTGTAGACCTTTTTAGGTCCACAGGCTGGTTTATTTCATGGCCGATGAAGTACTTTCAAAAGTGCTGTTTTTGTTGCCAAGCTCGAAATGCATCTGCCACCTTTGGCAAAGTCAGCTCCCACAGAGAGCGAAGAAATACTACCTAGCTCCCTGCTATTCACCAAAATGTTCACTTCTGAAAGTGCAGCAATCTCTCAGTACTGAAAAGCAGTTTCAGCATAGACTTCTGTGCTGAGGCCATGAATTGGTCTTGAAATAGTGTTCCCCACCAAAAGACAGCTGGTGTCCAAATGAGGATATCAGCATTTGTGATGTTGACCAGAAACTTTTCCTAACTAAATGCTGTGTAGTCTGAAAGCACAGGCTTAGGTTCCCATTAAAAAGTGAAACTATTCCCCAGCCAGGCACTCCATTCTTGTCCCTGATTACTGACTGTGATTGAACCAGATTGCTCAGGATGTGATGTCCTTTTTGACTCTGGTTTTTGACACCTGAAACCATGCTGACATCCACCTCAAACATAGTCTCTGCCCTTGACCTGGCTCATTTGCTGTTGAAAAGCCCTCATCCATGACTTTGTTTCTTCCACTGTTGACTGTTCTAAAGCTTAACTGGCCCACTTGGCACTTTGCACACTTCACATTTGTCAATAATTTCAAGAACCTTAACTTGTGCCAAGTTAGTTACACTTGGTGCTGATACTAGTTCTGCGTGAGTTTTAGATTAGACTTAGTGTGGAAACAGGCCCTTCGGCCCAACAAGTCCACACCGACCCGCCGAAGCGCAACCCACCCATACCCCTAACCTAACACTACGGGCAATTTAGCATGGCCAATTCACCTGACCCGCACATCTTTGGACTGTGGGAGGAAACCGGAGCACCCGGAGGAAACCCACGCAGACACGGGGAGAACGTGCAAACTCCACACAGTCAGTGTGTTCTCTTTCTTGTTCTCAAACTTGTCTGTGATCGCCCCCTGTCATCTTCTCCAAACCTCCCCGAGATTGCAGGACTACTCCGAATTTTGTCTTTTTCTTCTACCTTTTGGTTTTCATTGCTTGACCATGGGTGGACCCCAAATTCAGAAATACTTTCACCAAGCAGCTGACCTCTCTGTGTCTGTCTGAACGTTTTAACTGTGCATTTGAAGGTTAGTTCCGAACTAGTTTTCGGTCACCTGTCTTCTGCATATGGCAGTGTGTCAAGTTCATTTTTGGCAGCTGTTCCTTTTGAAAAACACCCTGGGACATTCTACTCTCTTCAAAGTGTTGTGTAAACACAAGTTGTTGAGAAAAATAGATTGGAGGACGAGCTGGATGTGGCATTGGAAAATGCATTTGCGATCAGGCGGCTGACCCTTAACAGATAAGTAGTCTTTTGTCTTGAGATTGGGGGTAACAGTGTTCATAATGTGGGCACTCTAGCAGCAGAATATAGATTGGGATGTTATGCAACGTGAAACTCTGAATGCTCACAGGCTTGTTTCGAAGCAAAATGTGTTCACCGTGTGTTGTCAGGAACCTGCAGTGTTCAGCTATTTTTCACTGCCTTTTTATAGTGTATACTGGGAATAGCCACACCTTCGAAGAGCTTCACTAAGCACTGCTTGTCCTCACCCTACACAATGATCATTGAAAGTGCCTGAAAAGAAGCCAGACCCAAGAGAGGGCATTTAAAATAGCCATGTGCTGATTTGATTTATAGACGTCCTTCCCACGCCACTGCCTCCACTTTGTACCTTACCTTCGTTCCCCATTCCCCTTCTTCAGCCTCTCACTCGCTTCACTCCCGCCCTTGTGCACTGGGATCATTTGTAGCATTCCCTGCCTCCACTGGACCAGTAAATAGATTTTAATTGCTCCAGTGAAAGGGGCAAGTTCGTCAACAGTTGGCTGAGCAGTATCTGCTTGTACTCTGGACCTGTCGTAGTTAATGGGGAACAGATCACTCTGGGCTCAAGCCCTGAATCTGCATCATCTGCAAATCTAATCTGCATCTTACTGGTGGTTTATCAGATTTGCTTTCCTTCTGGATTCAGGTACAGATCAGACCCTGGAGTCTGAGTGATAGTGACTTTGTGCTGGATGGCTCGCAGCCTCTAGATCCCAGGAAAACTGTCTTTGTGGGAGGTGTACCAAGACCCCTAAAGGCTGGTAAGTAACTGGACACTGTTGAGCTCAGGTGTGTGTGTGTGTGTGTATGTATGAGAGAGAGACAAGTTGCTGTTAGCTCAGAGGGAGGATACAAGAAGTCCTTTGGGCTTTTGCTGAGGAACTGGTCAGATGCAGTGAGAGGTTTCAAGTCTTGCTGCTCGGGTAAGAAGTGGAAAAGATGGGAATGTGGGACATAATTTGCTAACAGGGTTTGGTTAACACAGTGAATTTGAATCTTTCACCAAATCTGGTCTTGCTATTTAACTGCATCTGATCACACTTTTGACTTGCCCAGTGCCTCAAAGCAGTGTTGCGGAGCAGTAAATGCAGTCGTGTTTTTTTTTTAAATTTCCCTTTCTGGACAATTCTACATCAGTATTCATGTCTTGTCTCTTTAAGCAGTTGGTGAGGAGAGGCTGCACACCTTTCTCGGTCCCTAGTTACACGCACTCCCAGATCATTCATTATGTCTGATTAGTACGTTGTGGTCCTCCCTCAACAGAGAGCCGATGGCCAAGTGGTATTGTTGCCAGACTGTTAATCCAGAGACCCAGGTAAAATTCTGGGGACCAGTGTTTGAATTCTGCCATGGCATAGAGCGAATTTGAATTCACCAAAAATCTGGGATTAAGAATCTAATGATGACCATTATTGATTGTTGGAAAAAAACCCAACTGGTTTGCTGATGTCTTGCAGGGAAGGAAACTGCTTTCTTTACCTGGTCTGGCATACGTGTGACTCAGCCCTACAGTCATGTGGATGACTCTGAATTGCCCTCCTTTGGGCAATTAGAAACAGGCAATAAACGCTGGCCGAGCCCGTGACACCCTCGTCCCATAAATGAATTTTTAAAATTTGGTAAAGTGCACTGATTCTTGAGTGCTTTTAGGATCTCCACAAAAGTTCATGATGTAATCAGAGCACACAAAGTTTATCTGTTTGTTGGAATTAATTTAACACAAAAGACTGATCAGGTTCCTGCATTAAACAAGAACAAGTGTTGATCACAAATCAGTAACAGGCAATAATAAGGCAATCACTGTGAACTACTCAGGCATGGCTCACTAAGTTAAGACTGTAGCTTTCGTTTTACAATTCCAAGTACACGTGGACACAGACAAATGAAAGAAAGCAATGATTTCATGAGTGGAGAGTCTATCGAGGTGTTTGTTTTGCTTGTGAGGACGTTTTGTTCTTAAGTCGTCTTTGTCCGAGTTTGTTCACTTTGCAGGAGGTACAACATGAGTACACGAGAGAGTGAGAGTGAGAGTTAGAAAACCTGTTCTTCCAACAGTGTGAAGCCTTCTCAATAATTCTTTTTATAGAATTATTCATACCCACAGCTTTGCAAGAATCAATCTGAGTTGTTGCCGGGCTAATGACTTGTGGTCTCTGTGAGTCGTCCCAAACCAGTACACTACTTGTTGCTGTCCAGATTTAACTCTGTGTACACGTCAGCCGTGCACTGTGTCATCTACAGTTGTCTCTCCTGCAATGTCCTGAACAAAACAACAGCGTAAACGTCACACTGAGTTTTGAAAAGTGCAGCATTCCCCAAAACTTTCATTTCTTTGTGGGGTCCTCAGTCTAAAATACAGGAAACGAAATCATGGGGTCTTTGCAAGTGTTGTTGTCAATGAGAACATTCTGCACATCAACCATAAATGATGTAGTTCTGTCAACTTTTTAACTGCCAAGTCTTTAACTAAATTATCTTGAACCCAATTCTGTTTCCTACTTCAAGACCAACTGCTATTACTTCTCATAATGCATTGACACAGTCAAAAAGAATAAATTAGCGTATCCTGCAACTCTAATAAGAGACCATGTGTGCCATCAGCAAAATTGCACTCTGATTTGTTGGGGGTTTGTTTTACGAGTTACAGGATGGATAAGCAGCAAAGGTGCATTGAAGTTGTGCTGAATCTTTGCTGAAAAACACCTGGAGTACCATGCACAGCATCTCCATATTCCGAGAAGGTGTAAGACAGGTTTCCAAAAAAGTGACAGTCATTAAGTTAGAACTGCCAAGTTATTTATATCAGGAAAGACTGAACAAATGCCTTTCACCAGAAAGGAGAAGCCTGAGAGGTGACCTGGTAAAGGTCTTGAAGATTTTAAAAGTTTGTTCCCTTAGTCATACCAAAGGCACTTCCACTTGTAAAAGAGAGCAAAATCAGGAGCTATGAATATGGTAGTTAGCAATAAATCCAATCAGGGAATTCAGGCGAAATGTCTTCATCCAGAGTTTGGTGTTATAGGAGGGACATTATGAATTATATTACTAAGCTGGGGAGGGCTCAGAAGAGAGTTAGCAGAATGTTGCCAAGAATGGAGGCTTTGAGTTACAAGCGGAGGATGAATAGGTTGGGATTTTTTTGACTCTAGGGTGAGAGGCGACCTTACAGAAGTTAGTGTAATCGTGAGGGGTACCGATATCTTTTCCTTAGAGTGGGGGTTTCAAGGCGAGAGGGCATATTTCTATGGTGAGAGGAAAAAGATTTAAAAAAGACATAAGGTGGCAATTTTTTCCACGGGGTGGCTTGTGTGTGGAATGAACTGTCAGAGAAAGTGATGGATGCAGATACAGTTAGAATGTTTAAAAGACATTTGAATGAGTATATGAATAGGAAGGATTTGAAGGGAGAAGGGCCAAGCGCAGGCAGTTGGGACTAGTTTAGTTTGATATTATGATTGGTGAGGACTGGTTGGACCAAAGAGTCTGTTTCCATGCTATATGACTCAGAACATGAAACTCCATGCTTCATGGAATATGGCTGAATGAACATTAAAGCTTCATCTAAGGGAAAGCCATATAAGGCATGATAGAGAAAGGAATCAAAGGATGTCTTCATTAGTTTTATATTCCATGATGGGAGGAGGCTTGTGTGGACCATAAGCAATATCAATTGGACCCAGTAGCATATATCTGCGATGTATGTACTAACTAACCACTGAAACTTGAAATCCCTGGAAAATGAATAGCTTGAATCACTTAACAATTTCTCAGCAGTATATAAATCGAGCAATCAAAATTAAGTGGAAACCTGGAATATGTCATGAAATCAAATCCTCAGGCAATGTGTTTAGTCTCTAAGTAGTGTCTTCCAAAAGCTTTCATAATTAGAGCTTGGAAAAGCCTTTTCAGAAACTCTAAAGCATCCCTGCCTTGACCTTTTAACTGGAAGCTCAGTCACTGGACAAGACCATCCCATCCCAACCACTGCTTCAGGACTAACTCCTGCAAACAGTTTAGGAAAGATGCTGTTGTAGTCAAGACGAAGGAGAGACAAAGCGTGGTTAACTATTGATGTTGTGCAAACTATGGTGTTAGAATCTTGCTGTTGGTCCTTGTGAGGGGAGAGCTCACCAAAGTAGTGGGGGTGGTCAGTGAAACAGCAAGCTTGTTGAGTTTTTGCCATCCCAGATATTTTATGTCAATAATCCCTCCCCCTCCCAATTAGAGAAGCAAGTCAATAATTGGACTGTCTGAACCTTCCTTTGCACCCAGTTTTGGAGCAGGAGGTCTTGCCTCTGAACGAGGAGCTTATGTGTTCAAGACCCACTGCAGGATTTGTTGGCACTGGCAGGAATGGTCTTGACATGGCTCAAACACAAGGATAACTGGTTTGCTAATCCCTTATCCATAAATGGGGAAGTATTGTGTCTTGACAATAGGTAATAATGTTGATGTGCACACTGTGAAATCTTTTTCCACATTGTCTGCAACACAAATTTAACTTGTGCACTATATTTTTCATCTGGGCCAAGGGACATGGTTTGAGGGTGTTGGTTGGGAGGTCGGGAGATGCTCAGCAGACTTTGCAACTAGCCATGTAATGCTGAGAGTTTGTTGTTGCAGTGGAGCTGGCCATGATAATGGACCAACTGTACGGAGGAGTTTGCTATGCTGGCATTGACACCGATCCTGAGCTGAAATACCCGAAAGGAGCAGGCAGGGTGGCATTTGCCAATCAACAGAGCTACATTGCGGCAATCAGTGCTCGCTTCATCCAGCTACAGCATCGGGACATCGACAAACGGGTAAGTCCTATTTGTAAACCAGTCTTGGCATGGTTAGAACAGAGAGAGCAAATGGACAATTTAAGATGTAGGCGTTCGAAAGCATGAAGGAAGATTGCCTTGACATTGCACCTTTTCAGAATGTCTTAACAAGGTTCTGATGGAGTTTGTGCCATGTCATAATGTAGGAATGGCAGCAGCCAATCTGTGCACAGCAAGATCCCACAAATAGCCATGTTATTATGACCAGTTGTCCATTTTTCCTTTTGTTTTGTTTGTTGAGTAAATCTTGACCCAGGACACCATAGAATCAAATAATTTTACAGTGCAGAAGGAGGCCATTCAACTCCTTACGTTTGTGCCAGATCTTGAAAGAGTTATCCAGCTTTGTTGTGTTGTTCAGCCATATCTCCATAGCCCCCTCAATTCATCACTTTCAGAGATATATCCAGCTCTCATCACAAACCTCTGATATAATCCAACTCCACCACACTCACAGGCAGTCTGTTCCAAATCCTAACACCTCTGAGTAAAGATGTTTCTCCTCATCTTGTTCCAAGCTTCAGTCTTCAGATTGTAAAGTGTACTTAATGACTCGTGGAAACTAAATATCCTTGTTTCCCCTGTTAATAATTTTGAACATCTCATTAAGGTCACCTCTTAATCTTCTCTGCTCCAAGAAGAATAAGCCCAATTTCTCTAATCTTTTTATTTAAGATCCTTCGTTCCTTGTATCATTCTAGTAAATTTCATTTGCAGTCTCTTCAGGGCTTTGAAACCCTTCCTTCAGTGAAGTGCCCAGAACTGAACACAATCCTGCAAATGTGATCTCCCCAATAATTTGCAAAAGTGTAGCATTGCTTCCTTGTTATACTTTATTCCTCAAATTTATAAATCCAAGGATTGTGTAAGCCTTCGTAACAACTGTTTCAACTTGCCTGGCCACCTTCCAAGAATTATGGACTTGAATCCTGAGGTCACTCTGATTTATTCTAAGTTGCATCATTGAGACTGTATCATCTCTCCATGTTCCTTCTATCAAACTGCATAACTTCACATTTTTTCTATATGGAAATTAATCTGTCAGATGTCCATCCATTTGGTCAACCTGTCGATGTCCCTCTGAAATTGCTATCATTCTCATAATTGACTGCTCTCCCGAGGTTAGTATCACCTGCAAATGTAAGACATGAGATTTTGCTTGCAAGACCCAGCTCCAAATTTTCTCCAGAGCAGAAAAAGTCAGGGTCCCAAAACCAATCTCTGGTGAACACAACTTTGAACCCGTCCCCAGTCTGAGAAATGCCCATCTCTGCCAACCCTCTGTTTCTTACAGTCGAGTCAACTGTGAATCCATGCTGTCAAAGACCCAGCAATCCCAGACATGTCTAATTTTCCAACCATCCTGCCTTGGAGCATTGTATCAAACGCTTTCTGGAAGTCCAAATGTACATCCACAGCAGTACCCTCAAACCTACTGCCTGCGTCACCTCTTCAAAGAACTCAATTACATTTTTAAGACAAGACCTGCCCTTGGCAAAGCCATGTTAACTATCTAGTCTTAACTAATTTTGCTGTCATTCTATATCCTGTGTTATGGCCTCCATCCATTTGCCTGCTGTTGGTGTCAAGCTAATAGGCCTGCATTTATCCTTAGTCCCTTTTTTAAACAACTGCATCACATTTGTAATCCTCCAGTCTTTGGGACTAATCCTGTGTTCAGGGAGGCCTGGAAAATTTCTGCCAACAGCTCCTTCATTTGCTACCTTACCCTCTTGGCGATTTAGAATGCATCCTATTTGAGCCCAGTGACTTCTCCACTCGGAGTGCTGCCAGCCATTTGAGCACTTGGCCTTTATCTGTCACTACATTTCTCAGTTGTTCACCTCTCTCATTTTCAACTGTGCCAGTGTCTCTGATGGCTTTTGTCTTGACCAAATTAGAATTGTACAAACTAAGTACCTCTGCCACAGCCTTTGCTTCAGTGAGCAGCTCACCTTGCTTGTTCCTTTTGGACCCCACTCTTTCCTTCATTAATCTTATGCTATCAGTATGTTTGAAGAACATTTCACAATCTGTTTTAGAGTAGCCTACTATCCTTTGCTCATGGAGTCATAGAGCATGAGAACAGACCAACCAGTCCATGCCGACAGTAATGCTTAATTAGTCCCACCTGCCTGCTCTTGGCCCATATTGCTCCAAATGTTTCCTATTCATGTACTTATCCAAATGTCTTTTAAATGTTGTAACTGTACCCTTATGCAACACTTCCTCTGGAAATTCATTGCACACGCGAACCACTTTTTTTTAGCAAAAAAAGTGCCCATGTCTTTTTTAAAATCTCTCTCCTCTCACCTTAAAAATATACACCTCGTCTTGAAATTCCTAATCCTAGTAAATTGACACCTACCATTATAACCCTGACCATAACCCTCATGATTTCATAAACCTCTTACATAGGGTCACCTCTCAACCTCCTCAGCTCCCAGTGAAAAAAGTTCCCTCCTTTCCAGCCATTCCATACCCAACAAAATCCTGATAAATCTCTTCTGAACTCTATCCAGCTTCATGATATCCTTACTATAATTTGGTAACCAGAATTGGACACAGTATTCCAGAAGAGGCCTCACCAATGGTCCTGTACAACATCAACATAACTTCCCAAATCCTGTACTCCAATTAGCTTCCTTACTTTAACCTGAGCTTCTAGCCAGGATTTGAGATACACTTCTTGACTTCTTTTGGTGTTATTTTTCCAGTATTCTGACCTCTTCTTTTCTTCCGTTGCCAACTATGGATATCCTGTATTTATTTCTCATGGGCATGTACCAAGCTTACATCCAGTTTATCTCTCTTTTGGAAATCTCCCATTTTCCATCCACTGTATTATCTTCCAAAATGCATTTACAATCAACCTGCTACTGTTCAACGTTCAGACCCCCTAAAATTTGCCCTTTTCCAATTTGTGTCTGAATCTTGACTGATTTTTATCCTTTATCAACTTAATATTGAATTTTATGGAATGGAATCCCTCTGTTACAGTTTTGAATACTGGATCAATTATGCCCACCTGAGGATAGGTGGGAACCCAAATGAATGGCGTAGAGTCTGAGAGAGAAAATAATGGGGAAAGGGGGCTAGGGGAACAGTTTCCACCCAAGTGATGAGTCACTGACCACAGAATGCACGTTTAATGCAATGGACATGAAGTCCAGATGGGGCAAAGAGGATTTTTCTGTTCAAGTAGAATCATAAATTAATTGAATCCCTGCAGTGTGGAAGCAGGCCATTTGGCCCAACAAATCCATAGTAACCCTCCAAAGACCATCCCATCCAGACACCACCACCCCCCCACCCAGGTCCCTAAAACCCAGCATTTCCAATGGACAAACTACCTAGCCTGCACAACCCTGGACATCATGGGGAAATTTAGCGTGGCCACTCCACCTAACCTGCGCATCTTTTGACTGCGGGAGGAAACTGGAGCACCCAGAGGAAACCCACGCAGACATGGGAAGCATTTGCAAATACCACACAGACAGTCGCCAGAGGGTGGAATTGAAGGTGGGTCCCTGAGGCAGCAGAGCTAACTACTGAGCTACTGTGTTGCAAAGGCTATGGCCGAGGTACTAAATTAGTACATTTTAAATCAGTCAAGGCAGAAACCAACAGTGACATAAGCCCCATTGAAAGTATAGGTGGTGAGCAACTGAGAATATTGTAACAGATAAAGAAGTGTGAAAGTAGTAAGGTAAGATCCACATATAGCTGGGAGAACAGTAGCAGGCTTTATTGAACTTAACTGTATACAGAGGGATGGTAAGACTGGATATCCTATCTGCAGCCTGACAAATCCAGACTCTGCACGTGATCTGAGCCAATTATGACTTAGCTTCTTGCATGCAGGCTCAGTAGCTTGACTGCGTTTCTTTTAAAATCCTTTGCTGAACAACGATCTGGAAGGCACTGGCTGAGTGCATGGCATAAGCAAGTGGAAATTACTTGGTTCAAAAGTGGACAGGATTTAAACTTGAAGAAGTTAGAAAGGGCAGGATTATGCACGAAGACAGTGTGACTGAGATTAACTGGATGTCTCTTCCAAAGAGCTGGCACGGATGTGATGTGTTGATTGACTTCAAGTCCTGCGAGATTCTAGGATCATTTGCAAATCGGTCAATTTGCCAAACAAATGATTTTTTTGGGGGGGCGGATGAGGTAGGAAATGTCGGTCAAGTTGAAGCTGTTATTAAACTTATAAATTACATCGCAGCTTAAAAACTGAACCATATGGAGTCCTGAATCCTCTCTCTCTCATTTTGCCCTTGCCCTCCGCTCGCCATCAGCCTGGTTCTGTGACCAACTCCTTGAGTCCTCAGAGCTAAAAGGGTTGAGATTCTCTGGCCAGGTCCAGAGTCTGAACAGCCACTGCAGGCTGCCATGAGAGGGCAGTAGAGAGCGCAGGCTCTGCTATGGTGACTTGCACTTTTGTCAAGATGCTGATCCACAGGTTACAGTGTTTGGTAAAGACAGTGTGTGTGTGAATTTGGAAAATGGGAGATGTAAATCCCTCAGGCCTCATTTTTAAAAAAGAGTGTTAATCAAAATTAGGGAATTTTTTGCTTAATGGTGGGCTGTGACTGTGATCATATGGCTGCTCTTTGCTTACAATTCACTGAAACTCAATATTGAAGCACCCTGAAATTTTGAGGCTCTAGATATGGTGCTGTAAGGAATTAGATATGCGAAAGAATTGTCAGTTAAAATGAGCGCAAACATTTGGGAGTTTTTTACTGGTACAGGCTGCCCTCTGGTGGGTACTTGCAGTAAAGCCTCTGTTTATGTTCCTGTAATAGAGTTCTGGTGATATACAGCACAGAGACAGACCCTTTGATCCACATCCTAACCTAATCTCGTTCCATTTGTCTGCATTTGGCCTGTATCCCTCTAAACCCTTTCTTATCATATACCCATCCAGATGCCTTTAAAATGTTGTAATTGTACCAGTCTCCATGACGTCCTCTCGCAGCTCATTCCGTACACTGACCACCCTCTTGTGTGAAAAAGTTGTCCCTTAAGTTCCTTGCAAATCTCTCCTCTTGCACCCTATGCCTAGGTCCTCTAGTTTTGGGCTCCCCCCAACACAGGATAGTCTTCTCTGCACTGGGGAGACTGGACATCTCCTAGCAGAGCACTTTAGGGAACATCTCCGGGACACCTGCACCAATCAACTCCACCACCCTGTGGCCCAACATTTCAACTCCCCTTCCCACTCTGCCAAGGACATGCTCCCTCACCATCCAACGCCTGGAGGAAGAACGCCTCATCTTCCGCCTCGGAACACTTCAACCCTATGGCATCAATGTAGATTTCACCAGTTTCCTCATTTCCCCTTCCCTCACCTCACCCCAGCTCTAACCTTCCAGCTCAGCACCGCTCTCATGACCTGTCCTACCTGCCTTTCTTCCTTTCCATCTATCCACTCCACCCTATCACCTCCATCCCCACCCCCATTCACCCATTGTACTCTATGCTACTTTCTCCCCACACTTCTCTCATCTATCTCTCCACTCTGCAGGCTCCCTGCCTCCTTTCCTGATGAAGGGCTTTTGCCCGAAACGTCGATTTTCCTGCTTCTCCTGACCTGCTGTGCTTTTCCAGCACCACTCTAATCTAGACCTTGTCTATTTATCCTATCCATGAATTTATAAATCTCTGTAAGGTCACCCCTCAGCCTCTGACGCTCCAGAGTTAACAGACAGTCTATTAAGCCTCTCCCTATAGTTTAACCTGTCCAGCCTTGGCAACATCCTTGTAAATCTTTCCTGAACCCTTCCAAGTTTCACAACATCCTCCTGATAAGAGGGAGACCAGAACTGCAAATTCTTGTATCTTGAGGAATTAATCTTTGACTGGCCAAAGGAACCGGTGCACTCCTCGTTTGTGTTGGAGTACAGTCATGTGCTCAAATCAGAAGGAAAACAATGGAAAGGAAACTGATTTGTGGGGGAAGTATTTTCTCATTAAAAACCAAGCTATTTGTGCACAGCAACACATACTGACCATGTTCAGTTCCATCTGATTCAGTAATTTATGTGGCAAAATCTTCACACTCTGATGATTGCTGGCTGTACTATTGCTCATTTTGTGGAGAGTCTGGCGTACACAGTAACGTCACCTCTTCACTGGTTCAAGGAGAGCAGTCACGCAAATTATCCATGCACAGAAAATTCACGGATTGCTGTTGGAACAGCCCTGTGCTATCTGGGGTTCAAAGACCAGATCACATCACAGGGTCAGATATGCGTGGGCCTTGTGTAGTGATTGGAACCAAGGCCAGATGGATCTCATTGACTGAGTTCACTCATTGGGATTATTAACCCCGGTCCTATTAGGGAACCCTGGCTGATAGCTATAAACAGGGTTTCAAAGAGTCTCCTGATTCTAGGGACTGGCTCTGTGCTGGCTAACCACACATAAAGAAAAGGGTGGCTTCGTGACACGAAACCTGACCCCATAGAGTTATTTCACCTTGGTCGTGTCAGATCAAAGGCTGGTGACATTCAGACATAACATAAACAATGACAAGATAATGTATTTTTGGAATGTTGATTAAGGGATAGATATCGGGAATAACTCGACTGCCTTTCTACAAAATGGTACTGTACCAAGTTTAACGTTCACCTGATGAGGACAACAGGACCTCAGTTTAATGTCTCCACTGAAAGGCAGCATCTCTGACAGTGCAGTTCTCTTTCAGTCCTGTCCACTCGTAAGTTGATCAGCCTTGATCTTAGACACTCAAACTTCAGAATGAGACTGAACCTGGAAACTTAATCCAGAGGCCTGGATTGAGGGTGATGAGTCAAAACTTTAAGTCTCACCACACCAGCTGCGAATTAAAATCAAATACATTTGGAATTGAAAGTTAAAACGCCATCTCGTGACCATTTTAGGACAATCTGATTCATTTAATGGTCCACATTACCGATATTCTTTTTCACCAAGGCTGCTCAAACAGCATCTTCCAAACCCGCAATCATTTCCATCTAGAAGGACAGGGCAGAAAATACATGATAACACCCTCACCCGCGACTCCCCCTCCATGCTAACTTGGAAGTATATTAGCCATCAGCACTGTGGGTGTGAATTCACCACCATCTTCTCCAGGGCTAGCCAGCGATATTCACATCCCACAAGTGAAAGCAAGAACCAAAGCATTGTAATGGTGACCAAATAAACTAGGTTATCAGGAAACAAAACAACCCCATCTCATTCAACATTGCCCAGAAAGAGACGGGGGGAGGGGTGTCCCATCCTTAACCTGTCTGACCCACATTTACAAGGTTGACCCCCTCCATTGCCCTCTGAGGTGGCTTCTATTGCATTCCAGAAGGTGACTCAGCACGACCTTCCAGAGTGCAATTGGAGACATCACGTCCTGTCGCCGTTCTTTTTGTTTTCCCCTCTCAAAACAATAATGACCAGAGGCGGTGTCTTTGGATCGAAGGGGCAGTCAGGTTGGGGGAGTGGGCAAGGAGAGATGTTACTGACTGTCTCTGCTTTCTGTCACTGGCCAGGTGGAGGTGAAGCCCTACGTCTTGGTGGACCAGCTGTGCGATGAGTGCCAGGGCGCCCACTGCAACGGCAAGTTTGCCCCTTTCTTCTGCGCCAACATCACATGCCTGCAGTACTACTGTGACTACTGCTGGACGAGCATCCATTCCCAGGCTGGTCGTGAATACCACAAGCCACTGGTGAAGGAGGGCGGGGAGAGGCTGCGACAGCTCCCGTTCCACTGGAGCTGAACGTGGCCCGTCTCCTGTCTCCCACTCCCCCACAACCTCCTCACCCACACCCCACCCACCCCTTTTTGGGAAAGGAGGGCACCAATTTGTGGGACCCGCCAATCAATATTTAGTGGCTACTTGTTAACCTGCCGTTCCTTTATCTAGAAGTGTTTGAGCACAGAATTTCCAACCCAGTATATATTTGTTTTTTTTCAAACAAAAGAAACAAATCTGGCTTTGCCTGTTCACTCATTTTGTTAGTGCAGATGTATAAAAATGAAGGTGTAATAGTGTTTTTTTTTGCAGTCCTCCACCTATCAAATTGTTTTCATCTTTTTATTTTGGGGCGAGTGGGGGTGGGGAGGGCTTTAATTGAATGCCCCAAGCAGTGTGATTCTGGGTACAGGGATTGATGGTGTGAGCAACAGTGTGAGGTATTGAGTGCGCTGGGGTAGTGGGCTGGGGGAGAATGTGGTGGGAATGAATTGTGCTGTTGAGTGAAGGGGCAGCAATGGCATAGTGCATGCATTGTGGAAATACATCAGTGGAGTCTGCCGGGATGCTGCAGTGCTCGGGTATTGTTGACAGCCAGGATGGCTGAGCTGGGCAAAGACGGAGACCCCCTTTCCTCCTGTGTGACAGATCTGACAGCCCATGGCTGTACAAGCACAACCTGTGTGTCGCTGATCCTCTCTCACACACTTAGTCTTCCGCTGGTTTCTGCTGAGTGAGCGACTCTCATTTTGATGGCTCTGTCGCAGGAATTCGGAAGCAGCTTGAGGTCACGACTTGAGGTTTCTGGTTGTTGCTGGAGACAAGTGCCGTATAGGGTCTGGGTTCCAGATGGGAATAGGACTGTGAGCAACATCGTTTCCAGATGCAGGCATGACAAATGTCTGCTTTGGTGGGGCTGTCAAAACATGTTCAAGACTCAGGATATGGAGCGTGATGGGGAGTCTCTGCGTCTTGTGTTTGTAACTTCTGGTTTAATGATTGAAACTTATGTACCTCTGGTTGTCGTACGAGGGCCAGTTGCCTGATTTTTTTAAAAAATCCAGAATTTTGAATGTATTCAGCATTGATGGAGATATTGACGATACTTGAGCAGTTTGTCCCGTGAGCTAGTGTTGTCTGTTGACCATCTCGAGTCCTCTTCCCAAAGGCACTGGTGTCCAGGATAGGCAGTAGCATTTGTAAGAAAAGTAAATCAAATCTGAATTTGAAGGGAACTGGATGTCCGATTGTATTATGTTCATATGTGCAATGTGTCTTGACAGTTTTATTTGGTAATGAGGCTCCTGCACAGACTGAGTTGGAGGACAATCTCCGTTCAAATCCAAGTAGACTTGAGCCCAGACCACATCTCTGCAATTGTGGCACTCAGTTGAAATGGGTTTGGAGCCTGAAACACACTACTGGGGCATAAGAGGGGGCATTTCATTCCAGGGATTTGCCTTCTGGTTGCTGCTGATGCTCAGCATCTGAAATGGGCATTGTTTGTCCCTCATCAGTTAGCATCTTTCCCTTTGCTGAGGTATTCTTGGATGGTCAGTGTGAATAAAGCTCCTCTGGGAACACACACAAATGCAAGACTCTGTGACAATCACAGATTAGTTCTTTGGAGAGTACACAGCTTTACCCATCTTTAGGGTCCCTTGTTCTGGGAGATTTGGCGCCTTCATGCAATCACTCAGCTGGTCTTTGCCTGTAATGTCATCCTGGGACAAGCGTTGACCTCTTGCTTGGGCTGGCAATTGGAGCAATATCTATCTGCATTTAAAAACTGTGCAACAGAAGTTTTACCAGAATAGTC
The DNA here is from genome assembly GCF_020745735.1 of Hemiscyllium ocellatum. Taxonomy (NCBI): domain Eukaryota; kingdom Metazoa; phylum Chordata; class Chondrichthyes; order Orectolobiformes; family Hemiscylliidae; genus Hemiscyllium; species Hemiscyllium ocellatum. The sequence continues at coordinate 14,865,936 of NC_083448.1, forward strand.
TCCACTTACTTGGTGAGTGCTTAGTCCCTGTACATTCTGTCACAACTCCTATTCCAACCAAGTAATTGTCATAGCATGATTGTCCCAGAGGATAGGGAAACGATACCAAAAGACATACAAGATCTGGGTCACATGTTTAAGTGTGAAACTAGGACACTGGTGCAGGATGGGAGGAGATTGCCTGCCAGCTGGTGCATGACATCCAGGAGAATCATTTTTGTGCAATTGCCCATTTTTAGTCCAATTGGGGCAATTTTGTTTTCTTAGCTTACTCTCAATTTAGCAGTGAGAACGGGTGTCTGCTACCCAGTCCATCACCTCTTCATTGTGCACAGTTTGAGTTTCCCGGCTGGATTTTTAATGCTTTCTCCACATCTTGGGGACAAGAGTTCTCAGCCTTCAGGCACAATTCCTGCGACAGTATTGAATGTTACTTGAAGAATTCCTTACAAATCTCTGGGCTGGTCTTCAGCAGCTCAGACAAACCTTTCTCCCATCTCTCCCGTTCACCAGATGGTGGTACTACTTGTGCCTTTCACTGGGTTATTGGTCAATCCCATCTCGGACACTGCACTTTGCCGCCTCAACATGGGGTGAGCCGTAGCCTGTACTTGTACTGAAGCTTCACTTTGTACTTCATGTGGAGTGTGGATATAGATGGGTATTCCCTCAACCACATCCTCTGGTTGGTGGTGTGTCCAATGCATTGTGTCTATGGGGAGATAGTGCAGCACATGTTAGCACCTGCTGAATCACACCTCCCAGCCCTCGGTATCTGTAAGAATTGTGCTATTCCTTATTTTGGTTTTGACCCAAATGAGTGCACCCTGTCTCTCACACAGCCCCACATGCATTGCTCATTCTCAATGTCCGGTGTGCATCCTGCAGCCAGGAGAACTGAACCTTCCTGGGCTTGGATTTATTTGAGAAGTGCTGGTCATGTTTCCCAGTGCATAACCATTGATGAGTCGATCATCGAAAACCTGACTTAAGTCTGTCGATCTGAGATTGCATTCAGTGTGCACCTTGCATATCGGAAGGTGAGAGACAAGTCAAGGGTATTCCTTCTGTTCACGGGCCCTTTGTGTCTAGGTTGAAGGAAGGGTGGCCACAGTACAGCTGTGTGGTTGAGTAGCATGTTGTAGATTGTTTATTCATTGGATTATAAATGTCACGTTGATTTCACTTCGCACAGACAACATTTTACCACCTCCTCCCATCACCACACCGCACCTCAACACTAAATAGTAACACAATGAAAACCACCTTACTCTTTGTCTGAGTGCAAAGACGTGCATGCTGTTTGTTAACTTATTCCTTGGTTCATTTGGTTTTTGTTCTTCACTAATCCATGTTATGTCCCTTAGGCTATCTGACCACTGCCAATGTAGAGAGAGTGATGGGAGCAGTTACTTGATTATGTCTCCATTCTATTGTTTAACTTTTCCTGTTGTACAAGCCCTTGACAAGCCACTACCAATGCCCCTGTTCAACAGTCGGCCTCTGCTCAATGCAGCACACTAACCTCTGCACTGTGGCAACTGTGAGTGCACTTTCTCTGTCTCTCCCCTCCCCTCTCTCAGACACGCACGCGCACACACACTCTCACTCTCTCTCTCTGCTCCTCTCTTTAACCCTCAACCACCCCAAAAAAAACATACCATGGTAACTGTACAGTTTTGTTCCTTGGACATTCACAGACACCAAAGTTTCTTGTTGGAAGTTTCTGATCGAACCCCTGGCAGAGAGAGAGAAACAGGGATGCCAGGCAGTGGCCACTGAGGCCAAGAGTTAATTCGTTTATTGATTTTCCTTTTTATTTTCATCTGATTAGAAAAGGTGTTTTCTTATTTAGAAAAGAGATTTGAGAGACACCTTCAGAAAAGGTGGTTCAAAACGCTCTGCAGTATGTATCCATCTGAGATAAATGATAGCCCCGAATGACATTCAGTTTGAGAGATTTTTCGAGGTGGGCAGTGAGAGATTCCTCACCTCCTGATTTTCTTTCTCCCCCCGCCACCTTGCTCTGTTGAGATGGAGGAACTTCATCAGGAAGCAACAGATTAGACTAAGCAGTGGAAACACTGAGACTTGGTACATTTGTTGAGCATTTCTGGTCTCAGACGAGGCAGCTGCAGATCACGGAGGAGGTGGTGGTGAGTCAGCCAGGGCTTCCCTGTCCTGAGTGCCGGTGTGGCCGAACATGTGGCAGAGAGGATGAGCAGAAAACGAGGCTGAACGAGGTGCAGTCTCAACCAACGTATCGAAGGCATGCGAAAAATTGTCACAGAAGACAGTTGCCAAGGGTGGGTCATCATGTTGAGTCTGCAGAGGGCTGGTGGACACATTTGTGGCAATGTGTTGAATGGCTACTGTGAGGCATGTTCTGTGATCTCGCGGTTGTGGAGAATCTGGTTGAAGGAGCAGGTAAGTGATGGTGGTTCTGAGGTGATGAGGCAGAAGTATCATAAATTGTGGTGGGGGCTGGAGGGGAAGGATTGAAAAGCCATTGGGAGACTTGGGGGAGGAGACTTAGAAGGGAACAGGGAAAGTGTAATTTTCTTTTTGTACAACAACCGGTGTATCTGCTCTTGCATTAATGTAATAATTCAAACCCTCCTCTCCCCACCCCGCCCCTTAACTGAACTACCAGTGTTTGGTATAATTGACACTTGAACTAGATTTTAGCAGTTTTGTAAAGAAAATATATAAATCAAAAAAATGAGATGCTGCTTTTTCTACTAAAGAGTCACATGATTTTTGTATTTTTGTATCGCAACTTTAATGTCCAGTGATGTTTTCTATTACTAATGCTTGTATGTAATGTTAAACATGGACATGTGACTCTGTAGATATCTAGTAGATACCTCAGTTTTTTTTTCAATTTTAAAATCTTATTTTTTTTCTCTAAAGTAAGTATATTTCGGTTCTGCAAAGACTGACAGATAATTTATCTTTTAGTTTAGTTGGGAGATAACCTATATAAATATATATAAATATATATATATATAAAACAGTATGCACACTGTAAAATTAAAAATGTATGAGGTCTGAGGTATATTGTTTGACAATGAGAATTTGCCAAATAAACGCTTGATTTCTGTGAGAAATGTCCTTCAGTACACTTTCTTCCTGCTGTGTGTACATTTGTGCTTTCACTTGAAGACTTTAGGAAGATACAAAGCAAGGTAAGTCTGGGCAAGTTGTAGACATTATATGCCGTTGTGTTGATTGAGTTTTATTGGCATTATTTATCTTGGATACGTATTTGGACCTGTCTATTTCTGCAAAGACCTGTCAGAAATGGCCGTGCTGCTCATGTTTTGGTTGGGTTGAGCAGTGGGTAACAGAACGTTCAGAGTTAACAAGATGCCTTTCTTTCAGTCCATTATTCTGATAAGCTACTGGTCTGCCTCTGACACTCTGAGTGTCATGAATTCCAGCCCCTCAAAAACACACTCTGCGTTACGAAGCCCACCACATCCCATTTGCCCATCAGGCCTGTGATCACTGGCCTGCATTGGGTCCCAGGCAGGCAGTCACTCAAATTTCAAATTATTGTCATCATTCTCACATCCCTTCATGCCCCTTGCAGACTCTAACTTCCTCCAACTCTCTGGAGATGTGTCCCTCCTCTTGTGTGTCCCTCATATTTATCACCACAGCATCAATGATGACCAAGCCTTCAGCAACCTCCGCTCTGAGCTTTGAAACTCCCTCCCTCATCACCTCCACCTCTCCGCTTCCGAGGATGCTCCTGAATACCTGCCTCTTTGATCACTCATCTGATCATGGCTCCTGACATCTCTGGCTTTCAAATGCTAAGATTGTGGCCCAAAGTTCTCAATTCGTGTTCCCGTGACGTTGCACTGGTATTTTGAACTGTATAAATGCAAATTACCATTGTTCTTCAGGAAGTTGAACAAGTGTAAGATCTTAGAGGTGAGACAAATGCACTGGAAAAACAGTGGCTCTGGTTTGGATTTGCTTTCTGGGGGAGGGGAAGAAGTCAAGTTGCATCCTTAGTTATGAATGAATACATCAGAAATTACTTGGTTCATTTTTCTGCATTGATCCATACCCTGCAGGTCCAAAGGTCTACCTTCTCCACACAGTGCTTGTCAAAAGTGACACGTTTGCAATCAATGAAGAGGCACCCAGTACAAAATAATTACAAAGTGACACCAGCTTACTGTAGCAACAGAATGTCTTGTGTGACTTGGTCATTTAGGAAAACATTAACATCACAACAATGACCTGCCGCAGAAGCGGATCGAAGCAGTTGACCATTTTTTCTAAATAAATACACCTCGTTGCTCGACAGATATGTGACTCGAGGCCAACATTGGACAGAGTTCGCAAGATGCAATGAACCATTAGATCACTTAATTGGATTGCAAACATTAACATGAATGCTGTGTGCAAATAACATTGATTGAATCTCTGATATGTGCAACATACAAACAATTGTAGGCATTTGTTTTTTGTTTCTCTCCAACTGATCAGAGATGAGCTGAAGCTGGACAGTTCATCCCTTGATTATGTTCTGCCAGTTCACTGAACATGTTTAATGATTCCAAATAAACCTGTTGGACTATAACCTGGTGTTATGATTTTAAAATTTGTCCACCCCAGTCCAACACTGGTACCTCCACATCATATTTTTAATGAGGTGTAGCTCAGAGATATTGACTCGTTAGACTGGCATTTAAATCAACACTATAACTTGGGAACCATGCAAAACTTGACTGCTTTAGCTCCAGGCTTTCGTTTCACCCCCTCGAATCAAAGCACAGCTCAACAAAGTCACTTGCTTGCAGCCCCATTGTCGAGGGTTTAATGTCTCTGCTGACAAATGAAGACAATAACAGAAATCGCTGGAAAATCTCAGCAGGTCTGGTGGCATCTGTTCCTCAGTTCTGAGGAAGGGTCACTGGACCGACTTCACCAATGCTGCCAGACCACTGAGATTTTCCAGCCATTTCTGCTTTTGTTTTTGATGCACAGCGTCTGCAGTTCTTGCAGTTTTTAAATTAAGACAACAACCAGTAAGTCACCAAGCTTATCCCAAACTGTTTTCATGTGAACAAACAACAGGTGGTTTAACGTAGCAAGTGATCCGTTCTGAGTAATGGAGAGACAGCAGATGGACACCTTTTGTAACAGACCGTGCCAAGCAGTACTGCAACTTGGAGGTATCTGATCTAAGTCCTGAAGTAGGGTTGAAGCCCCCATCCTCCTCATAATTCACCAGCAAAAGTTCACCTACTGAGTCAAGCAATTTTGAATCCCAACCTGCTCAGAGGTCCATCCTTGCTTGAACTTGCAAGGTTGGTATAACAACTGATTTGTCAAATACCACTGCGGCAGTGACCCCAATTAAATTGCATTACAGATAACAGGGCAACAGGAGCACCAAGTCAGCTCTGGCACGGTCTACCTTAACTTCACAACCACCATGTTTGCGTGGAGAAAGGTGGTGAACAGGAAGGGGAGCAAAGATAGTCTTCCCTCACGTTTGCGTGCAATCTCCCCTGAATGCACCGAGTGTTGGATCTCCAAAATTTGTCAGGGCAATTCTTTCCACGTTGCTTAAAATGTCATTGCATCAGATGTTGACTGGCAGTTAATTTCCTGGCTTCGAAATTTTTTTCAAGCTGTTAAGTTGACATGAATCAGCCAAGGCATTGACTGGACAAGTATCCCAGGATATGACTGTCATCTGCTTTGCTGAGTTGAAACAGGTAAGAGGTGCATTCATTTAAAAAAAACAAAAATCTGAAACAAAAACTGCTGGAGAAACTCAGTAGGTCTGGCATCTTCTGTCGAGGGAAAGAAGAAGTAACATTTTGAGTCCAGTGACCCTTCTTCCGAATAGTCACTGGACTGGAACGGTGAACTCTTTTTTTTTCTCCACAGATGCTGCCAGGACTGTTGAGGCTGTCTTTGCTCCCCTTCCTATTCACTAACTTACTCCAGTCAAACAGGGTGGTTGTGAAGATCAAGTAGATTGTGGCCACAATCTACTTGTGTCTGTTCTTGTGTCGGCCACTATCTGTTGTGCAATGTAATTGAGGTTACTGCCTTCATGATATTTGACTGAGTGTCGTCAGCAGTTTCTGTTTTTGCGACAAGGTGTGCACGTTACTAAATGTATTCTGCTTGTTAAACCTCTCCTCATTGGAGCCCATTGACAAACAAAGTCAGAAGTCCTGCACCAACCTGACAAAGGAACAGCGGTCCAAAGGTTTGTGAGTTCAACCTGTTGAACTATAATCTGGTCATACCGTCATAGAATCTTAGAGATGTACAGGACTGAAACAGATCCTTTGGTCTAACTCGTCCAAGCTGACCAGATATCCTAAAGAAATCTATTCCCATTTACAAGCATTTCTTCCGTGTCCCTCCAGAGCTTCCAATTCATATACCCATTCAGATGCCTTTTAAATGGTGCAATTGTACCAGCCTCCACCACTTCCTCTGGCAGTTCATTCTAAACACGCACCACTGTCTGTGTGGAAAAAGTTACCCCTTAGGCCTCTTTTGAACCTTTTCCCCCCTCAACTTAAATGTTTGTCCTCTAGTTGTGGACTTCCCCACTCCAGGCAAAAGACCTTGCCTCTTCACCGTTTCCATGCTCTCATTATTTTATAAGCTGCTATAAGGTTGCCCCTCAGTCTCTGAGGGAAAACAGCCCCAGCCTATTCAGCCCCTCTGTATAGGTCAAACCCTCCAACCCTGGCAAACATCCTTGTCAATATTTTCTGAACACTACCTAGTTTCACAACATACTTTCTATGGGAGAAAGACTACAGTTGCTTGCGGTATCCCAGTAGTGGCCTAACCAATGTCCTGTACAGCCGCAACATGACTTCTCAACTCCTGTACTCAATGCACTGATCAATAAAGCCAAGCGTACCAAATGCTTTCTTCATTATCCAATCCACCTGCAACTCCACTTTCAAGGAACTATGAACCTGAACTCTAAGGTCCCTTGGTTCACAAACACTCCCCAGGACCTCACCATTACGTACACAAGTCCTGCCCTGATTTGCCTTTCCGAAATACAGCATTTCGCATTTATCTAAATTAAACTCCATCTGCCACTTCGCAGCCCATCTGATGAAGGTCCCATTGTATTCTGAGGTAAACTTCTTCACTGTCCACTACACTTCCAATTTTGGTGTCATCTGCAAACTTACGAATCGTACCTCCTATGTTCACGTCCAAATCATTTATATAAATGACGAAAAGCAGTGGACCCAGCAACTGATCCTTGTGACACAGTGCTGGTGACAGGCCGTCTGAGTCACAGGCATGAGTCTGAGAAGCCAACCTCCGTTACCACTCTCTGTTTTCTAACTTTGAGCCAGTTCTGTATCCAAATGACTGGTTTTCCCTATATTCTGTGTGATCTAACCTTGCTAAACAGTCTCCTGTACTGTGACTTCTGACTTTGTTCACCCCAGTCCAACACTGGCACCCCCACAGCATGGCTATCATTGCCAAACAACCGGGACTCTCGTAAGTGTCAATGCTATTTTCCCATTACATTTGTATTTTTTACAAAATAAGCACAAGACCCAGAAGCTTTGACCAGATGTCTTTTTATAGCAATACTCCAGTTATGTAGAACCAAGCAAATACAGTAGCTCATTCTTCACCCTGGGCAGAGTTAGGCAAAAATTTCTGTTGAGAATGTTACTCAGTGAAGCCCCTTCCACCACCAGCAGCCAAGACTAAATCTCAACAGGCTAGCAGTTTTTAAAAACTAAGCAACCATTTGGACATTGTCCAATCAATGCACAACTGCTTTGGGAAAACTTGCCAGAGATCACAGATAAAGGAACGCTATTATAAGAACAGACGCTGCAAGTTCTGTTTGTTTATCAGTAAAACAGAACTACTGTGCTGGGAGATCAGAAAAGTGATCACCATTTTTTAATAACAAAATGACAATGATGCATAAGGAAGCCATTTGAACCATTATGCAGTTTAACAGTAGAAAGTGAAGACTGCAGATGCTGGAGATCTGCATTTTAACAATGTCAATGTTTTGTTTTTTCCTTGAATCCTACAGATTATTAGTGTTGAAATAATCATTCAATGCCCTCTTGAATACCTCAGCTGAGCCTGTGTTCACGACACATGCAGGTACTGCATTCCAGAATGTAGTTACGAATTGTAATAAAAAGATTTTTCTCTGGTCACATTTCCTTCTTTTGCAAAACACTTTAAAACTGTCCCCTCTGCTTCTTGATCCAGGTAGAAGGGAGAGCAGCATGGATGCTCAGTAGTTAGCGCTGCAGCATCAGCGTGCCAGGGGACCAGGGTTAATTCTACTCTGGGGCGACAGTCTGGGTGGAGTTTGCACATTCTCCCTGTGTCTGTGTGAGTTTCCTTCAGGTGCTCCGGTTTCCTCCCACAATCCAAACAGGTTAGACGGATTGGCCATGCTAAATTGTCCGTGTGTCGGGGTATGTGCAGGATATATGGATTTGGCACAGTAAGTGCAGGGTTACAAGGATAGGGTGGGTCTGGGTGGGCTGCTCTTCGGAGAGTCAGTGTGTGCTCGATGGGCCGAATCATTCCCCACTGTTGGAATTCTGTGGTTCTGATTCGCCCTGGTTTACAATCTGCAAACTTCTACCAAACCTCCACTTGGCCTTCTCCTCTCCAAGATCTTGCCAACTCGGTCCCATTACTGAAGACTCTCATCACTGGAACCATTCTTGCAAAGACCGAGAGAACTGCGGATGCCCCATAAGCCAGATACAAAAACAGAAATTGCCGGAAAAGCTCGGCAGGCCTGATTTGTGAGGATGGTCACCTGACCTGAAACATTAACTCTAACTCTCCTCCTCATCTGCACTCTCTCCATTGCATTCATGTCCTTTGTAAAACATGGCACCCGCAACTACTCATTTCAGGTGAGGTCAAATGTCTCATATGGAAAGCACCATAACCTCCTCGCTGTCCTATTCTCTGCCTATATTTTATGAAGCTGAGGATACTGTGTGCATAATTAACAGCTCTCTTTGTCTGTCCTGCCATCTTTTATGATTTATGTACAAACACCCTCAAGTTCTCTGCTGCTTTAGAAAAACATCCCTTATTTTGTACTGTCTCTCCACGTTTTTTGTATCAAAGTACATCACCTCACAGTTCCCTGTCACGAACTTCATCTACCCACCTACACTCCACCAATATGTCATTGTCCTTTAAAGTTCTAGACCGTCCATCTTGCAGATTACAGTTGTCCCAAGTTTTGGGTCACCTGCAGATGATGAAATTGTCCCCTGCACACCAAGACAGATCATTTAATCATACATCAGGACATAATTACTTTCTCCCTTACTCCAACTCCACCTTCTGGAGTAGAGTGGTGCTGGAAAAGCACAGCAGTTCAGACAGCATCCGAGGAGCAGTAAAATCGACGTTGCGGGCAAAAGCTCTTCAGCAGATAGACAGGAAGCCCTGCATTCCTGATGAAGGGCTTTTGCCTGAAAAGTCGATTTTACTGTTCCTCGGATGCTGCCTGAACTGCTGTGCTTTTCCAGCACCACTCTACTCCAGAATCTGGTTTCAAGCATCTGCAGTCATTGTTTTTACCTATCCAACTCCACCTGTTAACTCATTCTATTTTATTGTGGTGTTGTCTGCCTCCCCCAGCATTTTGTGTGCCCTGATATTACTTTCTGACACCCTCTCGTGGTTCACTCTCCTCTGCTGAGTTAGTTGAAACTCTCCCCAACAACACTTTACAAATTGCCTGACAAGGAACTGAGTCCTGGCTCCGTTCAGATGCAACCCATCCAGGCTGTGTACGTCCCATGTATCCGAGAACCAGCCACAGTGCCCCAGGAATCTAAAACCCTCCCTTATGCACCGTCTTTCCAGCCATGCATTCATCTATCTTCATTTCCTGTCTCTGTACTCACTTCCACAAAGCAGTGGGGGTAACCTGGCAATTAGTACCTTTGGAGGTCCTGCTTGTTCAATCATGATTGTCATGGTTGGTTTTGCTCAACCACTTTAAGAAAGTGCCTGTGTAGTCTGGGACTTGGGTATACCTGACACTAACTTTTCTATAGAGTCATACAACATGGCAACAGACCCTTTGGTCAAACTCATCCAAGTTTCCCAAACTAAACTAGTCCTACTAGCCTGTGTTTGGCCCATATTCCTCTCAACCTTCCCCATTCATATACCTATTTAAATGTCTCTTCAATTTTATAACTGTACCTGAACCTCCTTGGCAAGTTCATTTCATAAATGAATCAAGGAGACAAGTTGCCCCTGTTAAATCTTTTTCCTCTCACCTTAAAAAAAGGCCTCTAGTTCTGAACTCACTCACCCTCGTGAGAAGATCTTTTGTTTTTCACCTTATTAATGCCCAACCACTTCAACGATGCCCAGAAAAGCACCCGAAAAGGAAGCCTTTTCCAGCCTTCAGGTCTCAGTTCTGCATGAGGCACTGTTTACAACCTTAGCAGTGTGGTACACCAAAGTTCTTTGAAAGGACAGTTCACCGATCATGTTAACACCAATTCCATTAAATAGTTGGCTGCTCATAGGATTACATAGCACAGGAGACAGACATTCTCTCCATTGTGCCCTATTCTCCAACATAGCAGTATCATCATCTTATTTCGCCTCCCCTTCTTTTAAAAAGCTCTGCAAATGTTATTTTCTAAAGCAATCCCTACCATTTAAAGCAGGCATGATTAACACGATTTGCCTGCTTCAGGAATTTAATAGAAATGGGTTTATACGGTCTTCTCCGAAACAGTTACTTTTTGTGATAGATCTTTTATTTACAGACTATTGACAAACAGAACACTTATTTCTTCATAATGCACACAGTTTGCACATCAGTTACTGATGCTGGGATAAAGAGCATTTTACCTCTTGCAAAATTAACTTTCTTTGATGTGCTTGGAATGTCAAACAGAAATTTGGAACAAAAAGCTTCAGTCTAGATTCAGAAGACGGAGGAGAGGAAATGAGACTGGAGTGTTTCAACTCCTTTTGGCATGTTGTGAGTTAAGGTAGCACCATTCAGGCCTCAAAGTTACCTGTGAAATTGGTCTTTCAGCTAGTAGTTGAGCTAAAAGCTGATTTCTGCTGAGAATTTGCTGGCCCAACAGAATGTTTGAGTTCAACACTGGGTGTTTGCCAGAGTGGGAAGGGGACAGAACACCCAATAATCATGACTGTCTGAGAGAGGCAGGGTGATTTTACCATCAGTCTGGCCAGGAATACAACTTCAGACCCAGAGGACCCAGCGTTTCAGCCTGCTCCTTATTACAGGAGCATGTGGCAAAACAAGACTGAGCAGCACAATGAAGTGTGACACTTGGCAGAAGGAAGGCTTCATGCAGCAGGCCAAAAGTGCGACACTGGATGGTTGGCGTTGTGAATCCGGGATATCTTCTGAAACAGCAGTTGGCGTGTTACCAAACTGAAAAGATGAATTAGAAGATGTTGTTAGATTGTAGGTCTGTTGTAGCCCTCAAATATCACTTCTGCAGTGGGATTTCTTTTTTTTTTGTGTCTTGATTGTCTTTTCTCCACAGGATTTTACTTGCGCCCCCGCTGAAGTGCCATCCTTTCATCAACCTTGGGTGTCACACTCAGTCCTCGTTTGAGGCAGGGTGACAATATCACAAACGACGGTCCCGTTACGAATGAATCTGGACGTGCTCTAGAGTCAATAGAGGGCCCCTGATACTCAATGCTTAAGGGTTGGTGTTGCCCTCTCCCTGTCTCTCTACCTCTTCCTCACTTTTGGTTGTCTACATTGCACTTCATGCATTTTGCATGATATTTAATCATTCTAATCAAAACACAGTAGTTGTTAACAGTCGCAAAAATATCACGTGATTTAATGCTGGGGAAAACAGAAGTTCAGTTGTGTGTAAGAGGACTTCTGGATAAAAAGGGAAAAAGAAGAAATGAAGTGAGCCTCAATTATTGCGCCAAGACAATATCATTGACTATCACAAAAATCAGCCTGGTGCAATGATGCCTTTGAGGGAAGAAACTGTGTCAACTTCTCACAGTCTGGCCCACACGCGACTTCAGAGCAACACCATGGTTAACTCTTAGTTATCCTCTGAAATGGCTTTGCAAGTCACTCAAGTTCAAGAGCAATTAGGACCATACATGCTGGCCATGCCACTGACACTCACATCCCATGAAAGAATAAAGAAGAAAAACATGGAGTCGAGATACAGAGTGGTCATGCTTTGACTGAACAGAAGACCTGACCCAAGGGTCCTCTTTCTTACCTTACAATCAATGAAAGGAGCTCTCTCCACCTCATCTGCTTTGAGTTACTCTTCATCTGCAGACAAAGGGAAATATTCCTTGACGCACTTCAGCTTATGAACACTCATGAAGCTAACTGGGATGCTTTACATGTATCGAGGCAAAAACTTCCTAATGTATGCTGTTTGACATGACCAGCCAAGGATCTTGGATTGGATTGCCATTATCAGAGTCAGCCATGAACAAACTGCATTAATTACTTCACAGCATTGTCAGCAAATATACTTTCACTCCTTCCAGTCAGACTGTTGGCAATATCAGGAGACAAGCTTCTCCTGTGAGTTCATCTAATTGTCCTTTCCAAAACAGAAGAATAATCCAAGCATCACAAGGATCAGTGCCCAGAGACAAAGCTGCAAATATCCAATGCATTTTGCTATTTCATTTTATATGCTCCAAGCCCACTGGATTCAACATTGTCCGTGCTTAGACCAGACTGACTGAGATCACCACTTTTCACACACCTGCAACATCTGGGGTTGCACAACAGTTGTGAAAAGGCTTAGTCCTGTGTTATGAATGAGGGTGACAGAAGCCTTGGACAGCAAGGTCTTTTGAGGGCACAAGACCAGAGAAGAGGCAGGTGTGACCTCCTCCCTCATTTGGTGACTCCCCTCCCTTCACAGATACTGCATGTTCCTTTATCTTGCTTTGCTCTAGTCACTGGGTCAATTATTCCTCTTTCTCTCCAACTTCTTCATCCTCCTATAGGTGTGAGGATGCACAAGTTATCTGAGAACATCTTGGTCTATCATCCCTCACAAACATGTGCTCAGGTATGGGGAAGAGACCAACACTTTTGACAGTCTAACTCTGAACAGCTGCAAACCAAGTATTTTCCTTTTGTGTGTCCTCCTCTCCTATTCCTCCTAACAATCTTGGTTATTTCCTGGGTGGCTCAGTGGTTAGCACTGCTGCCTCACAGCACCGGGGACCCGGGTTCAATTCCACCTCTTGCAACTGTCTGTATGGAGTTTGCACATTCTCCCCTGTCTGTGTGGGTTTTCTCCAGGTGCTCCGGTTTTCTCCCACAGTACAAAGATGTGGAGCTTAGGTAGATTGGCCATGCTAAACTGCCCAAGTGTCCAAGGATGTGCAGGCAAGGTGAATAAGCTATAGGAAATGCAGGGCTGCAGGGATGGGATTGGCTTGAATGGGACACTCTTCAGAAGTTCATTGTGGACTTGACGGGCTGAATGGCCCGCTTCCACTCTGTAGATATTCTACAATTTCATTCTAAAGACCGGTGCAAAGCATGAACATGAAAAAGATGTGGTGCAGGTAAAGGATCACCTATCTGGATACAAACTGGATCACCTCAACAAAATATTTCCTTTCATATTAATTTGCAGCGATTCTTACAGCCACTGATCAGTTTTCTGAGGAGAAATGGGGAGTGAAATTGAGCTAGAGGGATAAAGAACACTTCCAACCACATTTTAATATAGCCAAACAGGCTTGTGGAAATATTGAAAACAGTGATTTTTGGCAATGAGAATTCGAGACACTTCTTTTTCTGATGGATTTAAAAGTTTTGACTGAATGAAAGCACATTTCTTTCTATTTATACAACCTGCTGGATGAATACAGCTCCAAACTTGTAAAAGGTGAATTGAAGATGAATAGCAGAAGATGGTCAACAAATACATACTGAGAGTAACGGAGGGGCAAACTACAGTCCCAGATAAGATGGAGATGAGCAGAAATATTTTCTTTCAGAGTATCATTAGTCAATGAAATAGTGAATAGAGTCGAGACCACAACCAGAATTTACGAGGAATGGTTAGTAAGTTTGCAGATGATGCCAAAATTGATGGTATTTTCGACAACGAAAAAAGTTATCTAAGATTACAAAAGAACCTTGGTCAATTGCATCAAAGGGCTGAGGAGTGGCAGGTGGTCTTTAATTTGGATAAATGCAAGACATAGTGCATTTTGTTAAAATGAACTCGGGTAGGACTTGTACTGTTAATGGTAGGGCGCTGAGTAATACTGGCGTTAAACGGAGAGAATCTGGGGTTCAGGTACATAATTCATTGCAAGTTTATGTCATAGGTGGACAGGGTGGTTAAGAAAGCATTCAGCACACTTGCCTTTTGCTCAGACCAGTGAATATAGGAGTTGGGACGCCATGGTGAGGTTGTACAGGATGTTGGTGAGGCCACTTTTGAAGTACTTTATCTCATTCTGGTTGCCCTAGTATAGAAAGGATATTATTAAATAGGAGATGGTTCAGAAAAGATTACCATGATGTTGCCGAGACTGCAAGGTTTAAGTTATAAGGAGAGGCTGGGATGTTTTCACTGAAGCATAGGAGGTTGAGGGGTGACCTTACAAAAGGTCTTTTCCATAGGGTGGGGAATTCAAAACTAGAGTGTATATTTTTAAGGTGAGAGGAGAAAGAGTTAGAAGGGACCTGACGGGCAACATCTTCACACAGACGGTGGTTCATATATCAAATGAAGTGCCAGAGGAAGTGATAGATGCAGATCCAGTTACAACATCGAAAAGACTTTTGGACAGGTGCATGAATAGGAAAGGTTCAGAGGGATATGGGGCAAACGCAGACAAGTGGGACGAATTTAGTTTGGGAAATTGCCCGGCATGGAGATGTTGGACTGAAAGATCTCTTCACATGCTGTGTGGATCAATCGAGCTGCGAGAGGAACTGGTGGAGGCTGGTACGATTACATTTAAAGGGCATGTGGATAGATTTATGAATCGGAAGAGTTTAGAGGAATGTGAGCCAAGTGCTGGCCAATGGGACTAGATTAGTTTAAGATATCTGGTCAGCATGGACAAGTTGGACCGAAGGGTCTGTTTCTGTGCTGTACATCTGTATATATGTACTGTATGACCTTGACAAAGGCAGTCAGCAATGGCAAGAAATGTTGGCCTTGCCAGTGATGTGCGCACCCCTTGGATAAATATGGAATAAATTACACAGAGCACTACATGGCTGAGAAGATCTTGTGTGATTGAAGCAGTGTGAATTCTCTAAATTTCGATCAGTCGTCAGCCCTTAAAAGAATTTGGCTTTACTGCAGCAAATGATTTTTACCCTCAACAATAGCACACTGTTATCATGCCTATGCACCAGCCTAATTCCTGCTGAATCAGGAACCACATATTGTGTTTCAATAAAACATCTTAAATTGCACTGTCAGGTTATGATTGAGACGGTAAACTCCTGTGTGCTAAGTAAGGTCAGTCCAAGCATTGTACTGGTACATGGCTGCAATTATCTTCGCAAGCCAACAGGGGGAGGTAGGATTCTGCTAATGAGTATGAGAAGCTGTTGGATTTTACCCTCAGAGAAAACTGAAAAGAGGAATTGCCTGAAAAATACTGAGTGGTGACACCTGCTTTATTTTTCACCAACTACCTCTCCTCGACTCTGCCTCTCTGGCGCGTGCATTTCTGCAAAGTTAGACTCCACATCAGAATCAGCTGCAGTATACAGTATACACTTCCCGAAAAGCTTTTATGATAAAATCACAAAGCAAAATAGCCTGGAACTGATGCTGTGCTTTACCCCTGTGTGGAAATTCAGTGGGCTAAACTATTTCCCAGCTTGTCAAATGGAGAGATTTTAAGCTCTTTTATGTTGAATGGATTAACCCACTCACATAACGAGACGTCCAAAGAACCACTAAGTTGTCCAATCTGCATTGGATAGATGGTGGATTTGAATTCACTGCTGCCACAGCCACTCTGCAGGACCAGGCTAACTGCTGAGCTCGTACATTTCACAACGAGGCACCCAGCAGATGGATTTAATGAAACTGTTCACTTACAGACACTACATGCCATTTCACCTGACATCCAACCCTACTCCACTGCACCAGAAAGAAATCGTGAAGGCAGCGTTGAGCGGTCTTCAGAAGAAGTCATCTTCAACTCGAGATGCACAACTCACCTGCTGAGTATTTCCAGCATTTTCAATTCTTGTTTCATGAGTATGTCCCCTGGTTGTTCTGTCTTGACTTTGATGGTGGACTGAAACCTCACTGAGCTTCCTCATGAGTGCTCCTCCCATCACCCTCACCAGTGGGAGCAAAATTAAATAGCCTGGAGGAAAAGAGCTCTTTCCTGCATCAATATGTCCCTCATGATCACAAGATGGATTGTGTCAGTGACCGGTGGTGGCGGGGGTGGGGGAGGTTGATGTGGGGCCAGCGGAGGGTTTGAACTGGGAGAGAAATGAAGGGGATTCAGTTTTTATCAATCTCAAACCAAGTATATCGTAGGTGCGAAAGGATACTTCCATACTGTGTTGGAAGAGTGATTGTAGATTCAGAAAACACTGATTACATGTACTCTTCTTGTTGCCACTGAAAGGCAGCCAACATCATCAAAGGCCCCATATACCCCAGTCATAATCTCTTCAACCTCTTCCATCAGGCAGAAGATAACAAAAGCTTAAATACACATGTCAATACATTCAAGAACAGCTCCTTCCCCGCTGTTAATAGACATCTCACATTTCAAATGAAATATCGATCTTGCTTTTTGTACGCTTTCTTTGGAGCCGCACCCTCTGATCGATGCGTCTTTGTATGTTATGATCTGCTGTATTGCATGCAAAACAAAAGTTTTCACTGCACACCGGTACATGTGACAATAATAAATCAGATCAAAATGTTGGGAGGCTGCCACCTTCGCTCTAACCTCACTGACAAGGCAAGCATAATCCACTGTGTTGAACATTCAAAGATGTTCTTTAAACAATAAATCTCCTCATCTGTTTCTAGGCACTTGAGTTTCCTCACTCAGTGGTTGAACTTTTACAACTGTCCACCCTACAGGGCTGTGGAAGCTCAGTTATTGAATCTGTTTGGACAGAGGTCAATGGATATCTACATATTAAAAACATGAAGGGTTATGGGATAGTGCACAAGAATGGAGTTGGGTATGGAAGATCAGCCATGATCTCACTGAATGGAATAGTCAGCTGTAACAGCTGAATGACCTATTCCTGCTCCTAGATATTATGCTGTTCTGTTTTAATATTTCATTAACAGCACCTCAATGTATCTATGAATGCAAGGGTTAAGGTAATTCATGCGCTGATGTCCAATTATTCTGCTCACGATAGACAACAGACAATAGACAATAGGTGCAGGAGTAGGCCATTCAGCCCTTCGAGCCTGCACTGCCATTCAATATGATCATGGCTGATCATTCTTAATCAGTATCCGCTCCCTGCCTTATCTCCATAACCCTTGATTCCACTATCTTTGAGAGCTCTATCCAACTCTTTCTTACATTAATCCAGAGACTGGGCCTCCACTGTCCTCTGGGGCAGAGCATTCCACAAAGCCACCACTCTCTGGGTGAAGAAGTTTCTCCTCATCTCTGTCCTAAATGGTCTACCACGTATTTTTAAGCTGTGTCCTCTGGTTCGGCACTCACCCATCAGCGGAAACATGTTTCCTGCTGCCAGAGTGTCCAATCCTTTCATAATCTTATACGTCTCAATCAGATCCCCTCTCAGTCTTCTAAACTCAAGGGTATACAAGCCCAGTCGCTTCAGTCTTTCAGTGTAAGGTAATCCCTCCATTCCAGGAATTGACCTCGTGAACCTACGCTGGACTCCCTCAATAGCCAGAATGTCTTTAGGGCGGCACGGTGGCACAGTGGTTAGCACTGCTGCCTCACAGCGCCAGGGACCTGGGTTCAATTCCCGCCTCAGGCAACTGACTGTGTGGAGTTTGCACGTTCTCCCCGTGTCTGCGTGGGTTTCCTCCGGGTGCTCCGGTTTCCTCCCACAGTCCAAAGATGTGCGGGTCAGGTGAATTGGCCATGCTAAATTGCCCATAGTGTTAGGTAAGGGGTATATGTAGGGGTATGGGTGGGTTGTGCTTCGGCGGGTCGGTGTGGACTTGTTGGGCCGAAGGGCCTGTTTCCACACTGTAAGTAATCTAATCTAGTCTTTCCTCAAATTTGGCGACCAGAACTGCACACAGTACTCCAGGTGTGGATTCACCAGGGCCCCGTACAGCTGCAGAAGCACCTCTTTGCTTCTATACTCAATCCCTCTTGTTATGAAGGCCAGCATGCTATTAGCCTTCTTCTAAGATGTGTGTTCTCATTAACAGGTGACGTTTGTCCCATGTTCTTGTGTCCTTCTGCAATTTTCCAGCAATTGTATGGCAGCTGTTGCCTGCATTCCTGGCTCTTTCAAGATTCACAGTATCACAGACTCCCTGCAGTGAGGAAGCAGGTCATTTGGCCCATCGAGTCCACACCAATCCACCCACACCCACCCTATACCCGTAACCCCGCGTTTCCCACCCAGCTAATTCACCCAGCGTGCACATCCCTGGACACGATGGTCAATCCATCTAATCCACTCTCCCATGCACCAAAAGTTCATCCCTCATCTCTGCGATCACAGGTCTTAACTGAGGGGTCATGATCATTTCCATGTCTTGAGACAGGGTCAATGCAGTACAACTTTGGAAAGTTACAGCTGATGGGCTCTGTGGGATCAGGATTCTCATCTTTAGGCAGGGCCCGGGACAGCAGAGGAGGAGGAGTCCAGTGCACACACAGGGTTTTTGAGATGGATGAGGTCAATACACACACACAGGTCTATGGAAAGGCATGTAGGCTGGGCCTTAAACTTTATGCACGAGTGGACAAACGAAACAGTCAAGCAGTACGCAAAGATGAGGGAGACATTGAGGGTCAAGGCTCAGTTATGACTTGCAGAGTGAGCCAGCTGCCTCAGATCAGAGCGGAAGGCACACAGAGGAGCAATGTGAAAAGCAAGGAAAATTACCCACTGTTACTAAGGTCGGACGCAGGCAAGTTTAACTTGTTCAAAAGGGGGGAACTTAATCAATATTTAAGCAACTAAATTCAAAAATGGTCATGAAAGTGCAAATTCACTCAGATATTCCAAGTGGTTTTATCATATTATAATTTAAAAGGGAGTCTTTGACTACTGATCCATTTATAGGCATTCTTCAGCAAGCAGTTTGAGCAGCACTTCACTAATATATTTGCAGTGGTAATTCTGATGGGAAATTGAGGCCATTGATTCCCTTTCAATTTTGACCTCTTTGTCTACAAGGTCTTAGCCCCCGAGAGTATGCACCATGAGGAAAGTGAAAAATATTTTCTGCATCATACCAGTTGTTGATCCCTATAATCACTGCGTTAAAACCTGCAATCAGTTTTTCAGCCACAAGACTGCCATGTGTAAGGTTCTCATACACAATAAGCCACCAGAGACTCCCTTACACGTCCTGGGATCTGTTGAATTGCAATCTTGGAATCAGGAAATGCCTTATGCGGTCTCAATTGTCATTCAAGACCTGGCCCCTGTTTTTTGATGCACGATAACAGCTGTGGATATCCCTGTGTGTCACGAAGGACTTGAATTTTTGTTCCACGTTCCAAAGCTAAAAGGGGTCCATTAATCATGGGCACAGTCCACTTTGCAAATCCCATTGATGACCATTGTTGTTTCAGTGCAGGATGAGAAGTGGTTATATTTTATTTGTGCAGCCTTTTGGCAACACCCACTGCTCTAGAGGACAGTGGAGGGACCTAAAACTGAAAATAACTCATTGGAATTGTAAAGTGTACATTAACCAATCTTTGAGCCGAGACTGCCACTAAATTGTTCATGAAAAGCCTTGATGCAACTCATTTTTTTAGTGACTGATGTTAATACGGGAATAGGGCATTTCCATTCACAATGTAATTTCATTGAGCTTCCAAACTGACAGAAGTATAGCAGTATAAATAAGACTATACAAAATATTACTTCCTATAATTCAGAAGAGTCACAATTTGAATGAATGAAAATCCAGTTAATCATTTGAATACCAAAATAATTAACCAGGTAAAGTAGTGAAAATCAGGCATGGTATAGAGTGGATGTACAGATCAACATCATCCCCTTTCCAACATTGGGCCTGGTTCAATGATCTCTGGCACCTGGGATAATTGAAATGTGGCTAGATGTTACATTGGCTGTCCTCCATCTTTCCTTGCAGTGCACCTTTTCCTGGTCTTTTCCCCCTGTTGGCAAACAAGCCACATGCATGACCCCGCCAGCTCCTGGAGATAACTTATAAATGAGAAGGAGATGACCAACAGGGAATACAAAACATGCACATGAGTAAATAACATGCAGATTACTACAAGCAACTATATTGTCACTAAATTTATCTTACTCTATTTCGATGAACTATTTTTTTTTCTCTCCAATTCTTTCTCTCCCTCACACCTACCTCAGCATTCTATTCCTTTCATATCTCCTGCTCTCCATCTTTACCTCATGAATCACTCGCTGATGGTTGTTTATGTATCCCTTTAACTGCAACTGGACATTAAAGCAGCCTTAAATAAAAGAGGCAAAAAGAAATGGTTTAAATAAGAGTTTAGTGAAATCCAAAACTAAATGTCATTAATTTAATGCAACACAATCCGAAAAGATTGCCTCAAAGATGCTGGTGGAATGCTTGACAAACCATCCACCAATCTTTGATCACTACAATGCTTTTCAGTGATAAATACCTCAAGAGGAAATGGAAAAAAAATGACAGCTTGTTGGGGGGAGGCTAATAGCACAGTTCAGATGAAACAGCTGGTGTAAGTATTCACAAAGAACTAAGAGGAGAACCTTCAAGGAGGGAAGGAACATTGTGGTATTTTAGGAAGGACAGAGGTGGAAGAATCATCTACAAGAGTGGAGTTAGGGAGAGCAGCAGACCCTCATCAATGTAATCAAGTTCTTTGCTGAACTCTACAATGAGTGAGCAAGCCATTTAGTTGGATCAGCTGAAAAAAAAAACCCCTGCCTGACAAGAAGATGGCTCACTGACCCTTCTCAAGGGCAACTGCGGAGCAGAAGCAAATACTTGTAGTGATGCCCTCATCCTCTGAATGAGAGGAAAAGGATAAGAGTCGTTCAGGAGATGCATACACTTGGAAAGAGGGGCCAAATTGGGATGCAGGCAGATACAGAAGAGGGTTGGTAAGCATGGCTGAGGAATGTGAAATCAACACAATGTGGGACAAGAAGTGTGGTGGGTGGGGGTGGGGAAGGAGGGGCACAAGGAGGTTTGACAATGGGTTGCGAGCTAAGGCTGTAGCACATGTGAATCAAACACACAGCTCAGCATTCTCAGAACAATAACTGTTCACACTTCCACTTCTACGGTTTTGCTCCTGCAACCATTTTGTCAATCCACGCACAATGGAATGGTCCATCAATCAAGACAAGGAGAAAATTCAAGACCCACAGAAACTTTATGATCATTTGTACACAAATAAAACCACAAGGGACCACCAGTCTGTGAAATAACCCTTTACACGTGGACTTCAATAGAAATAGGGCTTTGCTGATTGATGAGCAGAATGGAGGCACCAGTAAATAGCTTACAAAATCCATCAAGAGTTCAGCAGGTATACATACATCAGATGTGTATGAACAAGACAATACACACGAGGAACCAGAGAGAATGGATGAGTTGCTTAAGTATAAGGGTGCAACAATTATTTCAATGATTATTTCAATTGATTAAACCAATTTGAACCAGGGTCGAAGAGGACTCTCCTGCTGCTCCACCACCAGATCACTTAAAATAGATTTTCTTCCCTTTTAGACATTTTCAATATCCTTCACAAAAAGTAAGGTTTTATAAAGGAAACAGAACAAAGAGACTGCAGTACTTGCAGGGCAAAAACTTCCTGTGCAATCATGCTTCACAGTTTAAACAATCCGTCACCAACATTGTAAAAACATGACATAGCTGTACCAGTGAATCTCTGCATCAGAAACAAGGGGCCACAACTGGTTGACCCTGGTTTTGTTTTGTCTGCATAACAGATCAGCATCTACACAAGTTTACACATCCACGTGCACTGGACATCACACACAGACAAGTGATTCACGTTCAGGGTACGGTTACTGCTGAGAGAGGCTGTTTTTTTTTAAGTAGCTGCCAATCTCTCAGAACCCAGTCCCCATCGCCATTCACGCCCAAAGCTGACAGAGTGTGGAGTTCATTCCTTCAGCATTAAAGGGTCCATCACAAATTTTGTCGCTCTGTTTGGATTAGGTTGATTGTTGCAGATAGAGAGGACTGCAGTCTGCTAATTCCCTAGCCCAGAAAGGTTGGTGGGGGAGGGCCGGGTGCATTACTAATTGCACAGATGTGCACAATGTGAGTGTTCAACAAAATGTGCACTGCTAGTTGTGTGCTTCTAAACAGGTCTTCAGATCTTACAGCGTCAGTAAGGTGTGTTCTTTTTTTTATCTTTCAATGAAGAGGATGTTTGACTCAACTAGGAACTTGAAGGTGGGTGGTCAAGTGATGAATTTTTCAGCGGTCCACTCAAAGAGTGTTGGTCACGCGACCTGTTTGAAAACCACTTGTTTCTGAGGTAATTTAACAAGCTTATATCACTGATTACCTCCCTGCTTTACAGCACCAGAGAATCACTTGCTTATAAATGGATTACTGCCCTTGCTTAATAAAATAACTTCACGGAGACCGACATCCCATCAATAAATCACTCTTTATTTACACATGGAGAAATCCTTGACACTGATCCAGCTCCCACAGAGCCAGCTCTCAGAGTGAACAGAACCCCTAACACTCCTGTTTATATCTGTCAGCCAGGGCTCCCTGATTGGACCCGGTTAACAGCCCCAATTGGGGAACTCAGATTCTGTGAGGTCCACCTGCTGACCTTGTTACAGTCACTACACTTAACTCAAGGCCACCAGGGCAACAATTGATGTTTCAGTGCCAGTGCAGTCAACAGCAACCAAGAACTCAAAATACTGATTATTGACAATGGCTTGCTCTCTTCACTGCCACAGGGCGAGGCTGAAAGGTCGCTTTCAATAAACAGCAGTATGCAATCATTTAAGTTGGGAAGTCCCTCAGAGCTTTAGAGGATTTCGGATGCACCTCTGAAGTAACAGCGGGATGTAGTGGGGTGTAATTCCAAGGATTTTCCAGTCAAACTATGAATGCTTTTTTTTTGTAGCCAATCAACAAACTGTTGATTAAGTTGGTCTGATAAATTATAATTGGTGCACCCTTGTTCGAAGTATTTACAAGTAAATTTCTATTTACATACACATCCAAAGATCTGGACAGTAAACCATATTTCATTTCCTGAGAAATCTTTCCGATATTGTGACTGAGCTGAACTTGCTCAGGGGTGAGCTGAACCCAGAGTCCTCCTGGAATGATAGCAAGGGGTTCTGATTCATCCACCGTAGTTGTAGTCTGACTCATCACCGTCGCCTTCAGCTGTCATTGAGGCAGGGCACTGGATCCTGCCTATTTCCTCTAGAGCACTGGCCAGAGAGTCAAGGTCTCTGTCATTTTGATGCTGTGCCTCCCATATGTCCAAGATTGTACCAGCAGGGCTGCTTTTAACTGCAAAGTAACTCAGGTTCCTGCCAAGCAAGAAAAAAAAGACCACACTGAGAAGAATTGAGCATTTCCACACTGATGACACCAGTCACTGCACACATCCAAACTGGCCACTTGCCTGCAATTTCTGGAACAATTTGAACTATTGTTGACAACGAGGAGAAATGGACAGTGGATGCTTGCTTCCAATTTCTCTCATTCTGTTGTACTATCTAAAAACAAAATTATTTCTTAAGGTCTCTTCAGAAATCTCACATATGAGGGGAGTGAGATCCCAACAATCTGTCACATTACACAAAAATTGGCAGACAATGACCTTTGTTTAATGATCCTACCTTTCTATGACAAACACACATATTTTTGATCAGACGATGCAGACACATTGTGATACACCAACGGGGCAGTTGGGACGTGAATCTGGACTCTTGGCCCCGAGGTAGGGACATTGTCACTACACTACAGAAGAACTCATTCCATGGTATATGCTTGGACTATGTACATTCGGCTGCTGGCTAGGGCATGATCAAGGTGGACAATGATGCCTCCATACTAGAATGACCTGCCAGAGTTTAATATCTCGGTTGAAAAAGAGCTGGAATTTGACAGATCAGGTGAGGCTTTGTGGCCAGATATTGTTGCAACACTGCAAACGGTTTGGTGCAACCTTCTTCAGTTGCCAGGAGGTAAAAGCATGTCAATTCAGATGACCAAAGAGACAATGCACAGTCTGGTTCTTAAAATGCTCCACCCAAGGTCATTCTACACAGTAGCTGACAGCAGTAAAACCTAGGCCATTGTGAGTGCCTTTCTCTGATGGACTTATCTGGGTCCTGGCATGCTGTGATATGGCTTTGTTAGGACACTCTGAATATTCCGCTTTTTTTTACAGGCAATATTAATACAGTTGAGCAAACTTGACCTCAATGAAAACCAAGCCTAACCTTTGGAAAGAAGGCAAATCACTAATTCACCTGGTTAGTTTGCTTCGGTTCGACTCACCTGTCTATGTGTAGTTTTTGTGCTAAGAGCCGCCAGTCTTTGCCCGAAGCACTGGGAACGTCAAAGGTGGAACAGATCTTCTGTCTGATGGAATATGGGATCTTAAATGCTTTGGGACCTTCTAACGTGGCCACATCACTTGCTGCTTGTGCACAGAAGTGAACAGCTTCTCTCTCATCCTGTAAGAGCAGATAGGGTACATTTAAAGTTCATCTCCAAGTCCAAGGAACTGTCAAATTATGATTAAGACAACTTTTAAACTGACTGCAAATTTTTCCCACAGGAAACCTGGAGGCTATTCCCTCTCTCAATGTGACTGCAGAAATATGGTGCAGGGCCATCTTCCTGGTAATGTATTCTTTGAGAAATGCCTATATGCATAAAGCATTCATTAAGACCTCAAACAATTCTTGCAAATAAAGTAAGTACAGGTGACTGAAAGAGATGTTGGGAATGCAGCATTGTACCAAATTTGTCTCATGTCCCTCTAGCCAGAACCACTTCCAATCAGCTCATAGATACACACTAGTTGCAATGAGGTTGACAGGATACTCTGCTTTCATTCATGCACTCTTGGTTCCAAATCTCACAAGAGTACCTCATTCCAATAAATTCCCAAGCCATATCCTAATAATTACTGGAAGATTTAAGCATTACGCTGATGCAAAAGAGATTGGAGAATGTCGAGCATTTAAAAATTATTTCCAATTGTGCTTATGAAGGAAGAAAATAATCAATTTAATCCCTTCTAAAAATGTTCCAGGAGATACATCTCATAGAGACGTTCTATTGTTTTTAACTACTGGCTAGGGCAACACATTTCATGATGAAGAAACTGTGCAGACTGTGCAGACGGGCAACATCAAAGCTTGTCTCCTTGTGGAACTCCAGTCAAGTGAGAGGGAAGTGTTTACGCTTCTTCAACTCAGATTATGGCGACTATCAATGACATCTGTATAAACTCCCCCTAAGGAAGGTCACAAAGAAGGCACATTGTTACAGAGACGAGCGGAGTTTCTCTTGAGAAAGGAATGTTGGTGAATCCGAGAGTCTTCTGCAATCCTGACGACAAGTGTTCTTTTCTCAGTATGTTGGCTGTCCGGGACATGGTTTCCCCCGGGAAACGTGTCCATCCCATCATGATTCTTGAAGAGTACAGTCTCATTGTCATGGACCAGAGATCCACAGATTTGGAATAATAATTTGGTAATGTGAATTTAAATGACAATTTTAGAACTCGCGTTGAGTGGGAAATAAAATCTCAAAATAACAACACACATAAAATTGGATTGCTCAACATTTGTTTGCCATGAAACCGTAATTGATCCAATCTGCTCCCAGTATGGTTGATCCGGAACCATCCTCTGAAGTAACTCTTTTGTATCAGCAATGGGAGACTCGAGATTTGTTATAACTTGCATTTAAATGTCACCTTTTATGTAGGAGAACATCCCAAGATGTACAAGAGTGTGATGAAAAAGTAATGCGACACTTAAGGAGATATTAACATTTTGAGTTAGTGATCCTTTGTGACAAATGCAAGATTTTATAAGGTTGTTATGTTTTGGAGCTGTGTCATTAAATTAAGGGATAATAGTTGAATGCGAGTGATCACATGACCTGTTTTGAATTCTCTCGGTGGTGTGGTTGATTAAAACTTTAGAAGGTGGGAGGGATCTATGTTTAATAAGTAACAAAATGAAAGATATATCGACAAATAATGCCCCAAGCGGCTATGCTGATGTTGGATTAACTCTTTCCAAGTGACAACGAGGTGCAAAGAATGTCAGAATTTGGGAATGGTTACACTTTAAACTGTCTATTTAATTCCAAATAAAATGGAGTTGGGAACAGGGTTCTGGAGGATAACTAATTCACACATCCCTGCAGATACAAGACTTATGAGATTCATGTTGGCATAAACTGGGGAAATGTACACAGCAAGCCATTGCAAAATAACCTCGTGAACTTCCCATTTTATAAGGGTGGCACAGTACCTGAGACCCAGGTTTGATACCAGCCTTGGGTGACTGTCTGTGTAGAGTTTGCATGTTCTCTCCATGTCTCCGTGTGGGTTTCCTCTGGGTGCTCTGGCTTTCTCACACAGTTCAAAGACATGCAGGTTAAATGGATTGGCCATGTTAAATTGCCCCATGATGTCCAGGCATGTGCAGGCTAGATGGGTTAATCATTAATGTGAGGATAGTGTGGGATGCTTTTTAAGAGGATCAGTGCAGTCTTAATGAGCTGAATGGCCTCGATCTGCACTGTAGAGATTCTATGATTCAGTGAATGTCACAGACAGGCTTAGTGTGAAGGAATCCAAGAGAAAGAAAGCTTTTTCTGAGTCCTGTGTTCAGTTCTGGTCACCCTGTAATCACAGTGTTATTATTAAACTGGAGAGGATTCAGAAGAGATTTACTGGGTTGTTGCTGGGAATGGAGGCTTTGAGTTATATGAATAGGCTGGGTAGATTGAGTGCTTTTTTTCACTGGAGGATAGGGGTGGGCAGATAAATAAGGTGAACGGCAAGTGTGTTTTCACTTGGGTGAGGATTTCAAGTCGAGAGGGCATATTTTCAAGGTGAGAAGAGAAAGATTTGAAAAAGACATGGTGGCAATTTATTTCCACAGAGGGTGGTTCGTGTGTGGAACGAACTTCCAAAGGAAGCGGTGGATACGGGTGCAGTTACACTGTTCGAAAGACATTCAGATCAGTACATGAATAAAAAATATTTGTTGTGAGATGGATCATGCATAGGCAGGTAGGATTAGTTTAGTTTGGGATTAGTGTAGTTTGGGATTATAGTTGGCATGGAGTTTGAACATTGTCCCGTTTCTGTGTGGGTTTCCTCTGGGTGCTCCGGTTTCCTCCCACAATCCAAAGAAGTGCAGGTTAGGTGAATTAGCCATGTTAAATTGCCCATATTGTTCAGGGATGTGTAGGCTAGATGCATTAGTCAGGGGAAGTGTAGAGTAATATTGGGAGTGGGAGTAAGAATGCAAGTGGTCTGGGTGGGATACTCTTCGGAGGGTCGGTTTGGACTTATTGGGCCAAATAGCCTGTTTCCACATTGTAGGGATTCTATGATATACAGTCTGAGGTAGAGCAGAAACAAGTGACATTACGGAACTGGAAGTAGACAATCTTGTTGCTGGGTAGATATGTGGTTGGTCTTACCAGCAATACCCACATCCTGTTAATAAACTTTATGAAAGATCATTTATAATGCATCAGTTTGGAAAACACTAATTGTGGAATGTGTATTCTGATAAAATGGTGATGAAGTACAGCTGAGGATTGCCTATATATTGGGCGAGTGTGTGGCTGAAGGAGGCTATATTGTAAAGAGCTGAGCTTCATTTAACCACTGGACACACATCATCCTCTGCAAATGGAAAATTTTCACAGAGCATCTGGATCTACGTTGGCAGAAATATCTGACACTGCAGAACCTGAGTTAATCCATATGCAAGTCTGATCGAATCTGTCAGACAGCTCTTGTCAAGGTCGAAGGGAAGGGTCACAATGCAGAATCAGTGTAGCTGAGATTCAGAAGAATTAGTCATCATGTACTTGACCTCATGCACAACCACAATTGGGATTATTTCACCTTATGAGCAAAGGATCTGAAATTGTGGACTCCTTCACAACATGCTTTGTAATAAAAAACAAAGTAAAACCTGCAAGAACTTCTTGTAAGAAATATGAAAAAGTATACCTCGCTCTGAAATAAAAATGCATATTTCACAGAATGGTACAGCACAGGAAGTGGGCCATTTAGCCCATCATGCCTGTGGCAGGTTGTTTAAAAGACCTTTACAATGAACCCCAATTCCCAGTCCTCACACCATTGTCCTGCAAGATCTTTCCTTTCAAGGACTGATACAAACTCTTTTTGGAAGTTATTGTATCTGTTTCCACCACATTTTTAGGTAGCGTGTTCCAGGCTGCACCGTATGTTGTGGAGTGACTCTCCTCCTCATGCCTCTGGGCTCCTGCGTCAATTATCTTCCATCTGTATCCTCAAGTTTTCGACACTTCAGCCATTGAAAACACTTTCTCCTTGTTTACCCTTCCAAAAACCCTTTGAGAATATGAACAACTCCTCATCTGCTCACACAAATTCTCCAGCGAACTGAACTCCTTCATCCTTGGCACCAGGTACAATGATAGTAAACATTCTCTGTGACCTTTCCAAGGTTGGAGCATGCTGATAGCTAAAGCTGTATGCATTGCACCAGAGTAGACTTTAACCTTGCTGCTGGATATAAAACAATCAAGTCGTGTCTTTCATATAATTAGCAGAAAACCTGCAACACTAATCTTGTGTTGAATGGTTGAAAACCTATCCCACAACTTCATTAGGATGTTTCCCTGTACCATGTAACTTCGAATGGTGAAAAAAGCTGATGCAATAAAGGATTAGGATTTCTATTCTGCCTGTCACAGGCGTTAAGACCAATTCGATAGTAACTCTCAATGGAGTGACAAATAAGTATTTAAGGGAGAAAAGTAGCAGGGAGTAAGGCTGGCGATTATCTTTGAAAGTGATTTGATGGGCCATCTCCATCTCCATTGCATTGATAGTGAGTGTGTTAAAATTCACCCAGTGAATCCAAGTTGCTGTGGCAACATGCACTTTAGTTTGTACTTTGTCACCTGGAGCTGGTTGAGGGTGTCAGCTTCTTTCCTTCACGCAGTCGACCAGGAGGTGCTTCCCTTTCTACTGCCAGTCAATCGCCTTTGTTGAAAGGATTTGCAGGCTGATGCTGAGCCCACGTGGCCATGTAATGAACTCAGTTTTCTTCGTCGTCAGGTTTCAGGGCTTCGGACTTGAACCTGGAACACTTGGCCTTGAGGTACAGTAAGCTACACCTTGAATCACTGGCACCTTTGCAGGACTACTTCTGTAACTTGGCTACCACAATGAATCACCTGATGAAGGAGCGTCGCTCCGAAAGCTTGAGTCCTTCCAGTTAAACCTGTTGGACTATAATCTGGTGTTGTGTGATTTTTAACAATGAATCAAGTCCAACCTGAAATCTATGTTCACTGGGAAAATGTTGTTATGAAGTTTACCTCAAGGATGGAGGTGCTGAGGTGAAAGATCTGCTCATCGCCTTTCAGCTGCCGGATGCAGATCTTGCAGGAGAAGTGTGTGGTAGCTGAGTTGAATCTTTCCACTCTAAAGGCACACGGCAGGGGCTGCTGGTTCCTGCACCAGATATGGGAAAAGGCAAATTCCTGCTGGAGACAGAAGCCAGAATCAGACTCCCTGAGGAAAATATGTAATACGAAACAAATACATGGACATTAACAAGAGTAGACCAAGTTATGTTTCTTGTGCTGCAGCCCTGGACCTGAAGGGTGGGAGAGAATTTAATGACATTGAAGATTCGACTGCAAGGGCACATAGTGAATATATTTTTGATGATCCAATCCCTGAATAACACATCTGAAAGCAAAGTGACGTTGTATTGCCATGAAATGTGGGCGGCACGGTGGCACATTAGCTAGCACTGCTACCTCACAGCGCCAGAGACCCGGGTTCAATTCCCGCCTCGGGCGACTGACTGTGTGGAGTTTGCACGTTCTCACCGTGTCTGCGTGGGTTTCCTCCGGGTGCTCCACAGTCCAAAGATGAATTGGCCGTGCCAAATTGCCTGTAGTGTTAGTTAAGGGGTAAATGTAGGAGTTTGGGTTGGTTGCGCTTTGGCGGGTCGGTGTGGACTTGTTGGGCCGAAGGACCTGTTTCCACTCGGTAAGTAATCTAATCTAATCTAATCTAAAGACACTGAAGAAATGTAATAACCAAGCAAAACAGAGTAATTCACAGTCTCCTTCTGTGGCAACGTAAAACCAATGACTGCAGATGCTGGAAACCAGATTCTGGATTAGAGGTGCTGGAAGAGCACAGCAGTTCAGGCAGCATCCGGGGAGCAGTAAAATTGACGTTTCAGGCAAAAGCCCTTCTGGAGACAGTGAGGACTGCAGATGCTGAAGAGTCAGAGTGGATAAGGTGTGGCACTGGAAAAAGCACAGCAGGTCAGACAGCATCCCAGGAGCAGGAGAGTCTATGTTTAAGGCAGGACCCTTCATCAGTCCTGATGAAGGGCCCTGCCCGAAATGTTGACTGTCCTGGTCATCGGATGCTGCCTGAACAGCTGTGCTTTTCCAGTGCCACACTTTATTGACTCTTCAAAGGCACATTCCAAACCCATAACCTCCACCACTGAGAGGGACAACGGCAGTAGATGCATGGGATCACCCCTGCTTGCAAGTTTCTGTTCAAGCCATTCACTATCCTCATCGTCGTTCCTCTATGGCCGCTGGGTCAAAATCCTGAACTCCCATCCTATTTGCACTGTAAGTACTTGTACACCTCCCAAATTGTAGCAATTCAAGAAGGTAGCTCATCACTACCCTGTTAAGGGCAATTGGGGATTTGCAATAAATGCTGGCCTAACCAGCACTGCTCACATTCTATGAACAAATACTAACAAATGGAAATGTAGAATGGCTTCGAGTTTAATTCTGTGGAAACGATCAGACAAGAGTTTAAAGAGTCAACTGACAATTGGTGGTTGGAAGATTACATTTAAATAAAGAGCCAGACTTATCCTTATTTGTGGAGAGAATATTCAAAAGAATTTGGTTAATGGACAAAAAAATGGCAGCTAAACTCAGAACATTTTGTGATACACAAATCAGTTGCTGGAGACAATATCTGTCTCCTCACACATAAAAACATAAAAGTTAGGATCAGGAGTAGACCACTTAGCCAGTCAAGTCCCCTGTCCATGCAAAAACATAGTTGATCAGATAGCGATCTAAACTTCAAGTTTTCATCTCTCTCCTTAAGTCCTGACTGCCTTGTCAATCAACATTTTGCCTAAGTCAGACCTGAGTACAATCCAATAACAGAACTTCCAAAACTCTCTGTGGAAGAGAATTCGCACACAAACAATCCTTTGAAAGAAGAAGTTCCTCCTCGTCTTCATCTTACATTGAAGAGCCCTTACTTTGAAATTGTGCCCCCTCTATTTCTCTATTTTGGGCATTCCTCAAGCTGCTAACAAACCACTTTAATGATCGAAATGTCAACCCAGTCAGTGAGCTCCAAAGCATGTGAAGCTCCATGAAAGCCTTCCAGGAAAATAAGTTCTCCCAAAATTGACCTACAAGACTGTGCAAATCATAAACGTCCTCACTGTTGGCAAAATGTTGTATACATTAGTCTGTAAAGTTGTTTATAATTTTTTTAGAGAGAGTCATGGATTCATCTCGCCCTTCCTCCTCATCACAGTTCCATCCCATTCACCCACCACTCTGGTGCTCATTGTCCTTCATGAGTTGTTCTCAACCCAATTTTCAATTCTCCCCATCAGCCTTACAACCTTCCAGGATATCTGGACTTGTCTAGCTTTGGGCTTTAGTAGAATCTCTTATCTTATTGGGGGAACATGCCTTCACTGCTTCTGCTTTGGTCTTGAAATATAAACTGTCAAACTTATCTAACTCTCTCTAATACTCTCTTCCTTTAGTATGCTCTGAAGGACCTACCTCTAGCATCAAGCTTTTAGTTCTCTGCTCTAATATTGACTTTTCTGAGTTAAGTGTTAAATTATACTTCACAACGCTCTTGTGATATGCCTCCAGATATTTCATTATGCTAAGAGCACTAGATAAACATAAGCAATTATTTGAGATGCCTTGTAGTCAGAAATTATCCCGATACCCTCAACCTATAATATTTATTAAAGATCAGTAGTATTTGTGGAGAGAAGCTACAAAAGAATTAGGTTGCATGGACAAAAAAGGCAGCTGAATGTTGTAAATTTTGTGACACACAAATTGGATGCTGGGTGGCACGGTGGTTAGCAGTGTTGCCTTACAGTGCCAGGGACCCAGGGTTGATTCCACTCATGGGCAACTGTCTATGTGGAGTTTGCACATTCTCCCTGAGTCTTCCTGGATCTCTGCCGGGTAGTCTGGTTTCCTCCCACAGTCCAATGATGTACACGTTAGGTAGACTGGCCATGATAAATTGCCCATAGTGTTCAGAGGTGTGTGTGTGTGTGTGTGTGTGTGTGTTCGAAATGGGAAATGCAAGGTGTCAGGAATAGGGTAGGAGGATGAGCCTGGTGGGATGTCCTTCAGAGGGTTGATGTGGACTCGTTGCTTTCACACTGTATGGATTTTATGCAACATCAAATATTTATGCTTACCGAGTACAGTGGTAATTCCGTGGCTTTGCTGAACCACACTACATGCAGCCTGGATGTCCCATTATGTATGTACTTCTGAGCCCTTTAACCACTATATACAAGATTACCAACTCCTACCTCCACAGCAGCACCTCGGTCCCTTCCCGCCAAATGAACATACATATAAAACTATGAATCAAGAGCAGGAGTGGAATATTTAGCCCCTTCAGACTGCTGTACCTCAGCTGATATGATTGTGGACCTAACTGCACTCCAATGTTCACCCACTTTCCCATCTGAATCCTTTACCAATCAAGAGTCTCTCTTAGACAGCTTCGAAAATATTCAATGACACTGCCTCCACTGCTGTCGGATGAAGAAAATTCCACAGACTGGGAACTCCCAGGGGGAAAAAGAAAACTCCTCATCACTCTCTTAAAGGGAAACCCCTCCATTTGTAACCTGTTTCCTCTCATTTTAGCATCTCTCATTCAGGAAAACAATCTCTCAGCACCCACCCTGTCAGCTCCCTCAGATTCTTGTATGCTTTTATACGAACACCTCCCATTATTCAAAACTCCAAAGGATGCAGTCTCAAACTGTCAACCTTTCCTCCTAAGACTAGCCTTTCTTCCGAGGAATTCATCAAGTGAACTTTCTCTGAGCTGCTTCTAAAACTGTTTCTCACATACAGTAACTCCTGACATCTTGATTATATAGTCACAAAATCATACCAACACAGAAATAGACCTTTTAGTCCAACCAGTCCATATCGACCATAATTCCAAACGAAACTAAATCCCATCTGCCTGCACTTGGCTCATATCCCTCTAAATGTTTCTTAATCACGTACTTATCTAAATGTCTTTTAAACATTGTGACTGTACCTGCATCCATCACTTCCTCTGGAAGTTCATTCCACACATACGGACCACTCTCGGTGCACAAAGATTGTCCCTTGGGCCTTTTTTAACTTTCTCCTCTCATCTTAGAAGATGTGGCACCTAGTCTTGAAATCCACCTTTTCTATATCCCTCATTATACTACAAACCTTTATCAAGTCACCCCCTTCAACCTCCTACGCTCCAGTGAAAAATGTCCGAGCCTACCCAGCCTCTCCTTAGCACCCAAACCCTCCATTCCTGGCAACAACTTGGCAAATCTATTCTGAACCCTCTCCAGCTTAATAATATCCTTCCAAAACAGTTTGATATCTCCTGAGTTGCTTCAACTCTTCCTTGCAGGAGCAAGTCCCACATTCTCATCATTCTGAGTACATTGAAAATTTGGATAATTATAGACAGTGAATTGCAAAAACATGTCATTCATTAATAAAGTCATTGCACCTGCTCTTGCAAAGAAGTCTTAGCCGAAAGGTACTGACAATTGCCACTATTACGATTGGGATGTAAGCGGACTATCATTACAGAGCTAACAACATAAATTAATAATTGTGTCTATTGGTAGTATTTAAATTTGTGATGTGAAATATTCAAATAAGGTAATTTTTACATAATTTTTAAAAAATACATTAGCAATTTACAAAGCGTGTGCATTCACCAGAATGAATAAATCAATTTTATGTATAATTACATTTCCCAACACTCAAAATGAGATAAAAATTAATGGGTTTACATGGAATATTAATATCAGCCTTGGTTCACCAGACAGCACCGTTGGCTTTCAGGAAGCCAACAGATTTGAACATTGAAAGATGTGGGTTTAAGCTCCATTCTGAAGACCTGAGCTCAAAATCGAGGCTGATACTTCTTGTGCAGTACTGAGGGGATGCTATGCTGCGGATGGTGCTGTCTTTCATGTGAGACAGGAAACCCAGACTTATTTTGCCCTCTTGTGTGTATCTTTCCTCTTATTTTATTCTTCTCCACTGTGACTTCTGAATGGGACAACATTGGCTTGACAACTGGAGTTCACAGACCCTCAGAGAAGCAGTGTCTCAGCACAGCTGCGAGGGAATGTTACCTATGCCACCAACTAAAGAGGAGCAGGGAAGTTTTCCCAGACCACAACCACCACTGAAATAACATCTCCACTCACTTATTCCATTGCACTGGTGGGCCAATGCTGTGCACAAATTAATTTGCATGTTTGAAAGATTGGCTTGCATCAGTGTAATCGCTTTCGCAGCCTCAGGACATCTCAGAGCAGTATGCAGACCATTGAATATTTTTGATGTTCAAATCTGTTCTATTGTGAGAAATGTGCTGTTTTTCTACAACAGTTTCAAAGACACTTAGTTACTGTAAGGATCGTGAAAGGTGGAAAATAGGTGCAAATTGCTTCTTTACAAACAGAAAAGGTGACAGCTTTGTACGTGTTTCAGACTTGTTTGGATGAAGCAAGATTACCAAAATGTCAATGAAACAATGAAACAAAGCAGGAATTCATCCTGAGTGTTTCAGAACAGGAGGTATTCGAGTGTTGCCTGATATCTGCAGAATTCGATATTCAGTTTCATTGCAGTCAGTAGAATTCCACTCTCAACCCAATACTTTAGGTACCATCAAAATCATATCAACTGCAATTGTGAATGCTTGGCATGCATTGTTATACCATTATTTCTTTACTGTTAAGACTTTTACAAGTCCTGAAAGTGAAAAATCATTCCTGATGTCTCGTTTATTGTTTTAAACCACCAATCCAACTTCCTCTTCACCACAACTGATGGTAGATTTTATTTATAATGTTAACAATGTGACTTGAACTTAACCACTGAGGATTAGCTTGGACTGCATTCCTTGGAGTTTAGCAGAATGGGAGATGATTTATAGAAGCATATAAAAACCTTAAGGCGATTGACAGAGACATGAAGGAGGCGTTTGGCATGCTTGCTATTAACGGGACAGTGCACTGAGTATCAAAGAAGGGAAGTCATGTTGCAGCCGTACAGGACTTTCGTGAGGCCACTTTTGGAATAGTTCACTTCTATGGGTGTCCCTGCCATGGGAAAGATGTTGTTGAACTTGAAATGATGCAGAAAAAACTTACAAGGATGTTGCTCAGATTGGAGAGTTTGAGCTACCGGGAACAGTTGAATGTGTGGCACGGTGGCACAGCAGTTAGCACTGCTGCCTCACAGTGCCAGACACCAGGGTTCAATTCCCATCTCAGGCAACTGTCCTGGATAATTGGATAATTTGGAGTTTGCACATTCTCCCTGTGTCTGTATGGGTTTCCTCCGGGTGCTCCGGTTTCCTCTCATCGTCCGAAAATGTGCAGGTTAGGTGAATTGGCCACACTAAATTGCCCGTACTGTTAGATGAAGGGGTAAGTGTAGGGGAATAGGTCTAGGTGGGTTGTGCTTTAGAGGGTCGGTGTGGACTTGTTGGGCGCCGCAGGGCCTGTTTCCACACTGTAACTAATCTAATCAGGATGGGGCATTTCTTCCCTGGAGTGTTGCAGGCTGAAGGGTGACCTTACAGAGGTCTATAAAATTATGAGTGGCATGGATAGGGTCAATAGCCAAGGTCGTTTTCCTAGTGCTGGGGAGCCCAAAACTGGATGGCATAAGTTCACAGTGAGAGGGAAAAGATTTAAAATGGACCTGAGGGGCAACCTTTTCACACAGAGGATGGTGCGTCTTTGGAAAATGAGCTGCCAGAGGAAATGGAGGATGCTGGTACAATTATAACACTTAAAAGGTATCAAGGCAGGTACATGAATAGGAAGGGTTTGGATGGGGATGGGCTAAATGCTGGCAAATGGCACTCGGTCAGTTTTGAATGCCTGGTTAGGGTGAATGAGTTGGACTGAACAGTCTGTTTTCATGCTGTATATCACTATGACTCTGTGAGGTTCTTTCCCCTTGTAGGAGAGTGGAGAACCATACAGGTTAACCTCAGAGAAAGAGGGATCACCCATTTAATATTGAGATAAAGAGGATCTTCTTCTTTCAGAAGGCAGTGCATCTGAGGAATTCTTTACCACAGAACAATGTAGAGGCTGTGTTGTTCAGTTCATTCAAGATTGAGATAGACAGATTTTTAATCAGTAATGGAATCAAGTTAGGGAAAAGGCAAGAAGGTGCAGTTGACAGCTATCAGATCAGGCCAATGTCATTAAATGGTGGAGCAGACTTGATGGTTCGTATTTTCTACTTCCTCTCTCACATCATATGATTAGGGTCTTCTTTGGATAATTAGTTACGTTATCCCTGTGCCACTAAAATGCATGTTTTTGCATTGGCAGCTCGCGTACCCACAAATAGATACGAGCTCAAGAACAAAATCTCTTGCCACACACTTCCCAGCTCTTTCAGCTAACACTGATTGCTGTACACACTCCATCTATCACTTGCTCATAATACAGAACCCCCAAACTGGTTACATAGCTAATTTTTTTGTGGGTAAGCCTTCATCCGACTGCCACTTCTGGGACAAGACACACAATGCAACAAGCACAAAATGAATCATAATTACCTGAAATACAGACAGTGGTTTGATTCTCCACAGAAACTGGGGTACGTCAAGCACAGAAACTTGAAGGCCGTATGAGTTTGCTTTGAAGTGTAAAGTTCTGGGCTCATCCAATAGATGTCCACCCTGGTTTCTCTCCTCATACATCACTTCCTGGTAATGGAAGAGCACAGCAATTAATGCCTGCCATTGAAGATCAAGTTCTTTGTCTTCTCAGGGTAAACCTAAAGCCATATAACCTTGGGCAAGAGTATAAATTTCTAATATGGAAATCAGTTTGGCTTATACATTAGGAAGATTTGCATTTTGATACTGCCTGTTCACTTGTGCCAGAGACACTCCAAAGTCCCTGCAGATCCTTTGCAAGTGTTTCAAAATGCCTTACTTCTGCAATCCTTAGATTAGGTGCCCAATGTGTCCGTGCTTGCATTCCAAAAGGAATTGTAAAAAAATCAAACTCTTCAAACAGATAGGATAAATAGATAAGGTCTTTTCGCTGGGGTTGGGGCATCCAGAACTAGAGGGCAGAGGTTTCAGGGTGAGAAGGGCAAGATATAAAAGAGATCTAAGGGGCAACTTTTTCATGCAGAGGGTGGTGTGTGTATGGAATGAGCTGCCAGAGGAAGTGGTGAAGGCTGGTACAATTCCAACATTTAAAAGGCATCTGGATGGGTATTTGAATAGGAAGGGTTCAGAGGGATATAGGCCAAGTGCTGGCAAATGGGGCTAGAATATCTGGTCAGCAACGACCAAAGGGTCTGTTTCTGTGCTGTATATCTCTACGACTCAATGACTAATTCCTTCTCGTCCCTGTGATTTATCTCTTGGTTTCTCGCAGCAGTATCACGCCGATAAATTTACTGTTCAAGCAAACTACAGGGCATTCCTGGGACTCAGCAACCCGAACTTGCTGGATTTGAAGGAAGATACAATAGCAAGAAATAAACAGTAAACCATAACTTCAGAGTGACAATGATTGAAGACGGAAGGACAACAGTTTTTAAAAATTCATTCACAGGATGAGCGCATTGCTGACCAGGGAAACATTTATTACCCATCATTAATTGCCCAGAGGGCAGTTAAAAGTCAGCCACATTTCTGTGGATCTGGAGTCACATGTAGGCCAGACCAAGTTAGGATGGCAGTTTTCTTCCCTAAAGGACATGAGTGAACCAGATTGTGACAGTCAACCATTGGACAATCATCATTTGACTCTTAATTCCAGATTTAAAAACAAAATGGATTCAAATTCTACCCTGGTGGGATTTAAACCTAGATCTCTGCATTAACAGCCCAGCAATAATACCACTACACCATCACCTCTCTTTTACATACCTTCAGCCTCATCTTTACATCTCACCTCTCCTGAATGCATAAACAGCCTGTATTGAAAAGTCAGTTTTCGGGTATGGGTCTCTTTGGCCAGTGAATTAAACTGGGGATCAGAGGTGGGTGTCTGGGTTAACAGTCCAGCTGTCACACCACTAAGCCTTCACCTCTCCTTTTACATGAAATAGTTGACATTCACTGATCAATACAGGAATTGTGACTGGCATCCACCCTCCACCCCCCATAACCAAAAAACCAATGCAGATTTCTAAAGGCTGCGGAATTGACATGCCAACCTGGTTCTACGCTTGCCAGTCAGATGCTTGTGGATTCAAGTCCCTTTCTCGAATTTTAGCCATATCACCAAGGCTGAAAATTTAGTGCAAAACTGAAGGAGTTCTGCACTTTCACAGATGCCGCATTGAATCACATTGAAACACAAACCAATTAAGGAGTCCTTTGAAACAGCCACCCAGTTAGTACCACTCTCCACATTGTTTCATCTGAACGCCGTTTTTCTTTTCAAACAATTGATTTTGAACATTCTGACTGAGTCTGAATTCACCCTTTTAGGTCATACACAGATCACCGCACAGCACAACTGGAAGCAAGTGAAATTCTCCTCATCTCCTCTCTCGTCATTTTGCCAATTATCCTTCAAGCTGTACCTTCTGAGGACCAGCCCACCTGTCAGTGAAAACAATTTCTCTTCATTTAGTTGAGTGTCCGCCATTATCTTAGAGACATTTACTGAAATTACTCTGAACAGTCTCTGCTTTCACCTCTGGGCTGGAGGGCTTAAACCAAGATCCCATTTTCCCTCTTGTTAAACAGCTGATTGTACTGCTCAAAGCTGTCCAGATCAACATTTAGTAGTCGAGTCACAGAGTTGTACAGCACAGAAACAGACCCTTTGGTCCAACTTGTCCATAGAGACTAGATATCCTAAATTAATCTCGTCCCATTTGACAGCATTTGGCCCACATCCCGCGAACTCCTTCCCATCCAGATGTCTTTTAAATTTTGTAATTGTACCAGCCTCCACCACTTCCTCTGGCAGCTCAAACCA
Source organism: Hemiscyllium ocellatum (assembly GCF_020745735.1). NCBI lineage: Eukaryota > Metazoa > Chordata > Chondrichthyes > Orectolobiformes > Hemiscylliidae > Hemiscyllium > Hemiscyllium ocellatum. The sequence continues at coordinate 14,905,726 of NC_083448.1, forward strand.
TATACTCAACACCCTCTGCATGAAAAGGTTGCCTCTTAAGTCCCTTTTATATCTTTCCCCTCTCATCTTAAACCTATGCCCTCTAGTTTTGAAATCCCCAAACCTGGGAAAAAGACCTTGGCTATTCACCCTATCCATGCCCCTCACTTCTACAAGGTCAACCCTCAGCCTCCAAAGCTGCAGAGAAAACAGCCTGTGTCTATTCACCTCAAACCCTCCAACCCTGGCAGCATCCTTGTAAATCTTTTCTGCACCCTTTCAAGTTTAACAACATCTTTCCAAAAGCAGGGAGATCAGAACTGAACGCAGTACCCTAAAAGTGGCTGAACCAATGTCCTGTACGGTGCAACATGACATCCCAGCTCCTATACTCAATGCACTGACCAGTAACGGGAAGTCTACTGAATGCCTTCTTCACTACCTTGTCTACCTGTGACTCCACCTTCAAGGATCTATGAACCCGCACCCCAATGTCTCTTTATTTGGCAACACTCCTGAGGACCCTAACATTAAGTGTATATGTCCTGCTCTGATTTGCCTCATCAAAATGTACTAAACCAACAAAATGCAAAACACTGCCATTGGTGAGACCTTGCGCTGATCAAATTTGAAACTTTATGTCGAAAACATTGCAGCAATGAAAACAATTGAAAAGAACTGGAAAAACTGCAAAGTGCATTGACAAGATGCTACATAAGCACAATTAAAAGTGAAATTCTGCAGACGCTGGAGATCCGAAAAACAGAAGGTGCCGCTGAAACTCAGTAGATCTGGCAGCATCACTGGAGCGAGAAACAGAGTTAATGTTTCTAGTCCCATGACTTCTTCAGAACGCCGAAGTTGAGTTCTGAAGAGTTATGGCACTCGAAACATTCACTCAGTTTTTCTCTCCACAGATTCTGCCAGACCTGCTGAGTTTTTTCCCTACAACCCCACGGTTATTAGTGTACAGTGCAGCTCACAGAAACACAGGACAGAACAAAATTTTGTTCAAACAACACCACACAGCACCAAGCACATCAGTGGCAATCTACCTTAGAAAACTTTCACCAACAAAAAGTGAAATATACTGTCCATAAAAAACAATGAGGGTTGACATTTTAAGGTTGAAATTAGTGGCAGGTGTCCCGTTCTCACGTGGTCAGCTGCGATCACTGTCACAAAGGAGGGAATGCAAAATAATCAGAAACTATGCAATGTCAGTTATCTAATGTTATTCTGACTGTTTTTGGGTCGATGTACAACCAGAAGTTGAGGGAGGCATGTATTGCCGGGAGAACAAAATCAGGACGACCCGCTGTTCTCAAGATATAAAGCTCACTTTGATCAGAGAAATCAGTCATAGTCTGCAGCCTCTTGCTTAACCTTACCACCCTAAATCACTGGAGGGTTAAAACGGACAGAGCGCAAAGCAGGTTGTAAAATCAGGTTTCAGCTTTCTTAATAAAATGCTCAGCCCTGTCCATAATTCATTCTCTGGATATGAAGACGCCCAGAGATCTTTGAAAAAAAGTCTTTTCATCTGAGAATGAAGTTTGATCTAATTTATGTGATTGGAACGGGCTGATTGCAAAGTAGTTTGTGATAAATTTCTCACATTTCCTTATGTGACGGCAGAACTGGCTTTGATGAGACTAATCTTGCAAATTCATTTTGCCGTAACTTATGTCCAATTACTATGGCTAATGATCATTTCTTCGTCACTGACAGCCTGGAGTGGAGGAAGGGAAATTTCCAGTCAGCAAAAAGATTTTCCTCTGGGAATTCTTAGTCAGTGAGACTGTCTTTTAAAAATCACCATTTTGAAAGGAAAAGCACCCAGAACAGCATCTCGTCCCTCTACCGAGAAATTTTAAAAAATCATTCTGTGGATCTTCACGGGAACAAGACAGAACAAAATTTGACCCTGGGTTTCATAAGGTGATGATGACGACAGATGACCAAAAGCTTTCTCAGAGAGGCAGGTTTTAAAGGAGACTAAGGTGGCAGAGAGGGGGGAGTCCCCGGAGCTTAGTCATGTGAGTGCTGAAGGCATGGCTGTCAGTGGTGGGTCAGTTAAAAACAAGATGCTCCAAAAGCCAGATTCGGCATAGCACGGGGAACAACAAGCCGGAGGTGTAATCTTTTAAATGGATGGTTTATACAGATTTTCCAAGTGTCATGACCACATATCAAAATCTACGGACATACGGAATGTTTAACTGCAACGTGCATTTTTTTCCAAAGAGGAGACGCAGCTAAAAGGTGTCTGTACATGTAAATTCAGTGGCTGCCTGGAGAGGAACTCTGGAATGTCAGACCGAAATATGTCAAGGAGGCTTGAAGGGGATAAATACACTATAAACTGAACTTTCATGTCCCTGTGAGTTTGCCAGACTGTGAGCATGGTGGGAGAAATGACAACAGGGACATGGGTAAGGGAAGTCTATGAATACACAGAGGTAGGTGTCCAACTAGACCTCCATCCCTGGCCGGTATATGTGAGTGACTTGGGGTACGAATGCATAGCTAGCCTGGGATCAAAGGTTAGTGCGCTGTGAAAGTGACAGGCAAAAAATCTTCATATTGTGGCAGCACTGCAGGTAAAGGACTCTCTCTCAGAGTGCTGGAGACTCGTTAACCAAGCACTCAAAAGGCAAAGAGGACAAATCAATTTTGGCAAACTTACAAAACCAGGAATCCTGAAATTTTCGACTGAGATAAAAACGTTCCACTATCTACTGTCCAAGAAACATCCAGTCAGACTGATCTATATAGCTTTTAACATTCATCTTTTATTGTACTCATCTCTTATTTCTGTTCTGTGTGTATATATTGCACTATTGTTTCCTCCTGGGTTGAATAACTAACAAACTGACCCTTTCGTTAATTCAAAGAAATGTTGATAAATTGATCCCTTTCAAGTCATAAGTTCACTTAGGTTGAGAGAAAGACATCCACAAAGGAGATGAACCCTTTTTAATTAACTTTGCTGCATCCAATTGAGGGAGGTGGTGAATGAAACAAAGTTCATCGCTCCTCACGGGAAAGCTTGACAATTCAGGTTGTCCTGTCTGAAACCACAATGAATTGGGGAACTTAGCCCCAGCAGAAAGTGAGGACTGCAGATGCTGGAGAGTCAGAGTTGACAAAGCATAACACTGGAAAAAATACAGCAGGTCAGGCAGCATTCGAGGTGCAAGAGTTGACGTTTCAGGCAGCTAGTTATAACACAGGACGCTGACAGGTCAGCTATATCTTAATGTTACAGATGAAGTGCACTCAGTAAATCTGTGATATGTAGGACTTAGCAGAGAAGAAATGCTTTGAGAATTAAATCAAAAAATGAGTCATCATGCTTTAACAAGAGATATGTCTGCTTTATCAGCAGATCGAAAGTCGAGAGTTTACAATCACATGCTCCCTCTAAGGGATGTCATCGTGGTTTTGATTAGGGCTACCTCAGTGATGTGGAAGGCTGGAAGCCTTGTTATACAGTCTGAAACATGTAGCTGCAGGGAAGCTGAGGTCGCAGGGAAGCTGAGGTCACAAGTTTGCGAGGCAACAAGGACTTTGGAAAGAAAGAGGGGATTGCAGACTGTGGGGTAATTGCGAGGTGAGGGATGCACAGAGTTTTTCTGAGGATAATAGCAGATTTGAAATAGAAGACAATTTGATGTGTGGTGCCAGCATCTGGAGATATTGGCTTCCTCTTATGCTGAAATTTCTATTGTTCTTTTTACTCTCTCCTTTTCTTGAGGTTGACTTCAGAACAACTTAGAAAAGTTGAAGTTGAGTTGAAGATTATGTACCCATTGTGATGTGCCCAAAATATAGTCAGCTGTCAATGATGTGATCTATCAGTTTGGTCCAGTTCAGGTTGTACCACTGAGTTTTTTTTTTAACAGATTGTTGCACATGTAATAATTCTGAAAGCATTAATATTAGAGATACCCAATCCCTTATGTCATACTCTCTTACAAAAGAGAAGGCAGAATAACTTAAGAGCTCATGGAGTGAAGCCCCCTGTCATCTTTTAACAATGTCTATCAAACTGATGTCACTTATGACTCAGCTATCAAACACTAAGCTAACTTGTTAAGAGTAATTGGTCATCTACCACTTGGAAACCAGAGGCCTATACACCCAGTCAAGCGAAGAAGTGTGTTGGTGGCATTTTCCTCCCCAGGAACACCACACACTGAATAAGAGTCCCAGTTCAGAATGATATCTTCACAAACAACAAGATAAGGAGAAAGATCAGGTCTGTGAAAATGGCTGGGACTATAGAGCTTGACCTCAAGTTGTTGAGTGCGGAGAGAATCTGGCTGTTGAATAACAGTTTGTTCAATGACTACTCATTTCAGAAGGGGCTGGTTCTTGCAATTAGCTAGTGAACCAGCGAGTGGTTCAGCATAATGCCAACAGTGCAGGTTTGGTTGTCATTCTGGCTAAGATTTAGGTTAGGCTTTCTTACCCCTGAGAGCAGAAGGCAATTGAAAACCACCAGCTTACAAACAAAAACAACTGAGGAATCAACTTAAGGATGAATCATTGATGGACAATGAGGCAAGGATCTGCTTTTGGGCAGAGCTTGTATGAATGGAAGTACATGTCGTTGGGTATTTGCACCTTTTAATTAATGAGAGGGACACGCTACTTACTTCGTACTGGTTAGATGAAAAATGTGGTGCTGGAAAAACACAGCAGGCCAGGCAGCATCTGAGGAGCAGGAGAATCGACGTTTCGGGCATAAGCCCTTCTTCAGGAATGAGGCTGGTGTGCCAAGCGGGCTGAGATAAAAGGTAGGGGGGGGAAGGGAATTTGGGGGAGGGGCGCTGGGATTACGATAGGTGGAAGGAGGTGAGGGTGACGGTGATAGGCCGGGGAGGGGGTGGGGGCAGAGAGGTCAGGAAGAAGATTGCAGGGCAAGAGGGCGGTGCTGATTCTGGGGGTTGGGACTGAGATAAGGTGGGGGGAGGGGAAATGAGGAAGCTGGAGAAATCTACATTCATCCCGTGTGGTTGGAGGGTTCCTAGGCGGAAGATGAGGCGCTTTTCCTCCAGGCGGCATTTGGTCACGGTCGGGCGATGGAGGAGGCCAAGGACCTGCATGTCCTTGACGGAGTGGGAGGGGGAGTTAAAGTGTTCAGCTACGGGGCGGTTGGGTTGGTTGGTGCAGGTGTCCCAGAAGTGTTCCCTGAAACGTTCCGCAAGTAGGCGACCTGTCTCCCCAATGTAGAGAAGACCACAATGGGTGCAACAGATACATTAAATGATGTGAGTGGAGGTGCAGGTGCATTTGCGACAGAAATTCCCTCCCCCCTACTCTTTATCTCAGCCTGCTTGGCACACCAGCCTCATTCCTGAAGAAGGGCCTATGCCCGAAACGTCGATTCTCCTGCTCCTCGGATGCTGTCTGGCCTGCTGTGTTTTTCCAGCACCACATTTTTCAACTCTGGTCTCCAGCATCTGCAGTCCTCACTTTCTACTGGTTAGATGAAGACAATCAACAAAGTGCTTTGCTGTTTGTTATGAGTGGGATCAATGCTTTATCAGAGTTACCATTAGTTTACAATGCAAATTTAGTGACTTGCAATCAGTTACTGATGCAATGAACATTCCCTCCGTTTTTAGTTTTAATTTTTCCAACCACTTCACTACTCTTGTTGTCCTCTCTTCGCTGCCTGAAAGAACAATCAAAGCTGACTTCAAAGTAACTTCCAAAATGGGATTTGGTACGTACTTTGATGATGACTTAGACTGCATTGTAAAAATCCATTCAAATGGATTGCATCACGTAAATATTCAAAAGTTTCAAAATATCTATTTGTCACAGGAGCTCTGCTGAAGCAAGTGAAAATTAAAGCTTGGAGTTAGATGTCAACCTCTCTTGCGGTAAGTGAAACTAGGTCAAGTAAATGCTTCCTTCAGTACAATACCTGCAAAACACTTGGAATGTCGTCCATGCAATACACTCTGAAATTGTACTCCAGTGAGCTGTAGGACAGACGCCCGAAGACAGCAAGCTTCAGTCTCTTCTCCGCACACTCCGTGACTGCCTCGCCCACGAGTGCATATGTGCCAAGGTGGTCCAAGAGGATGTGACAGGAATGAGAATCCAGTAGGCAGTAACAGGATGTGGTCTCGTCTTCAAGCAACATCACTTCCTGTGGAGGATTAATGAAACATTGGCAACTGAAATTCAAAACTCAACCAGCAATAAAAACATCAAATTACCCACAATAGAAAGAGAAAATACCCAGATGTTTAAGTAATATCCAGAGGAAAAGTATTAACTATGTCCACAATTTTAAAATGCGCCATTTATTGGGAAACTGATGGAACTGGGTTTTCTGCAGAAACTCTTCACTCCCCACACTGAGTAATATGACTTTCCATTGCAATTAAGATAGACGTACTGAGCAGCACATAGGTGCTCATTCCATCAATCCTCATAGATGTTGTGCCGAGCATGAGATTAAAATGAGCCCCTGTATTTGGGTTAAGGATTTTTCATTGTTCACTATATATCTGTTTCATTCAAAACTAAGAAACACCAAGCCGCAACTAAAATTTAAATTTGCCTCAAATTCATTTTGCTTCCATTCTAAAGGTTTGCAAGACACATTCAAACCACTATCCTTATAAAAAGTGGAGTAACAGTTCCTATCTCAGAAACACATAAAATGAGAGTAGGAATGGATCCTTCAACCCACCCATGGCTGACCTGCTATCTCAATGCCTTACTTAGATTACTTACTTAGATTACTTACAGTGTGGAAACAGGCCCTTCGGCCCAACAAGTCCACACCAACCCGCCGAAGCGCAACCCACCCATACCCCTACATATACCCCTTACCTAACACTATGGGTAATTTAGCATGGCCAATTCACCTGACCCGCACATCTTTGGACTGTGGGAGGAAACCGGAGCACCCGGAGGAAACCCACGCAGACACGGGGAGAACGTGCAAACTCCACACAGTCAGTCGCCTGAGGCGGGAATTGAACCCAGGTCCCTGGCGCTGTGAGGCAGCAGTGCTAACCACTGTGCCACCATGCCGCCCACATCCCTGAACACTACAGGCAATTTAGCACGGCCAGTATTTTATTGAACTTCTTCCAACCAATTTCAAACCAGTGCATAATCATCAAAATATCTTTGTTGTCGTGAAATAGCAGACTATTACTCCCAAACTCTCCCCTTCGTCTCCTCAGTCTTCTGAGGCAGAGAAATTCGCAGGTTCACCATCCTCTGAGCAAGGAAACTTCTCCTCATCTCAATCCAAAATGGCCTCCCACTTTCCCTGAAACTATGACTCCTTGAAACCATGACTCCTTGGCTTGGAACACCCCCAGCCCAGAGAATATACTTCCTGCATCCAGTTTGTTCAGCCATCAAATATTCCAATGAGTTTGACATCATAATTTCCCTTCTATACATCCATGGTGAGATGGTGTCATCCTATTTTCTAAGTGTCCAGATATCACTTTCTTTGTGATAAACTCCAATAGACCTGAAATAAAGCTCATTAAATGGTTCAGAAAACCTTTTCAGATGAGAAACAGAAGCTATTAAGGACAGCACGGAGACTCAATGGTTAGCACTGCTGCCTCACAGTGCCAGCGACCTGTGTTCAATTCCAGCCTTGGGCGACGGTGTGTGGCATTTGCACATTCTTCCAGTGTCTACGTGGATTTCCTCTGGGTGCTCCAGTTTACTCCCACAGTTCAAAGATGTGCAAGTTAGGTGAACTGGCCATGCTAAATTGCCTGTAGTGTTCAGGGATGTTAAGGTTAGGTGCATTTGTCAGGAGAAATATATAGTATTACGGTTGGGGAATGGGTGTAGTTGGGTGACTCTTTGAAGGGTTAGTGTGGACTTGTTGGGCCAAATGGCCTGTTTCAATATTGTGGGGATTTTATTGAACTTCTTCCAACCAATTTCAAACCAGTGCATAACCATCAAAATATCTTTGTTGTCGTGAAATAGCAGAGAATGACTTATTTCGATAAGATCCCATTTCGATCTCCTAAATGCCAGTTAACTCAACCTTTCCTCATATAACAAACGTGCCATCCCAGGAATCAGTCCAGTGAATCTTTGCTGCACTCTCTCTGCAGCAAGCATATCTTTTCTGAGGTCAGGATATAAAACCTTCCAGGATGGGCCTCACCCAGGCTCTGCACAGCTGTGGTATGGCTTCCCTGCTCCTGTAATTGAACGCTTTTGTGATGAAGGCCAGCATACCATTTGCTTCCCATCTGCTTGCTGCACCTGCAGTCTGATGGCGACCCGCGTGCCAAGATTCTTAGAACCCTTTCTATGTCAACATTTCCCAATCAATCACCATTTTAATAATACTTTGCCGTCCAAAAAGAATGGATGACTTTACACTTATCCACATTACACTACATTCGCTGTGCAACTGCCTCCTCACTTACTGCCTTCTCACTTGACTTGGAGAAAGTGAGGACTGCAGATGCTGGAGACCAGAGTTGAAAAGTGGGGTGCTGGAAAAGCGCAGCAGGCCAGACAGCATCCGAGGAGCAGGAGAATCGACGTTTCAGGCATAAACCCTTCTTCAGGCTTATGCCCGAAACGTCAATTCTCCTACTCCTCGGATGCTGCTTGGCCTGCTGCGCTTTTCCAACACCCCACTTTTCAACTCTGGTCTCCAGCATCTGCAGTCCTCACTTTCTCCTAGTTGATCTTAACCTACTGTGAATCCTCTTGCAAGAAGCTCTCCTCCTCCCTCGACAAGGATCTCAGTGAGTCCCTCTCTCACTGCAACCCCCCCCCAGGTCATCTTCTCACTTGACATGCCTAAATTACATTGAAACCCCATTCCATCCTTCACACCCTTCACAGTTTCACCCATCAGCAAAATCAGAAACATAACATGTGATATTCTCATCCAGACTCTTGCTATACATTGTGAATAACTGGGGTCCTAAGAACTGGTCTTTGTGGTGCCCAGCATATCACTTTCCACTCTGAAAAAGATCTATTTGTTTCTACTCCTTGTTTCCCATCTGTTAACTAATTCTCAATCCACGCCAGTATATTACCACTAATCTAATGTGCTGTGGTTTTGTACACTAACCTTTTACGTGGGGTTTAGAATCATAGAGATGTATAGCACAGAAACAGACCCTTTGGTCTAACTCATCCATGCCGACCAGATATCCGAAATTAATCTAGTCTTCAAAAGCTTTCTGAAAACTCAAGTTCACCAACATGCATTGGCTCTGCCTCATCTATTCTCATTATGTCCTCAAATATTCCAGTGAGTTTGTCAAAGATAATTTCCCTTTTATAAATCCATGATGACATTGTGTCATCCTATTTCTATTTTCTAAGTGTCCAGTTATCATCACATTTTTATAATAGACTCCAAAAGACCTGAGAAAAATGGGTAAAGTGGTTCAGAGAACCTTTTTAGATGAGAAACAGAAGCTATTGAAATTCTTCCCTCCAATTTTAAACCAGTGCTTAACCATCAAAATGTCTTTGTAACATTGAGATAGCAGAGCAGGATGTGAAAAAGCTGGAGTAAAATGAACACATGTTGTAACTGCCATTGTAAGATTGCGAGCAGAACAATACAGTGCACAGTAATGAGTATAGAAATGGTTGTAACTTATGTGGAAAAAATCTGGAGATGGTTTGTAAAGAATGACGATTAGATTTAATTTAAATATTAAACATGAAGTCTGATTCAATTCACATTAATGTTGTCTTAATTAACTAAGACCTATTCTTCAGTGAGCCCTCATTTACACAGTACCAGGCGGTTGTTTACATGAGGACATAATGAACCTACTTAATCACTGACGCATGTGAAGTGCCTTATCCACTTCAAACAGATGAGGCTGTGCACATGCAGATGCACAGCGGGCGAGCAGAATCTTATTAAAAGTGAAAGATAATATTTTTCCATTTCTTCCCATTCGACTGCAACATTCGTGACCAATGTGAACCATTTGAACCATGAAACACCCAGAAAGCTGCACTGTGTGTTGCGCTGAGCTGAACTCTTTCCCTGTTTTTTATACCACAGGCCACAAATTCGAATGTGCCCAAAAATGGGAAGCTCAGGGGCTGCTGGAACAACACCCCACACCTGAAAGGAGCTGAAAGGCTGAGGCGGCACTTAAACATCGGGTTCTATTTCTTGGCTGTTCCCGAATTATTGCTGGGTCAAAATCCACGCACTCTCTTCCTCACAAAGCTCCACACAGACTAAACAAGGCAACTCACAACCAAACTCCTCAAACAGTAAATGCCAGGCTGTGCCAATGACACCCACGTGCTGGAAGTGGAGACTCTTAATCAGTTGTCATCAAGCCAGTGAGCTTTGGTCACCAAATGGCAGCTTGTTACTACTTCTAACCCACGTGAGACCTTAGTGGTGTTTGTGAAGATAGTAGAACATCAGAATTCGGAGCAGGACAAGCCATGTCAGTCCTCTGGAGCCTACATTCAATATAATCATGTCTTATCTCATCTTGGCCTCAAATCCGCTTTCCTCTGTGCTATCTATAACCCTTCAACCCATTACTGATTAAAAATGTATCTATCTCCTCCTTAAATTTACTAATTTCCACAGATTCATGACCCATGAAGAGAAGCAATTTTTCCACATCTGTTTTAAATCTGCGACCCTTATCCTAAAACTATAACCTTTCCTTCAAGGTTGTCCCACGAGGGGATATATCTGCTCCACTTTGTCAACCACTTCAATATCTCACACATCGCAATTAGATCTCCTCTCATTTTCCTAAACTCGAGACAGTATAGGCCGAACTGTCCAATCTCTCTTCAACAGAGAAGCCCCTCATCTCTGGAAACAAGCTAGTGAACCTACTCTGAACTGCCTCCAATACAACTATGTTCCTCCTGAAGCAAAGGGACCAAAATGATACATAGTACTTCAGGTGGGGTCTCACTCATGCCATGTGCAGTTGCAGAAACGTTTCCAGACTTTCATACTCTATTCCTTTAGCAATAAATGTTTAACTTACATTTGCTTTCCTTCCTCCCTGTTGTACCTGCATTAGTTTCCTGTGACTCATGCACGAGGACATCCAGATCCCTCTGCACTGAAGAAGTCTGAACTTAGTATCTCCATTTAGATACTGAGTTGCCATGGTTGTGGGCATGTTTGCTAAGCCAGGAAGTTGATTTGCAGATATTTCGTCCCCTGTCTAGATGACATCTTGAGTGCTTTGAAGTCTCCTGTACAGTACTTGACACAGTAGAACAGTGCTTCACAGGAGACTCCAAAGCACTGAAGATGTCACCCAGACAGGGGACGAAACATCTGCAAATCAACTTCTCAGCTCGGCGAACTACCCACAACCAGGCAACCAGCAGGATTAGAGTGGTGCTGGAAAAGCACAGCATGTCAGGCAGCATCTGAGGACCAGGAAAACCGACGTTTCAGGCGAAAGCCCTTCATGAGGATGAAAGGCTTTTGCTTGAAACGTCGACTTTCCTGCTTCTTGGATGCTACCTGAGCTGCTGTGCTTTTCCAGCACTACTCTAATCTTGACTCTGATGCCCAGCATCTGCAATCCTCACTTTCGCCATGGCAACCAGCACCCAAGCTACAATTCTTTATGCAAACCTTGAAGATACTAATTGGTTTTTCTATTCTACCAACCAAAATGGATGACCTTGCATTTATTCATGTTATCCATCTGTCAAACTTTGGCCCGTTCACTTAACCTATCCATATCAATTGAAAAATTCTGTCTTTCTTCAGACTCTCCCATCTGTTTTAGTGTTATCTGCAAATTTGGCCACAGTATTTTCTTTCCCGGCATCCAAGTCATTTATGCAGATTGTAAATATTTGGGGTCTGAGAACCAAGGCCTGTGCACTCCAGTATGTAATCTTGTCAACTCCAAAAAAGAGTTGTTCATTCTGACTCGAATTATGTTGGTTAGCCAATCCACTATCCAAGCTCATATATTAACCCAAATTCCGTGAGATCTTACAATGTGTGTTAACTTTTTTTTGCAGCACCTTATCAACTGCATCTGGAAGTCTAGATGTGCTACATTTACAGGATCCCAATTATCTACTTGGTGAGTTGTATCATTACAAAATCTTCAGCAAATGAGTCAAACACAACTTATCCTTCATAAAAACATACTTGGTTAATGCACGGTTAATTTGTGCAGTACATCTTGTGGACAACACACCCAGTTGATATGGAATGTCAGTGGTAGAGGGAGTGGATGATTGTTGATGTCGTGCCAATCAAATGGGCTGCTTTGTCAAGAGGGCTGGAATATAAAAGCACTGTTATGCTACTGAGACTTTATAAAGCTCTGGTTAGGCCCCATTTGGAGTACTGTGACCAGTTTTGATCCCTACACCTCAGGAAGGACATACTGGCAACGGAGCGTGTCCAGCGGAGATTCACATGGATGATCCCTGGAACGGTTAGTCTAGCATATGAGGAACAGCTGGGGATCCTGGGATTGTATTCATTGGAGTTTAGAAGATTAAGGGGAGATTTAATAGAAACTTACAAGATAATATATGGCTTGGAAAGGGTGGACGCTAGGAAGTTGTTTCCGTTAGGCGAGGAGACTAGGACCCATGGGCACAGCCTTAGAATTAGAGGGGGTAAATTCTGAACAGAAATGTGGAGACATTTTTTCAGTCAGAGAGTGGTGGGCCTGTGGAATGCATTGCCGCAGAGTGCAGTGGAGGCCGGGACGCTAAATGTCTTCAAGACAGAGATTGATAAATTCTTGATGTCACAAGTAATTAAGGGCTACGGGGAGAATGCTGGTAAGTGGAGTTAAATGCCCATCAGCCATGATTGAATGGCGGAGTGGACTCGATGGGCCGAATGGCCTTACTTCCACTCCTATGTCTTATGGCTTATGGTCTTTGCCCTGGATGGTGACAAGATTCTTGAGTGTTGCTGGAGCTACACTCAACCAGGCAAGTGGGGTGTATCTCATCACACTCTTGACTTATGCCTTGTAGATGAGGGACAGGTTTTGGCGAGTCAGGAAGTGAGTTACTTATCACAGTGTTCCTCACCTCTGTCCTGTTCTTGTAGCCACTATATTTATGTGCCGTGTCCAGTTGAGGTTCTGGTCAACAGTGACCACTTGGATGTTTATTGTTGGGGATTTACTGATGGTAACATAACTGAATGTCAAGGGGAAGTGTTTAGATTGTCTCTTACTGGAAATGGTCATCGTGTAGCATGAATATTATTTGGCACTTGTAGCCCAAGCCTGGATATCATCCAGATTTTGTTGTAGTTGAATGTGGGTTGCTTCAGTATCTGAGGAATTGTGAATGGCACTGAACATTTTGCAATCATTACTAAAAGTTCCCATTTCTGACATATTGATGGAGGGAAAGGGACTCTACCCTGAGGAACTCCTGTAATGATTTCCTGAAGCTGAGATGACAGACCTCCAATAACACAACCATCTTCCTATGTGCCAGGTATGACTCCAACCAGCAGACATTGTGCCCCTAATGCCCGTTTTTCTGGTTTTGCTGGGGCTCACTGATGCCACACTTGATGTCAAGGACAGTCACTCTCACCTCATCTCTGGAATTCAGCTTTCTAGCCCATGTTTGAACCAAAGCTTAAGGAGGTCAGGAGCTGAGAGTCCCAGGCGAAACCCTAACTGGGCATCATTGAGTAAGTTATTGCTGAGCAGCTACTGCTTGATAGCACTGTTGTTGATACCGTCCGTCACTTTACTGATGACCAAGAGCAGGCTGATAAGGCAGTAATTGGCCAAGTTGGATTTGTCCTGCTTTTTGTGTCCAATTTTCCACATTCTCAGGTGGATGCCAGTATTGTAACTATACTGGAAAAGCTTGGCTAGGGGATCGGCAAGTTCTTGAGCACAAGTCTTCAGTACTATTGCTGGAACGTTGCCAGGGACCATAGCCTTTGCAGTATCCAGTGCCTGAGTACTAATTCTTGAGATCAAGTTTAGGAAAATTAGAGGAGATCTAATTGAGATGTGTAAGACAAAGTGGAGCAGATGTTTCCTCTTGTGGGACAATCTTGAAGGAGATGTTATAGTTTTAAGATAAGGGTAGCAGGGGGTGAATCAAATTGACTGCAGACTATTATTTGTAATACTGGGGACCACTGGAAGGGGCCGAGATAGATCATCTACTTGGCACTTCTGGCTGAAGATAGCAGTGAATACTTTAGCCTTATCTCTTACACATATCTGTTGTAATCTTCCACCATTGAGGATGGAGATATTTGTGGAGCCTCCTTCTCCAGTGAGTTGTTGAATTGTCCAACACCATTCACAACTGGATGTAGCAGTTGATCCATTCATGCTAGGATCACTTAGCTCATCTTTAGCTATAGATACCTGTACTGTTCCTAGCATGCCCTCCTGCGCTCTTCATTAAACCAGGGTTTATTCCCTTACTGGATGATAATGATTGAATGGAGGATCTGTTGGGCTATGTAGTTGCAGATTGTGTTGGAGTACATCTACTGCGGTTGATGGCCCACAGCAAGAGTTGCGAGATCTGTTCCAAGTCTACCCCATTTAGCACGGTGACAGTGCCACACAACACAATGGAACCTGTTCTCATTGGGAAGGCAGGAGTTCGTCTCCACAAGGACTGTGCAGTGGTCACCCTTACTGACACTGTCAAGGACAGATGCATCTATAACGAGCAGATTGGTCACGATGAGGTGAGGTATGTTTTTCTATCATGTTGGGTTCCCTCACTGCATACTGCAGGTCCAGACTGGCAGCTATGTCCTTTAGAACCCGACCAGCTTGATCAGTAGTGCCTCTGCCAAGCCACCGTTGGTGGTGGACATTGAAATCCCCCACCCAGAGTACATTTTGTACCCATTCCATCCTCAGTGCTTCCTCCAAGAACCAATTCATCAAACCAGGGATGATAGTTCTGTTATGGACCAGGCCAGACCCTCTCAAAACATTTCAAGAAAGCAGCCCAGACCCTAACTTTGCTAGTTGTTTTGAGCAGGTGTATAGTGGATATTCCAGGAGTTATGCCGCTGGTCAAACCACTTAGATTTAAATGAAACAATTCATTTACAATATTACCGAATGAAACCAAACAAAAGAGAACAGAACAAAGAATAACATAACCTATCCGACAACCCCAACAGATTATCCTAACTGAATGATACTGTTCCAAATTCTCTTGGCACAAAAGGCAAAATCAAACACAGCTTCTTACTGGAGAGAGAGAGAGAGAGAGAGAGAGAGAGAGATGGCAGAGAGATTCAGCATGGGACACCTTCATCCATGTTGCTGTTTCTTTGACCATCAGCCTCAGAACAGACTGACTGCTGGCTGTGAAAAGCCAAAACAAACCAAACAAGAGAAAAAGCTGAGCAAGGAGAACTGGCGACCCATTCTCCCCCTACCCACTTTCATAGCGCAAGTGTTTTTTAAAACTTAAAAGCTTCTTCAAATAGATTAAGCCAGACATTTCAGAACCTGTTGTCATGTAAAACGCTTTTGAAAAACAAACCAAGGACATCGCAACTTTGTTAAAGAAGCAGCATCATCACAGTACGTGGTAATCAGCAGGAGGTTACCTTGCCCATGTTTAACCTGATGCCATCACACTTCATGGGGTCCCGAGTCAGTGTTAAGGACTCCCAGTGGTACACCACTGTGCTGGGTCTGTGCTGCTAGTGGGATAGGACATGTCCAGGGATTGTGATGGTCGTCTCTGGGATATTGCCTGTCAGGTAAGATTCCATGAGAATGGTTATGTTAGGCTGTTGCTTGACTTGTCTGTGAGACATCTCTCTCCCAATTTTCACACTAGCACCCAGGTGTTAGGAAGGAGGACGTGGCAGGGTTGACAGGGCTATTTCTGCCATTGTCTTTTCCGGTGCCTCGGTCAATTCCAGGCGATGCATCCACTTTCATTTCTTTGTAGTGACTTGATAGTGATTGATACAAATTAGTGGCTTGCTTGGTTAAGGGAAGTTGAGAGTCAACTACATTGCTTTGGTTTGGTGTCCGATGCAGGCCAGACCATGTAAGGCTAATTTCCTTCCCGTAGGGCATGAGTGAACCAAATGGGTTTTCAAGTCAGTGGTTCTTTTCCAAATTCTTACTGAGTTCAGATTTCACCATCTTGATCATGATGAGATTCAGGCCAATATTCCCAGAACATTAGCTGTGGGTCCATGATCCAGGGATATTCCCACTCTATCCCAGCATCATCTTAGTCACAGAACTCCTCACATTCTTTGCAATGATGTCTAACAAACTACTGCCATTTGTAATTAATTGCTATCAAGCAATTGAATGCATATTAAGACAAGCGTCTCATCCTATTGTGACTCAACAGTCATTGATCCTATAACAGTGTAAACCAATTTGGTCCTTACACCTAATCATAGAAAGAAGATTGTTAGCAGCATTTCCTTTGCACATAAACAGTTCATCAATGTGCAAGACCTAGTCAAACTGTCCAGGGAGGTTTTTAAAAAAATGCTTCATGAAAACTGATGCCAAAACTGTCCAGTTCTTAGACAACTCCAGTTTCCAAATAGCCGTATTTGATGTACTCTCCCTCTACACTTTTTTTCTCACTGTGAACGAAACTGGGCTGATCCTGAATTACACTACCCAGAAACTATAGTAGAAATTCCAGTCTAACACTTCAGTGAATCCCTCATGGACTGCTGCACTTTCTCAGAGGTACCAACTTTCAGGTAAACTATCAAACTTAGATAACAATTCTTCTCTCCCATGTGTACAAAAGATCCCTATGAGACTCAGTTGAGAAACGGGAGAGTTTCCCATGTCTCAGCCAATGCCTAAAATGAGGTCATGTGATCATTACCTTGTTTATGGGAGCTGGCTATGTGAAAATCGTCTGCCACATTTCCCAAAGGACCACACTTGAAAAATTATACAATGCCTTGGGACACAAAGAAGGGGAGGCAATTATCACGAGTCTATTAATCCAGAAACTCAACTAACGTTCTGGGGACATGAGTTGGAATCCTGTAATGGCAAATGGTGGAATTTGTAATCAATAATAATCTGGGATTGAGAACCTTTGCGGTGACCATGAAACCTCTGTCGATTGTCTGGGAAAATCTATCTGGTTCACTGAGGTCCTTCAGGGAAGAAAATCTGCCATCCACACCTGGTATGGCCCACATGTGACTCCAGGACCACTGCAATGTGATTGACTCTGAGTTGCCCTCTAGCAAGCCACTCAGTACAAAGTCAATGAGGGATGGGCAATAAATGCTGGCTAGCCAGCGATGCCCATGTCCCATGAATGAATTAAAAAAAAGACAAGTGTTGGATAAATAAGTCTTGCTTTTTCTTTCATTTCCTTCTCTTGGAGAGGCCATGAGAAAAAAACGAGAGAAGTGATGTCCATAAGGCCCATTGAGATTTTCTATTCACCCTGAATTTCCACCAGAGAAAAGTACAAAAATCTACTACGTCAATGTGGAAAATCTAATGACAGGGTAATCTCGATTATCCAAATGACACAGGTGGGCAGTATTTTGTTCAGATAATCAAATGTTTGGATAATTGAATGTTCACATAAAACAGTTTACCCAAGCATCAGGGGCTTGAGATCTTGTTCAGATCATCCGAAATTCAGATAATCGGTGTTCGGGTAACTGAGGCTGTACTGAATTTGTCCATCCCCATATGCAAAAGACTGAACTTCTGCCCAAGACAAACAGTCTGGCAGTTAGACACAACATTGTTCTGCCATTCTCACATTCCAATTACTTAATCTGAACTATCAACAACCTTTCTCCCCATAGCAGTCCAACCCCCACCCCCCCAAAACTATTGCATAGATGCTGCCCCTCCACACTTCACTTCAGCTCTGATGAAGTCATCCAGACTTTAAATATTAACTTGCTTTCTCTCCATGGATGTTGCCTGACCTGCTGTGATCTCCAGCACGTTATGTTTTCAGTACAATTCCCTCATCATAGCATAGTGATTCACATTCAGGGAGCATGTGTTCAACTTGGGCCATCTGTATTTTTGTAATCCTCTCAGATACAATAACTTAGCTCCTTTTTTTTAAGGTATTAAGCAAGGGGTGGCACTGTCCAGAGTTTGTTCAGTTTAAATCTGCATCCTTCAGATCTGTATCCATGGGCTTAATTAAGTCAAGCCTGCTGAAGTCACCACTATTTCCTCGCTCTTATGTGGTCACATAAAGCCATTAATCTTCTTTTCACAAGGAAAACAAGTTAGCCTTGCTTCAATTTAACATATCTTCTGAAGGGCATCGGTGCTGTCAGGACAACTGTATCTGTGCTGTTGGAAGGGTAGCAGATACACAGTTTTATTTTAATCATGCCTCACTGTTGGCCAGTTTAATGCATGTAGATTTTTTTGTACACCAACCTGTTCTGATGTGTAATAACACACTCCTGGAGCAGACGGGATGCGAACTGAGTACTTCTGGCCCAGAGGTAGGAATTCCACCACTGCACCACAAGATGCCAGGGCGACATGGTGGCTCAGTGGTTGGAGAAGCACAATGGCTCAGTGGTTAGCACTGCTGCCTCAAAATGCAAGGGTCCCAGGTTCAAATCCAGCCTCAGGTGACAGTCTATGTGGAGTTAGCATGTTCTCCCCTGGTCAGCGTGGGTTTCCTCCTGGTGCTCCAGTTTCCTCCCGCAATCCAAAGATGTGGAGGATCGGTGAATTGACCATGGGAAATTGCGTGTAGTGTTCAAGGATGTGCATGTTAGGTGCATTAGTCTGGGTAAATGTAGAGTGGTAGGGGAATGGGTCTGGATGGGTGACTCTTTAGAGGGACAGGTGGACTTGTTGGGCCGAAGGGCCTGTTTCCACACTATAGGGTTTCTATGACACCCCTGTATAATGGATGTAAACAATGCCTTCTTCTGTTGGCGAAAGAAAGAGATTCAACAAAGCCTAGCTGCGAGGTCAGTTGCCGACCGTCAGCATTCCAGGTCTTTTTTGCTTTCCATCTGTACTGACAACCATGGTCTGTGTGTGGCAGTGGCTTCTGGTGAGGGAACATCTGGGCATGTACAGGGTTTGGAGAAGTTGAGAGGGGTATGGCCAAATGCAGGCCATTGAGGTGAATTCAGTTCAGGAAACCTAATCGGATTTACATGTTGGACTGAAGGGTCAGTATCCAGGTGCTGTCCTCAAACTAGGTAGATGAATAGCAGAATTTTCTCTTGCCTCAATGCATTATAATGTAAATACTTTAGAGTTCTCATGGTTTTCAATTAATCCTTACCAGCAGCAAAGCAATAATCATAAACAAATTAAAGTTTGAATGTCCAGGAAGGATGGGCGGCGGGACGGAGTTGGGGGTGTGGGCGCAGGTGGAAAGGAAGCTGCCAGTGAGATTAATTGGATAGGTCTCAGGAACTTGAAGCACAGGCAAAGTGGGCCGAATGACATCCTTCTGTGAGGTTAGGTTTCGTGATTCAACATGATGTTATTTGACATTTTAATCTTCAACTTCCCATGGTCTCTGTGCTCATTAATTTCTGGCACCTTCTTCTCCAATTTTCTCCAGCCCCACCAATGGTGGTTGTGTCTTCTGCTGTCTGGGACTTTAATACTGAACTTCCCTCCTTGAACTTCTCCATCTCTCCTTGTTCGTTGAAGATAGTCCTTATATGTAACCTTTTTAAGCAAATTGATGGTTTGTTTTCATGTCTCGTTCTTTCACTCATTGTCAAATTTATTTAATAAGATTCTTGTGAAGCAGCTTGGGACAGTTTTGAATGATAAAGGTGTTGTCATTACTGTGGTTTTGAATGCAAACAATTGTGACCAAAGGAGTGAATCATTCAATAGTTAACCAAGAGACTATTGCAATTATTAAAGGAAAAAAATAGCCGCAAGGCAAAGAGACTTCCAAGAGGAAACAGTGACAAATCAGTACTTTGACTGCACACTTTGCACCCCAAGTTGAAGGTGTTAAAAAGTTGTCTCGGTTGCTGTTAATGAAGCTCTGATGATTGCATGCAATTTCTTTACAGAACACAAAGACAAACACACTTGAAAAGCCAATTAATGCAGAGAGCAAAAAGCTGCAGTAATAAGGGACATTTATTCATAAAGGGACTGGAGGAATTATTGTATTGAATGTAGTTAAGTGTCTTGTGGGCAAATGACTTCAACAGAATGTGCCAACAGAAAACCCATCTCGCGATCTATGCATTAATACATGAAACTTAACATCACAATGAGCTTTAGATTGGTATCCATATTGATAACCATCTTAATAACGCCTCTGAAGCAGAAGTTTTAATGATGTCGTAAGTAAAGGTTGAGAAAAGTCTATTCATGAGAGTCACCCTGTGAGGTTTTGTGCCTCATTAGTTAACAAAGCAGCCCAGATTAGAGGGAGCTTTTAAATGTTATATTACATAAAGTTCAGATAGAGCAATGCTTCATTCTACTTGTTTTTACACAGAATTCCCACAGAATTCTAATGATCACTCTGAAATCCAGATCTGGGCACCCATTTTGAAGCCCCTCAAATCTCTGTTAAAAGTTCCCAATTAATCCACTTGTGGCAGGCATAGCATTACAGATCCTGACAACATCCTGGGAGAGTCTAGCATCACAGGGCACAGTCTCAGAGTGAACACGTGCCAATTTAAGGCTGAGATGAGGAGGAAGTTCCAGTCTTATTCTTCTGAACTTCTGAACTCTTTGCCACAGAGAATTGTGGGGTCCAGAATTCAAGCGTATATTTAAGACTGCAATAGATAGATTCTTGATCATTTGGGGATCAAGGGTTACGGGTAAAACACAGGAAAGTGAATCTGAGGAATACTGGATTAGTCAAGACCCGACTGAATGGAGGAACATGCTTGAGGGGCCAAATGGCCTACTCTGTTTTGATTTCCTTTAGTCTTAACTCTCTATGTGAAATAATTTCCTATTACTTCCTTACCTGATATTTTACACCCCTTTTGTCTTTTGGGTCACAGCCTTCTTGCCAATAAAAACAGTGCTTCGTGACAAACTGTCAAAGCTCCTCATAACTTTGCAAACTGAATCTCATTTCACCATTTTTCAGTTGTAGAGGCAACAATCCCAGCTTCTCTGGACTCTCTACAAAAGATGAATCTCTACTGCGTGCTCTCCAAAACTTTGACATCAAAAGCAGTGACCAGGCTGGGTCAGTGATGCTGAGGGCCAAAGTTTCTGAAAGTTTAGAGCTGAAAATGTGTTGCTGGAAAAGCGCAGCAGGTCAGGCAGCATCCAAGGAGCAGAAGAATCGACGTTTCGGGCATGAGCCCTTCTTCAGGAATCTCCAGCATCTTTCTCCTTTCTGAAAGTTTAGCAGAATATCCTTGTTTTTTCTCCTCAAACCCTTCACTTACAAATCTGGATGCTTCTTTAAATTTTATTTTACAGTCTTCTAAACTTGTCCTGCAGCTTTCAAAGATTGCTAAATCTGCTCAGTTCTGAAGGTTCACACGATGAGGATTATAGTATAAGGAACAGGCAAACATATGAATTAAGTGTAGGGGGAGGCCATTCAGCCCCTTGAATGACTCTTTGTGGGATAAAACCATCGAAGCTGAGGAAGCAATTGAGCAAATCAAGAACAGAAAATAAAACTGGAGTGACTGGAAGACTAGGAGTTGAAC
The DNA here is from genome assembly GCF_020745735.1 of Hemiscyllium ocellatum. NCBI lineage: Eukaryota > Metazoa > Chordata > Chondrichthyes > Orectolobiformes > Hemiscylliidae > Hemiscyllium > Hemiscyllium ocellatum. The sequence goes on from NC_083448.1 coordinate 14,927,372, forward strand.
AATCTGAGATTTTACAGATGTGTTATACACTATTTGGGGCAAGATTTCTCCAAGGAATGTGGACAGAAACTGGGGAGATTAAGAAAGTCAAGGGTTTGCAAGAGAACAGTGATGCTCAAATCTTGGACTGGGAGCTTGAATCTCTGAGTGGTAAAAATTCGACCAATACAGACAGGTTGCTGTGTAATGTATTTCTCCATATTATTCACTGCCAAAATGATCTGTGAGAAGGAAAGCATATCAAAAAGATGAATTTCCTAATATCTTTCTGAATTTACATTGATGTGAAAACACCCTTTTGCATGGAAACAGGTTCGGGATTTGAGATGATGAGTTGGTGGGTATTGGCATCAGACCGACCTATTAATTTTGGGGGCAGCATGGTGGCTCATGGTGGCGCACTGCTGCCTCACAGCACCCAGGTTCGATTCCAGCCTCGGGCATCTGTCTGTGTGAGTCTGCACATTCTCCTCATGTCTGTGTGGTTTTCCTCTGAGTGCTCCGGTTTCCTCCCACAATCCAAAGATGTGTAGGTTAGGTGAATTGATCATGCTAAATTGCCCACAGTGTTCAAGGATGTATAGGTTTGACCCATTAGTAAGGGGTAAATGTTGAGTAATAGGTTCAGGGAACAGGTCTGGTTGGGTTATTCTTTGGAGGGTCAGTGTGGACTTGTTGGACCGAAGGGCCTGCTTCCACACTGTATGGATTCCAATTCTACGTATGGATTCTAATCTGTTTCTGTGCCGATTCTATGACTCTACTGCTCTGTGTCCTTCTGGCTGAACAAACATGATGCATACAAACACACAAAATGCTGCAGAACCTCAGCAGGTCTTGAAAAATCTGTAGAGAAAGAAATGGGATTAACGTTTTGAGTCCAGTACGACTTCTTCAAGTCTGCATACCCCTGTGCGAAGGTCAGAGAATGGAGGAAGCTGACTTTATAAAACCAGGGAAGCTTACCTGCATTGTCAAACATTCTGCCAACCCCAAACTAGGATTGGACTAGCTTTCAGCAGAGACAGAATTGTGGGGAGTGATGTATGAACAGATACTGAGACAAAGAGATTTCATCGCAGAGAAATGGATGAAAACACACAGACAGACACACAGCATGCCAGCTATACTGCAAATGTGCCTGTAACACAACATCGCACTAATACCAGAATATGTATGCACAGGACGCTTAAATCCTTGAGAAACTTCAAACTTTAATGATTTTAGATGTGCACATGATAGAACCAACTATTTTGCAGAAGAAAGGGTAATTCAATAAGTTTTAACAGAATATAGGTAAAATTTCTCTGCTTTAACTGAACATTTGTGATGCATCGTTCACTCCAATTTTCCAAATCATTGAAAGTATTCTTCAGTTGCTGCCAAGTAATTTCATGAACATCAATGCAGCATTAACATTAAAATAACTACAAAACATGCTGTCCAAAACTTGCTTTCATCCCACATACATTTTGCAGCACAGCTCTCTGTTCAGCACACGCAGATAGGCACACCAGCAAAACATACACACTAACAAAATAATGCAACTCTTGCTTATCTTTTTCTTGTATATGTCAGACTGTCCTCATCAAATCACTTCAGATCACCAAACCTTTCAATCTCTCACTCTTTAAGTGATGCACTGTATCTGACCTGAGGTTCAACAATAAATCTATTTTCCGCCAAATCACACAGAGATTCATCGGAGGCCCATGCTGGTTATGACTGGATATGTTAGCAGCTTGATGATCCCCCACTATCATGCCGCAGGCACTGTTGAGGCAGCAGGGATTTTTTTTTAAAACCTATTTCAGTAACTCTGCTGGAGCTGGGCCGGAGGGACCCAGAATGAATGCAAATATGCAAATCTGGCCATTGCACACAATCAATAAGCTCATCCAAACTTACCTCCCACTTTCCTGTCAGTGTCTGTCTCTTCAGCTTTATGCTCCAGTGCTCTGAACATACCATTGCGCAGTGAGGGACAGTCAGAGCAATGGGACTGGACAAGGACAGACCTGGTGGCCCACAGGTGACCTCGGGACTCAAGATTACCTCGGCTCCTTCTGGCTGCAGGCTGGAAAGAGAAAAGAGACAAAGCAAACAGCAATCAAAACATGGAGTTACCAAAGCCTGGCCTGAGGTTAACCAGACCACGGGAAAGCAGCAGTAGAATCATACAATAAGAACAGGTCTGTGAAAACAGTGTGACAATTATATATCCCTGCTTTATGTAAGTTAGTTTGATTTCAGAATAGGATAAAAGGTTGGCACAACATCAAGGGCCGAAGGGCCTGGACTGCTCTTCGCTGTTTCATGTTCGACATTAGCACACACACTCACCGATCTGATTCACTAAGGTAGTGCCTTGATAATATCATGGACAAAAGGAGATTGGGTGAATGTTTTAAGAATGTGGACTTACAGGTTTCTGCAACCAGTCGATGACATTAAGGTTACTGTGTGCAAGTAGCAAACAGGTCACCGAGTAAAACCCTCCAGTTGTTATTTATCTGGTAACAACAGAGCTCCTTGAAGGAGTATGAAAAGTTCATTTCATGACTGAATTTGAAGAGGTTTCAAAAGAAGAGCTGCAACTTATGAATTAAGCATTGCTCTCTCTCTGAGCTTGACTGAACTCTCTGCAGAGATGCTGATGTCATATCATTGGGGTGTGTGAGAAACCTGAACTCTGGATCTCCTCTGTAATTAAAACATTAAACCCAATGAAAAACAGTGATCTGAATGTTGTCAACCATGACTTTCACCGTTGCTCATGGCAAGCGAGCCTCTGCCGCCGCTTATTCTGGTGCACGGGCCTCAGGCTAAATGATGCTCCCAATGTTTGTCCAACGCTCCTCCAATCAGAGACTGTGTTGTGAACACGGGAGAGAAACAGCCTCTGATGTGAAAAGCATATCCTTGCAGAATCTCAGATTTCTAATTCCTGTATTTGGAAGACCATCCCTAGGCCAGTTAGGAATCTTTGTAGGACATCTGTTGAAGCAAGCCTGATTGAGGTTGAGTGGAATGAGCATGGAGTTTGAACCAACTATGTTCTGATTCAGGAATGAAGAAAACTATGAACTGAACAAAGTTCAAACCATGAGCTGAGAGTGTGGTGCTGAAAAAGCACAGCAGGTCAGGCAGCATCTGAGGAGCAGAAGAATCCTGATAAAGGGCTTATGCCCGAAACGTTGATTCTCCTGCTCCTCGGATGCTTCCTGACCTGCTGTGCTTTTCCAGCACCATACTCTTGACTCCGCTGACCAGCATCTGCAGTCTGCACTTTCTCCCACTAAACCATGAGGCCCAGATGATGACTCATAGACCTTTTAAGTGTCTGTGAGCCCTGTCAACACAATTCACCCTGAATCACTTGCTTGTCCAATTCAAATTTTGTGAGTCTGGATCGGTTTGAACTGTTGTCGTCACTGTTACCACACATGTTGATAAATGCCTGATTCTCAACAGTCAGTGTCATTTCATACGAGCACATGGATTTTAACTTCATATATAAACAGGCTTGAGTTAAGAATACGAAAACGAAAATTGCTGGAAAACTTTAGCAGATCTGGCAGCATATCTTGAGAGATATCAGAGTTAACATTTCGGGTCCAGTGATCATTTTTTTAGTTCTGTAATTCAGTTCAGTAATTTATGTTTTTGTTTCTGATTTCCAGCATCCACTGTTCTTTTGTTCTTTTTTTTAAAATTAAGAGTAACCTTAAACAAAGGTCAGTACCAAAAATCACACCGTAGTTCTCACATTCCCTTCCCTTCAATGACATTGGGAAGTGCAATGAGGGAACTATTGCTGATTTTGTTTGAACGATAGAAAATGTATTGATCAAATTCTATCACGGCATATAATGAAGAGCTTATTTCTGATAATGTCTCAAATCCAAGGATATGGCCCGGAGCAGGACCATCTGTACAAAGCTGAACACATCACACTGTGGTCAAAACCCAGGAGAGGTTATTATTTATAACAAGACAGGGAGCTTTTCTTGCCATGCAAAGTGCATGAGATTTCTCTCTGCTCAGGAAGGGAAAAAATAGCAAACGTGTACCCCTGTGGCCGTCTGACTAACTTCTCATGAATCGGAATATAAATGAGCACAGCCAGAAGAACCATCTATCTTTAGACACTGGAGTTGACTTGGGACGCGGAAACATTTGATGGTACTGTAATGCTGCCATCAAGCCCGGAGGCTCTCAAGACCAGATCTGAACCTTCATTTTCCACTTTGTGTTTAATGTTCCAAACAATTGTTTTGCAAATAGACTGAGACCAATCTGATTGAAGGGCGCTTCTAGCTTCTCCAAGAGCAAACAATGGAAGTCTCAGAGACAAAGAAGGCATTGCGTACACGTTTTGCCCAGTCCTGATTAGATAGTCAGTCAGTCTGTGGAAGAACGTGGCATCATGCCCAAGAGGAGCCCCTTTATTTATATGTTGTGGTTACAGATATATTTGATGCTTTTGTTTAAAAGAGAATGACCACTACTTCCCACAGGTTTAAGGCATCAAGGCATATTGTGGGCAATGTAGCTTAGAAATCAAAAATCAATACTAATTTACAGCATGGAAGGGGCCATTTGGCCCATCGTGGTTTGTGCTGGCAAATGAGTAGCCACCCCATTGAATCCCACTCTCTCACTCTTGTTTTGCAGCCTCATAGATGATGCCATTTTACCAAATATCTTTTTGCCATGAGAATTCTTGTGTCTATTATGCTATTGAGCAGCAAGCACCTCCTTCTGTGAAAAAATCTCCCCTTAAATTCCCTCTAAACCTCATAGCATAAGCCTATTCCCGCAGCTGCAGAACCCTCAACGGGCCTTTCTATGCCACCAATCCACATTCCTCAGCATTTCAGTCACCTTCAAAATGTGACCTCAGTGAACAGTAGGACAAACAGCGCAATTTAAAGATCGAGAAACAAACAGAAAATGTTTTAGCTGAAGTTGAAACAGAGTTGGGAAATGAAATGTCAGGTCTGGTGCAAAAAGTGACCTTAAGAGAGAGGAGAAAGTTTAGACTTCAAAAAAAAAGACAAAGAAAAATAAATATGTAAACAAAAAGTTAAAATTAGATAATTTTAAAATCAACTCAACGAATTTGCAAGCTAAAGGCATAAAATGCCATACATCTTTACCTTCTGAGCAGCAGAGACTGACTATGTTAAGTGTCATGTTGGTAATAACATACAAATCTGAAAATGTGTTGCTGGAAAAGCGCAGCAGGTCAGGCAGCATCCAAGGAACAGGAAATTGGACGTTTCGGGCATAAGCCCTTCATCACTGTCCACTACACCTCCAGTTTTGGTGTCATCTGAAAACATACTAACTATGCCTGCTATGTTCACATCCAAATCATTTGTATAAATGATAAAAAACAGTGGTCCCAGCACTGATCCTTCTGGCACACCACTGGTCACAGGCCTCCAGTCTGAAAAACAAATCTCCACCACCACCCACTGCCTTTCATTTTCAAGCCAGTTTTGTCTCCAAATGGCTAGTTCTCCCTCTATTCTATGAGATCTTACATTGCTAACCAGTCTACCACAAGGAACCTTGTCAAACACCTTACTGAAGTCCATACAGATCACGTCCACTGTTGTGCCCTCATCAAACCTCTTTGTTACTTCTTCAAAAAACTCAATCAAATTCATGAGATATGATTTCCCACACACAAAGCCATGTTGACTATCCCTAATCAGTCCCCGCCTTTCTTAAATAGTGGCACCACATTTGCCAACCCCCAGTCTTCCAGCACCTCACCTGTGACTATCGATGATACAAATATCTCAGCAAGAGGTCCAGCAATCACCTCACTAGCTTCCCACAGAGTTCTAGGGTACACCTCATCAGGTCCTGGGGAGTTATCCACCTTTATGCATTTTAAGACATCCAGCACCTCCTCCTCTGGAATATCCACAAGGTCTTAGTAATTATGTCTGGCTGAATGTTGTTGAACTTCCTGCCGCCATGCAATAAATCTTATTACTATCTAAGAACAGTGCCTCTTCTGCACAGATGCTATGGTGGTGTATCCTTTTCCATTAATCAGGAGATAGGCCCAAGACAAAGGAAAAGTTGGTTGTAGTCAACACCTCAAACAAGCCTTACCCAGGTTTCTACATATTGGGAGAGGATGCAAGTTGCAAAATGTACCAGTAATGGTCATCTGGAATAATACCATAGCGTCACAGAGTCATAGAGATGTACAGCACAAAAACAGCCCCTTCGGTTCAACTTGTCCATGCTCACCAGATATTTCAACCTAATCTGGTCCCAGTTGCCAGCACTTGGCCCATATCACTCTAAACTCTTCCTCTTCATATACCCATCCAGATGCCTTTTAAATGTTGTCATTGTACCAGCCTCCATCACTTCCTCTGGCAGCTCATTCCATACACATACCACTCTCTGCGTGCAAAAGTTGCCCCTTAAGTCTCTTTTATATCTTTCCCCTCTCAACCTAAACCTATGCCCTCTAGTTCTGGACTCCCCACCCCAGGAAAAATACCTTATTTGTTTACCCTAACCATGCACCTCGTGGTTTTATAAACCTCTATAAGGTCACCCCTCAGCCTCCGGCAGTCCAGGGAAAACAGTCCCAACTTATTCAGCCTCTCCCTATAGCTCAAATCCTCCAACCCTGGCAACATCCTTGTAAATCTTTTGTCAACCCTTTCATGTTTCACAATATCCTTCCAATAGGAAGGAGAATAGGAAGGAGACCAGGATTGCATACAATATTCCAAATGTTGCCTAACCAACATCCTGTACAGCCGCAACATGACTTCCCAGCTCTGATACTCAATTCTTTGACCAACAAAGGAAAGCATACCAAATGCCTTAGGATTTTCCTTAATCCTACCCGCTAAAATTTTCTCATGCCTCCTTTTAGCTCTTGTAAGTCCATTCTTCAGTTCCTTCCTTGCCCAATAAAGGAAAGCATACCAAATGCCTTCTTCACTATCCTATCTACCTGCAACAAAGTGGGGGGACAAGAGGAATATCAGTGTATGGAATAGTGCACCAGGCTTGAGGGGACAAATGGCCTCCTCCTATTTCTTACGGTTCAACGGTCTTACCTACAGCAGGTTATAGGAGCCCAATACCCAATAGCCTCCTGCTTTTCCTCATAATTCTAATGTTTTCTTCCCAGCAAGAGCTTCTGATTTGTACTTATCAAACATCAGATTAGATTTAACTCCCTACAGTGTGGAAACAGGCTCTTCGGCCCAACCAGTCCACACCGACCCTCCAAAGTGTAACCCACCCAGACCCATTTCCCTCTGATTAATGCACCGAGCACTATGGGCAATTTAGCATGACCAATTCACCTGACCTGCACATCCTTGAACTGTGGGAGGAAACCGGAATACCAAGAGGGAACCCACGCAGACACGGAGAGAGAATGTGCAAACTCCACACAGTCAGTCGCCCAAGGCTGAAATCGAACCTGGGACCCTGGTGCTGTGAGGCAGCAGTGCTAACCACTGAGCCACATGTGCATTATTTAGACATGGTTTGGTTTTTCACAAAATCACCAAAAAAAGGTGTACAGCAGGTCAGTGCAGAATGGAGAACAGATGGTATGAAAAATCTGTAAATGCTCTGGAAATGCATCCAATTGAATGATCATGACTGAACCTCAGGAAACACTGCAAATGCTGGTTTATGCTATTCAATGCCTTTTACATACATGAAAGATGCTACAGAAATGCAAGTCATTACTCTTGCAATTCGATAAATGCTAATTCCATACAATTGTGCTCAATAGTTGGAGATGCATGTGTTGAACTTGAGAAATAGATTCAAAGAATTTGCAAAAAAATTGGAGACAGTAAAAAGGAAAATATTTGGTTCTATCATATGTCTCAAAATGTTAACAGGGCATACAATAACATTGTGGTTATGTTTCTGGATTGGTAGAAAGCTGGAGGCTCTGAGTAAAGGTAGTGATGGTACAATGACTGGGTCATGGTAAAAGTCATTAGATCCACTGATAATCTATCAATCAGGAAGGAAATTTGCTGTAATCACGCAGTCTAGCCTATATGTGATTCCAAACCTGTGGCAACGTGGTTGACTCTGAGAAGGGATTTCACTTAATAAACAAAGGAATTACACTTGGTCATTCAACATCAAGGTGGTGACTGCTGGTTCTTTAAGAAACTGGCACAATTTAGTTTAACTTGGAATTTAAATTCATTCGTTATGGACTGCAGTGGTTCAAGAAGGCAGCTCACCATCATCTTCTCAAGGACAGCTGGAGATAGTCAATAAATGTTGGCCAGTCTACAATGCCCACATCTCATGAGTGAATAGAACAAGATGTTCAGCTTTGTAAAAGTACATCTTTGTGATGTACAGTGATGTCAACCATGGAAATACCATTGATCGGTGTGAGATTCCATCTGGTTCACTAACATCTTTTAAGGACAGAAAAGTGTTGTCCTTACCTGATCTGCTCAACCTGTGAAGTCAGAACCACAGTAATGTGGTCGACTCTTAACTGCTCTCAAGGGATAACAGGCTGGGCAACAAATGCTTGCCTTTCCAGTGATGCCCATATCCCATGAAAGAATAAAGAAAATAAATGCATTTGTCTCACAATAAAGAACTGTTTGTCTTTTTTTCCCAGGAATACATCGAAACGGAATGGATAGATACTACAGAACAAAGTATTTTGGGGGGCCATTGCATGTGACACCGACCTCGGGAACCTGAGACTGAACTGAAACTTAATGAGGCATGATGAAGTGAACACTGAGGTCATGTTGTGACTGAGATTACACGCTTGCATCAGGCTGGTTATGAACTATTTTACAACTCTGATATGTGTAGTAACTTGATTGCCTTCCTGTCTGTAATCCAGACCTGAGATAACCAGCTCAAACCTGCACTTTGTGTAATAAATCATTGTTCCTTTTCTGCTGCCTGCACCTTGCATAAATTGTTTTCAGGTTCTGACTAAAGATTTTCTATTTGCTATGAGTGTTGGAATGCACAAGCGCATCCCAACTCACGAGTTTATGGGCCAGTCTGGCTAGATTTTCTAAGATGTGTTCATTACAGTGTGTGAAATGGAGTCAAGTGGTCTTCAGCCAGTTGTCTGGGCAATAATGGGAGTCCACAACACAGAACTGGTTTGTTATGGCAACGTGATCTGCTCCCCAGAGCAATTCTTGTTTGATTTTCTTGAGGTCAGAAAATAAAGCCACCATATTATTTTAAGGAAAGATGCTAATCAGGGATCCAAGGGCAGTGGGCATCAAATGAGACATGCAGTCTGTCAAACTTCTGCACGGAACAACAGAAACTTGGTTCCTGACCTTCTGAATTAATCCTCCTCAGGTACTGCAATGATGAAAAAGAGGAGGAGCTGTGAGACACCAACCTTCAGCAAGGCAGGGGCATTCATCCTTTTAGACCCAAGAATGGAGCAACGTGCTTGGTTTAATGTGATAATTCCATATTTCTAGTGGTCCTCTCCAGAGTTGGATGAAGCACTCAGTTTGGGAGCATTCAATGGGCCCCCATTTTATTTCAGCCAGGCAGTGACAGAGAAACATTATCCAACTGCGAACAATGAAGCTCTTTGTTGACAAATGCGAATGAATTTCTTTCATCTTGTGAGATAACAACCTAGACAGTTCAGATTGCGGTCAAGAGGACTGAAGTGACAAGGCCTTTCTGCAGCATGGACCACTGGGCTCAGAACTTCCACTCTTCATCATCCATTATATTTTTATCTGTCTCGCAGATTATTTCACTGACAAATCTGCAGGCTTTTAATTACTGTCATGCTGTGACTGTCACTGTAGCAGTGTCAGACCAATTTGATGTTTTGTGAATTATAATTTGCCTATAAAATGACAGATCAACACATTGCTTTGAAAAATAATAATTCAGTGAAGACTTTTGGTTCGTAGTTACTCACTTCCAGTTGGGTTTCACTCTGCTCTCATGGAAGGCCAGAAGAAGGGAGAAAAAGCTCTGTGAGAATCCATAACCTGTCAAGGCTGAACATTTCCTTGATGCACCACCACCTCGGCCTTGCCCAGCAGGTTCAAGTGTCTTGGTCCGTGAGTGGACAGGAATGGGGATTGCAGGCAGGATGAGCTAACTGCAGCACATTCAAGTGGGGGGAGTGAACGGAAATGTCATTGTCACTAGGAATAGTAGAGTTAGGGGCAGACACTGCTCTCTGTGACCAGGATCAAGAGCTTGCCTTGTGCTTGGGTACGGGATATCTTATCTGGGCTGCAGAGGAACCTGGAGTGGGAGGGTAAAGATTCAGTGGTCATGGTCCACGTAGGTACCAATGACATACAAACAACTAGGGCAGAAGTTTTGCTAGGAGAATATGAACAGCTAGGAGCTAAATTAAAAAGCAGACCAAAAAGGTAATAATCTCTGGATTACCACCTGAGCCATGAGTTAATTGGCACAGGGTCAATAAGATTAAGCAGGTAAATGTGTGGCTCAAAGATTGGTGTGGGAGAAATGGGTTTGAATTCATGGGACATTGGTACCAGCACTGGAGAAGGGACCTGTTGCGAGGCACAGTCTTCATCTGAATTGTGCTAGTACCAGAGGCCTAGCCAATCACATAACTAAGGCTAATGACAGGGCTTCAATCTAAATAGAGGGAGAGAGATTCAGTATAGGGGAAATTAGAAAACCCAACTTAAAGGAGAAGGTAAAGGTGCAGGTAAGTGATGTGATGAATGGTTACCAGACAATAAAGGCAAGGGACAGAACAGATGAATATCTTTATGCACCAAGGAATCATAAAAAAGAGCGAAATTTAAATTTAACTTATATAAATGCATGAAGCATTTGAAACAAAATGAGTAAGATAATAGCGCAAATAGAAAAAAATGGGTACATTTGGTAGCGATTACTGAGGGATAGTTACAAGGAGACCAGGTGTACGAATTGAATATCCTGGGGTACTCAGCATTTTGGAAAGATGGATGGAAAGGAAAAGGAGGTGGAGTGGTCTCGCTGGTGAAGAAAGTGATCTATGCTGTAATCAGAAATAATGTAAGCATAGGAGATCAAGTTGTGGAATCAGTCTGAGTGGAAACAAGAATTAGCGAAGGGAAGAAGTACTTGGTCGTGGTAATCTATATAGGTCCCCAAACAGTTGTTCTGCAATGGGGCAGAGTATAAACCAGGAAATATTAAAGGCTTGCAAGAAAGGTATGGCAATAATAATTGGATGATTTTAACATGCACATAGATTGGAAGAATCAGATTGGCAAGGGTAGCCTGGAGGCAGAGTTCACTGAATGTATAAGAAATTGGTTCTTGGAGCAGTATGTTGTGGAACCAATCAAGGAGCAGGCTACTCTGGATTTGGCAAAAGTGAGGACTGCAGATTCTGAAGATCAGAGTCAAGAATAGAGTGGTGCTGGAAAAGCGCAGCAGGTCAGGCAGCATCCGAGGAGCAGGAAAATCGACGTTTTGGTCAAAAGCCCCCCATCAGGAATGATGAAGGGCTTTTGCGCGAAACGTCGATTTTCCTGCTCCTCAGATGCTTCCTGACCTGCTGTGTTTTTTCTAGCACAACTCTACTCTGGATTTGGGTTTGTGTAATGAGGAGAGATTAATTGATGACATGATAGTTAAGGATCCTCTGGGGAGTAGTGACCATAGTATAACAGAATTCAAAATTCAGTTTGTGGTGAGAAAGTGGAGTCCCAATGTAGTGTTCTGGAATTAGACAAAGGAAACTATGTAGGCATGAGGGCTGATTTGGCCTGAGTAGATTGGGCAAGAAGGCTAAATGGGAAGACAGCGGATAATCAGTGGCAGACGTTTAAGGAACAATTCAGTTCCTAACAACTAAAATATATCCCAATGAGGAAGAAACATGTTTAGGAAGGTAAAAAACATCCATGCTAAACAAGGAGGTCAAGAACAACATAAAGTCAAAAACTAAGATATACCATTTTGCAAAGGCCAGTGGCAGGATGGAAGACTGGGAAACTTTCAAACATAAACAGAAAGATACTAAAAAATTAACAAGAAGTGCTAAGATTAATTACAAAAGAAAACCTGCACAAAATATCAAAAAGGATAGCAAACGCTTCTATAGGTATACAAAAGGGAGCAGAGTTGCTAATGTGAAGGTTGGCACCTTGGAAGATGAAAGTGCACAATTAATAGTTGGGAACACTGAGATGGCAGAGATGCTGAATCAATACTTTGCCATAGTGGAGGACAACAGTACCATTCCTTTTGGAACAGGCAAGTCAGAGACGATAGGTAAGGTCGAACGTAGAACAATCAACAAAGGTAGAGAGAAAGTACTAAGCGAGCTGTTAGGATTGAAGACAGGCAGGTCCCCTGGGCCTGATGGTTTACGTCCTAGGATATTAAACAAAGTGGCAATGGAGATCACAGATCCACTGGTTAAAACATTCCAAAATTCCCTGGACACGGGAAAAGTTCCAGTGGATTAGAAAACAGCTAATATAATGCCCTTATTCAAAAAGGGAGGAAGGTAAAATGTGGGAAATTACAGACCAGTTAGTTTATCATCTGTTGTTGAGAAATTATTTATCTGTTGGGAAATAATTATCAAATCATTCCATTATTAGGATTACTTATCGCAGAAGCAATATCAGGACATTTGGAAAGTCAAAATGCATTCAATCAGAGTCAGCATGGTTTTTAGATTAGATTACTTACAGTGTGGAAACAGGCCCTTCGGCCCAACAAGTCCACACCGACCCGCCGAAGCGCAACCCACCCATACCCCTACATTTATCCCTTACCTAACACTACGGGCAATTTAGCATGGCCAATTCACCTGACCCGCACATCTTTGGACTGTGGGAGGAAACTGGAGCACCCGGAGGAAACCCACGCAGACACGGGGAGAACGTGCAAACTCCACACAGTCAGTCGCCTGAGTCAGGAATTGAACCCGGGTCTCTGGTGCTGTGAGGCAGCAGTGCTAACCACTGTGCCACCGTGCCGCCCTCAAGGTTTTATCAAGGACAAATCATGCTTAACTAATTTGTGAGAGCTCTTCGAAGAAGTAACAAGCAAGGTGGATAATGGGGATGCTGTAGACCTAAATTATCTGCACTTCCAGAAGGTGTTTGATGAGGTGTAAAAGGTTAATTCACAAGGTTAGATCATATGGGATTAAGGGTAATTTATCAGCCTGGATAGATGACTGGATGATGGTCAGAAGACAGAGAGGGGATAAAAGGGTGTTTTTCTGGATGGCAAGATATAACTCGTGGGGTGCCACAGGGTTTGGTCCTTGGACCCCAGCAATTTACAATTGACATTAATGACTTGAATTCAGGGATACAAGACTCTATAGCCAAATTTGCAGATGTCACAAAATTAAGTGGAAAGGTAAATTGCAATGAGGAAATAAGAACCTAACAAATGGATATAGATAGGTTAGGAGAGTGGGCCAAAATGTGGGATGATGGAATTTAATGTGGATAAGTACAAGGTCATGCATTTGGGTCGAAAAAATGGGAAGACAACGTATTATCTTAATTAGGAGAGATTTTCGGTGCTCTGGTGCAGAGGAATCTAAGTGTTTCGAAGGGATCTCGATTATTCATGAGTCACAGAAAACTCGCATGCAGGTATAGCAGGTAATAAAGTGAATGGAATGTTGGATTTTATCGCTAAGGGAATAGAATATAAAGGTGAGGAAGTATTGTTGCAACTACACATGGTATTGGTGAGACCGCACCTGGAGTATTGTGCACAGTTTACATCTCCTTATTTAGATGTAGTGGTTCACTAGATTGATTCCAGATGAGGAGTTTGTCATATGAGGAGAGATTGAACAGTTTAGGTCTACACTCTCTGGAATTTAGAAGATTGAGGGGAGGTCATATTGATATTCAAGATGATAAAAGGTATGGATGCTTCCTCTTGTGGGGCATTCTAGAAAGAGAGGTCATAGTCTTTGGATCGGGGTAGCAAATTTAAAACAGAGTTGAGAAGAAACTACTTCTCCCAGAGGGTTATGAATCTGCGGAATTTGCTACCCCAAAGTGCGGTGGATGCTGGGACAGGGAGTAATTTTAAGGAGGAGTTAGACGGATTTATAACTGGTAATGGGTTGAAGGGATATTGGAAGAAGGCAGGAAAATGGGGGTGAGGAGCATATCAGCTGTGATTGAATGGCAGAGCAGAATCGATGGGCTTAATGGCCTAATTCTGCTTCTTTGTCTTATGAACTTATGAGTTGCATTTTGCCAGGATTGTCAACAAGTTAAAGAGAGCAACTCACTTAAGCAAGATTGCATAACACCCAGCTCTGGGGCTCAAGCTCAAAATTTTTTACTTGGGGTACTCATATGTCCAACTAAATAAGACTTTAGGATACTCAGGGTATACTTAGGGTATTCCTGATGAAGGGCTTGTGCCCGAAACGTCGATTTTATTGCTCCTCGGATGCTGCCTGAACTGCTGTGCTTTTCCAGCACCTCTAATCCAGAATTTAGGATACTCAACTTAAGTTATCTATAATATGTACTCATATGATATGCATTCAGCATAATTTTGCTTCCTCACACGTGTTTCTGATCTCTTTCTTTCTCGCAAGTCCAGTTTTGTAGTAATCACACTGATGACTGCATGAAATTTTAGCGTTATAAGTTTACCAAGGCTAGGGCACAGGGAATGTCACCATAATTAAGTCTCAAGCATTGAAATTTATTCCTTCTTTGGTTTCAGGATGCTGTGTATCGAGAAAGGTGAATGGTCACCTTTTTATGGTTGGTGTTGTTATGAAGCTGAAGGCGTATATTGTGCCTTTAAGACAAAGTGAATGTTGTCCTGAACTGAGAGCTACCGAGCACCCGTGATATAACTAGGTGGCAGTCCCAAAGTGTACTTGAAAATCTGTAACATTTGGCTGCAAAATGGATACCTGAGTTGGTTGTTGTTTTGACAATAGTTCAAACGTAACCAGTTTAAATTATACCCCAGGATACTAAAACCCAATTGTGTTTGAATTTTTTGTTTTGCCAACATCAAACCAATGAGATGATCTGATATTGGGTATAAAAATGCGCACTTTTTGAAAACTGTAGACAGATCAACTACCATCAAGAGAGACCCAAGAAATTAGGAAACATTTTTTATCAAAGGTACCTTTTCACATGAAATTTATTTGCATTAAAAAGAAAGAAGACCACCCAGGGAGATCTTCAGCCAGAAGAGGAAAGACACTAAACTCAACAGCAACTGTATGGTTTTGAAATTAAGTTGATGTAATTTTAATACGTGTCTGATTGGAACAGCATATTGTTATAGAGGTGGAGGCAGGTAATAAGCAGTTCAGAAAAAGGGGCGCTTAGAGTAGTGAATAGTTGTTTAATGTTCACTTTTGGAGTTAAAGAATAAATTGATATTACTGTTTAAGGAGTGGAATTTGGGAGTTCTCTGTCTCACATACTTAGATTACAAGGTGAGGTGAGCTTTTCTGGGTGTTGGCTTTAATTAACGGAAGGGTTCACCGCTGTGTTGTAATAGTGTGTGATTAATGTAAACGGTTCTGAAAATGTTCACACAGATGCCTCTAACAATGGGAAAATTTGGTGTGACCTAATTAGTAGTATGCCTTTGACTAAACTGGAAAACTGCATGTGTGTCAGGTATTTGAACCTGCTATTTATTCCTGTCCTCATGGGTGAACACAAAAGATTCCATGGCACCAAACAAGGTAACTAGAGCTCTCCTGGTGCTCTGACCAACAATTATCCACCTCATCCAATACCACTGGAACATTTGATCCATTTCACACAAAAAGAGGTGTTAAACTGGTTTAATCAGTAGTTCTGACACCTTTGATTCAAAAGGTCCAGGGAAAATGACAGAAATTGTAGTCCACAGGAAAACCAGCCATTGGTACAGACAGTGTGGCACTGGAAAAGCACAGCAAGTCAGGCAGCATCCAAGCAGCAGGTGAGTTGATGTTTTGGGCATAAGCCTTATTCATCAGGAATGTGGGAGGGTGGGGAAAGGGGGCTAAGAGATAAATATGATGGTGGGGGTAGGGGAAGGTAGCTGGGAAAGCGACAGGTAGATGAAGGTGGGAGGTAACAGAGATAGGTCGGAGGGGAGGGTGGAACGGATAGGTGGGAAGGAAGATGGACAGTTAGAACAGTTAAGAGGCCAGTGGCTTTTGCTCGAAACATCGACTCTCCTGCTCCTCGGATGCTGCCTGACCTGCTGTGCTTTTCCAGGGCCACACATTTCGACTTCGATCTCCAGCATCTGTCATCCTCACTTTCTCCCACTGGTGCAGGCAGGTTAGCGTACACTGGCTCAGGTTACCAGCCCCAATAAATAGAGATGGTTTGCAACAGGATGGGCACCTGTAGGCTGCCCAGGTGGAAGATGAGGTGTTGCTCCTCCCATTTACGGTTTGGGATGTTGTGGCAATGGAAGAGGCCAAGGATGGTCATGTCGGAAAGGGAGTGGGAAGGAGAATTAAAATGGCCGGTGACTGGGAGGTCCGGTTGGCCCCTGTTGCCCCAACTCAGATACTCGGCGAACCATTCCCTAAGTTTACGCTTTGTCTCCTTGATGTAGAAAGACCACATTGGGAGCACCTGATGCAGTAAACTAGGTTGGAGGAGGGACAGGTGAACCTCTGTCTCACCTGGAAGGAGTGTTTGGGGCCCTGGATGGAGTTAAGGGGGGGGGAGGTGTATCTGCAGGTTTTGCATCTTTCCCAGTTGCAGGGGAAGGTACCTGGGCGGTTCAGGGAGGGTTGGTGGGGAGAGTGGCACAAACCAAGGAGTGTTGAAGGGAATGGTCCTTGCAGAAGGCAGAGAGAGGGGTGGGGAGGGAAAGATGTTCTTGGTGGTGGGGTTTAATTGGAGTTGGTGGAAGTGTTTAAGGATGATGTGCACCTGTCTTTAGTGCATTTGGAGGGTGTATGGTTAGAACAGTGGAAAATGGAATGGAGATGGTGCAGTGGAGGGCAGTCTGGAGCGATCAACCAGAATTGTGACAATCCCACCGAGTTCTGGAAAAGCAGGAAGAGAAAGGAAGGCTGAAATTAAACAGCAAGGCTGACAATATCAGTGGACGAAGAAGGAGTATTAACATTTCAGGCCTGTGACCTTCCATCAGAATCATTCTCAGGAAGATTCACTGACATTAAGTGTTACCTCTCTCCTTATTTCCAGAATTTTCTGGTTTGTTTATTTCCTATCTTCAACATCCTGAGTATTTTGCTTTTGTATCTGGTTAGTCTGGGACCTTGCTGTGCACTGTGATGATGCTGTTCCTTTTACAATGTTACGTTGTCCTTGGTGTTTTTCCAGAGCGGTCATAAAAGCACAGGTTCCGAAAAGTCTAGGCCTGGATAGGTTTTAGGGCCAAATTAATTATCGCGAACAGATACTGCCTCAGCAAAAAGGCTTTCAAGTTAAATAAAAAGCACTTGCACAATGAAAGAGAGGTGGTCAGTTCTCCCAGCTCAACCATTCTCTGGTTTGGTTTGGTCTGGCCATTCATTGAAAGCAGTCAGGCAGTTGTAAAAGCTGCTGGACCCCAAAATTCTCCTCTCTTTCTCTGACATCCCTCCAGTAAGACCCTGAGTTTGATTTTACCTTTGTGCCAAGGGGTGTTTATGGGGATTATTGCAAGTATTTGGAACAGCATCATTAAACTGGGATAGTCTGTTGGATTTTCGGATAGGTTAATTTATTCTATATTCTGTTATCTTTTGTTTGTGTTTCATTCGGTAATCTTGTAAATAAATTCTGTTTTGTTTAAAACTATGTGGTTTGACCAGCTGCATCGCTCCCGAAATATCTGTGTTACACCTGCTTAAAACAACTAGCAAAGTTAGGGTCTGGGCTACTTTCTCAAAATATTTTGAAGGGGGTCTGGCTTGGTCCATAACAGTAAAAAATGTGCTTCGATGTGAGAAAAATGACTACACCTCAAAAGTACTTGGCTGGTGTGTAAAGTCTTCTAGGAGAAAGTGAGGACTGCAGATGCTGGAGATCAGAGCTCAAAATGTGTTGCTGGAAAGGCGCAGTCGGTCAGGCAGCATTTTGAACGTGGCTGAAGAGCTTCTGGGCAGAGGAGATGACCTGGGGTGTGCAGTGAGAAAGGGACTCACTGAAATCCTTGTAGAGGGAGGAAGAGAGCTTCTTCAAGGAAGGCATCCTTGCAAGAGGATTCGCAGTAGGTTAAAATCTTCTAGGGGAAAGTGAGGACTGCAGATGCTGGAGATCAGAGCTGAAAATGTGTTGCTGGAAAGGCGCAGCAGGTCAGGCAGCATGAGTTTCTGGGCAGAGGAGATGAACCCTGGGGTGTGCAGTGAGAGAGGGACTCACTGAAATCCTTGTAGAGGGAGGAAGAGAGCTTCTTCAAGGAAGGCATCCTTGCAAGAGGATTCCCAGTAATTTAAAATCTTCTAGGAGAAAGTGAGGACTGCAGATGCTGGAGATCAGAGATGAAAATGTGTTGCTGGAAAGGCACAGCAGGTCAGGCAGCATAAAAATTCCTGAAGAAGGGCTCATGCCCAAAACGTTGATTCTCCTGGATGCTGCCTGAACTGCTGCGCCTTTCCAGCAACACATTTTCAGCTCTGGTGTGTAAAGTGCCTTGGGAAATCATGAGATTATGAAAGGTGCTGGATACATGTTTCAATACGGAAGAAATGCAGTTTAAAGACCGAAAAAACAAAAACAGAAATTGCTGGAAAAGCTCAGCAGGTCTGGCAGCATCTCTGCAGAGAAAACAGAGTTAACTTTTCAGGTCCAAAGACCCTTTTTCAGAACTGAAGCACTGACATCTGTAATTGCTGTCACAGCACATGTTGGTGGAATACAACAGTCAGTAAGGCTTTGTTAAGAACTAGGTGAATCGCTAGGACAGATACACCCAACTTCAACATAATTAAAAGTGCATTCATGTGTTATAATAATAATCTATAATTAGCTGATGTGAAGCAAATTATTTATAATAAATACTCTTAATAGTTCTGATATTTCAGTTGGAACATTTAACAGTGAAGTGCTAATGAAATGAAGCATTGTGAATATATAATTACTGTGTTTTACTATTTTTCAAAAAAAACCATGCAATTAGATTCCAAAGCTCTAATTATTTACTATTAAAAAATATTCCAGACAAAATGGCATAATTTCATGTTTTTTTTCCAGATGCCATGCCCACAAAGTTGAATGTAAGATCAAAAGATAGTTCATAACAACCAGCCATTTCAATTAATTGTTCAGGTTGTTTCCTTGTCTGTAGACCAGCATACCATGACAGATATCGAAAACGAATCCACTTTGTCACTTCAACTGACCCACTTAAATACTCTCCACACACCCGAACACAGGAATGCGACACAGGCAGACTGCACCTTTCCCCATTCCAATAAACACTTTTGTCCAGAACACAAAAATTATATTCAGTTTTGATATGACTTATCCCTTACCTGTTTACGCCTTGATTGACTGCAATGTATATTTCCCAAGAATTTCCCTCTGGAATTGCCCCCAGTGGAACCAATAAACGGACTCCTAGTAATTAAAAGTCACCTTTAGTATCACAGCATACATGACTGAAATGATAAATTTTAATAAATATCATCGCCAGTGAAATATGAGACTGTAGTCAGAAGATTATCAATGGAATAATGAGACTACTTGTTCGAAATAATGGATTATCAGAAGATGGAACACATTACCAAGAATAGTTGAAAGAAGAAGGCAGTAACACTGATAAAGGACTTCAATGTCAATACAAGTGAAACTTCAAAACAAGTAAGGGGGCAGGATAGTTCCAGCCTACATTAGTAAACTCAAAAATGCAGTCTCATGGAGTCATAGAGATTTCAAGCATGGGAAACAGACCTTTTGGTCCAATGCGTCTGTGCCGACCAGGTATCTTAACCTAATCTAGTCCCATTTGTCAGCATTTGACCCTTATCCCTCTAACTCCTTCCTATTCATATACCCATTCAGATGCTTTAACTGTTGTAATTGCAGCAGCCTCCATCACTTCGTCTGGCAGTTCATTCCATACAAGCACCATCCTCTGCGTGAAAAAGCTGCCCCTTCAGTCCCTTTCTAATCTCTCCCCTCTCACCTTAAACCTTTCCCTTTGGACTTCCCTACCCTGGTAAAAAGACTTTGACTACTCACCCGATCCATAACCTCTCATGATTTTGTGAACATCTATAAGGTCACCCCTCAGCCTCCAACACAGCGGTTTGGTCAGTTCTGGGTTGGGAACCTATCCACTGTTTAATGCAAAGACATTACTGGGAAGTTGACAAGCTTTTAAGCTAACACTTATTTTCTAAAATTCACCTGCAATCTGCCTGCGTCCTTGCAGTTTGAGGGCGAAAGAATAAATCATATGTGCTGTTTCCATCACTGTTTCCAGTCTGAGGTTCAATGAAAAATTTGGATTTCATAGAACCCCTACAGCGTGAAAACAGGTCCTTCAGCCCAATAAGTCCACATCGACCCTCTGAAGTGTAACCCACCCAGACCCATTCCCCTACCTTATTACTCCACATTTACCGCTGACTAATATACCTAACCTACACATTTAGCATGGCCATTTCACCCAACTTGCACATCTTTGGGTTGTGGGAAGAAACTGGAGCGCCCAGTGGAACCCCATGCAGACATGGGGAGAATGTGCAAACTCCACACAGTCACCCAAGGCTGGAATCAAACCTAGGTTCCTGGTGCTGTAAGGTAACAGTGTTAACCACTGAGCCACTGTGCCACCCACAGCCACCATTTGCTTTTTCTGAACTGACAGCCAGACTACTATGACCACTAGGACTCATAACAGCACACAAACCAACAGCCACTCTCAAACAACTCACCACGACAAAGGACCCGATACCCAGCATTATCAAAACCAACGTAGTATTACAAAATCCCATGCAAGGACTGCACAAAGCACTAGGACAAACAGGAAGATAGCTAACGATCCGCAGCCATGAACACCAACAAGCCATGAAACGACACGACCAGCTATCCTTAGTAGCCACACACGCAGATGACAAGCAACATGAGCTTGACTGGGACAACACTACTATTATAGGACAAGCCAAACAGAGAACAGCCAGGGAATTCCTAGAGGCATGGCACTTCATCCAACAATTCAATCAACAAGCACATCGACCTGGACCCAATATACCGACCACTGCAGCGGACAGCTGGAACTGACAATCGGAAGCGGCAGATTCAAACCACTATAAACGCCGGAGAAAAGATCACAGAAGTGCTTCACAGGAGGCTCCCAAGCATTGAGGATGTCACCTAGACAGGGGACGAAACGTCTGCAACACAAATTCCCAGCTCGGTGAACAGAACCACAACAACGAGCACCCGAGCTACAAATCTTTGCACAAACCTTGAACCATTTGCTTTTTAGGTACTGTTCAAGAAGGAGCATTACATCCAGATTTACAGATCCATTGACCAGGCACACACTTGAATGCAGAGTGGGTTTGGACGAAGGCTTCAGGAAGTTAGAATTCATCCAGAACGGATGACTTGTGGCTCTTCAAGTTTGCAGAGTGAACCTGACTTCACATCTGCTCGAAGACAATCAGAAACTGTGACTGTTGAACTCCAGTGAACTCTGGCAAGTCACTGTATACTCATTATAGATCCTATGCACTTGGATTGTAAACTGAGCAAAGCCATTTCATTCCTGGGGCCACATGATAAATCGAATTATGAATAACAGTTTCACAACTTCACTGACTCTCGAGCACAAAATAGATACTTTCCTGAAGGCAAAAGTGAATACTGCAGATGCCGGAGATTAGAGTCTAGAGTGCGGTGCTGGAAAAGCACAGCAGGTCAGGGCTCTGATCTGTCCAGAAAAATAGCATGAATCACAGTAATTTGGGACCACAATGAAAAATAATAAAATATATGAAACTGAGAAACTCCCCTGTTAACTTCTAAAGCAATTTCCCTTTTAACTGCTCATATATTTTGTGAAAGGAAAGAAAATATAGACATGACTGTGATATTGTCCCGTCTAAAGTCAAGGAATATAGATTTCAAGACTTTGTCAATAACTTTAATCACTGGTAAAATTGGAAAGCTGCAAACTGGGGCAAGCCAATTCCCTCTGGCCACTATGCTCCACAGCACAGTTGGACTCTCATTAAGTTCTACAGAGGGTGTTGATGTGTAAATTTCATGTTTCTTGGGTACAAAACAGATAGGTGGCAATCGATTTTAGCCAAGATACAGCCTTGATCCAATCATTACAACCAAAGATCCCAACAATACATTTGTGAGAGCCATATGCTCAAAATAAGCGTTAGATCCCCTGAATAATTTAACTATATGCGTAAGGCCTATCGGAAGACCCAGCTGCAAGGTGGGTCATTGATGGACAAGGCAACTAATGGTAGATTTAATTGTAATTGAAGAAAAGCTTTGGAACCAGGAAGAAGAGTGCTCTTCATCTTAATATTCTGAGCCATTGTCTTTCTGCACTCCCCACACCCCCTCTTCACCCCCACCCTGATGTAGTCCCTGAGAACTCAGCTGGAAAACCATTAGAGAAATGGGTCACACAAAGAGCAGAGTGAGCTCTTGTGGGTACCAGACCATTTTAAAGGCTGGAGGTTCTGGAGGGAGTCACAGTGGATACACGAGCAGGTCAGAGGCTAGGAATCCAACAGCAAATAACACAACTCCCGACTCTGCAAGCCTGTCCACCACTTACAAGGATAAGTCAGGAGTGCGATGCAAGATGATCCATTTTTCGAGATTAATATAGTTTCAATAACATTGGAGAAACTCAACACATTCAGGACTAACCAACTGACCTGTCTGGCGCCCAATACACTATCTGAACATTTCAGCCCTCCAGCAACTGAAAGTGGCAGCATTACTTATCATTTACTGGGTACATTGCACTCAATGCGATTCCTTCAGCAGTGTCTTCCAAACCAGCTACACCTATCATGTAGAAAGGCAAAGGCAGCAAATGCATGTGAACACCATCACCTCTAAGATCCTCACCAAGCCTCACACACTGTGTTGACATAGAACACACTTCTTTGCTGCATCAATGTCAAAATCCCCAGACCCCCTTTTGAACATCACGATGGGTGAAACTAGACCTCATGGGTAGCATTGGTTCAAGAAGGCAGCTCACCAGAGCATCTTCTCAAGGGGAGTTAAGAGATGGGCAACAAATGTTAATCCCACCAGAGGCACAGACATTTTATCCCCAATTTCAGAAAACCTCACTTCAAGCATAGGCTACACATGCAACATTCAGTTGGTCCTGGAAATGAACTTAGGCTACCCATGTACATCATTGTAAGTAAGAAAACAAGCCTTCCATTCTGCTGTTCGTGATATTGACATTGCTTATGTTTCTCACCAATAGCTCAGTAGGACACATAGTTTGCATTCATTACATTTATTAAAGCAGTTTTTGTTTGTCTTCATTGCCACATTCTCTGCTCCATGAACAAATGGAGCAATCAGTCCCATGGACCATTATATAATATTATGATTGAAAGGTGGTGCACAGACATGTTTTTTGCCTGTGAAGAAACACCGAGTATCAAAAGCTAAACTCTTTCTTTTGCCTCAGGATTGACAGCTCAGAAAAAGATCAATGCAGACCCATCATCGTCCAAGTTTGTGTTTCATGTTGTAGTTTAAATAAATTCTTTCAGGCTAAAATGAAGAATCGCAGCTTCATTGTGATACACTTGCTGCTGCTGAGGTAAATACGAACTTGAGCAACTCGCTGGTCATTGTAGTGCAAGAACCAAAGTGAAGTATTTCTCAAAGGTTCTCAATGTTTCAGGTAATTGTCATGAAGGCTGTTCATTGACCATCCTTTTACTATTTTGGTGAAAATCATATGTCCCACCAGTGATTGTTTGTCCCATTGATCCTTGAGCTCAATTACTATCACATCGGATGAGAGCAGCTCCAACAGTTGGCACCATCCAGGTCAAGTAACCTGCTTGTTTGACACCATATCCACAAATATCCACTCATCCCCAGCATAGATGCTCAGTTGCAGAAGTGTATACATTCAACAAGATGCAACACAGAAATTCACCAAAGTTCCTGAGACAGCAAGTTCCAAACCCATGATCACTACCATCAAGGACAAAGGCAACTGATGGAAACACCACCCCTGAAGGTTCTCCTCCACGTCAGTCAACCATTCTGCTTTGGAAATATATCAGCATTCTTTCAACCTCGCTTGATCAAAACCATGGAATTCCATCCCGAAGAACATTGTTGATCAAGAAGGAAGCTCGACACCACCTTCTCAAAGGCAATGAGAGACAGGCAATAAATGCTGGCCAGTCAATGATGTTCATGTCCATGAGCAAAATAAAAACAAAGCAGTAGAAATATCCTCTTAGAGGAATTTCAATGTTTCAGGACTTAAACATGCTCAGGAATTGTCTATGTTATTTTCTTGACTAGAAGCCTACCTTAGCCAATGTGTATCAGTGCAAACATAGCCATAAACACGCAGTCTTAAATGAAACAGGGACGCATCCCATTCCACAGCAGAATACCAGAGAGATGAGGGATTACCATCCTGAATTCTAATTGTGGAAGTTTGATCCTGAATCACTAAAAATCCAAAAATCAGGATCAGCTGTAGATTCTCATTTCAGTGCAGTTGGAGATCTAACATGAAACAACACAGCACAACAGCCTGCTTATCACAGTTGTGAGAGTCAACCAAGCATAGTGCTATATTCCTGCAATTTCTGAAATATAAGATCTACTTTCACAAGATATAACAATGAGCAGTAACACACAAAGTGTCATGGTCCACGGAGGGGACACGGCATGATTCAGCACTGTCAACTTGTCTTTGGGTGATTTTGCAATCTCACTACATGCCCGTAGCATGGAGCAACAGAGGGAATCAGGGTCAGAAACAGCAATTGTTTGGTGAAGGAGCTGCTTGTAAGGACAGAAATCTAGTAAGATGTCACATCACAATAAGCTGTCCTGCTGTGCGTTGCTGCAAAACATTTCAAACCTGCCCTGCTCCTTTCAGAGGTGGAATTGTCACACAGTGCAAAGAGAGAAACCTAAAAGGACATTAAAAACATTCAAGTGACAGGTGTTGTATACAAATGATAACAATCAATAGTTATCAACAACGGTATTACTGTGTCATGCAGAAACAGTTATTTCCGAGGTCATAATTGTTTCTTTTCTCAGAGATTGCCTGAAGAAAAACATAAAACGGTGCCAGTGAAAACTTAGAAACTTTTCTCTGGTCACTTATTATAACATTGTCTTTCCAAATGCACCTGTGATTTCACTCAGAATAGAATAACAAGGGAAATGTTTCTGTGCATTCACAATCTCACTAAAATACTGCAAACCAAGGAAAGCTCCTTGTTGATAATAAATTATTATCAATTTTACAAATAATCTAAACTGTTACTGCACCGAGAAAGCTGAAAATCTGAAGAATTGGGAGTCAGGACAACTCATTGAAATTCACTGTTGCAACCATGAACTTCGTGCTTTTATGTCAAGACCAATGCAACACAAGAAGAAAGCTTCAAATTGCAGAGCTACAATGCTTGCTTCTAAATTGATTGTTTAGTTGATTTGCTCTTTACCAAATTTAAGAGTAAATTTTACAAAGGTGCAGCTCATCACAGCAGAATCGAGCTTTCAAAGTTATTTTTGCTAATTTTTCATGACTGGCAAATTCAGCTTTTATTAGCCCATCTCTAGTTGCCTCTGAGAAGGTGGTGGTGAGCTACCTTATGGGGTCGGTGCAGGGGCGGCACAGTGGTACAGTGGTTAGCACTGCTGCCTCACAGCGCCAGAGACCCAGGTTAAATTCCCACCTCACGCAATTCTCTGTGTGGAGTTTGCACGTTCTCCTTGTGTCTGCTTGGGTTTCCTCCAGGTGCTCCGGTTTCCTCCCACAATCCAAAAATTGTGCAGGTTAGGTGAATTGGCCATGCTAAATTGCTCGTAGTGTTAGTTGAATTGGTAAATATGGGTGAGTGGGTCTGGGTGGGTTGCGCTTCAGCGGGTCAGTGTGGACTTGTTGGGCCGAAGGGCCTGTTTCCACAGTGTAAGTAATCTAATCTAAAGATCAAATGCCATTCTCAGAATCCTGATTCACAGCATTCTGAATGTTTTGTGGTCTCTGCATTGGATTCACTGTTTTCACTGAATGTGAAGTCAGTGTTCTCAGGGGGAGTTCACAAAATATTTTCTATCCTTATTTCGGGCCAACGAAATGTTGTTAACTTCCACTTCAGCAATCTCTCAATCTCCTGGTGGGGTTCTGGTTTGTAACCCTCAAGACAACACAAGTGTTCAAATGTAAACAAGTGATTAGTTCTTTTTGCAACCTGAATCTCAGACCTAAGGGCTTATACCACATGTTAGAAACTCATCAATATCTGTTCTTCTGGCTGCTGGCAACCATAATCTATGGTGATACCTCAGGAGTAAATTCTATTCTGCACGTGAACAGCATGTTGAAGTTTCTCGAGAGGCAAAAATGACTTCATCTCATTCTGGCAGACAACACAGGAATAATAGAAAAATGGATGCAAAGCTAATAGAAACTAGGAGGGCTGGTCAATAGTTTGATGAAAGAGGCACATCCTAATGAGGGTTTAAAAGGAGGAAAATTGGAATTGACCAATCAGCCACCTCCATTTGCAGTTTACTGGCTCATCTGCAGCTCAACTTTACTTCTTTATGCAACCTATTTTTTTTCTAATCAATCTATTCAGAGATGTTACTACACACCTCTGGACTAAGTGGAACTTGAAACTAGGCCCCTCAGTTCAGGGGTAGGGACACTACCACTGCATCACAAGAGGGCCTTCACCTCAACTTCATTGACCCATCTTGAAAAAATATTCCTTGGTATCCCAACCAAGGTTCCAACAGTTCCAATGTCAAAGTTCCAACAGACTCAATCAAGCCTTTTGGGGAATTAATAGAAACATAGAAACACTGAAGGGAGGAGAAGGAGGAGGCCATTTGGTCTTTTGAGCCTGCTCTGCCATTCAGTATGATGATGGCTGATTGTGCAACTCAATAGCCTAATCCTGCTTTCTCCCCATAACTTCTAATCCCATTCACCACAAGTGCTATATCCAGTCACCTCCTGAAAACATACAATGTTTTGGCATCAACTACTTCCTATGGTAATGAATTCCACTCGCTCACCACTCTTTCGGTGAACAAATGTCTCCTCATCTCCATCTTAAATGGTCTACCCTGAATCCTCAGAGTGTGACCCTGGTTCTGGATTCACTCACTTTAGGGAACATCCTTGCTGCATCAACCCTGTCTCTTTCAGTTGGAATTTTAAACATCTCGATGAGATCCCTCCCTCATTCATCTGAATTCCAGCAAAAACAATCCTAATCGAGTCAATTTCTCCTCATATGTCAGAACCACTATCCGCAGAATCAGCCTGGTGGACCTCCCTTGAGAGCGAGAGCATCCTCCCTCAGAAAAGGAGACCAAAACTGCACATGATATTTAAGGTCCTGTATAACTGCAAAAACACATCCCTGCTCCTGTACTCGAAACCTCTCGCAATGAAGGCCAACATACCATTTGCCTTCTTAACCATCTGCTGCACCTGCATGTTTACCTTCAGCGATTGGTGCACAAGGACACCCAGGTCCCGCTGCACACTCCCTGCCATTCACAGCCATTCAGGTAGTAATCTGCCTCCTTGTTTTTGCTTCCAAAGTGAATAGCCTCACATTTATCCAAAATGATTCTGCATTTGTCACTGATTTGCCTACTCACCTAGCCTGTCCTGATCATGAAGGATCTCTGCATCCTTGTCAAAGTTCACCCTCCCACCCAATCATCTGCAAACTTTGAGATGTTACATTTTGTTCCCTCATCCAAATCATTAAATATATATTGTGAATAGTGTAAATATATATATAAAAAACTTACCTGGAAACTAAATTGTCGGGTCTGAGGGGCGTGTCCTCGGCGCTCGAAGGTCACGTGGTCCTCTGATGCGCGCGCAGAGGATGATCACGTGATGCTCCGGGACGCGGGCGCGGTCACGTGGTCTCCCTGTTTCGCGCTCCAGGAGGTCACGTGATTGGCCGTTTCGCGCCCCGGAAGTGGGCGAGACTGCCGTTTCACGCTCAAAAGGAGGCCGCATGGTGGTCCTTTGTCTCCGAAAAAGGGAAGGTCACATGAGATCGGACAGCCGGAAATGCGAGGAGGCGGGGAATGGAATCGGAGCAACAGCCAATTAGAAGACAATTTCACTTGAGTGATGGTATGATGTTTTGTATAGTATAAAAGACTGGATCAGGGACAGAGAGAGGGCTTTCTTTCTTTGTGAACTGACTGACTTAGTAGTTTGTCAGGGACAGAAAGGTTTAGAACCAGAGCTCTGTATACTTTATCCACTTATTGTTAGAATAAAACTATAAGTGCAAGATTAAATGTTTTTTCTTATTGCTTTATTTTAAAGAGCACGCAGGACTTGGCTCACACAGAAAGAAAATAAGCGTGTAGAGTGAGCCGAAAGTCCATCATAGCTGGGGTCCTAACACCAATCCTTGTGGAACCACTAGTTCCTGCCTATCAATTTGAAAAGGACCGATTAATTTCTACTCTTTGTCTCCTCAATGCCCAACTAGTTTTTTTACCCATCTCAATACCCTTTCCCCAATCCCATGCGCTTTAACCTTGCAAAATAATCTTCCTTATGTGTTCTGAAAGGCCAAATATACCACATCTTTGAATTCCAACAGATAATTCCACATTCTCTCCACTCTTTGAGTGAAAAGGTTCTTCTTCATCAAATTCCTGAGCATCTTTGCCTTAATTTTCAGTTTATTTCACCTTATCTTACGTGTAAGAATTATATGGTGGTAATGGTAGGGGTTTTAAACTTGCCACAAATAGACTGGGTCTGCCATTGTGTTTAGACAGAGAGAAACTCATAAGAAAATTTTCTGATTCAGGATGTGGATGTACCTGTGAGAGAAGGTGCAAAAGCTTGACCTACTGATGGGAAATAAAGCAGGGCAAGTGAATGAGGTGTCAGCAGGGGAGCACTTTTGGGCCAGCAACTATAATTCTATCAGCGAGTTTTGAGAAGATTTGTAGCTCAGGTTGAGGTTTTGGATGTAGGTTTGTTCGCTGAGCTGGAAGGTTCATTTCCAGATGTTTCGTTACCCTACTAGGTAACATCTTCAGTAGGCTTCAGGCGAAGCAATGTTGAAAATTCCTGCTTTCTATTCATATGTTTGGGTTTCTTTGGGTTGGTGATGTTATTTCCTGTGGTGAAGTCACTTCCTGTTCCTTTTCTCAGGGGGTGGTAGATGGGGGTCTAACTCGGTGTGTTTGTTGATAGCATTCCAACCGGAATTCTATGCTTTGAGGAATTCTCATGGGTGTCTTTGTTTGGCTTGTCCTAGGATGGATGTGTTGTCCCAGTCAAAGTGGTGTCCTTCCTCATTCATATGTGAGGATACTAGTGAGAGAGGGTCATGTCTTTTTGTGGCGAGTTGATGTTCATGTATCCTGGTGGCTAGTTTTGCACCTGTTTGTCCAATGTAGTGTTTGTTACAGTCCTTGCACGGTATTTTGTAAATGACATTGGTTTTGCTCGTTGTCTGTATAGGGTCTTTCAAGTTCATTAGCTGCTGTTATAGTGTGTTGTTGGGTTTGTGGGTTACCATGATGCCATGGGGTCTGAGTAGTCTGGCAGTCATTTCGGAGATGTCTTTGACATAATTCCTCTGTGCTGCATTGTGTGTTGGCTTGTTGAAATAATGTTTGATGCAGCTTCGTTTGTGGGTGGGTCTGTACAGAAGCAACCATCCCAACACCCAATTACGTAGAACAGAGGAAAATCACCGATGCCGTGTATTCAAAAAGAATGGGTACCCAATGAACACAGTCCGCCGATTTCTGAGCAACAAACCCAAACAAGCAGACAAAACATGACCAGAAACCCTAGCCACTCTCCCTTACATCAAAGACATCTCGGACTTCTCAGACCCCGTGGCATCATGGTAGCCCACAAAACCCACCAACACACTAAAACAACAGCTAATGAACTTGAAAGGCCCTAGACAGACAACGAGCAAAACTAATGTCATTTACAAAATACCGTGCAAGGACTGTAACAAACACTACATTGGACAAACAGGTGCAAAACTAGCCACTAGGATAGATGAATACTAACTCGCCACAAAAAGACATGACCCTCTCTCACTAGTATCCTCACATATGGATGAGGAAGGACACCACTTTGACTGGGACAACACATCCATCCAAGGACAAGCCAAACAAAGACATGCATGAGAACTCTGAGAATCATGGTATTCCAACCGGTTAGACCACACTTGGAATACCGTGTTCAATTCTGGTCGCCTCATTAGATGAAAGATGTGGAAGCTTTAGAGGGGGTGCAGAGGAGACTTACCAGGATGCTGCCTGAACTGGAGGGCATGTTTTATGAAGAAAAGTTGAGGAAGCTGGGGCTGTTCTCACTGGAGCGAAGAAGGCTGAGAGGTGACTTGATAGAGGTGTACAACATGATGAGAGGCATAGATACAGTAAAGAGTCAGAGACTTTTTCCCAGGGCAGAAATGGCTATCACAGGAGGGCATAATTTTAACGTGACTGGAGGAAGGTTCGGGGAGATATCAAAGGTAGGGTCTCTGCACAGAGAGTGGTGGATGCATGGAATGCACTGCCAGCAGTTGTAGTAGAGTCAGATACATTTGTGATACTTAAGTGACTCTTGGATTTTAAATTGAAGGGTATGATGGTTAGTTTGATCTCAAAGTAGGGCAAAAGATCAGCACAACATCAAGAGCCAAAGGGCCTGAACTGCGCTGTACCGTTCTATGTTGTATGTATTCACCTGGTAAATTTTCCACATGGGAGTTAGAGTGTATCAGTGAAAGGATGTAAGTGAAAACTTCAGTTGTACAAAGACTTAGTCAGATCACACCTGGGGATTTGTGTTCAATTTTGGAAGTAAATTTCAGGCAAAGAAATGGGTCATGAAGGAATATAGCCTGGATTGAACAGAAAGGCACTGAGATGTAAAGGGTTAAATTCAGAGGTAAAATGTTTAAATTAAGACTCTCTAATGGTCTAGATCCTTGAATTCAGAAGATTGAAAGTGACCTAATTGAAGTATTTAATATAATGTAAAGTAACTGCAGAAAACGAATTTCTTTAAACCAGACCAAGCCATAATCTGAGATTTAGAGGTCAGCCATTTAGGGATAAGACCATATGACCACAAAACAGCAGAGTTCGTGAAGGCACTTATTCAGCCCATACTGCCTGCCATTCAATGAGATCATGGCTGTTCTGATCCTCAACTCCACTTTCACTTTTTCCCACAAGCCTTGACTCCCTCACTGAATAAAAATCTGTCTATCTCAGCCTTGAATATACATAGAGCAGAAAGAGACCATTTGGCCCTTTGAGCCTGCTCTGTCATTCATCACAATCATAGCTGATCGTCCAACCCAATTGCCTAACCCTGCTTTCTCCCTGTAATCTTTGATCCCATTCGCCCCAAGTGCTGTATCTCGCCGCCTCTTGAATACATTCAATGTTCTGGCAGCAACTACTTCCTGTGGCAACGAGTTCCAAGGTTCACCACTCTTTGGGTGAAGAAATGTCTCCTCATCTCCGTCCAACCTCGAATTCTCACACTGTGACCGCTGGTTCTCGATACACCCACCAACGAGAACATCGTTGGAATTTTATAAGTATCTATGAGGTCCCCTCTCACTCGTCTGAACTCTTGCAAAAACAGTCCTAACCTTGTCGATCTCTCCTCATACGTCAGTCCCACCACCCCCAGAATGAAACTGGTAAACCTTTGCTCCTTCCCTCGAGAGCAAGAACATCCTTCTTCATGACTCAGTCTCAGCAGGATTCCATAGATTCTATGAATTCATTTATTTTGTTCTGAAAACTTCTTAAATGAAGAACTATCAATTTTTACTAGTTTCCCCCTCATATCCCATTTTCTCCTTTTGTGCATTCTACCCTTCCTGTCCTCCTCTAGGATTTGTTATCTAAATAGTTGCCCTGTCATGCTGCCATATCCTGTTGCTTTGTAACCCTACATTTCCCCCCTCCCAAACTCTCCACTCCACTAATTCGTAGAGAGGATCAAATTAAAAGGTAGTATTTTAACAAAAGTAAGACAATTCACCCTCAGCAATTGCAGCACTTCTCCAGCACAGTAAATCTTTCTTTATGTCAGTGAACATTGGAAGCACAATGCATGAGAATGCAGTGAAACTTAGATTACATTTGGATGAACAAGATGAAGAAACGTGTGTGTGGAAACATTGGTTATTTCCTTTACCAATCAGTCAGCAAAGTCATCCAGAAATGAACACATCTTCTGCTGAAATGGAGATTGGAAATCCATACATGGATCATGCTGGTCTGTGAGAATTAAATATCACCAGCAATTGTAATCACTGAGAGGCACAGCATCTAAACAAGCTCCCAATTGCAAAAACAATATCAAGTTCCTACCCTGAAAGTAATCATCAAAACAAGCATTTGAAAGTTACTTGCTTTCCCATCAATTGTTAACTTGTGCACATGGTACAATCGACATTATTGCAGAATCATCAACCAAACTTCAGAATGACTTAAAAGTAGAACCTCCAAATACCTGTAACACTTTGCAAGTTAGCTAAAGTCCAAAAAGCCTGTTTAATAGAAGATTAACACTGCCTGGTTGATGCAAAGGTGCACTTGTTGTTTCAGTCTTACATCCCCTTGAGAATAAGACTAAATTGGTTTTCAGCAATGGCTCAAAGATGGGTTAAAAGAAATTGGAAACCGGGGACAGTGGAAATTTTACTCTGTTTCTAACGTATGTTGGATTGGAATGGTTCGCGGCTGAGATAACTGTGTCACTGTAAAGTAAGCATTCCACAAAGGAGAAAAAGTTAATGTTTTCATTGAAACTTGCAAAGAATCAATTTCACCTTTCAAAAATATAGCTGCAGACATAATGAACAATACAGCCTGCTGGATCAACTGCCTGTCATCTTCCAGTTGCGAATTTAAATCTTCAATTCACCAATGATTCCAGAAATTGATGTAAAAATCTAATGTTCATATGGCTTTGTGTTCCTGGTGAGCTGTTCTGTAATTTAGTAAGAGATAGTACTTTTCTGAAATGTTGCCCTCAAACATTTTATGATGATTTATGATTTAATCCAATTGATATGTCAGTTGAAGGCAATGAAGTGTTGTTTATTTAAACTGGGTCAATAAGTTTATTCAAGGCTGCGTGAGATAGATTTTTGAGTGACAAAAAGTCAAGGGTTACACGAGTGCAGATAAATAGTTGTAGTTTTTGTGACCTCAACCAGGTCAGTCGTGATCTTCATAAACTGTAGAAACCGGGCTGGAAGGGCCAAATGACCTATTCCTAATCCTTTGGAACATGTTCTGACATTTGTTTTCACCAAGTACTTTATGAGATGGGAATGAAGTGGTGACCACCATGAAGAGGTTACTGAGGTGAGGGGCAGAGATTTAAGCTGCAAGAGGCTGCTTTGGATAAGAGGTTAATCGGGGTTTGGTTTAACCAAAAATGGAGTTTGTCTTCCCAAAGCATGGTGCCATGAAGATAGCTGCCAGGAAGCGTGGACAAACACAGATGGCATCGCCGTCTTGCACAAGATCTTTCAATTGCTGGCATATCTCTGAGTATGCACAGATGACTTCACATACAGTATCTATTTTAAAGCAAATTGCGCACATTAGACTCCCAAGATGTAATTTTTCTGGAACAATCACATTTGCATTCAAATAATAGAATATTTACTGTGATTGGATGGGTGGCAGGCTCTAATCTTGTGCGCTGGACGAATGAACCTTTCATGACCAGAATATTTAACATTGCCAGGGAAGCTTCAGAGCTTCTACCTTGCCGGCATGTGGACAGTACCCCACCTTGATGACAGGAAGCTGCCACTCTGTCGCTCTGTTCTGATGGAGATGTGCAATGTTCTCAACCTGTATATCCATGAACATTGTCCTCCATCTAGTGGAAGTGTGTCTTTAAGAGAAGCCTTTGGAAAAAAAAAATCCACAGGGCAAACTTCATTCACATCGAACAATCTGTCCTCTTCCACACCAATCCTAATGCTGCTTCCCAATGTGCACTCCTCACAGCTCATCCAGTCACAGATTTGTACTCTCCCTCTCAGCAGTGAGCCCAGCAGCAGCAAAAATGTGTTAGAAACAGCTTGTCATTGGAAGAGCAGCTCCTTTCAGAATTCTGCACTTCTATAAACTTCTATAAGGTCACCTCTCAACCGCATACGCTCCAGTGAAATATGTCCCAGCCTCTCCAGACATTCTTAAAACTCAAACCTGCCTTACATGGCAACATCCTGGCAAATCTCTCCTGAAAACTCTGCAGCTTAATAACGTGTTTACTTTTGTGAAGGGGAATTTTGGACATTGGTTTGTTGGGAAAATTGGATAGGGACCCTTGGCTGGATTCTGGCCAGAGGGCCACATGTCGAAAAATCAAGGTATAGAAGGTTTTTACTCTGCAAATATGCTGCGTCTGTCCTGGGGCAGTGTCAAGACAGCTGAGCTGTATCTAACCTGACTGACAGGACAACAGAAAGGGAGCTGTACTCTGAAATGCAAAATGTGATTATTTGTGCTGGCAGTGATGTTGAGTTCTTCAAACAGGGAATGTTCCATTCCCCCAGCACAAACATCACCCACTCAGATTAGCATAAGATTTGGAAAAGAAAATGATCTAACAAGGAATTTATTTCAAGTCCTTGAGCACAAGCTTCATTATCTGTGGCAATATTCAGCCTTTCTGAATACATTTCGGGCTTTTGTGTCTATACCAGAAATTGCATGCACACTTCCGATGAATTATTTTTCCCATCAGACACGGTTTCTGAAATGCTAATATGCATTTAAATTACAAGACAGAGTTCTAGCTTTAGAATGATGGATTTAGCCAGCAGATAATGGTCCTCAAATTCTATACAAAATTCAATGAAGAAAGCTTTATCAGATTGCCTCTGATATACCCATTCTGTATCCAAAAAAAGCAATGCATTTTTTTTCTCTCAGATGTAGTGATTAAAGTTAAAAAGTTATAATTGAAAATTAGAGCACATCATTGTCTCTCAGTCCTGTAGCCGGATTTAAACTGACATTTCATTGTTCTCTTTCGCTTTTGTGATCAAAATAAAAATTTGGCATTTTCACTTCCACTGCAGCAAATAGTTTGGATGTCCTCCAGACAAGTTGTTACAAAAATCATCGGATTTCCAGAACAAAACAAAGCCATTCAGCCCACAGCTTGCGTGCTTGTTATCTGAAATCACCTCTTTGCTCAGGTTCAGGTACAACAAAAGTACTGAGTGTGCAAACTTTGGCTCACTGGGAAATTGCTGCATTGACAGAGGGTAGTCCTTCGAAGAAAGTGAGTACAGCAAATGCTAGAGATCAGAGTTGAAAGCGTGGTGCCGGAAAAGCACAGCAGGCCAGGCAGCCTCTGAGGAGCAGGAGAATCGATGTTTCGGGCATAAGCCCTTCATCAGAGAGTAGTCTCCGTCAGAAAATTGATAATATCATTTACGTGAATGTGAAAGATACAGTGACATTATACAAGGGGGAGCAGGGAGATCGCCCACTGCCCTGGTGAATATTCCTCTCCTGGCAAATATAACATCCACCTGGTTGACAGCTTCATCACCTCAGTGAGATCTTGCTGCTGAATTTTCCTCATCGTGCAATTCAAACTAACGTGTGGCTTCTGAAGCACATTGAGAATTACTGAAAAGCTTTGATCTTTTCTGCATCGATGTGAACCTTCTTTGCTTGATTTCTTCAAATCGAAAATGTTTTTTGACATAAACTGGTAGAAGTGTATAAGATCATGAGAGGCATGGACAGGGTGAGTGTACTCGGTCTGTTTCCCAGGGTTGGGGAATCGTGGATGACAGGGCATCAGATTAAGGTTAGAGGGGCAAGAATAAAAGGAAACCTGAGTGGCAATGCCTTTACACAGAGGATGGTACGCATATAGAGGCGTGCACATGAACGACAAGCATTTGGATAAATACACGGATAAGAAAGGTTTAGAAGGATATAGGCCAAGTGCAGAGAAATGGGTTGAGTGTGGACGGACATTCTGATCAGTTTGGTCCATGCTGTCAGAGACTACAAGTCTATGAACACTTCAGTCAGCAAATCAGATGTGCACAATGTCTTGACACAAAAGAGTGAGTACAAAAATTAGGAAACCGGAATACAATTGTGAAAGGGAAGTTGCAATTGACCTAATATAAACTTTGCCTACTTGTGAATTTTTTTTCTGGATTTGATGATACTGCAATCATGTAAGTGCCTACCAAAAGAATCTCTCAGTCAATAAGACCAAGGAATGTAGAGCAGAGGTTTGCAATTCAGCCCAACGGCTTGCTATGTCATTCAATGATATAGAGCTGACTTGATGATCTTCAACTCCACTTTCTGACCTATTCCCCATATCCCTTGATTTCCTTACTGCTTAAAAAGATGCTTGTCTCAGCCTTGAATAGACTTAATGACCCCACCTCCAAAGTCCTCTGTAGTAAAGAATTCCAGTGATTCACTGCCCTCTATGAGAAGAAATTCCTGCTCATTGCTATCTTAGATGCGTGACCCCTTTGTAGTGACTGGTACCATGGCCAGCGTGGGTCTCATTGAATATGAGATCCTTGTTTGGGGCAGATAACATGGGCCAATCAGGGAGCCCTGGCTGATGTGTAAACAGGTGATTCAAAAGGGTTCCTCAGTCTCAGGTCTGGCTTTGGGCTGAGTGATGACAACCATGCACAGGGCACATGCAAATAGAGCATGACATGGTGACGTTATTCAGCTTCTGTACAGTAGATTAGATTATTTACAGTGTGGAAACAGGCCCTTCGGCCCAACAAGTCCACACCGACCCGCCGAAGCGCAACCCACCCATACCCCTACATATACCCCTTACCTAACACTACGGGCAATTTAGCATGGCCAATTCACCTGACCCACACATCTTTTGGACTGTGGGAGGAAACCGGAGCACCCGGAGGAAACCCACGCAGACACGGGGAGAATGTGCAAACTCCACACAGTCAGTCGCCTGAGGCAGGAATTGAACCCAGGTCCCTGGCGCTGTGAGGCAGCAGTGCTAACCACTATGCCACCGTGCCGCCCTACCAAAATTTCACCCTTACTCAGAAATTATGCCCTCTGGACCTTGGCTCTCCCACAAGGACCTTGGCTCTCCCTCTCTACATGAACGCCATCAAGTCTGCTAAGAATCTCATATGTTTCAGTAAAGTCACCTCACATTTGTCTAAACTCGAATGAGTACAGACCGAAAACACTCAACCTTCATTATAGAAAATTCCCTCTGTACCCAGAATTAACCTTTAGAGAGGAGGACAAAGAAGGTCTTTCAAAGACTGTCTGAAGGCTACCCTCAGGAAATGTAATATAGATGTGAATGGGTGTAGCTATTTAGGGAGACCCTATTTAGGGAGAAACTGACTTGGAGGTACCTCCTGTGTGAAGGGGCACAATTCTGTGAGAAACACACATTAGGAGGAAGAGGAAGTATGGAAAAGGAACCTGAAAAAGTAATGCAAGCAATCTCAAGGACAAGGACCAATTCCAACTCCCAGAAACACCTGCCAAATGTGTGGTTGGAGATGTGGCTCTCAGATTGGGCTCATCAGCTACACAAGGACCAGAGAACCCATGACCAGCGTGACGCAATTTCCACGATGGACAATCACAGTCGTTAGTGAGTGATCATCACAGCCGATGGTGGTGAGCATTAACTGTGGAGATAATGGGACTCAGCTCCATCAGCCTTGTGAAGTAGACTTCCGAAAAACAATGATTAATTGTCACACATGAGTAATTGTCACCAGTGCAGAGGGATTAGTTGTCAGCAAGTGTCTGCCAACAAGTCGTGGGTCTTGTTAGGACACAGCAGAGACAGAAAAGGAACAAAACAAATCAACAAGTCACTTATTAGAAGAACATGCATGCTTGTTACTGAGCACTGAGCTAAATTATTTAATTTAATAATTGAATAATTTAGTTGTGGGTTGATCAGCAATGCCATTATGAAGGGAATTCCAGGATATTGACCCAGCAACAGTGAAGGAATGGTGATATATTTCCAAGCGTGAGTGACTCAGAAGTGAACTTTCAGGTGGTGGCATTCCCATGTATCTGCTGCGCTTGTCCCTCGAGATCAAAGTGGTGATGGATTTGGAAGGTGCTGCCTAATCCACCTTCATCTGAGGTGAATTTCTGCAATGCATCTTATAGGTAGTACGTACTGCTGTGACTTAGCATTGCTAATGAACTGTGTGGAGGTGGTGCCAATTAAAGCTAATTTAAAAGTGGGCTAAACATTACTTTCTACAGGGAGAAGTGTGCAAGTTGTTTTGGGAGCTTCTCACCTTAAGTTTGAGCAAGGTTTCTCAGCACACCTTATTGAACTCAACTCATTCACGATCTACCTCACTCCATGGTGTCCCTGACAACCTAGGGGACAGTGAGGTCTATAGATGCTGGAGAAGTCAGACTCAATAAAGTGTGGTGCTGGAAAAAGGACAGCAGGTCAGGCAGCATCTGGGGACCGAAAAGGTTGACGTTTCAGGCTTAATCCTTCATCAGTAAAATCTGTCATTCATTGGATATCTGTCAAATGACCAGCAAGCCTCTGGGCACAAGGAAAAGCAATAGCATTCCAAAGCTGTTCTGCTTGGATATGGATGGATTCTGAAAATATTGGAGAAGTGGAAGATCATGTCACAAATCTTCATACATTGCCCTTTCCTTGAAGCCAGGGTGTTCCTGATTGTGGACAGAACTCCCAATGCATGAACCTCTTGACCTCCACGCTGTATGGTAAACCCTGTCTGACAAACACAGTTGCGCCCTCCATGATTCTTATCCCACCTCTGATCCCATGGTGCAGTTCCAAATCCTGGTCCCTCTGTTCGCCTTCCCACAGCAGAGGTCCCTCTTGTTCATCGCTACCCTCAACCCAACACCAAACCTCGTTCTCCTGAGTTTCTGTGGTTGAACCCAATGGAATGAGCTTGGTTCACCTCACCACAGGGCCTGGATCAGAAATTCCAAGACCTCTATCTGATGCTGGTACGTCTCCTCAGATGTGGTAGATTGGTAACATAGAGCTACACCCATTCCCGGGACTCCAGCTGCATAGGCTCCCTCATTGAAATTACCCTGATGGCCAATCCTTTCGACTGGTAATGGGAAGCTGCAGTTGACTTGGTGTGGTAGGGCCCCCAGACTGCTGATTGTCTCTGCAGACTTCAGTGAGGACAACTTTCCTCAGATTTTGACCCATGACTGCCTGCTTCTTTTTGCCAGGCAAACTGCTTGTGCATGGACCAAGTGTGAGATTGACTTGGTACATTGCCTTATTGGTCAATAGTCTTCAGTCAAAAGGGTGTACATCTTGTTGGGGACGGCAAAGCTCCTAGTTTTGTGACTGTGCTAATCGGCAAGGCAAGGCATGGATTGGGAGTGAGCAAACAGGAAGGTGATAAGTGAGCTAACGTTAAGGGAGCAAGTAAGCACCCATGAGATGCCACCTGGCCCAAACCATGAGCTGAGTGATTGCTTGTGCTCACAAAGTATCTTTGCTGTCGCCTTTCAATGCCAGTTGCCAGTGCGTTGGTGAATGTGAGTCTGTGATTCCTCAGTAGCATGCAAGCAGATTGTTGAGGTGTCAAGAGGATCATGGAGGTTGATAAGATTGAATGGAAATAAGCAGACCTTGAGCCCCAGTGTCAACTGAAAGTTAAGGGTGCAGTGTATAATTAACAGGGCAGCAACAGACCACACATCAGTGCTGTTTTAATCTCCATATATGCTCACAGAGGAACGATAAACAAATACAGGCAGAATTCTGAGGACTCTGAGCAAAACCTGTGACCTGAACTTTCCTACCTGAACTTCCAGAGTGGCATTTTCAGCTTCCCAAATTGCACCAAGGCACATGTAAGTGAGTGAACAAACATGAGTTATATAAGAATACATGGATCGTTCGAGTCCTGGAGACTGAATCAAACTATTCGGGTATCTTTTGTGAGTCTTTGGGGCTGGAACATGAAAATCTATGCCGTAGACACAGTTGCAAGTGTGAACTTTCACAGTTCATCAGGCCAAAAATAACTTGTATTCATATGATGCCTTTGACACGGTGAAAGATCCAAAGATACTTCACAGAGGCACAAACAAAATTAAATGTGACATGAGCCACATTATTATTTTTGTATTCATTCACAGGATGTGGACATCACTGACCAGATCAGCATTTGTTAACCATCCCTAATTGCCCAGATAGCAGTTAAGAGGGTCTTAATCGTATTGCTGAGGGTCTGGAGTTACTTGTACGGCACACCTGGTCAGGATGGCAGTCTCCTTCTTAAAAGGCCAGCAGGACAAGTGGCCAAAAAGGAGAGAGAAGTAGTGAGGTGGAGAGGCTTAGGGATGGAATTAGTAAAGCTTCTGGCCTCACAGCAAGGTACAGTTGCCAACAGTCTACCAATTCAAGTTATGGAGAAGCAAGAGGAGCAATGCAGATTTCTGAATGTTAGAACTGGATGTGGTTACAAAGAGAGGGGGGTGGGGGGAGAGTCAAGGTAACGGAGGAATATGAAAATGTGTGAGAATTTTAATATTGAGATCTTGTTCAATGGGGAGTCAATGTGCGGTCGATCAGTGGGTTATGAACACTATATTGTTTTTAATTTGAGAGGAGCAGCATGGCCAACAGATTGTGGATGTAGATAAACACAGCGTCTGCTATTGTACACAATGCTGATTTCTGCAAGAAGCATTCTAAAATACAGTCTTTGAGAGTGTAAGTCACTTCTTCCTTTTCCAATTATAGCTCAACAGATTATTTGTTAACTGCAGAAACCAAATCATTCACCATCTCTGTACTTATGAAGAACCATATGCCATGGCATAAAAGCTAATTCAGCCACAACAATGTGACTGTTAACTGATGGAGCAGATTTCACAAGATTTATTGTGGTAGGAACACAAATCCTTTAGGAACAATAAAAGGGCGTTCGGCTTAACAAGCGCATCTGTGTCTGATAGATTAACCCACACCCATATTTGCCATCTCATCCTATCTCTCACATGCTTTTTGCTCGAGCGATACAACTAATTATTTATTGAACCCAATCTCCTGCCATGGTTAATTTTAACAACAGCCATCTAGAAGGAATGGGAGGAAGTGGTTATAGATATAAATATAGAATCCCTACAGTGTAGAAACAGGCCCTTCTGCCCAACAAGTCCACACCAACCCTCCGAAGAAAAACCCACCCAGACCCATTCCCCTACATTTACCCCAGACTAATGCACCTAACCCACACATCTCTGAATACTATGGTGCAATTTAGCAGGGCCAATTCACCTAACTAGGTGGAAACAGGAGCAAACCCACACAGAAATGGGGAAGACGTGCAAACTCCACATAGACAATCGCCAGAAGCAGGAATTGAACCCCGGTCCCTGGTGCTGTCAGGCATCAGTACCAACCACTGAGCCATTGTGCCATCCCATAGGTTTGTGGCCGCTTCCCACGAGATTCCTCAAATCTTTGCGATCAGGGCTTTTTCCCCCTTCATTCTTTTATTCATGCATTTACAATATTTCAGTGGCACTGGCAAGGCCACCATGCTATTGCTCATCCCTAACCGACCAGACCATCTTACAGCTGATGAAATACTTGTCTTAAATGCAGTCACTTCTGTAATGCAAGAAATGCGACAGCCAGTTTGTGCACAGCAAGCTCCCATAAAAATCAGTGTGATCGTGGTCAGGTCATCTCCTTTAATGAGATTCCAACAACACGCATGAAGCTTGACACCATCCAGGACAAAGCAGTCCACCAGACTGGCACTACATGAGTACTCTCCACCAGCGACGTTCAGTAGCAGCAGTGTGTACTATCTACCAGATGCACTGCAGGCATTCACCAAAGATCTTCAGACAGCACATTCCAAACCCACCACCACCACTTCCATCAAAAAGGATGAGGGCAGCAGACACATGGTGATTAATACTCAAACATGAGTAATGGTCACCAGTGCAGAGGGATTAGCTGTCAGCGAGTATGTACCAACAAGTAGTGGGTCTTGTTTGGACACAGTGGAGCCAGGAAAGGAACAAAACAAATCAACAAATCACTTCTTAGAAGAACATGCATGTTTGGAATCGAGCACCTGGCTAAATCATTTTATTTAATAATTGAATACTAATTTAATAATTCGATTGTGGGTTGATCTGAAATGCCATGACGAAGGGAATTCCAGGACTCTGACCACCATCTTTACAATCCCGTCAGAGCCATTCGGACTTGGAATTACATCGCAGTCCCTTGACTATCGCTGGGTCAAAATCATGAAATTCTCTCCCTCATGGCTTTGTGTGTCAACGCACAGCAGTGGTTCAAGAAGGCAGCTTGCTATTATCTTCTTAATATTGGCCAGCCAATGACACGCACATACCATGAATGAATAAAAAAAATTGAAGCTGTTGAGGTATAAGTATTGATCAGGAGAATGGAACTAACTCTGTTCTATTTGGAAATAATCGCATGAGATCTTTTACTTCTACCTAACAGATCAGAAGAAGCTTTGACTTAACATTTCATTGAAATGACAACATCTCTAACACTGGTTGACCCAGTCAGTTGTGCACTGGATTGTCAACAAGTTCCTGGCCAAAAAAAATGATCAACTACGTTTTTATTTAAGATTCCCTAATGTGACAAAATGCCCATTATCTTCAGTCCACACAAGGAAATACCTGACTTCCCATTCTGGGATTCCAAATCTCCTTCACTGAAGTAACACTAGGCAGAAGTGGGTACTGCAGATGGTGGAGATTAGAGTCAAGATTACAGTAGGGTGCTAGAAAAGCACAGCAGGTCAGGCAGCATCCGAAGAGCAGGAAAATCGGCGTTTCGGGCAAAAGCCCTTCCTCTTTCCGGATGAAGGGCTTGTGTCCCAGACGATGATTCTCCTGCTGCTCGGATGCTGCCTGACACTGCTGTGTTTTTCCAGCAGCACTCTAATCTTGACTGAATAACACTACTTCAGTGGAGTTATTGTGAGTCGGCAAGGAACATTCTGCCACTCGGTACAAGTTTCCTGCTCAAGTTCTATTCCAGGATATGTTGGTCACGGAAAAAACATCATCCCATGATTCAAACAAATTGACAACCAGCTTTCTTATCTTTCCAACACTTGCCCATATTCCACAAAGGGGGAGAAATGTGTGTGAAGATATGAAACAAACAATCAAGAGTGGAGCTTTACAGATGGGCTTTTAGTTGGCAATATTGAGTCATAGAGACATCGAGATGTACAGCACAGAAACAGACCTTTGGTCCAACTCGTCCAAGCTGACCAAATATCTTAAATTAGTCAAGTCCCATTTGCCAGCACTTGGCCCATATCCCTCTGAACTCTGCCAACACATATACCGATCCAAATGCCTTTTAAATGTTGTACATGTACCAACCTCCACCACTTCATCTGGCATCTCATTCCATACATGCATCACCCTCTGCGTGAAAAAGTTGCCCCTGAGGTCCCTTTTATATTTTTCTCCTCTCACCTTAAAGCTAAGCCCTTTCATTTTGGACTCTTCTACCCTGGGGGAAAAAAAAACCTTGTCTAATCACCCTATCCATGCCCCTCATAATTTTATAAACTTCTAGAACATCACCCCTCATTGAGTCATAGAATCATAGAGATGTACATCATGGAAACAGACCCTTCAGTCCATGCCGACTAAATATCCCAACCTAATCTAGTCCCATTTGCCAACACTGGGCTCATATCCCTCTAAACCTTTCCTATTCACATACCCACCCGGATGCCTTTTAAATAATGCAATTGTACCAGCCTCCACCATTTCCTCTGGTAGCTCATTCCTTACACGCACCACCCACTGCGTGAAAAATTTCATCCTCCAACACTCCAGGAAAAATTGACTTTGAGTTATTTCAAGCCCCATACCAGAAATTCAGCATGGAATGTAAGCTTCATGCAGAGTAATGTTATTTCAATGAGGCTCTTGCCATGTGTTGTAATGTGAAACAGCTGGTTATATGTGAACTACTTTTGGGCACAGGTCAAGGGTCTG
This sequence comes from Hemiscyllium ocellatum, assembly GCF_020745735.1. NCBI lineage: Eukaryota > Metazoa > Chordata > Chondrichthyes > Orectolobiformes > Hemiscylliidae > Hemiscyllium > Hemiscyllium ocellatum. The sequence continues at coordinate 14,971,681 of NC_083448.1, forward strand.
TCTTAAATCCATACTTACTTCATCCCAAATAAGAAATTGAACTTTAAGTTATGACAGAGCAGCAAGTCAAGGGAAGTTTCACTCAACTGTTTGAAATGAAGTAAAATCTATTGAGAAACTAGGCTACAGATTCTTGGCATCATACCTTTCGTTGGTCCCTCCAGGCATCCACCCAGACACCCAAATATGCCGGAAGTTCTGTTTTCAGCCTTTGTAATTGCGGCAGAGAGATGCTGAGAACTTGATGCATTGCTTCTTGCATGTATTTTGTCAACACTTCTGCTATTACGAGGGTAAGTCCGGGATGGTACCCTCCCATGATACTCCACTCCATCGGCAACTCCAAGTGACACCATTAAAGAACTTTGTACTTTAACTTTGATCCCTGGCAGAGAGTCAAAGAGTGGTGACTGGGTCATGAGTTCTTTGTTCACAGGGTCCTGGAAGCAGATTGGTCCACTATACGTCCTGCTCACCGTCAGGTCTGGCTGTATTGATGGGTTCAAAAGCAGAGAATTGCCTTGAAAAAGGAAACAGAAAACAGTATTACTCTCAACATGGTGTATTTCTGAAGCATTGATGTCTGTATGAATACATATGTTTAATGTACCTTCTAGGAAAGAACCGAGTGGATAAGTGTTTCTCCTTACAAATTATCAGTTATAAAGATGGGAGGGACTCAGATTTCTTCCTCGGTTTGAATGGCATGAGCTTGACAGGTGAGGTACTGTGCAATGCCTCTTACCCTGATTGAAGGGCTGAGAGATAATAGTCTCAGGGTGATGGGTTGGCCATTAAGAACAGAGATGATGAAAAATACTTGACAAGGCAACTCTGAAATACTTGACCCTCAGAGGGCTGTCTGCACTCAAGTCGGAAAATTCTGCCCTTCCCTCTGGTCAGTTCGGAGGCTGGTGGGCATTTATTCAGGAAAGAGGATGTGGAATGGTGACCCAATTCTTCCTCGATGAAGTTTGTCATGGTAAAGCTTATGGAGGTTGTAGCGATTGTCATAAAGCAAGCCAGGTGGACCTCATAGAATCTGAGCTCCCCAACTGGGGCTTTTAACCGGGTCCAATCAAGGAGCCCTGGCTGACAGATAGTAACAGGAGTGTCAGAGGTTCTGTTCACTCTGAGAGCTGGCTCTGAGGGAGCTGGATCAGTGTCAAGGACCCTCCATGTTTAAATAAAGTGGGCCTTAGTGACAGTATACTGGCCTCTGTGGAGTTATTTCAGAGGTGCTGGGTGAAAATAGAAAGGGTTATGGGGGGAGGGGGTGATCCTTCACTTAAAGTCATTCACTACTTGAATAAGGAGTCAATGTTGATTAGGGGTGAAGACACCATATAATGTATACCTGTTCCTAGTTCCTAAGGACAGCACACATTGGCACAGCGGTGAGCACTGCCGCCTCACAGTGTCAGGTTGACTGTTTGTGTAGAGTTTACATATTCTCCCTACGTCTGCATGGGCTTCTGCCAGGTGGTCTGGTTTCCTCCCACAATGCCAAGATGTGCAGGATAGGTGGATGGTCATGCTAAACTGTCCTACAGTGTCCAGGGATGTGCAGGATAGGTGGACTGGCCATGTGGAATGCTGGGTGTAGGGGACTGGGCGGGGGTTGGGCCTTTGTGGGATATTCTTCATGTTGGGTAGTGCAGACTCTATGGGCTGAATGGCCCCTTTCTGCACGATAATGATTGTAAATTTTGGGTTTGTGTATACAGAATATTGAAGCACCACAATTGGCCTCAAAATCACTGGGGAAGAATAAACCAACAAGGTTCAGGCCTCTGGTGACTGCAGATTTGGACGCCAGATGAGAAAAGTGACTGGCATAATCTTTAAGGGCCATGGCAACTGAAAGGTTGATAAGATCTGTACGACTGAACCCTGACTGGTTCCTGCTTTCAGTAGGTGCCACAGCAAATAAGACATCGAAAACCACCACAGTCTTCAGCAGTCCAATGTCAGTGGGACACAAATGCAAGTAGAAAGTGCAGGAGAAACTCAGTAGGTTTGACAGTGTCCAGGAAAGAGAAATCAAGTTCATGTTTTGAGTCCCATGACTCTTCCTCAGTGCCCAATGGTCCAGATTGACTGTTTCCTCTGAAGGAGGTGTGTTATGGACCAGACCAAACCCTCTCAAAATATATGAAGAAGATAGCTTGGACTGTAACTTTTTCTTATTTTAAAGGCCAGTGTCAGGCATTACATTCCAAATGTAGTTTTGAGTGCGCCAACTACCAGTCTAAAAGCAAAACACATGCCATTCATACATTATAGTTAAAATACGGTGAATGGAAGAATTGGAATAAGTTAACAGAATAGATTATTGAACTACTAAACATTAACTGTTTCAATATGGTATCATTCCATAAATACAACCTTGGCAAAGGCAAATTCAGTAAAATAGATGGTCTCACGTGCAATTCTAGCAGCAGAAAGAGAACCTTCAGCTGTAACAGAGACAGCTTCCACATCCACCTTCAAGACCCCAGTAGCAATTCATCAGTCAGGGCATTGAGTATAAAAGCTGGGAAGTTATGTTGCAGTTGTACAGGACATTGACAAGGCTGCACTTGGGAATAATGTGTTCAGTTTTGGTCACCTTGCTTGAGGGAGGATGCTATTAAAATGGAAAGCGTGCAGAAGAAATTTACAAGCATGTTGCCAGGACTCATGTGGCTGACTTATAGGGAGAGGTTGGACAAGCTCGGACTTTTTTTTAGAGCACAGGAGATATAACAGTGTATAAAATCATGAGAGGCAAGGATAGGGTGAATGCACTCAGTCTTTTTTTCCCAGGGTGAGGAAATCGAGGACCAGAGGGCATCCACTTCAGGTCAGAGGGGAAAGAATAAAATGGAACCTGAGGGGTCACTTTTTTACACAGAGGGTGGTACACATATGGAATGAGTTGCCAGCCATAATGGTACAATAACAACATTTAAGATTAATTTGGACAAATACATGGATAGGAAAGGTTTAGAAGGATATGGGCCAGATACAGGGAAATGGGGTTAGCGTGGATGGACATTTTGGTCAGCATGGACCAAATGGACTGGCGTGTGCTGTAGGACTCTATGACCCTATGACTCTAACTGCTACTGAAGGCTAAAACTAAAAAAAATCTTGGTTCTGTGGGAGATTGACCCCACCCATTCAGGCTGCTTCTATTGTTCCAACTTTAAAAAAAAAGTCCCTAGACCTCATAAGCTGTCTAATTTATTGCTTTGGAGGAGACTGCTTGTCACCCATGTTTCAACCTTTCTGCCTAAAAAGAAACCCAGGACGAAATACACCTCTTAAAGACATTGTATCATCACAGGTGGCACATTGGGTCAGAAATTCTCCCATAAATGAACTTCAGAGCAAGTTATTAGGATTTCCAAACAAACAATTTACAATAAATCAATCAATGCGAAGTAGGTCCTAGCGACTGACACTGACCCAATGTTTTCAGAAAATTCAATCTGATTACAAAGAGGTTTTGCTGGGGTATTAATCAGCTGTGCACAGGGCAGACAGAACATTTTGTCAATGACAATAACTGTCGAATAAAGTGCTTTCAATTGATTCAGTTTATCTGTTTATTCTAGTGGGGAATGCTTTTTGTCTAAGTCTACTCGTATGCAATTATGATAGCAATTACAATGATTCAAATAGAAAATTACTGTGCTGAACTTATTAGTCTACTTTCTTTAAGACTCTGCTTCTCCCACAGTAAGCGGCATTCCATTAATCTCCATGGAACAATAGTCCACAAAATGACAATGACCTTTATTATACTTACTTCTGTTTCAAGTTTAAAGTCATTTCACGTTTCACACACTCAGACAGCAGATTAACAGGGTCTGTTGCTACCTCCGTGAATACTAAACTGGAGAGCAGTCGCTGAAGTGGGTCAATTGCACATTATCCAGGGAACTATGCCAATGCCTCCCTCTCCCAAGCTGGCCTTGAGGAGCTGTGTGAAAATGACCTGAGGTGAATTAGCCTTTGGATTGTTCTCCTTCCCCTCGGAGCTACACGCGGCATAAGGTCAATGTCTTTCACCAACAACGCAAATGAGATGCAGAAATCACTGACTCACATACAACTGTGTCAGCAGGATGCAACTAGAGCAGGGATATTATGGCATAAAGATTTTGCATAAAGATTTTAAAGCCTTAAGAACGGCACTGTGAATTAGATTTTCCTTGGTTTCTTTTCCATTTGCAACATATCACTGAGAACACTCAGGGTGGCATGGCGGCTCAGTAGTTACCACGATTGCCTCACAGCACCAGGTACCTGGGTTCAATACCAGGCTCTGGTGATTGTGTTGAATTTGCATATTATATAAGTGGGTTTCCTCTGGGTGCTCCGGTTTCCTCCCACAGTCCAAAGATGTGCAGGTTTGGTGGATTGGCCAAGCTAAATTGCCCATGATGTTCAGGGATGTGCAGGCTCAGTGGGTTAGCCATGGGAAATGCAGGGTTACAGGGATGGGGTGGATCTGGGTAGATTGCTCTTTGCATAGTAGGTACCTGATGGGCCAAAGGGCCTGTGACTGCACTGTAGGGATTCCATGATTTTAAATAATCGATATTTCTAATAATATCGCAAACGTGGGATTTAGTGTTCTTTTTCGTCTGCTGGGATGAATAGATTTCCAGATACTGGGTTAATGGGTCTCCTGTGAAGCTGCAAGATTGCCACACTCCTCAATGATGACAGGAACATCAGCCAGCTGGAGGGGCATCTCCTGTGCAAACCCATTCAATTTTTATCAGTGGATTGAAATCTTGGACTCCCTTCCTCACTATGGGTGTCCCTATCCAAACGAATTGCAGCCCTTCAACAAGTCAGCTCACTAACACACTTTCATGGACAATTACAGATAGGCAATAAACAAATGGACTTGCCAGTGATGCACCCTATCTTATAAATGAATATTGTTTTAAAAAAAAAGGACCTGAAGACTTACCATCGACTTTCCTGCATCTAACATCACCCATTCTCCAAAAGCCCTTCTGATCGTTTTTTTAAAGATTCAGTTCATCCTTTCATAAGACGCAACAAAGTGTTTGTGAAAACCACACAAGCCTAAAGTATCTTCCTTCCCTAGAAAGCCTTGGTGGACTATTCCATGGCCCTTATGTCTCATTTGAGCATTGAAAACATCGACTGACCTGGCCGCTCATTCTCACCTCATACACATCCCACTCAAAAGAACAACCGTGCAATAATTAGTCTTAAGTAATGTAAGGAAGCAGATACTAACCCTGTCTGGCAGTCTTGAAGTTGAAGGACTGAAAGCCCCCGGCCAGAGCCGAAGAGTCAATAACATCAACACCATATTCACTTTGACTTCTTCGATATAATGTGATGCCCACCACAAGCACTGCGACGGCTATCACTGCTGCGCCAAGACCAGAGTATAGAGCCACATCGCTGTTGGTTTCAATACCTAGAGAAGTCAAATACATGAGATGTAACTCTGCAGATCTTTCTCCTCCTCAGACAAGCTGTCAGATATTTGCAATGGTGGCAGCTGGAACTGACTATTTCTGTGCACATCAAGCCACAATGTTTTACCCATTCTGTACTGCGGACAAATATTGTCTGCACGGAAGTGAAGACATCCACGCAATGTTAAAAACCTGTGCAATGTCTACCCAAAAGGATGTAATTTTCACAGAAATGATGAAAAGGCCAACAGATTCTGGCTTGGTCGTGTGGCCCATCCAGACCAATATTTTATTGTGGGATCTTGCTGTGCACACACCATCACGGACTCATTCTGCAGCAAGCATGCATGGAACCTCAACATAGCTGATTGCATGTGAACTGCAGATACATATTTGTGTGTGTGTGTGTGTGTGGGGGGGAGCGGAAGAACTGTAAGACGTTGCTTTCCGAACCGACAACAGATGCAACATGACGTGAAAGATGAGCAAAAAGAAGTTTGGCATCTGTACCTGAAAACGGAATCTCCAGTGGCATTTAATGCCCAATGGAATTCAGTGAATGAGAACACGTTTTGACTTCCTATCTGCCCATGCACATGTCACTGTTTGGTTTACTGACAGTTTGATTTCAGTCATGGTACGATTAACAAACATTCTGTCGTAATGAATATGCTCATAACACCTAATGATTATATCACTTAAGCCACCTGAAGACAATTAACCAGTTGCAGCTGTTTTAAAACAACGCCAATCCATTTTGCAAACTAATAAGAACAAGATACATGCGATTACGTCAGCTCCCTGCAACAAAATAGTTTCTTTTTCTGGAACCCAGTTAGTTGAAAATGTTTAATTTCTTCAGTGAATTCCTTTCTTGTGTCCAAAGGTCACAGGATTGCATTTAGAAATACTTGCAACAATATCTCAGAATAGAAAGGACTAACAATGTCTTTCTTTAACATTGCATCCAGAAGATAGCACCTGCAACACTTCAGCCTTCCTTGAACACTGCTCTGTTGGTGTTTGCCTATACTTTTATGATCAAGAGCTGGAGTGGGATTGAACTAACAAACTCTGGCTCAGAGGCTATCCTCTGTCAAGGCAATACCAGAAAGACAAATGACCATCCTCTGAAAGGATCTGATGAGGAGGCAGTTGTTTCAGAAACTCATCAGTTTAGATGCTGCCCACTGAACATGTTGAGTGGCCTTGAAAAATGACTGGGTGTCTAAACAAGTTGAAAATGTGTTGCTGGTTAAAGCACAGCAGGTTAGGCAGCATCCAAGGAATAGGCAGCATCCAAGAAATCCAAGAATTTCCTATTCCTTGGATGCTGCCTAACCTGCTGTGCTTAACCAGCAACACATTTTCAACTGTGATCTCCAGCATCTGCAGACCTCATTTTTTACCCTAAACAAGTCAAATCCAACTCCTACTGCGTGAGATTCTTAGTTTCATTTTCAGGAAGTGCTTCTGTAATTGTCTCCAAATCAAAATGAAGAACACAAAATGGTGCTCTTTAAAATAACTTGATTACTCGGGAGAAGAGCAGCGTTGGAGAACAATTCATTCTAATTTCTTTGCTAGCATCCAGTTCATGTAGGTTAGAAAAACAGAAATTGTTGGAAAAGCTCAGCAGGTCTAGCAGCAACTGTGAAGAGAAATCAGTTAATGTTTCGGTTCTGGTGGCCCTCCCCCTGAGCCAGACCCGAAACGTTAACTCTGAATTGTCTTCACGAATGTTGTCAGACCAGCTGAGTTTTTCCAGCAATTTCTGCTTTTATTTCTGATTTACAGCATCCGCAGCTCTTTCAGTTTTTATTCATGTAGATTGACAGTGGCTAAGATGTTGATGATCTTTCAGTCATCTTCGTTTCATTGACAGGATCTCCCTAACACAATTTCTCTGCCTTTAAGCATATCTTGTTAAACTATCTCTCCAACCAAGGCTTTGATCATCCTCATGTGACATGTTCTACAACTTAATAACCATGACTGGGCTTGACATGCACTTACTCCCATTAAGCACCTGCAAAGAATTTTATGTTTTGAAGATATCTGGCAAACATACTTAAAATCTATGTCAGACAATGAGAATCACTAAATCAGAATAAGTGAAATAGTCTTGTTCCCAATGCTTTTCCGCATGAACGTTTGAATGGGTCATGGTGTGGATTGATATCCAGCAAGGGAATCAAGGCATAGAGGCTCCACACAAGAGAGTCGAGCAGAGAGAGAAAGTCAGCGTGATCTCAATGATCAGCAGACCAGGCAAGAGGGGTCAAATTCTTGATCCCTCCTCCTAGTTCTCACGCTAACAGCATGAGAACTAAAGAGCAAAAAAAAATTGTGCGAATTAGAATAAAAGCTCCAAGTTCCCGTTGTCTTGTCCTCACATTCGTATTAAGAAAGTCAATAATTGTACTCTCAGCAGGCTCTACAATAAAACTTACATGAAACAGGGACGTGAACAGCAGACGGAATAGGAAAATTGATAAACACAACTGTTCCGAGGTAGCAGGCATGTCCAGAGGTTTCTGACTAAGCCGCACAATTAGCATACTTAATCATGAACTTTAAGCTGAATGATTTCCACGCTTCAATGTTTAATGTGTTCACCTCAGTCCTTTTTTTCTTGCTATTTGAACAACTGTGTTTAAATCGGTTAACTCCTCTCTTAAATAGAAGTCTGATTTAATATAAGATTATAGAACATTTCTGGGGTTTAATTCCAAATTTTTGCCAGAAAGCAACTGACTTCTGCAGCTGCACCTTATCACTGACTATGGTCACAGAATATTGCAATATGTGGTTAAAACTGAAACTCACATGCAGTACACAATCAGGCACGTACATTTTACAAATTCAATCTCCTCATGCGAAGTTATGCATCCTGGCAGCACACGTGACTGCTTGCGCTTGCATGGTTAATTTTAATTTTAACGAGTAGAATGCCCTATGGTGTGTGTTGACCTTTGAGCTTGAGTTTGGCAAAAACTATCCTTTCTCACTTGTGTGTCTTAAACTGTGAAAATCCAAAAAGTTGAAACAAATGAACGTATATTGATTTAAAAGAACAATTTATGTAATTGCAGAATGGGGTGCAATGCCTTCACGATGTGGGAGCATCAGACCAAACTGCAGGTTGTCTGAAAAATGGAATGATTGACCCTGAAAGACACAAGGCAAATATCCAAACCATGAAGGTGGTGTACAGAAGAATGTATTAAAATATAAAACAGAATATGATTTATTGCATGCCACATCCCATTACTGTAAAGTTCTGGCAGATGTCTCTCCATATAAGAGACACTACACAATGTTGTTTCTTGTTGGAGCTGATCCATTGTATCGAAGGAATAAGTTGTGAGGAAAGACCAGAGATACGGGGACGTACTCACCTTGAAAGGAGGTGACTGGGAGAAGGTTCATAGAAACATACTCTCAGCTAAATGATAAAAATAAACTCAATCGAAGCATTCCTTAAAGGTGATTCAAGAGGACATTATCCTGAAATGGCCAATGTGAGGCTGTTAAGATTACTTTTAAGAACTGAGCAAAATTGGATTTACATGACCTCCCTCATCTGCAGTTACCTTATCAGAAAACATTATTTATTATGAATTGAAAATAGAATAATTAGAAATACTTACTTTGAGGCTGTACTTCCTGCAGAGGTGTCTGGCCTGTTGAAACGAACAGAGCAAGTAAACAGTATGTGTGCAAAATCTTTGTATGCAAATGTAGTTTTTCATTTAAGTTTCTGTTTACACTGTTTTTTTTTGTTGCAGCATTTTGCCAGCTGGGTTGCGTCACAAATGGACTGCAGATGCTCTCAGTAGTTTTCAATGCATGTCTGATTGGCTAGTAGGGGGCACATCACCATGGAGTGTGATTGACAGATTTCATATTTCCCCTGTGTCCTGCCTAGCAACTCTTAACGACAACCTGGCAAACTCAACAAAGTGGTTGGGCCAAGTGTCAGACACACTGTGGTTTAGAACCCACGATTGTGTGGCAAAGAGCAAGCCTTAACCAAGCTGCTGCCAATTCGTTTTGAGGCAAACAATTCTGACTGCTGGCTGTGACAATGAAAATACCTCCTTGCAAGCTCCATCACTGACACCAACCAAAGACAGAACAAGCAATTTTTTTTTTGCAAATAGGATGCAGGTGTAATTTTTGATTTAAAAAAAAGTTTATTTCCTGCCTCTCCTTGCCATTGTTCCATTGGCAGCATCTGTAATCATCCAGTCCAGTGTCTAATTGTCTGTTCTATCATAAGGGAGGTCTGGCTAGCAACTCGACATCTTTCTCTCAGGGCCTTCTGGCTACCCGTGTAAGCTAATACAAAGTATTTCCAGCACAAAAGCAGGTCATTCTGCCAAATAATTCCAAAAGAATAGTAATGGTCTGCATTCACATAACCACATCATCCCCATTCTTTTTCTGACCTGATCAGATTATCCTTCTGTTCCTTTCTACTTCCTTCATTTGCTTACCTACTTCCCCTCACGTTATTTGTGCCCATTGTCTAACTGCTCTCCGTGGTCCTAAGTTCCATGTCTGAACATTTTTTAGGATTTATTTTATTATTTTGTGGGAGGTGATCGTTTAAGACTAGGGAAGTACTTTTTGCCCATCACTAAAGGTCCTGTGGTAGGTGGGGGGGGAGCTGTCTTTTTCAATCACTGTAGTTCTTGGGATCTCTATCAAAAATCCAAAGACTTTGACCCAGCAACAGTGGCATTGGGCTGCTTTGTCCTGGATGGTGTTAAACTTCTAGAATGTTCTTGGAGCTGCACCCATCCAGGCAGGTGCACGGTATTTCATCACACCCTTGACTTGTGCCTGGTAGATGATAGACAAGCAATGGGAAGTCAAGAGGTGAGTTGTTTGTCACAGAAGTCTTACTTTCTGACCTGCTCTTGCGAAAGAATCAGAATGTGTTGGAGCTAAATGATCCCATAACAGACAGATCAAATATAAGTTCTCCATTCCAGTCACATTCAGTCTCAATAAAGAAGCTTCTCCTCAGCTTGCTGTTGGACTTTTTTGAGCAGGGGACCATTACCAGGCAACACCATTTCCAACAGAATGGTACTTAATTATCTATCTATCCTTGACCTTCAATGGCACTACCATCTTGGAATCTCCCACTACCAACAACACAGAACTGGGCCAGCCTACACAACAGTGTAGGCAGAGGTCAGGGATTCTGAAGAAAATAACTCACTTAGTGACTACCCAAACCCTGTTTGCCATCAACAAGGCACAAGTCAGGAAGGTGATAAAATATTCTCCACATGTCTGAATAAGTTGAGCTCCAACAACAGTCAAGAATAACATCTAGGGCAAAGCAGCTCACTTGACTGGCATCCTATCCACCACTTCAACATTCACTACTTCCACTACCGACACACAGTGGCAGTAGTGTGTACTATCTACAGGTTGCACTGAGGCTTCCTTCAACAGCTTCCTTTAAACGTTTGAGTTTCTTTATTTATAAACATATAAACAGAAAGCAGGAATCAGCAGCAGTGCTTCGTCCGGAGGCCCACTGAAGATGTTACCTCGTAGGGTGGCAAAATGTCGGGAAATGAACCTTCCAGCTCAGTGAGCAAACTTACATCCAGAACCTCAACCTGAGCTACAAATTTTCTCAAAACTCGGTAAGCTTCCTTTAAAACCTGGAACATTTCCCACTGAGAAGGACAAGGGCAGCAAATGCATGGGAGCACCACCGAGTAAAAGGTCCCCTCCAAGCCACACAGCATCCTACTTGAGACAGAATCACCGTTTTTTTCACTGTTGCTGGGTCAAAATCCTGGACATTTTTTCCAGTCAGACCAGTGTGTGTTCCTGGATCTCTCTATTACATCTGCTCTGCAACCTCTTTAATGATTCACATCCTTCTCAGTGTGTAACACCCAAACTTAGACACAATACCCAACTTGAGGCTGAGCCTGTGCTTCACAGAAGTTTTGTACTCTTGTACTGTAGCAAGTTATTTATAAAACCTAGCATCTCATTGGCTTGTTAACAACTTTCTCAATTTTACCTCCAACCTTCAACAACTTGCACATACATCCCTCACGTATCTCTGCTTCAAAAACCTTTACAGAGTTGGATCTTGATTCTGTACTTCCTCTCCTTTGTTCTTTCTCCGAAATGTATCACTTCACACTTGGCTGTATTAAATTGCATTGCCACAATTGCCGATTCAATCAGATTGTTTCTTTGAGTCCACTGTAGTTCTTCACAGTTCTCAATATTTTCACATTTTGTGTCACTGCAAGGGTTGAAAACTGTGTATCTTGCAGGTTTGTTACCCTTAAAACCCTTCCCGACCTAGGAAGGCAGTAGTATGAATACCCAACTCTTGGTAGATATAACTTTATACTCTCCTCCAAAAAGAACTGGTCACCACTACTCTCTGTCTCCTGTCACCCGGTAGGCTTCGTAGCCATGTTATTTAATGTCCTTTTTGTTCCAAGGACAGCAACATGCTTGGCATGTATGAAATGCATTTTGGAACTCTACACACACCACACTCAGCTTTAGTCAACCCTCTGTGACCTCAACAATCTCAATCATAATAAGATCAACACAAGTTGTCTTCAACAAATCTATCTGCTTTCCTTAATGGAGTGGAAATTGTCCACGATAGTGTTAATTTTTCCACCCCAAATGATCACTTTTAAAAGCATTCCCTCAACTGAGATTAATTTGACTGATCTGAAGCTGCTGGGCTTATCCTTTACACAAATTTTCTTGAACAACAGTTGCAGTTCTCTAGCTCTCTGGCACCACCATATATCTAAGGAGGACTGAAAAATGTCACCACTGCTTCCATTCTTTTCCACCCTGACCTCCCTCTCTTATCATGGATGCATCTCATCCAGCCTGAATGGATTATCAACTTTTGGTACAAACAACCCTTCTAATTTCTTCATTTCTCAATATTCCATCAAGTTAGAGTCTCAGATTTCTCTTCTTTCACTGTGACTTTGGCAGCACCTTCAACCTTGGTCAAGACAGACATACAATATTCATTTACTATCTCAGTCATGGCCTCTGCTTCCACATTTTTGTCCTCTTTTTGGTCCCTAGGAACCTTTTATGATCCTTGTAGAATTCAGATACCTTAAAAAAAACTTGGGATTTCCTTTACATTGGATTGGATGATGCTGACATATGCAAAAACAGAAGAGGAGGCAGACACAATAATAAAGTACAAGGAGTTTAAACAATTTACAAATCCTGAGCTACACACTGATGATAACCAACATGTTTGTAACACAGAGTGTGCTGCAATCTGTGTTATCCCTATATCCTTGAAGAAGTGACGAATCTTTGAGGAAAAATTGGAAAAACTTAGATTTTTCATGAGATAAATTTGTTGAAAATTTCAGTTTCTGAAAATAAAAGTAAAGACAAATTTAATGCAGGTGTGAAGAGTGTGACAGTGCAGAAGAGAAATAGAAAGGGTGTGAAGGGGAACTGGATTACTCAAAATTCAGAAAATTCAAGTGAAGGAAATAATACTCTTTCTTTATGTTGCCCAATCCCATCATAGAATCCCCACACAGTGTGGAAGCAGGCCATCCGGCCAATCAAGTCCACCCCAAACCTCTGAAGTGCATCCCAACCAGAAACCCCACCCACCCCCCCAACCCAACAAGCCTGCATTTCCCATGTCTAATCCATCTAGACTGCACATCTGGGGACACTACTGGCAATTTAGCATGGCCAATCCACTGAATCTCCACATCTTTGGACCTGGGAGGAAACCAGAACTCTCACAGGAAACCTACACAGGCACGTGCAAACTCCTGGCAGTGACCTGAGAGTGGAATCAAACCTGCGTCCTTGGCACCGTGAGGCAGCAGTGCTAACCACTAAGCCAATGTGCCTCCTTCTGTAAAGCATTTCCCATCAAGACCCATGTCTAGGTGCAATGGCTACTGCTTCCTGGAATAAAAGCAAATGTTGATTTACCAAGCGACAATTGAGATACAAAATTATTTGGATTTCTCAGTGCAACACATCAAGTATGTGAGAAACATGAATTGGATTAAGGTTTGTCACTGCACTTAAATGCTGAAGCTTCCTGTTCTTTTAACTGTAAGACTTGGCAACTCATTTTCTCAGAGTCATCTTTGATCCTGAGATAACTTATGTCTGTAAAACACCAACACTGTGTTGAAAACAGTCACAACAGGCTGCCTTCAAATCAACAAACATAAGTGGGTTTTAGTTTCCCGATGTTTGACGAAATACTGCGATGGCGCTACATACTTTGAATGCAGAGTCCCTCGGTGCAGTTCTTAGACTCCTGGCTCAGCCCCTCGCAGAATTTTCCGCCATACCTCGGTTCAGGAGCCACGCATGCACGGACTCTTTGGTGTTCACACTCGGAGGAGCAGGGTGACCACACGTTCCAGGGTTCCCAGGCACCATCCACTACGAATGAATAGAAGGAAGAAGCAGAAACAGGTTTTATTTTTAAGGGATCTCACTTACAGAAAAGTCAGGTGAGACAGCATGCCCCCTCCTTTTGTGATGCTGTCGACACAACAATATTTATGACTGGTGACAATTATCGAGAAGTTACCATGACCTGACATTAAATTATTTCATCTGTTTATTTTTCACAATAGCCAATTAAAACTGTAGTGGTCAAAAATAAAAGATGCTAGAGGAAGTGCAAAAGACATTGGGAAGGACGAGACCAACCTGAGAGGCTATTCCAGTCAGGAAAAACTGAAAAAACACCAGCTCTTTTCTCCATGAAAGAGATTCTGAGCAGTGACCTGACTGAGATGCTTAAGAGTATGAAAAAGTTCAAGAGGGCAGATGTTCAATTGTTTTGAGGTGTGGAGGAGACCAAAACAAAGAGTTACATATCTGAGACAATCACTCATAAATTCAACCATAGAACTTTTTTATTTACCCAGAGCATAGCTCAAGTGTGGAGTTTTCGGTGGGCAAGATGTTGAATTAAAGAATCCTGATAGTGTGGAAGCAGGCCATTAGGCCCATTGAGACTACACCAACCCCTCCAAAGAGCATCCCACCCATACACAGCCCCATTACCCTAACTCTGCATTTCCCATGGCTAATCTACCGAGCCGACACGTCCCTGGGTATGATGGACAGTTGAGCATGGCCAATCCATCTCACCTGCACATCCTTGGATTGTGGGAGGAAACCGGAGCACCTTGAGGAAACCCACGCAGACATGGGGAGAATGCGCAAACTTCATGTTGTCGGAGGCTGGAAGTGAACCTGGGTCCCTGGCGCTGTGAGGCAACAGTGCTAACCACTGTTATTCAGATAAATAACATCGATAACTTTCGTGGGAAACTCAACGAGTACAGATGGGATTTGATGAATTAAGGCGAGTGAAGCTCAGATGGAGCACAAACGCTGGCATGGACCAGTCAGCTAAATGCCCTGTGAATTCTGTTCAAATTTATGCAATTATGTGAAGGCCAGTTGAATTGATTGAGCTATAAATTGGCATCGGCAAATCATTAGCCACAAACATGATTTCTCTTAATAATGATATGTATTCGACAAATTGTAAGAAGGGCTTTCATTGACACATGTTGGCACAACCATGTATACTTGGTGAAAATATTTTCCGTATTTATAAATACCAGATGCTGGGGGGCAGACATTGATCTAATTTGTTAGATTTTTACAAGCATTAACATTTAGAGGACAAAAGAAAAATCAGCAAGCTTTTTCACGCAACTGATTCTATGCAATATATTCTACAAATGTCAATGTTTGTGAATGATCGAATGCTCTATGCAGCATGTCCAAAAACAGCAATTTGTCAATGCATCACAGAGGATTTCTCAGTATAAGATAAGGAGATAAGAATTTTCCTGGTTCTTCGAGGGCAGGCTGTGAGGCAGGAAGGCTGGCAAAATGATATGGGAAATGAATGAGTGACCAAAGTCTACCTTCTGCCATGCCCCACCGGCAGTGGTAAGAATATTGACAGATTGATCCTTGCTAAGTTGCCAATTGACATTTTCAAGTGGCCAAGTCAGAGCTGCTTTCTGCTGTTGCAGCTTTTGCTAGGTCAGTGAGTCAGGTACAACATACCATCTCAAGCTGACATAGACAGATTTTAATGGATACACGACTCGGGCAAGAATATAGAGTTTCAATAGAGACCATCTACGATGTCGGTGAATGGCAGAACAGACTTGAGGTAATTGGCCATTTAGCTTCCTCCTTTTCCTTTCAACTTTGACTATGATAAGGATGAACATTGCACTTGCTCCACAAGGAGGGTTTGCAGAGTGCTGACTGCATTGGATTCTTGCTTCTGCACAGAATAAATCCAGACAACCTAATTATATCTTGAATTAAAGCTAAAATTCCTTAAAATTAGCACACCTTGAGAGAGAAGATCTATCCCCCAATGTTTCAACAATAAATCTTGTTTGCAAAAAGCGTTCCACTAATTCAATAACTCAACAGATGCAAGCTCCTCTCTGAATACACTTTAAAGATTATGATCAAATGATTAACAAAGAGAGATTTAAGACAAAATATCTGGCACATTCTAAATGGCAATGTTGGCTTTGATTCAACTTGTAAAGGGCTCAGCTGTTTTTTTTTGCAAAGGGATCTTAATAAAATTAGAAACGGAGCTCATGCAGATGAGAAAGTCTGATTTGAGTCTTAACGAGTCGGGGTGCTAATGACAGACTTTAGAACTGAACTCAGTGGAAGGAGCAAGGATCAGAGATCAACACGCTTTTAAAAAAATTCATGAATTGAATGTGCATGTTGTTGGCAAGGTGAGCGTTTATTACTCATCCTGCCTTAACCTTTCAAAAATTACTGAACCACTTTTTTAAAAATCATGCTTGTATCTTTTGATACACTTCAGTGTCTTGTGGAAATGTAAGCAAAGCACGACAGATGGTGGAAATTTGAAATAAAAACCAAAAGTGCTGCTGACACTCAGCAGGTCTGGGAGCATCTGTGAAAAGATAAACTCAGTTAATCTTTCCAATCGATGATGATTTATTTGGAATTTGGTATTGTACAGTTCTGAAGAAGATCCATAAATGAGCAGAGGTAACTCTGCTTGCATTCCCATATGTCTGTCATCAGCACGCTGCTGTGCTTCAGTGAATCACAGCATAAACGCAAGGGGCAACATCTCATCTTCAGACGAGGCAGCTTATGGCCTTCTGGAATCATGAGGGGCATGGGCTGGGTAAATAGACAAGTCTTGTCCCTGGGATGGGGGAGTCCAGAACCAAAGGACAGAGATTTCGGGTGAGAAGGGAAAGATTTAAAAGGGACCTCAC
The DNA here is from genome assembly GCF_020745735.1 of Hemiscyllium ocellatum. Classification (NCBI taxonomy): domain Eukaryota; kingdom Metazoa; phylum Chordata; class Chondrichthyes; order Orectolobiformes; family Hemiscylliidae; genus Hemiscyllium; species Hemiscyllium ocellatum. Next base: position 14,988,482 of record NC_083448.1, read on the forward strand.
GGGCAACGTTTTCAAGCATAGGATCATGAGTGTATGGAATGAACTGCCAGGGGGAGTGGTGAAGGCTGGTTCAATTATAACATTTAAAAGGCATCTGGATGGGTACATGAATAGCAACAGTTTAGAGAGCGATATGGGCCAAGTGCTAGCAAATGGGACTATATTACCTTAGGATATCTGGCCGGCGTGGATGAGTTGGACCGAAGGGTCTGTTACCGTGCTATATCGCTCTACGACTCTGTGACTTAATATTGGATTCAACACCTTCAGATTGTGAACCAACTCCCATTTCTTTCTTTAACTTTACTTGTTACATTCTCCCAATTCTTCCCTTTCTTTTAGCTTTACTTATTACATTGCCTGTCACCATGTCCTCTCTCCCCTCCCCCCACCCCAGTGGGACTGTCTTCTCTTTCAAGTCTGGCGGTTAGACACACCATTGTTCTGCCATTCTCACATTCCAATCACTAAATCTGAACTATCAATATCTCTCCTCTGCTAGCACTCTGCACCCACTATCTGCACACCACTCAACTCTCCCACACTATTGCATAAAAGCTACCCCCTCCAAACTTCATTTCAGCTCTGATGAAGAGTCATCGAGACTCGATATGTTAGCTTGCTTTTTCTACATGGAAGCTGTCTGCTCTGCTGTGAGTTCTTAAGAAGTATTACACCTGAAATGATGACTTCTTATTCTCCTGATGCTGCCTGGCTTGTTGCATTCTTCTAGCCTCCCGCTTGTCTGCTGTGATCTCCAGCCTTTGCCGTTTTCAACACAAATTCCATCATCAGCAGTAATTTGCTGCTAGAGGCGACTCTGTTTTTCTCTCTCTGCAGAAGCTGCCAGACAGTGCTGAGTTCCTCAACAGTTTATGTTTTTCTTCAGCTTACTAAGCCATTGCAGAAGGCATACTAAGAAGAGGTGTGCTTGAGTGGGTGAGGAGGGCAAATTTTCTATGTAAAAGGACAGGAGAGAACGAATCAGGTCTTTAAAATAATCCTGGAGTTACAATGCCCACATTGCTGATACAAGATTATTTCTCCAGGGACACAACTTATTGAATTTAAATTTCTCTCCAGCCACAATTTGTACTTAAACTCCTATTTCTTGATTATTTGTCTAATAAAATAACCTCAAGGCCACTCACTGTCCTATTATTCTTTTAAACTTTGCCACTTGAACCAATAAACAATGATTACAAGAGCAGAGATGTACCGCTGAGGCTGTATAAGACTCTGGCGAAAGTGAGGACTGCAGATGCTGGAGATCAGAGTCTAGATTAGAGTGGTGCTGGAAAAGCACAGCAGGTCAGGCAGCATCCGAGGAGCAGGAAAATCGACATTCCTGATGAAGGGCTTTTGCCCGAAATGTCGATTTTCCCAATCCTCGCATGCTGCCTGACCTGTTGCGCTTTTCCAACACCACTCACATCTCGACTCTGTGTAAGACTCTGGTCAGGCCAGACTTGGAATGTTATGAGCAGTTCTGGAAGGAGGTGCTAGCCTTGAAAGGGGTCCAGAGGAGGTTGACAAGGATGATTCTGGTAACGAAGGGCTTGTTATAGGACAAGCAGTTAACGACTCTGGGTCTGTACTCAATGGAGTTTAGAAGGATGAGGGGGGATCTCAGTGAAACTGACAGAATACTAAGAGGACCTGAAGTGATGTGTAGAAGATGTTTTCACACGTGGGAGAGGCCAAACACCTCAGGACACAGCGTCAGAGTGAAGAAAGACCCTTTAGAACTGAGATGAGGAGGAATTTCCTCAGCCAGAGGGTGGTGATGTTCTGGAACACATTGCCTCAGAAGGCAGTGGAGTCCAAGTCATTAAGACAGAGACAGATAGGTTCTTGATGAGTAAGGGCTTCAAGGGTTATGGACAGAAGTCAGGCAAATGGGGTTGTGAAAGCTATCAGCCAAGATCGAATGGCAGAACAAATTGGATGAGGCAAATGGCCTACATTTGCAGTTACATGTTCTGGTCTTATGCATTTACACCTATTATACAAAGTCATACTTCAGCATTCATTTGTAACTTCTCTTCGGAATTTTCCTTTTATATGTTTTCCATTCATTATTGTGGTCCTCCCATTGTGTTTTTGAGAAGACATTCCTTTGCAGTGAATGTGTGCTTAGTGAAAGAAAGTGTGACATATGGTGCCTTTAGCGTAGTGAATGATAGCGTGTTTTCTTCTAATCATTTTATTTGAAATAAATTTCCAGTAAAACGTAGCAATGACTCTCAGTCTTAAGCTCCTCGGATGCTGCCTGACCTGCTGTGCTTTTCCAGCACCACTCTAATCTAGACTCTGACCTCCAGCATCTGCTGTCCTCACTTTCGCCAGAGTCTTATACAGCCTCAGCAGTACATCTCTACTGTAGTGGGAAAAAATAAATTGCAAGCAACATAGAAGAAGAGGCGTGGAGCTTAACAGACAGGTTCCTGAGAGCAGTCTGGGCAGAGTGGCCTCCTTCAGTACAATGGGATTCAATGAAGCTGATATTTCTCCAGCAGCAAGTGAAGAGCAGTTTTCCACTTCCCATTAGCATCTCTCGATTAGCTGCAATTGCCCAGCAACCAATGAAAATGTGAAACTGGGGCTGTGGCCAGACTCTTGTGTGGTGAGGGCAGCAGTGTGTGTTGGTGGAGAGGGGACCTTCCTGGTGCAAACAGTGGGTAGTTTATGCCCCAGGATCCAGAGAAAAGGATAAGCACACAAGAGGGATGCGTGGTGAATGAACATTGTCATCAATGGCACCTCCTCGGAAGGCATGAAGGTGCCGAGTGCCAATGAAGGAACACGGTGATGACAAAGAATGCTGTAGCCTCCTACCATCTTCCCCTCCAGGGAGTGGGTCAATGGGTGTCTTGTTACAGAATAGAAATGAAAGCCAAGAGCAGTGAGCAGAGTTACCAGGAGTCTGTCTCAGGACAGGAATGAGAGAACAGGTAAATGAGAGTCTTCAGTTCAATTTATTTTGAACACAGTTCCAAAGTCTCTCAAATCCGGTGAGTGAATGTATTTCTCGTCAAGTCAAATAGCCCAACTTTCAGCAAATTGGCCATGCTAAATTGCCCATAGTGTTCAGGGATGTGTACGCAAGGTGCATTAGTCAGGGGGAAATGTAGAGTTATGGGTTTGGGAAATGGGTCTGGATGGGATACTCTTCGGAGGGTCAGTTGGCCCAACTGTAGGAATTCCCATGTAGGAATTCCACACTGTAGGAATTCCCATGATTCTATGAAAGCCTTAATCATAACTTCAAATCTTCCAGACTCAGCACAGAGTTCAACAATTTCTGATTATCTGAAGGCAGGTGTGAGTATTGATTCTTTAATTCCCAATTACACCTCCTGTCTTTAGGCCCATTGTTTGTTTTCAAATTTGCCCTTATCACCTCACTTTCTCTGCAAGCATAACTCTCTCAATGTTTAATGTTGCCTGCCCTGCTTTCCCAGCAGTGTACTTGCTTCAAGTCAACTACAGCTCAAACATTTACCAGTTCAAATGAAGACTCACCAGCCTGACACACTAACTGTGTCTCTCTCATAACTAATGTACTTTTTTGTAGAATCTTCATCACTTATTCCTTCATTGCCACTTCAACTCCTGAATGGTAAGTGTCCCACTGATTTTAATGATGATGAGAGAAAGCTGGTTGGATTTCATATCAACCCTGTGAACATCACCCACTTCAATCCTTTCTGATTGTTGTACTGTTACAAAAGAATTTCTAATTTATTATCTTCAAGCAGCTGAAATTGCTCAATTCCTCTGTTTTATATTGGTTTCAATAATATGACTATCAAGCATAACGTATTTCAGTGTAATGACAATCCTGATTGCTCTTATGGTTTGCTGTGCAGATCCACTCTTTGAGATGATGAGAGTGACAAAAATCAATGTGTACACCCCGTGGCTGCCAAGCAACCTCAATGTTTACAATCTTGCCAGTTCTTTCATTTTCCAGTTGGGGCTCTCACCTGGGCAGAGGGAGGAGCAGACGATTTTCTGAACTGAAGTCCCTTCGCAAAAGGCTCCCCCATTTAGCGGGGCTGGGTTGGTGCAGGTCCGTGTTCGTTTCTGCCATCCTCTGCCACATCGGACACTACAAGGTGACCACTCTGTCCACATTGACCAGGCACCATTCACTGCAAAAGAAATACACACGGGTCAGACACATTAGATGCTCAGTGAGCAGATGAACGAAGAGCACGAGCAGGTCACTTGGCTCAAGTGTGCCCAATCATTCTACAAAATCATGGGTCATCTGTCGGTTGCCTCAGCTCTACATTCCCATGTATCCTCAGTAGCCTTTGACTCTTCTGTGATCAAGAATCCATCTGCACTGGCCTTAAAAATGGCGAGCATGAGCAGATTGTTGGGGACTGTGCAGGCGAGGGGCAAGATGCACTTTGACGTAGTGCACCTTTGACTCTGAGTCATAGAACACAGAACATAGAACAGTATGGCACAAGAACGAGCCCTTCGGCCCATGATGTTGTGCCAAACATGATGCCAAATTAAGCATAGAACATAGCACAGTGCAGCACAGTACGGGTCTTTTGGACCTCGATGTTGTACTGATCTTTTTCCTACTCTCAGACCAAATTAACCAACGTACCCTTCCTTTTACTATCATCCGTGTGCCTATCCAAGAGTCGCTTAAATGTCCCTAATGCATCTGACTCTACTACCACTGCAGGCAGTGCATTCCACGCACCCTTCACTCTATGTGTAAAGGACTTAACTCTGACATCTCCCCTAAACCTTCCTCCAATCACCTTAAAATTAGCCATTTCAGTCCAGGGAAAAAGTCACCAGCTGTTCACGATCTGTGCTCATCATCTTGTACACCTCTATCACATCACCTCTCATCCTATCTTGCTCCAATGAGAAAAGCTCTAGCTTCCTCAACCTTTCTTAATAAGACATGCCCTCCAGTCCAGGCAGCATCCTAGTAAATCTCTTCTGAACTAAAGCTTCCACATCCTTCCTATAATGAGATGACCAGAAATGAACAAAATATTCCAACTGTAGTCTAATCTGGGCTTAATAGAGTTGCAGCATAACCTCATATCTCTTAAACTCAATCCCCCGCTCATGAAAGCCAACACACCATATGCTTTCTTCACAACCCGATCGACCTGGGTGGCAACTTTGAGGATCTGTGGACGTGGACCCTAAGATCCCTTTGTACCTCTACACTGTCAAGAATCCTGCTTTTAACCATGCAATCTGCCTTCCAAATTCAACCTTCCAAAATGAATCACTTCACACTTTTCCAGGTTGAACTCCACCGTCCACTTCTCAGCCCAGCTCTGCATCCTGTCAATGTTCTGTTGCAACCTACAACAACGTCCACACTATCCAAAACTTCACCAACCTTAGCATCATCGGCAAACTTACTAACCCATCCTTCCACTTCCTCATCCAATTCATTTATAAAAATCACAAAGAGCAGAGGTCCCAAAACAGATCTCTGCCGTATGCCACTGGGCACTGAGCACCAGGCTGAATACTTTCCATCTGCCACCGCCTTCTGTCTTCTATGGGCCAGCCAATTCTATATCCAAACAACCAAATTTCCCAAGGTTCCTTACTTTCTGAATGAGCCTACCTTATCAAACACCTTGCTAAAATCCATGTCGACCACATCCACCATTGCTCTACCTTCATCAATGTGTTTTGTTACATCCTCAAAGAATTCAATAAGGTTTGTGAGGTATGGCTGGTCCCTCACAAAACCATACTGACTATCTCTCATCAAACTATGGTTTTCCAAGTAATCACAAATCTTGTCTCTCAGAATCCTCTCCAATAATTTGCCCACCACTGACGTAAGACTGACTGGTCTGCAATTCCCAGGGCGGAGTGGGACCATTCGGTGCAGCCACTTTGGCGCGAGCGATTCGGCGCGGCCGGTTTGGTGCAGCCCGTTTTGGCGCAGACCCATTTAGGTGCGAGCGATTTGGCGCGGCCGGTTTGGCGCGACCCATTTAGGCGGAGAACTGTTTTGTAGTTATTCAGTACTTTGTAGTTAATCAGTACTTTGTAATTATTACCAAAATAAAATATAACCCATTAAAATGATATTCCGTTGAAATTGAAGAAATTCAGGGAAGCAGATGCTCGAATACAAACACTTGTAAGAAGATTTAGTGAGAGAAATGACTGAGTATTTACGAGGGATTGCCCATAATTTTCAATAAATGTCATATTTCAGATTTTTCGTATTTACCTTATTTCTTTCATGTTTATTTTCTTTTTAACATTTTTACTGAAGAGGATAAACATTATTTTTCTTTTTATTGCTTTCATTAATGCTTGTAACTAAGCCTGAAAAGGAATAAATATGAACTGAGCCGAAACAGTTCCGTGTCTAAATGGGTATGCGCCAAACCGGCCGCGCCGAATCACTTGCGCCAAAGTGGCTGCAATGATTGGTCCTCCATCCTTCCCAGGGTTTTCCCACTTCCCTTTCTTGAACAAGGGAATAACATTTGCCACCCTCCAATCATCTGGCACGACTCTAGTGGACTGTGAGGATGCAAAGATCATCGCCTTCTGCCTGCCTTTGGTCCATATATCTCCATTCCTTGAATATTCACGTGCTTACCTAAAAATCCCTTAAAAGTCCATGTTGTAGCTGCCTCCATCACCAGCTCTGGAGTCATAATCAGGAGTGTGGTGGAATACTCCCCACTTGCCTGGACGCGTACAGCTCCAACAACACTCAAGAAGTTCAACTTCATCCAGGCCAAAGCTGCCTGCTTGACTGACACCAGATCTACAAACATCCACTCTCTCCCCTACCAACACTCAGTGGCAGCAGTGTGTGCTGTCTGTAAGATGCACTGCAGAAATTCACCAAAGATCCTTAGGCAGCACCTTTCAATATGACAATGACTTCCATCTTGAAAACCAAGTACCTGAGAACACCACAACACTTTTTAGTCGATGCACCATCCTGACCTGAAAATATATCACTGTTCCATCATTGTCACTGGATCAAAATCCTGGAATTCCGTCTCTAACAGCTTTGTGGGTCAACATATAGCACCTGCAGTGCAGTGGTTCAAGAAGGCAGCTCACCACCACCTTCTCGAGGGCAACCAGGATTGGACAATAAATGCTGACCCAAAGTAGACAAACAGGAGGTTGGAAGAGCACAGCAAATCTGGCAGCATCAGGAGGTGGAGAAGTCAACATTTGGGTCTTAGCCCTTCTTCAGGACTCCCTGCTGTGTTGTTGCAGCCTCCTATTTGTCAATTGTATTTTGGATTCCAGCATCTGCAGTTTTTCTGTCTCTCATAAATGCTAGCCCAGCCAGCAACACCCACATCCCAAGAATGAATAAAAACAAAAGCTTGCAAAATGTAGCCAACCTCATTTTGTGGGGCAGGAGGTGCAGGGAGAGTGGGGACTGCTAAGAGAAAGTGGGTGGGGCAATGAAGGTCTTGGGCATCCCTCCTGCCCTTGGGCATAGTCAATTAAATGACAAACTTACAGTCATTACAGGGTCTCGATGTCTTTTGGTCTTAGAGAAACTTATCAGCCATAATTGAATGGCAGAGCAGACTCGATGGGCTGAATGAGTCAAAAGGTGTGGTGTCGGAAAAGCACAGCTGGTCAGGCAGCATCCAAGGAGCAGGAGAGTCGACATTTCGAGCACACTGAATGGCCTAATTTCTGCTCCTATTTCTTATGGTCTATCTAAGACATAAAAAAGGGAGGCTTAAATTAAACAGGTAGCCAGATAGTGTCAGGAAAGGAGCCCAATGCCCACGGGAACTACCTTTACAAGGTCATAGCCTGCCTTTAGCTCTCCTCCCTTGACCAGCCTCGGCTCTGAAGCCAGGACCAGCCAACTTCACCTTTGCATGGGGTTACAGTCTGGCCTGTAGAGTCTAAACTCCTTTGAGGTGTGGCTGTAGTCTCAACAGATCCCTCCAAACTCTGACTCTCTCTCAGATCTGCCGGGATGTCTTTGCCAGATGAGGGCAAAAGTGTCACCTGGAGTGCTGTTTCCAGTGTAACATGACCCTGGCCAGCCCGCTTTTATCATTAATGTGTTCCCCACTGACCGGATAGTTTTGAAAGGGGTGGGGTAGGAAGATGGTGTTGTTAGGTGTGGTACAGATACACAAAACACAGGTCCCCATATAATTTGGTCTGTTGTCTTTGACATGTGGAAAAGGAGTAAACTCTTGGAAACTGGCTGTCCACTGTCATCAATGCCACGATCCTGCACAATACCTCTATTCCAGTTTCTTCAGTATTCAGAAATGTATCAGTCTCTGTTGCGAATAAACTCAATGACAGAGTCTCCAGGGTACATAGATAGCTCCAAAGACGCCTCCTGTATCAAAGTAATTCTCCCCATCTCAAAACCGTCAAAAATGTTAATGGGGCTCTACTGGCCCTCACAGGTGGCTGTAAACTTCCCCGTTCTGCTTCATAAAGGGGCAAGAGATGCTCCCCTACCCCATCACCCAATTTCCTGATAAACAAAACTTCAAACTTCTGCTCAGTTCTTTTGTTTCCATTGGAGATTCTGCTGAACAAGCCTGCCATGTTTTGGGACCCGAGGGCTGTTTCCACATCTCAAACGTTTGGCTGCAAGGTGCTTCAGGACATCCCTGTTTAAATACAAGTTAATCCAAATACAGAGGAATCTTGATTATCCAAATATCAATTATCCAAATTTCAGATTATCCTAAGAGAAACATTACATCAAAGAGCTGTTTCAACCCTGATTGTGTCTTTGTTTACAGATACATTGATTAAAAGCAAACCTGGCTCACTGAAATACTACCGAGAACAGTCCTGGAGAGTCCAGGCACTGTCTCCAAATGACAGACCTCCTGCCCTCCCTCTCTCTCCCTCTACACTTCCCCTGGAGTTCGACACAGGGGTAAACCCTAAACTCCCTTTCCACAGATAATCTCTCTAACATTGTCCTGCACAGGGCAAAGGTGGAACCTGTCAAAAGGTTGCAGTAAAAAGGTGGCCACGTGGCTGTGTGTGTGTATACTATTTGGAGACTCACCCACAAAGGAGGCGGCAGTCTTACTGTTGGCATCCAAACCGACTGCTCTGGGGGGTGCGGAGCCGTGGATGGGGGTCAGACGGTAGGTGGGGATGAACGGGGGTGCGGGGTTGGGGGCAAACAGAGCTGGGGGCGGGGGGGGGGGTCACTGAGGGGGGCAGGGTGAGGGCAGATTGGATTGGGAGCGGACAAGGTTGGGGGCAGGCATGGGGGGTCGGAGGGGGTTGGGGGCTGGCTGGGGGCAGATGGGGTTGAGGGGCGGGGTGGCGTGCATTATGCTGCTGTCTAGTCTCCTGAACGGGGAGCAGACTTCACAGAAAACTCCAAGCCCCAGAGGAAATCAATTAACTAAATAATCAATTATCCGAATGAAATAGTGCCTGGCCATCTCATTCGGATAATCAAAGGTTCCTCTGTATTGCCAAAGGGTCTCACTTCTTACCAAACACGGTCAGCGTGGCAGCTGTGCTGCGTCGTTTGGCAACCACATTTGTAGCGACACAGGTGTAGTTGCCCGAGTCAGAGAGATGCGCTTGCTCAATGATGAGATCATGCTCTGCGGTGCTGTAAATGTTCGGCTCACGCTTTGGATCAATCGGCTCCTCATTCTTCAGCCATTCAACCTGAAAAGCAAGACAAAGAAACTGTTGAGATGCAGGTTTTCAAAGAAACATTGCTTGAGAATGTAATAATTCAAGATTAGATCATCCAGAGCCCCTGGAGTCAACCACACCAGTCATTAACTTCAAAGTCTATTCCACTTTCCTACTGTATAGCCATATCGCTCAAATTCTTCAGTGCCCCAGAGCTGATCCAAGCTCTGCTTTGAACGATCTTCACAACAAATTATTTCTCTGGGCTTGAGAGTTCTGAAGAGCAAAAGGGCCAAGTGAAAAAATTTTCTCTTCATCTCTCCGAGGACGGTTCCTTTATCCAGAGAGATGATGATGCCCTCACTCCCTAGGTGTTAAGGAAACATTTTACAGTGCCCAGACTAAACTTTACAGTGAGAGCACCAAACTGCCTCATGCTCTTCTGAGAATCAATTAATCTTTATTTCTAAAGGAGACAAACAGCTGATAACCAGTGGGCGAACTGAGAGAATAAAGCCACAAGGTTCCACAGACACCAAAACTGATGGTACAGTTAACAGTGAAGAAGATTATTAAAGATTACAAAAGGATTTTGATCAATTGGGCCAATAGGCTGAGGTGTGGCAGATACAGTTTAATTTGGATAAATGTGAGGTTTTGCATCTTGGTAAAACGAAGAAGCATAGAACTTATACAATTAATGGAAGAAATGGGTGGTGCTGTCAAGCAGAGAGATCTTGCGGTTCAGGTACATAGTTCTTTGAAAGTTGCATCACAGGGAGGTAAAGTGGTTAAGGTAGCATTTGGCATGCTTACTTTCATTGCTAAGACCATTGAGTGTTGGAGTTGGGATGTCATGTTGAGGTTGTACAGGATGTTGGTGAGGCCACTTTTGGAGTATCATATACAGTTCTGGTCACTCTACGATTGGAAGCATATTATTAAATTGGAGACAATTCAGTAAAGAATTACCAGATGTTGACGGGACTGGAGGGTTTGAGTTATAAGGAGAGGCTGAATAGGCTGAGACTTTTCTCACTGGGGTGTAGGAGGTTGAGGTTATAGAGGTTTATAAAATCATGTCACCCGTAGATAAGTTGAATATCAAAGGTCTTTTCCCTAGTTTGGAGAAGTTCAAAACTAGGGAGGCATATTTTTAAGGTGAGAAGAGAAAGGTTTAAAAGAGACCTGCGGGACAACAGTTTCACACAGAGGGTGGTTGGTTCATATCTGGAATGAACTGCCAAAGGAAGTGGCAGATGCAGGTATAGTTACAACATTTAAAAGACATCTCGACAGGTACATGAATATGAAAGGTTTCGAAGGATATGGGCTAAATGCAGCCAAGTGCAACTAGCTTAGTTTGGGAAACTTGGTCAGCACGGACAGATATGACTGTATATGATACAAGTCAGACCATGAACACAATCTACAATCCATGCTTAACTTATTTTTAACACAGAATCAACACTTTGCAAACACAGGAAACATATTGTGATCAAACATCCCAGTGTATGCATGAAAGTATCAAATGCGATCAAATGTGATTTCTCAATTTTTCAGCAGCAGCCCCCTCCATCAATTAATTGAGTTTAATTAAACTTCAGATGAGGTTACAATTCTTCATGTTGCTGATCTGGCCTTGAAACTCTTTCTGAATAGCCAGACTATAAAGGACTGCAACAATAACTGCGCCTGTTCTGGTCCCAACAGTTTCCTTTTCCTATGTTCCACTGCAATCCAGTATTTATTTACTCGGAGAGATTTTCATTGACAACTCATTTCCCCATGCAAAATAGCCCACAATCTGACCTACTCCACACTGGGGAGACAAATGACAGACTGGGTGACCACTTTGTGGAACACCGACATACTGTCCGCAAAAATGACCTTGAGCTTCAGTTGACAGCCACTTCTACACACCACCATGTTCCTTGGTCAACATTTCCCTTTTGGAGCCGCTGCAGTGTTCCAGTGAGGTTCAGCACAAGCTGGAAAAACAGCATCTCATTTTCCAACTGGGGACAGTGCAGCCATCACGACTCAATACCTGGCCCAACAATTTCAGGGCCGGAGCACCTTCTTCCATGTCCTTTCCCCGTCCCCACACTTGACATGACACGAGGCTGCTTTCAGCACAGCCAATCCATTTGCTCCTACCTGTGGTCCCCATTGTCAGCTTTTCTTTCTCCCTGGTGGTATTATCACTCGTCCCTTTGTCTGCCTCGCTATTGTTTCTGCCTGACTGTCCTTTATTCCTTTTCTCCCCACCATAACACCCTTTGGCTTCAGCTTCCATACCCCTTTACTCAGCAACTATAAGTTCTGAACAAGGATCACTGTACTCAAACCATGAGCTCTGAAATCTCCACAGATACTGCTGGACCTGTAACGTTTCTCCAGCAATATCTGTCTTTCTTTAATATTTCTGTTATTTTTCTCACAGCTCTAATTTTGCTCAGTTAAATCAAGTAAGTGCAACCAACAGTCTTTTCAAGTTCCACTCTGAGATGTCCTAAACACTTGGTAGCACTTTGCTTCTTGTGAGCAATACAATTTCAAGAACCTTTTCCAAACCCTGACTGTAACACCGAGCTGCCTAATAAATCTTAGAACTTGGTTTGAGTTGTAACACAACAGAGAATGCCAACTGCACCTTGTCCCAGACACAGAATCCATGCAGTTCAGTTGCTTTCTTTGCAAAATAACCAAATACCAGCATTTATAGCAGTCACCTGTATTTCCTTCACATAAGTCTGACTTGATCACTCTGATCTCCTTTGTACTCCTGTTCAGAGATCCCCAAATATTGCTGCTGAGCAACTTTTTGAATTGCCACTTCCATGAACATCACCGGTCACAGATGGCCGGCTTGTTCAGGAGAGAAGTGGAGGATGTAACGGGAGTGTTTCATCAGAAATTGAGGCACATGCCTTAATTCAGAATCCACACACCCACCCAGAAACTCTGCACAAATTACCAGCAGTTAGGGCAAATCGCTGACGTGCAGGTCTCTCTCCAGGACTTGCAACTCAATCCTTGCAACATATCCTGTCACAAATGCACTCCCAAAACTGACCGGCAGGTGCTCATACCCTCTCTGGCATGATTTCTGTGATGATTTTGCAGCACAGGCAGTCACTTTGTGGATAGGCTGCAGGGGAAGTTAACATTTTACACAGGTGAGTACCCCTCCATTCACTGAATTACACATCAAGAAACGAAATACTTTATGCCCGTGAGTAAGTGATAAATCCCAGCTGTAACACAAATTATGTTATTCATTTTTCACCACATTTATAATGAAAACTGTGATACCCTGGGGTATTTTCAATGACTCAATAGATTACATCAATGTTGATATTATTCAGCTACTTAGAATATTGGATGGAAGTTTTTCATGTAAGCACGCATCAATGATGAATGGCCAACAGAGCTCTTCTTGTGATTCTTTCTCAGCGCATGTACAAACAGATAGTTCTTCAAAATTATCTCCTGTTCGCAAAAAAATGTCACAGCAGTCACCATGGCAACAGTGTCTGTCTTTTGTCTGGTACTCGATAAGGAAGACGTTACACTTAATGATTTTGCAATACAGCTTTCACAGATAGCAATCAGTCTTAATTATCTGACTTCAGAAATTTTCATACGGAATTGCATGCCAGTCTTAATTGCCACACAAAAGCTGCACTCTTGTGATTATTCCAACATGGAATGCTTCATATACCTGGCTGTTCATTGTACCAATATTTTAGTTCATGTATTTGTTTAAAGGTGAAAGTAATGACAGATGGAACCTTTCTGAAACAATCTCTTCAGTCTCGACAATGTGCATTTGGTCATGTCCTCACCGCAATAAGACAACTGTTTGTTGCTCATGCATTTCTTAGTATCGAGGAAACTCTGGCCAACGCACCCCATTCTCTGCCCCAGCTCCATGAAGACGCACAACTGATTGCTCTGCAAGGTTTTCAGAGATGTCTCCCAATGTAGAGATCACTGATGACCGGAAATAAAGCTGCACTGACAGTATCCATTGCAAATGGGACTTGGCTAGACGGGTGATTGGGGGGTAGAATTACAAGGTGGAAGTGACCTTTAGGAGTGCCATGGATGAGATGAACAGGCAGCAACAGGCCAATTTGCTTTTGTAACAGGAAATTAGGGTGTGGCACTCTGCCCCAATTTGGTTTTAGATGCTCAGTCCCTCATGAAAACATACAAGAGGCCCAAATGTTTATTTGACATGGTCACCATAAAATCAAACATAATGTAGTTGTTGAATTATTTCAGACATCAATGGGACATGAGACATGTACCAGAAACAATGAGTAATTTTGCCTGTTTTTAGCCCAGAAGGGCAACAAGAGCCAATATCTGTGAAGTTATAAGCTTTTGTGTAATATTATTCATCTCCACATGAAGGCAGGTGTTCTATTCAGTCTTAAGTAAATTCATTCATTTTTGCCCTGAAGGATCAAAGCTTATCAGCAGATTTCAAGCCAGTTGAAGAGATTGAAATCTAAATAAATTTTTGACCAAAACTCAAGCAGGGTATTTTCATTTGAGCTCCAAGACTCCATGGGTCACAACCTCAAATAATAATGCTTTTCCAGTTCCCAAATGACCAATTAATCACTGTATCTCAATACATCACTGATGCTGAGGAGTGGCACTGTGTACAATCTCCAAAATGTACTGCAGAAATTCACCAAAGATCCTGAGGCAGGATCTTCCATACCCAAGTCTACTTGCATCGACAAAGGACAAGGGCAGCAGACAATGGGAAGATCACCCCCACCAAGTCACTCACCATCCTGACTTGGAAATATATTGCCGCTTCTTCACCATTGCTGGGTCTAAGTCCTGAATTTTCCCCCCTAAGGCATGTGGATCAGCCCCCAGCATGTGAACTGCTGTGGTTCAAGAAGGCAGCTCACCACCAACTTCTCAAGGGAATCTAGGAAGGACAATAAATGCTGGCCAGCCTGTGACACCCATGTCCCACGAGTGAATAAACACAAATACTGGTTTATGATCAAAACATTATTCAATTTAGATGGACAATGGGTTACATATTCAACCAGAATACAAGCATAAATGCTAATCTCTCTTAAACATCCCCAAAACGCACATGCACTTCAGGAAAAGAGGATCTTAAAAAGTGCAGAGCTTGGTGTTCTGGAAAACAAAATTTGCCAAGGGTTTATTCTTAAAGGCAAAAGGATAAAGTGTATGATGGTCTAGAGTTTGTTCCTTTGCTGTTTTAGCATGTGTGGCCCAGTCACTGATCAGTCTTTCATAAAGAAAGCTGTGGGCTTCCTCCTGAAACTCAATAACAGAATTTTCTTTAGAAATGGGAGAGATCAACTGTGCAGCTTGTTTCTGGCAGGCTTTCCTCCAGCGAACGACATAGAACAATAACCTCTCTGAGCCAATCATTATTCAAAAACAGCCCCAGTCTGGACTGTAGAAATATCACCAGTCAGGTGACTTCTGGGAAGCCTTGTTAAGAAGTTTCCAATGTGCACAATAAACTTAAACAACCTCTTTTAGAGAGATCATGCTATGTTTGTCCATAAAACGAGAAATAAATCATTTTTTGCATAATCCTTTGAAACGTAGATCTTTTAAGTAATATTACATATGGCACATCTTCATGACAACATCTATCTCACCACTTACAGAGAGAGATCCTCACTTCTGCAATCTTACTCTTTCTCATTCCACCCAGTCTTACAGGTACAGTGTTTCATTTGTGGTTGCTCATATATAACTGAATAACCTGTTTCATATCAACCTGAAGTCAATATCAAACTTAAGAGGAGCTCAGCCCAACTGTTTGTTCTGTGGTGTTGTGGAGTCTATGGACCATATATGCATGGGGTATTGGCATCTGCACTTCCTTTTTAGTTTTCTTAAAGATCTTCTTTGATGTTTTTGGTTGCACTTCAATCCCATGCTCCTGATCTTTGGGCACCCAGTGTGGAGGGGGGTGGGCGGGTCACAAGATCTCCTCATAGGTCTACTCCTAGGCCTGGCTAGTTTAACCATTAACAGTTCCCGGCAGCGAGCCATGGAGGAGATCATTATGGCTGACTGCCTTCACCTTTTCCATGGTTATGTTCGGGCCCAGGTATCCCTGGAGATGGAGGGAGAGATGGTCACCACGGGGAGTGGAGTGCTTTATTTCCCCCTCCAATTCTATTTTGATTTAGTACCTATCCTCCCCTTCACTTTTTTCATGTAAGCATTACTCGATCTGGGCTTTGCTTGTCACTGGTTCACTGGCCAGATGGGTGTCCTTCCTGGTGGTGGAGTGTTAATAAAGTTATTTTCACTTGGTGTTTTCACTGTATCTTGCACCTAAACATGGGTGTTGGATTATAAGCACTATTGCTGCATGGAAGTAGTGAGGGGAGAAATAAACAAAAAAAAGGAACTCTTGTGGCCCAAATATCATGTCAAAACCTCAAAGTCAGAAGCCCAGTTTTCCAACCTGTTCTGGGGTATATTACAAGATCTCTGAACTGGTTGAGTCAAAAATAATCAACCAAATGTAACATGATTAACCAGACATCAACACCGTAGGTGAGAACTTAGAAACAATCACTATCACGAAAGAGGTAGCATTGGGCAATATGATGGAGCTGAGGGTAGACAAGTGACCTGGCCCTGATGGAATGCATCCCATGGTGCTAAAAGAGATAGCGGGAAAAATAGCAAATTGTGGTAATTTTCCAAACTTCGTTGGACTCTGGGCAGTTCCAGCAGATTGGAAAACAGCAAGTGTGACAACACTGTTTAAAAAGGGAGGTAGACAAAACATGGGGAATTATAGACCAGTTACCTTAACTTCTGGGGTGGGGAAAATGTTATCATCAAGGAAGAAATAGCAAAGTGAGAAAGTGAGGATTGCAGATGCTGGAGATCAGACTCGAGAGTGTAGTGCTGGAAAAGCACAGCAGGTCAGGCAGCATCCGAGGAGCAGGAGAATCGGCATAAGCCCTTCATCAGGAATAGCAAGGCACCTAGATAGAAATTGCCCCGTTGGGCAGACGCCACATGGGTTTCGGAAGGGCAGGTAATGCTGAACTATTCTTTTGGAATTCTATGAAGACATTATGATCACAATGGACAACGGGGACCCAGTGGATGTGGTGTATTTAGATTTTCAAAAGGCATTCAACAAGGTGCCATACAAAAGGCTGCTGCATAAGGTAAAGAAGCAAAGCATTATGGACAATGTATCTGTATGGACAGAGGATTGGCTAACTAACAGGAAGCAAGGAGTGGGAATAAATGAATGGTATTCTGCATGACAATCAGTGACTCGTGAGGCCTCAGGGATCAGTGTTGGAACCACAATTATTCACAATTTATATAGATAATTTGGAGTTGTGGACCATGTGTAGTGTATCAAAGTTTGCAGATGACACTGAAATGAGTGGTAGAGCAAAGTGTGCAGAGGACTGTGGAACTTTACAAATGGACATTGATAGTTTAAGTGAGTGGGCAAAGGTCTGGCAGATGGAGTACAATATGAATAAATGTGAAGTTATCCATTTTGAAAGGAATAGCAGTAAAAAGGACTATTACTTGAATGGGAAAAAAATTACAGCACACTGCTGTGCAGAGGGAACTGGGTGTCCTTGTGCATAAATCACAGAAGGTTGGTCCGCAGATGCAACAGGTAATTAAGAAGGCAAATTGAATTTTGTCCTTCATTGCTAAAGGGATTGAGTTCAAAAGCAGAGACACTATGTTGCAGCTGTATCGCGTGTTGGTGAGGCCACATCTGGAGTTCTGTTTTGGTCTCCTTACTTGAGAAAAGACGTAGTGGCATTAGAGGGGGTGCAGAGAAGGTGCACAAGGTTGATTCCAGAGTTGAGTGGGTTGGCTTATGAGGAGAGATTGAGCAAACCAGGGATTATATTCAGTGAAATTTAGAAGAACATATTAGAAACATATAAAATTATGAAGGGAATAGATAAGATAGAAGTAGAGAGGATGTGCCCACTGGCAAGTGAAACTAGGACAAGGGGGCTTAGCCTCAAAATTAGGGGGAGAGCAGATTTCGAACTGAATTGAGAAGGAACTTCTCCATCCAGGGGGTTGTGAATCTTTGGAGTTCCCTGCCAGTGAAGTGGTTGAGGTTTCCTCAGTAAATGTTTTTAAAGCTAAGATAATTTTTTGAGCTGTAAAAGAATTAAGGGATATGGTCAGAGGGTGGGTAAGTGGAGCTGAGGCCACAGAAAGATCAGCTGTGATCTTATTGAATGGTGGAGCAGGCTCAAGGAGCCAGGTGGCCTACTTCAGCTCATAGTTTTTATGTTCTTCTGTATCTCCATGAGACTTGACCTCTAAGATCTGGGAAGTTGGCTAAGCCTTCCAAACATACTGTCTTGCCATTTCCAAATGGGTTCCACACTATCAGTTATCTTCCATGTGCAGGAGATGATGAGAAATCAAATCCGCTGGGAACAAAGGAGTTTCACAAGGTGCACTTGAACTGTTTGCCGTAAGTGGCACAAATGGTGTTCTGATGGAGCTCTGAGTAGTTGTGATAGGAGTCGGCGCCAGTAGCAACTTACCATTGTGGTGATGTAGACTGACACACATCCACTGTAACCAACTTTGTCTCTCATCAACTCATATCTCCCATATTCATAACGGATCTATAATGCATTGATGTCATATTGGCAAGCAACTTCAAATTAAACAATGGCATCCTTTCAGGACAGCCGGCCTCAAATAACTCCCCGTTCTAAAGTTTTTTGTGTTGCCCCCATCTTTCCACGGCGAGACCAGGTAACCTCTGCTTGATGAGTGATAACAAACTTGGGAACTCTGACTTTTGGAGGGCTGTTGCATTCTTATTTTGTGCTGAGATGCCCAGAATATGCCCACAAACAGCAAATTTGAAAGTTGTGAACTCCTGTAAGCCCATAAGATGGGCGAGTAAAATGAGTCTTTTTGCTCATTGAGTTTATTCTTCCATTCAATGAGATCATGGCTGATCTGGTAATCCTCAACTCCACTTTCCTAGTTTTTTTCCCATAACCCTTGATTCCCTTATTCATTAAAGGTCTGTAACAGCCATGAATATACATAATGACAAAGGTGATGACAACATCAACCTGGTCAAGGAATCATGACTACGTTATTAGAAGAACCAAAGACACATAAACCAAACATCACCAATTTCATCATCAAGGACAGTATCATCAAGCTAGTGGACCTATGCCTTACCACCCACTTCACCTTCAACAACAAAACCAACAGAACACCCATGAGACCTCCGATATCAGGGTTCTTAGCAGAGGCAGTAATGCAGAGACTCGAACAAACAGTTGTGCCAACATCCAACCCAAACTTTGGGTCTGCTACCGTGGATGACACTTTTGTCATCACTAAACAAAACAAATTAGAGGAAACCTACAACTCTATCAATAATACCCTTACTGGCATAAAATTCATTAAAGAGGAGGAAAACAACAAATTGCCATTCCTAGATGTCGCAGTAGAGTAAATGGCCAATGGGGAACATCAAACCAGCATCTACAGGAAAACAACACATACGGACCAAATATTGAGCTACAGAAGCAATCGTCCTAACATCCACAAATGAAGCTGCATCAGAACATTATTTCAATGAGCCAACACACGCTGCAGCATGGAGGAACTACGCAGAGTAGAGGAAAATCACCTGTACAGTGTATTCAGAAAGAATGGGTACCCAATGAACATAGTCCGCCAATTTCTCAGCAACAAACAAGCAGACAAAATGCGTTCAGAAATTCTAGCCTACATGAAAGACATCTTGGAAATGACTGCCAGACTACTCAGACCCCTTGGCATCATGGTTGCCCACAAACCCACCAACACAGTAAAACATCAGCTAATAAACTTGAAAGACCCGATACAAACAACAAGCAAAAGTAATGTCATTTACAAAATATCATGCAAGAACTGTAACAAACGCTACATTGGACAAACAGACAGAAAACTAGCCACCAGATTATTTGAACATCAACTACCCACTCTCACTCGTATCTTTACATACGGATGAGGAAGGACACCACTTCAACTGGGACAACACATCCATCCTAGGACAAGCCAAACAAAGGCATGCACGAGAATTCCTAGAAGTATGGCATTTCAACTGGAACTCTATCTACAAACACATTGACTTGGATCCCATTTACCACCCCCTGAGAAAAAGAACAGAAAATGACATTATCACAGGAAACGGCATCACCACAGGAAATGACATCACCATCCCAATGAAACCCAAACATAAAAATAGAAAGCAGACTACACACAGTGCTTCATCCGGAGCCTCACTGAAGATGTTTCGTCACCG
Organism: Hemiscyllium ocellatum; assembly: GCF_020745735.1. Lineage (NCBI taxonomy): Eukaryota > Metazoa > Chordata > Chondrichthyes > Orectolobiformes > Hemiscylliidae > Hemiscyllium > Hemiscyllium ocellatum. The sequence goes on from NC_083448.1 coordinate 15,008,499, forward strand.
TACTAGTTAACGTCTGAAAATGAACCTTCCAGCTCAGCGAGCAAACCTACATATAGAATTCTATAGATACACTATCCTCCAAGAGAAGAATTTTCTTATTATCTCAGTCTTAAATGTGTGACCCCTTGTTCTGAGATTATGCCTTCTGGTCTGAGATTCTCCCACAAGGGGAAATAATCTCTCCACAGCCACTTTGTCAAGTCTTCTAACCCCTTCCAACTTTGTGAAATTTATGAAAACAAATTAGCAGGAGTTTGCATGAGAGTCCCTGTGTGATAACCAAGTGCATCGTGATGATTTCATTTTCTGCTGCTGCTCCTGCAAACAAACACAAGTCTCAAAATAATTCCTTTTTATGACCAAATGTAACTTTGGCAGGTGGTATGAGAAAATCCATCCCTTTCCAGGAAGGAAATCTACCCAAAACTAGGTTGAAAAACATTTTTCTCTGCTCTCTTTTATTACTTCTTTCAAATCTGACAAAGGAAAGCAACATGCTGTTTCTCACTGATGGTTTCTCACCTGCTGTCATGTTTTGTCCTGGTCGCTTAAAATAGAAGAGGGCAAAAACTGTTATTTTGCTCCAGGGAAACCAATGGTTTAATTCTAATCAGCAATGGGGGTTCTTAAATTGGTCTGTCACAATAATGCTTAGAAAGGATGAACTGTTTCCAGACAGGTGAAAGCATGGCTGGAATCAAAATTTCGATATTGTAAACTGAACATGCTCTGAAATTCTGATCGTTCTTGTTCGTTGGAAACATCAGCCCAATTGAAATTCCAGTGTAAACCCAAGCGCCTGGCTAATAATGAAAAGATCTATAATGGAAATGCAAAGACATATATGGATTTGTTCAATAACCCTGTATTGGGCGTCAAGGGATAACTTTGCCTAATTGGTACATTTGTTCCAATTACAGAAAATAATTGCCACATGCTGACTGACACGACAGTCTTGAAATGAGCTCTGTTAAAGTGAATCGTCGCGCCCATTCACACTGAGTGTGGTCAACAACAGCTGCTGCACCATTCTGCCTCTCAGGACAGACACCATTCTTGAACAACGACATTTTCTGTCTTTAAACCATCAAATTGCATTGGCATCATACTTTGAATGTTGCCAGCATAGGGATATCTCAAAGTAAAAAAAAAGAGTATCTGGAGCAATGAATCTAAGTAACACTGATTAATCAAAGACCCTCATCGACACATTTATCTCGTTCACTTGCACTTCTGTGATTATGCTGTGATTTCATCAACACAATTAAATGCATTAATCTTCATCGAATGGTATTTGTCAGCCACGTTCTCGGTAGAAAGGCCATTATATTACCCAGCACATTGTCTAAATTAATCCAGGGGGGAATATTGAATCACTTAATCGCGGTGCAGTCATGCAACCCCAGTAAGCACATTTTACCTTCATTAGATTTAATACATTTCTCATTATACACTGCAGCCACGCAGATGAAAGCTGCTTTTCATAAATCAATTTGTACTCTCGTCCTGCTTTGGCAGAATCTTACTGAAGAGCAGATAGAATGGTGGGCACTTGGAAAAGCTGAAGTTCTGTCTAAGCATTGATATCAATCAATCAAGTTTATATTCACACAACCAGTACATGGACAGGAATGAGTATTTTTAATTTAAGATGAATAATCTTTTACTATGGGCCCCAATGATTGCTAACAGATACCGTGGAGAAGCAAAATTCTTCCCTCAACACTCCATCTGGAGAAATTAAAGTGAAGAATATATTTTTGTCAGTCAAACAAAAAGCTAAATACTGCAAATATGAAACTAAAATGCCAAGTGCTGGAAAAATGCAGCAGGTTAGGCATAGACAGACAGAATTAACACTTAGAGACAAATACTCTTCTTGTTGAGAACCATTAAGTCCTCTTGCAATTCCAAATGTTAACTCTGTTTCCCTCTGCCAGACTGCTACATTTCCCCAGCGCTTAGTATTGATATGAGCTATTTTTAGCTATTGACCTCACTGGAGAGTCAAAATGAACAAGTGTCAAAGTCAGTATTCGACCCAATCTTGAATATTTTTTTGATGGGCAAGTTATGCTCAGATTGCTCCCATGGGGTTTAATTAGTACAAAAACAAAACAATCTGTACATTAAGGCAAATATAATAATATCGATCATGCCCACATTTGCGCGGTGTTAAATGATCTCCCACTTTGCGTGACTTTACACAACAAAGCACAGAGAAAACTTGATTATCCAAAGGACGTGGAGGAGAGCATTTCGTTCAGTTAATTGAATGCCGGATAATCGATGCCAGATAACATAGTTAGCCACGCATTGGAACCTTGCGATCTTGTTTGGATAATCCAAAGTTTGGTTAATTGAACGCCGGATAATCAAGGTTCCTCTGTATATTGACACTTGGGGGAAAACAATGAAAATTGCTCACCACTTGAACTGTACATAATATTTACAGCACAAAAAACAGGTCAATCAGACCCCCAGGTCTGTGCTATTTCATCACTCCCTGTGCACCCTATCACCTCACCCCAGGAATATATCATTTTTCCCTCATGGCCACAATATAACAAAGCCCCAGAGAGTTGGTGATGTGGGGCTTGGAGGCAGCATAAAATTCTCCATGTGGCTTTCCCTCTACCTGCCCAATCTGAAGAATGTGAACGTGAAGAATGCTGAAAATAGGAAGTCTGCAAACAGAGATCACTGAAGGGCAGTTTCTTGGCCACCCCTCAATTTACAGAGCGCACCATGGTTGTCACTGCCCTTCTCTTGGCTGCATTCTTCTTGGAAGTGATACAAAGCCAAGTTGGAGGCTGATGCTCAAACTGCTTGTCGTCATCTGGAGACATGTAATCATATTGCAGTCACAAAGCATGTCACCACCTTGGCAGGACCTACTAGAGTAATTCACATGAGCTAGCCACAATTCTGGCCACATGCCATCTGCTCTCTCAACGTGAAAACAGAATGCAGTAAAAGAGATGTCATATTTGGATGAATATCTCCCATAAAGCCACACGTTGTAGCCATGTACTTAACACTGAAGCACGCTTTCTTCAACTTCTCAACTTGAACTAAGCATCAGCCCTGCAGCATGTTCAACATGTTCAGTAAGAATCAGTGCAATCTGGTAAATCATAGTTGAACAAAGGGCAGAGGGTAAGTGGTAGAAAGGTTCTGCTGGTAAGAGACCACGCTGAGCATAGTCAATGGATGTCCTGAACAGTCATCACATGGTGTGATGCATTATATGCTGGAAGATAAATATTTTCAACAGAGTCCAAGTCCACACCTTTAGTGACAGCTTTAGTTTAGTTAAAAACATCCATAAAACTCACACGGCACTGATTACGAGCTCCCCATATATATACCAATTCACAGCCAATTAACTTCGAGTAGATGGGAAACAACATTAACAGCAAGTGACCGACAGAGTTAAGTGATTCCACAACCAACAAATCAGATGTGAGCTGTGCAATCCTGTCACAACCAGGTGTGCTTTGTGATGGCCCATTAAACAATGCCACAAAAAGCCCCTCCCCTCCCCCAATGATGGGGGAGCACAGCACATCAGTGCAACAATTTTCAGCTAGAAATGCTAAGGGGATAGAGGATAGAACATAGAAAAATACAGCACACAACAGGCCTTTTGGCCCACAATGTTGCACTGAGCATTAACCCTAATCTAAAATAAAATAACTTAACCTAAGCACCCTTCAATTCACTGCTATCCATGTGCAGGTCCAGCAGTCGCTTAAATGTCCCTAATGACTCTGCTTCCACCACCACTGCTGGCGTCGCATTCCATGCATTCACTACTCTCTGCGTAAAGAACCTACCTCTGATATTTCCTTTATACCTTCCTCCTAATATCTTCAAACAATGACTTCTCGTACCAGTCCATCCTGCTCTAGTCTCTGGCTATTGACTCCATCTATTCTTCTCATCGTTTTGTATACCTCGATCAGGTCTCCTCTCTTCCTCCTTCTCTCCAGAGAGAAAAGTCTGAGCTTGTTCAACCTTTCTTCATAAGGCAAGCCCTCCAGTCCAGGCAGCATCCTGTTAAACCTTCTTTTCACCCTCTCAAAGCCTCTGTATCTTTCCTAAAATAGGGCGATCAGAACGAGACAAAATATTTCAAGTGTGGTCTCACCAGGGACCTTAGAGCTGCAGCAAAACTTTGCGGCTCGTAAACTCGATCCCCCTGTTGATGAAAGCCAAAACACTGTATGCTTTCTTAACAACCCTATCCACTTGGGTGGCAACTTTGAGGATCTATGTACTTGAACACCAAGATCTCTCTGTTCCTCCAAACTGCCAAGAATCCTGTCTTTAATCCTATAATCAGCATTCGCATTTGACCTTCCAACTTCGCAGTTATCCAGGTTGAACTCCATTTGCCATTTCTCGGCCCAGCTCTGCATCCTGTCTATGTCGCGCTGCTGCCAGCAATAGCCCTCGATATCAGCAATGGCACCTCCAACCTTTGAGTCATCTGCAATTTTACTAACCCATCCCTTAACCTCTTCATCCAAGTCATTTATAAAAACTACAAAGAGCAGAGGCCCAACAACCGAGCCCTGCAGGATATCACTCAACACTGACCTCCAGGCAGAATATTTTCCATCTACAAGCACTCTCTGCCTTCTGTCAGCCAACCAAGTCTGAATCCAGACAGCCAAATCTCCCGGTATCCTATACTTCTTGACTTTACGCATGAGCCTACCATGGGGAACCTTATCAAATGCCTTGTTGAAGTCCATATAGACCACATCTACCACTCGACCTTCGTCAACCTGTTTTGTCACCTCCGACTCCCGTGGAGAGTGAGAAGGCAAAGATCTTCACCAGTGGCTTAGCAACCTCCTTTCTCACTTCCCGGAGCAGCCTAGGATACATCTCGTCTGGCCCTGGGGACTTATCAATCTTAATGTTTGCCAAAATTTCCAGCACATCAACTTCATTAATCTTGGTCTGGTCAAGCCTGCATCCCAGCCCCTCAAAGTTCTCATTCACAACAAGGTTCCTTTCCCTAGTGAGAAGTGAAGCAAAAACTCATTTAGGGCTTCCCCTATCTGCTCAGACTCCACGCACAAGTTCCCTCCTCTATCCCGATCGACCCTACCTTCTTCCTGATCAATCTCTTATTCCTCATGTACAAGTAAAATGCCTTTGGGTTCTCCCGAATGCTTCTTGGCAACCCTTTTTCATGCCCCCTCCTGGCTCTCCTCAGCCCATTTCTGAGCTCCTTTCTAGCAAGCCTGTAATCCTCTAAAGCTATGGTAGATCCTCACTTCCTCCACCTTATGTAAGCTACCTTCTTCCTTTTGATGAGAAGCTCCTCCATTCTTGTCACCCAAGGTTCCTTAATCTTACCCCTTCTTACATGTCTCAGAAGAACAAATTTGTGCATCACTTGCAACAACTACTCCTTAAATAGTCTCCACATGTCTGCTGTGCCCTTTCTGTGGAACAATTGCTCCCAGTCTGTACTTCCAAACTCCTGTCTGATAACATCATAGTTTCCTTTTCCCCAATTAAGTATCTTTGCACGGTAATTGTTCCTTTCCCTCTCCAACGCTATGGTAAATGTGAGGCAGTTGTGATCACTGTCACTAAAGTGTTCTCCCACAGTGAGATCTGACACTTGTCCTGGCTCATTGCTGAGCCCCACCCCTTGATGGCCTGTCTACATACTGAGTAAGGAAACCCTCCTGAACACACCTGACAAAAACATTTCCATCCAAACCATCTGCACTAAGGAGGTTCCAGTCGATATTGGGAAAGTTGAAATCATCCATAACAACAACCCTGCTACATCTGCATTTTTCCAAAATCTGCCGGCTTATGACTTCTTCAATCTTTCTACTGCTATTTAGGGGTCTGTAGAAAACCCCCGAAGAGGCAGCTGTTATCTTGCTGTTCCTAACTTCCACCCATACTGACTCAGTAGACTTCCTCAACAACCTTCATTTCTGTAGCTGTGATGCACTCTCTGATTAGCAATGCTACACCCCCTCCTATTTTTCCACCCTCCCTGCTCTTTCTAAACGTTTTAAACCCTGGAACATCAAGCAACCATTCCTAGCCCTGTGAAACCCATGTCTCCATTATTGCCACAACATCATAGCTCAAAGTACTGATCCATGTTCTAAGTTTGTCACTCTTATTTCTAACATTCCTTGCGTTAAAGCAAACACACTTTAACCAATCCCTTTGTTTCATCGCATGAGAAACCTTACTGATAGTTTCACTACAACCTGTCACTGACCCATCTGCAACTGTCCCCCTCTCAGATATGTGGCTCTGATTCCCACCCCTCTGGGATGATCTATCTTGATCTTAGAATCTTAGAGTCTTAGAGATGTACAGCACGGAAACAGACCCTTCGCTCCAACTCATCCATGCCGAGCAGATACCCTAAACGAATCTAGCCCCATTTGCCCCACTTGGCCCATATCCCTCTAAACACTTCCTATTCATATACCAATCCAGATGAAATTTAAATGTTGTAATTATACCAGCCTCAACTACTATATCTGGCAGCTCATTCCGTACACTTACTCCTGTGTGAAAAAGGTGCCCCTTGAATCGCTTTTAAATCTTTCCCCTCTCATCTTAAACCTGCACTCTCTAGTTTTGGTCTCCCTACCCAGGGAATAAAAGACCTTTTCTATTTACTGTATCCATGCTCCTCATAATGTTATAAACCTCTACACGGTCACCCTTTAGCCTCCAAGGCTCCAGGGAACACAGCCCCATCCTATTCAGCCTCTCCCTATAGCTGAAATCATCCAAACCTGGCAACATCCTTGTCAGTCTTTTCTGAACTCTTTAAAGTTTCACAACATCTTTCCTAAAACAGAGAGACCAGAAGTGAACACTGTATTCCAATAATGGCCTAATTAACATCTGGTACAGCAGCAACATGACATCCCAACCCCTACACTCAATGCTCTAACCAATAAAGGAAAACATAAAGGAACTGCCATCTTCACCTACCCTCTCTACAGTCAGCCCGGCCTCAGCTGAGGTCCACACTCTCTCAGAATCGCAAAGGATCCACTCTGTACTACATCCTCAGGAGAATTCATACTCTCAACAAACAGTATTTCAACTCCATCTCAAACATCAAAAACTGTAAGTACAACAAACTTTTATCGACTCACCTCCATAACCAGCGCTCCTCAAACATTCCAGAAGATTCCCCCGGCCTCTGGAACTGCTCGGATGCAATTAGCCATGCGGCTGGTGCAGCTGCCACACCCCCGCAGATTGAGGATGTCACTTCCGCACCCATCATGGCCCACAACCACTTCCGCCCCTCACAATTCCTCATGCATCACACCTGACATCACTTCCGCCCCTCACATCATCACTGATGTCACACTCTCAGTGACTTCCACCACCCCTACTGCCGTGTCTGCCACCATTTCCACCCCCACCAATGCCACTGACCTGCATTCTGCTAACACGCTCCCCACAGATCCCACTGTCACCATCCCCGCCCCCCAGAATCCTGAGGGGAACACCACCCTTGCTCATGACTCCACGCCCATTCCCCCCACCATCACACTCACTCCAGTTACTGGCTCCACCCCCACTCCCAGCTCCACACCCAAAGCAGATCCTAGCTTCCAGCCTTGCCGAGTTTTCACCATCCCTCCAGACCTTCCCCTCACTAAGGACAAACGATCAGTCCTCAGCAAAGGACTTCACCTTCATCCCCCTCCGTCCACGCATCAATGAATTTAATCCACGCTGTGACATCGAACACTTCTTCCGCCGCCTCCGCCTCCGAGCTTACTTTCACAATCAGGATTCCCGCCCACCTTCTGAGGACCCCTTCACCCACCTCTAACACACTGCATCCACCTGGACACCCCGCGCTGGCCTATTACCTGCCTTCGACCTCTTCATTTCGAACTGCCGCCGGGACATTAACCACCTCAACCTGTCTACCCCCCCTCCCCCACTCCAACCTCTCACCCTCACAATGCGCAGCCCTTCAATCCCTCTGCTCCAATCCCAACCTCACCATCAAGCCAGCAGATAAAGGGGGCGCAGTGGTGGTCTGGCGCACTGACCTCTACACCATTGAAGTCAAACGCCAACTCAAGGACATCTCTTCCTACCGCCCCCTCGACGATGACCCCACCCCCCCATCACCAAACCATCATCACCCAGAGCATACAGAACCTCATCACTTCAGGAGATCTCCCACCCACAGCTTCCAACCTCATAGTCCGTGAACCCCGCACTGCCAGGTTCTACATCTTCCCAAGATCCACAAGCCTGACCACCCTGGCTGACCCATTGTCTCAGCATGCTCCTGCCCCATTGAACTCATCTCTACCTACCTCAACACTGTCCTATCCCCCCTAGTGCAGGAACTCCCCACATATGTTCGAGACACCACCCACGCCCTCCACCTCCTCCAAGACTTCCGTTTCCCTGGCCCCCAACGCCTCATCTTCACCATGGACATCCAATCCCTCTACACCTCAATGCGCCATGACCAGGGCCTCCAAGCCCTCCGTTTTTTCCTCTCCCGACGTCCCCAACAGTACCCTTCCACCGACACTCATTCGTTTGGTCGAACTGGTCCACACCCTTAACAATTTCTCCTTTGAATCCTCCTGCTTCCTCCAGACCAAAGGGGTATCCATGGGCACACCTATGGGCCCCAGCTATGCCTGTCTCTTTGTTGGCTACGTAGAAAAGTCGATCTTCCGTAATTACACCGGCACCACTCCCCACCTCTTCCTCCGCTACATTGATGACTGCATTGGCGCCACCTCGTGCTCCCGTGAGGAGGTTGAGCAATTCATCAACTTTACCAACACATTCCACCCTGACCTTAAATTTACCTGGACCATCTCTGACACCTCCCTCCCCTTCCTGGACCTCTCCATCTCCATTAATGACGACCGACTTGACACTGACATTTTTTACAAACCCACCAATCCCACAGCTACCTGGATTACACCTCTTCCCACCCTACCTCTTGCAAAAATGCCATCCCGTATTCCCAATTCCACTGCCTCCGCCATATCTGCTCCCAGGAGGACCAGTTCCAACACAGAACACAGCAGATGGCCACCTTCTTTAGAGACCGCAATTTCCCTTCTCACGTGGTTAAAGATGCTCTCCAACGCACCTCATCCACATCCCGAACCTCCGCCCTCAGACCCCACTCCTCCAACCGTACCAAGGACAGAATACCCCTGGTGCTCACCTTCCACCCTATTAACCTTCGCATAGACCAAATCATACACCGACATTTCCGCCACCTCCAAATAGATTCCACCACCAGGGATATATTTCCCTCCCCACCCCTTTCCATCTTCCGCAAAGATCGTTCCCTCCGTGACTACCTGGTCAGGTCCACGCCCCCCTACAGCTCACCCTCCCATCCTGGCACCTTCCCCTGCAACCACAGGAAGTGTAAAACCTGCGCCCACACCTCCTCCTTCACCTCCATCCAAGGCCATAAAGGAGCCTTCCACATCCATCAAAATTTTACCTGCACATCCACCAATATCATTTATTGTATCCGTTGCTCCCGATGTGGTCTCCTCTACATTGGGGAGACTAGACGCCTCCTAGCAGAACGCTTTAGGGACCATCTCCGGGACACCCGCACCAATCAACCACACCGCCCTTTGGCCCAACGTTTCAACTCCCCCTCTCACTCTGCCGAGGACATGGATGTCCTGGGCCTCCTTCACCGCCGCTCCCTCACCACCAGACGCCGGGAGGAAAAACGCCTCATCTTCTGACTCGGAACACTTCAACCCCAGGGCATCAATGTGGACTTCAACAGTTTCTTCATTTCCCCTTCCCCCACCTCACCCTAGTTCCAAACTTCCACTATAAATACCGCAAGAAACATCAAAGCAGCGCTTCACAGGAGGCTCCAATAGCACTGATGATGTTCCCTAGCCAGGGAACAAAACGTTTGCAGCAAAAACTTCCAGCTCGGCGAACAGAACCACAACAATGCCAAGTCAAGTTGGAAATATATTAGTAAGTATGAAAACAATAGGTAACTTCGATAAATAGTTACCATCCTCTTGTTGATGTTGAAGTGAGAGAGAACCTCACTGTACAAGTACATCTCGATGAGCTCAAATCCCACGATGATCAGTGAGCAGCCAATGGTGTGAGGCGGAGGTGGTTGACAGCTTCAAGATCCTTGGAGTAAGTATCATCAATGATCTATCCTCATCCATCCACATTGACACTGCAGCCAAGGAAGCACATCAACACCTCTACTTCCTCAGAAGGCTAAGGAAATTTGGCTTGTCCACAATGACTCTTACCAGTTTTTATAGATACACCATACAAAGTATCCTGTCTGGATACATCACAGCTTGGTATGGCAACTGCTCTGCCCAAGACTGCAAGAACTTAGAGAATTGTGAACGCAGCCCAGTCCATCGTGAAAACCAGCCTTCCTTCCATTGACTCTGTCCACACTTTCTACTGCCTCTGGAAAGCAGCCAACATAATTAAACATAATTAAAGACCCCTCCCACTCCAATTATCCTCTATTCTACCCTCTTCCATCGGACAGAAGATACACAAGTTTGAAAACACTTACCAACAGATTTAAGAACAGCTTCTTCCCCACTGTTATGAGACCTTTCGACAGACCTCTCATATATTACAGTTGATCTTTCTCTGCACCTTCTGTGCAGCTGTAACAAAATATTCTACGTTCTTTCTTTTACCCTGATGCGGTTATGTAAGGTGTGATTTGTCTGGTTAGCTTGCAAAAATAATACTTATCCCTGCATCTCAGTACATGTGACAATGAGAAATCAAATCAAATCAAATCAAATCAAGTATCACAAAACCACAGCCAAATCACAGAACAATTGTGAATAATAACACAGATCCAGCATCAGCTATTGGGATCAAATTTTGAGACAGCTTGTGTTGAGATCAAAACGTGTTAAACCACCACACACTCATTTCACTCTTACAATTTGATTATTTATGGAGGAAAAATAAAGTTTTAAGACACTGCATGTTTCATTTTAGGGCAGTGGGTTCAATAGAGAATGTTGCTTTGTTCTGCTCACAGGGTGCACTCTGCAAAACAATGATTTGAGAGCAACCTGAAAGGGGACTCTCTGTTTGTACTCTGTCCCTCTCCATAAACACCTGCTGAGTACTTGCAGTATTGTTCTGCATTTACGTCAGCCTTCTGGCACCAACAGTGTTTTGTCTTTGGAAGAGGATTTTAACCGGCAGCCAAATTAATAATGTGTATTTACTCAACTGTCTACATTTCAAGTCAATCCCCAGTGTCTGTGCCTATCCTGCTGATAGTTTAAGGCAAAGATCTGTCTGCAATAAGTTGGCCACTTCTCTTTGCCCATCACTATCCTGAGTTACTAATAACATTACCTCTAAATGTTAAGATGATCCATAAAGATTGTGCATGGGAATTTTTGAAAGAAATGAGTGGTGCATATTACTTTTGTACTTTAAGTCACATGATTAAGAACTCTTCTGTTCTCAATTGAGTAATTCGCACAACAAAGAACATCAAATAAATGTTCAAATCTTTTGACAGTGGATATTACTGGATCTTATTACTTGGGGACCAAAATCTTCTTGAGAACCCCAGGTGGAAAACTAGACACGATACCGGATAAAATTTAATGTGCTGTCAATTCTGGTGGGGCCTGGAAGAGGGTGAGTGGTGGGAACTTTATAAATAATAAGCTGGTTTCAGCACAGGTTAGGGCCATACAGCCCATTGTGTATGTGGCTCTCTGCAACTGGCACTCAGATAGTCGCACTATGGAACTCCAAGTGGCTGGGGTATGTCCCTTTCAATATGTGTATCAGTAGATGTGCATTTCAGTGTATCTGACTGTGTGTGGTCCTGAATGATATTGGAACTGGAAAACCAAGTTGGGAAAATATGGGAAAAGGTCAGAAGAATGAAATTCTTGGGCACAGAGACAAGTCCGATTTTGTACTCAAGGTTTGGTCGGCAAGGCAAGAGGGGAAAGATATAAAAGAGACCTAAGGGGCAACTTTTTCATGCAGATGGTGGTACATGTATGGAATGAGCTGCCAGAGGAAGTGGTGGAGGCTAGTACAACTGCAACATTTAAAAGGCATCTGGATGGGAAAATGAATAGGAAAGGTTTAGAGGGATATGGGCCAGGTGCTGGTAGATAGGACTGGATTGGGTCGACATGGATGAGTTGGACCAAAGGGTCTGTTTCCGTGCCGTACATCTCTATGATTCTATGACTCTGTGAATTGCCACAGAACCGAGTTCCCTGGCTGATTGGGACATGTGACCTGAAGGTACGAGTATCCATCCTGTCCTGTTGGCTATCACAATGACAGATGCTCTGAAGTTTCATGACCTGGTTGCTTCTCAGGAGCCATTGAGAACTCTTAATCCTTAACCCAGAAATGTGTTAAGATTGTTCTCAAAGCAATTAGTGACAGATCACACTGCTTCATCTTGTTTCACCATGATGAGGTCAGTATTGCAGTAAGCTGTGCCAAAATAACTGGCTTCCTCTGGTGCGGGTGCTACAGACTACATGAACATTAAATTGAGAGTGCCATATCATAATGCAACTGACTTCATCAATAGAAAGTGAAACCATGATACCAGTATGGAAATCATCTGTGATCATTGGTCCTGCATTTAGGCGCATGCACCAAGTATCCTAAGCCTGCCACGATGCCTAAATCCTTGAAAACTCTCAGGTTCCTGCTTCATCTCAACGGTTGAACGCGTTACATGAATTGTACTGGGAAAAAAGGGCTATCCTCTGCAACCATGGCTAATGACTTGATGTGCAAACCCCTGACTAATGGTGAGGGTGGATACAATGCAGCCCGTTGTTTAACCATAATGTGCCATCATGGAAGATACAATAGGCCTCTGGAAGACGAGACTTTGCTGCTTAGATCAGTACAGAGCATCACAGAATCCTTGCGTGCTGTGTTGTGCACATCTGGAGCAGGGAAAGAGGGGATGTGATGGATGCTGAAGAGCTGGGAGACCAGCAACAGTCTTCTGAGCAGGAAGATGAGGACAATGAGCACGAGGAACATTTCCTTTTACATGATGGAGTAGTGCCATGTCAGATGCAACAACCCAGACAGGAATTAATTGACACCCCTCTTCCAGTGGATCTAATCTGGGGGACGTGAAGCAAGTATCTTTTCACCTTCTTTGCGGTTTGATGAAGAAATAACATTTTCAGCTGTTTGAAGACTATTCAACATATATGCTCCCATAATGATTACTGATGCAAAGTTATGTAGTGCTGTGCATAAGAGAAAGAGTAGCGATCTGATTGACAGCTTGATTCTTGAGCTTCAGTAAATATGACAATCAATCAGACAGGCAATGATGCCAAGCACCAATGCATTTACGAATGTTAAACTGTATTTGCAATTGGGTATTACCTATGCCACCTATGTGCTACCAGAAGCTGGTATTTCTCATTTCCCTCTCATGACTTACACTGTGAAGGACTTGTCGAAGCTGGTCGCAATTGATCCAGTGCACAAATGGGTTTTAGACTGCTAGAGGTGAGAATCCTTGAAGGTCCCTCAGTGGCGAGTACTTCGGCCACTGTTGAGTGCAAAATGATCCGAGATTGCAGCCAGGGAGATGTGTTGCATACATATCGAGGCAAATGGCAAAGAATTGCATGGGAAAACTCACTGGTACAAACAGAAATGGGCCAGGAAAGCACCCAAAACTGATGCAGGCCGAGGTTCTTTGGTAAAATGCAGTCGTGCGTGTCAGTATGTTCTGTATGTGAGCCCATCCCTGTGCATTTGCGTGTGTTAGTGTGAGTGTCTGAGTTTCTGTTTTTGTGTGCATGTGTCCCCATTTCCTTTTCCTTCATGTTGTTCGTAAATCATAAAACTCCACAGTATGGAAGCAGGCCACTCGATCCATCTAGTCTGCACCAACTCTCCGAAGAGCATCCCACCCAGACCCAAACCGAAACCCCTACCCTCTCCCCGTAACCCTGCAGTTGCCACGGCTAACTCACCAAGCCTGCATATCCCTGGACACTATGGGCAATTTAGCACAAACTATCCACCTAACCAGCACATCTTTGGAATGTGGGGTGAACCAGAGCACCCAGAGGAAACCCATACAGGCATGGGGAAAACATGCAAAGTCCACACAGTCAGTCATCCAAGGATGGATTTGAACCCGGGTCTCATCTCATTTACGTACTCTTCCCCTGGGCCACTGTGTGGGGCTAACCACTGAGCCCCATGTTGCATTTTAAACCATTATCCAGCAGTATTTATACTGGACCTACGAAAGAGTACAGAAATGTTGGGTTCATTATTTCTCTGCACAGATATTCACTGACCTATTCAGTGTTTCCATCATTTTCATTTTTGATTCTTATTTGTTGCTGTCAGCCATATAATGAGCAAAGTTATAAACCGAATGTGGAATTAAATCTCCACAGATGACAGCCAACGTCCCACATCGCTCAACTTATCAAAAAGACTGAACGTTATTCCTTCATCAGCTATTCTATTTAGGGTAATAACTCATTTAGAATTAAATGTTTAACACCTCCGTTAAAACAAGAATTTTGCACAATTGTGTTCCATTTTTGGAAACTGATGTCCACAAACAATAATTTGAAGAAAATGTTGACTCTTCTGAAGCACTGTCTGGACGACTGTGAAAATTACAAATTTTCCAGTCTAGCTTGCAATTCAAAGACTTATTTGTAGGTCAAGAGCCATAGAAACCGAGATGTTTCCCTTGCCCGAAGAGGGCGGCACGGTGGCACAGTGGTTAGCGCTGCTGCCTCACAGTGCCAAAAACCCAAGTTCAATTCCCGCCTCAGGCGACTGTGTGGAGTTTGCACATTCTCCCCATGTCTGTGTGGGGGTGCTCTGGTTTCCTCCCACTGTTCAAAATTGTGCAGGTTAGGTGAATTGGCCACGCTAAATTGCTTGTAGTGTTAGATGGAGGGAAAGAACATCCCAGATATTTAAAAAATGCTGCATTTATTGTCAATGCCACTGCTGAGTGGTGCAGAGACTGCCCATGCTCAGAAACACAGATGTGCAGGAATGGAGTGGCTTTGTGTGTAAAATGGTGAATGACCACTTTCCCAGCATGGTTCTCTGTGAAACACTGCATTCCACCTTTTGCCAGTCTGAGCACTCACAGAATGAGCTGTCAGAGGAGGATAGGACAGGAGCTGAACTCTGTACATGAGCTTTGTCTCCAGTTCACCGTCAAGTCCAATCCATCTGTAATTCACAGTGATACAAGTCAGACTGTGCACAAACTGGTGGGGGTGGGTGAGTGTTTTTTTTCTGGGATTTGATGCTTACACACATTTAATGGGCTATTGCATCTAGTCGTTTCCTCCACCCAGTCAAAGACTCACTGATTGTAGATTTTATGGCCAAGTGACTGCCCATTGCCAACACTCACACTGCACAAGTACCAAATAAGAGGAGACAATGAGGACTGCAGATGCTGGAGAGTCGGGGTCAAAAAGTGTGGTGCTGGAAAAGCACAGCAGGTCATGCAGCATCTGAGGAGCAAGACAGTCAATGTTGTTGTGGTTCTGTTCGCCGAGCTGGGAGTTTTTGTTGCAAAAGTTTCATCCCCTTTATCGGTGACATCCTCAGTGCTTGGGAACCTCCTGTGAAGCGCTTCTGTGCTGATTCCTCCGGCATTTATAGTGATTTGAATCTGCCGCTTCCGGTTGTCAGTTGCTGTCCACTGCAGTGGCTGGTATATAGGGTTCAGGTCGATGTGTCTGTTGATAGGAGGAATCAGCACAGAAGCGCTTCACAGGTGGCTCCCAAGCACTGAGGATGTCACCTAGAAAGGGAACAAAACGTTTGCAACAAAAACTCCCAGCTCGCTGAACAGAACCTCAACAACGAGCACCCGAGCTACAAATATTCTCACAAACTTTGAACAGTCAATGTTTCGGGCATAAGCTTATGCCCAAAATGTCAGCTCTCCTGTTCCTAGGATTCTTCCATGACCTGCTGTGCTTTTCAAGCACCAATTACTGCTGGGCACTGCTCCTATGCACAACTATTCAGCGTGGTGAACAATAGCTCGAGTGCATGGCAAATAAGGGCTCTGTCGCAGCAATGTGCCATCACCAGCTTCACTTTTGCTGCCATCGTGGCATTTTACGCACGCTCCGTTTCGCAAAGGAGTCCTCAAAAAGGATATTGAGTCAGAGAAAGAGATGTTCAGAAGATGGCCGAATTTAGTCTCAGCAGTAGGTTGTGCGGATCACCTTAAAAAAAAACACTGGGCAACAGACAAGCAGGAAAGTCTGGCTCTGACAGTGGGACTTCCTAAACTGTTGGTCAAGATCTCCAGTGATGTTGCGAGACAAGACTCAGTGGCGTGAGTTCTGTGGTAGCAGTGTCCATTGACTTAGTCAAAACTTCCTGTTGCATTGGGAAAGCGACCAACATAATCAAAGACCCCTCCCACCCCGTTTATACTCTCTTCCACCCTCTTCTGTAGGGGCAGAAAATGTAGAAGTTTGAATACACATAGAAAGATATTCAAGAACAGCCCCTTCCCTGCTGTTATCAGACTTTTGAATGGACCTCTTAAATGGTAATGTCGATCCCTTTCTGCACCTTCTCAGCAGCTCTAACACTGTGTCCTGCAATCTGTTCTGTTACCCTGATGCACTTGTTAAAGGTTTAAGATGAAAGGGGAAGATTTAAAAGGGATCTAAGGGGCAACATATTCATGCAGAGAGTGGTGCGTGTATGATTTGTGCTCCCAGAAGTGGTGGAGGCTGGTACAATTACAACACTTAAAAGGTATCTGGATGGGTACATGAATAGGAAGGGTTGAGAGGGAAATGGGCCAAATTCTGGCAAATGGGAATCGATTAATTTAGGATGTCTGATCGGTATGGACGAGTTGGACCGAAATGTTTGTTTCCATCCTGTGCAGCTCTACGACTTTGTAACTAGACAATAATAAATGCTGGCCTGCAAGCAATGAGCACACCTCATGAGTGAGGGGTAAATAAACTGAGGGTTTCCAGACCTTCTCTTCTGATCTTCGGCAGCGAGGGAGAGGGTGATATTATGGTATTATCACTATACTGTTAAGAGCTGAAAATGTGTTGCTGGAAAAACGCAGCAGGTCAGGCAGCATCCAAGGGGCAGGAGAGTCGACGTTTCGGGCATGAGCCCTTCTTCAGGAATGAGGAATTGGTTTCACAGTTTGGTCGACTCTCCTGCTCCTTGGATGCTGCCTGACCTGCTGCGCTTTTCCAGCAACACATTTTCAGCTCTGATCTCCAGCATCTGCAGTCCTCACTTTCTCCTCACTACACTGTTAATCCAGTGACCCATGCAGTGTTTCGGGCACCTGTGTTCAAATTTTGCTCTGCCAGAATTTGAATTTAATTTTAAAAATCCTGGAATTAAGAGTCTAATGATGACCATGAAACCATTGTCAATTGTTGGAAAATGTCTAATTAGGAAAATGTCGGAAAATTCACTGTCGTCTTTACAGAAGGAAACTGCCAGGCTTACTTGATCTGGTCTACATGTGACTCCAGACCAACAACTATGTGGTTTACTCTTAATTACCCTCTGAGCTGCTAGTCCAGTCAGTGACATTCTCTTCCTGTGAATAATAAAAAAGAATATCTTCAGACTCTCAGCCTCACTGGTGCTTTGCATGTTGTGACAAGGCAGGGTAGTTGTTTGTATCTTAGTTGTCAGTCTATTCTAACAGAACCTTCTGCAGCAATACTTACTGCCTGGTTGGAAAAAGATAACAAGTCTGCTCAAATACACTGATTGAAGCTGCAGCAGACTTGTGGCATCAGGTCAGAAGGCAACAGGGAGCATTTTGGATCTCCTTCTTAGCATTCATATCAGTACCTCGCTAATGTGGAAGTTTTCTTATTATCTTTGGACTTAGTCCAACAATCCAGACTTCAAGCTGTAGCAGTTGGAGCTGCTGAAATTGTATGATAGATCTACATGTCACAGAGTGATTTGTATTTAATTTCAGCAGAGAACATGTGATGCAATGGCAGCAGTATAGAGTTAAGAGGCATCAACTGACAAACAATGAAGCCAAAACAAAAGCCTGGCTTCTCTCTAGCTCAAAACAAATAAATATTGTCACATAAGATCCTGCCAGTTGCAATGGTACACAAAGAAGGGATCAGCAACTGTAGTTGTCTGAAATTGATTCTGTTAGTGTCTTGACTGAATTTTAACGCGTAACCTTGCCGTAAATTTACAATAGTGGGGTGCAGTGGGTTCTTTTTTGATTATGTGTTTTATTGAGATCTGTCTCTTGATTAAATTTTAAAAGTATAAAAGATAGGTACTAAGTTAGCCTGGAGCAGTGTTTTTTTACAGAAGTAAGACTGTGCTTTTTTTGGGTTTGTAGATTGTTAAGGAGTAAAATGGCATTTAGTAGAGTGATGTGACCTTTCTGCCAGATGTGAAAGGGAGCGTTTCCATGTTGCTGATGATTATGTTTGCAGTAAGTTTCTTTGGTTGCAAATCCTATAATCGGTTGGAGTGGCAGTTAGAGACAATGAGGAATTTGCAGGGGCTAGGGGTGTGACAGATGGTAGTTATAGGAAGGGAGAAAAACTGCAGATACAGTCAGGTAGATGGGTTGCCTCCAGGAAAGATAGGAGTGGGAGGCAGGAGTCTTCTGTGGCTATCCTCATCACAAACAAGTTTGCTGTTTCGAAAATGTAGGGAGTGATGGATTCTCAGGGGAAGGTAGCATGAACAGCCAAGTTTCTAGTAATGAGATTGGTTCTAATGTAATAAGGGGTACCTAAGGTTCCAAGCAATTGACTGTGATAGGGGACAGACAGATGCACAGACAGACATTTCTGCAGTCAACGGTGAAAAATCAGAATGGTGTGTTGCCTCCCTGGTGCCAGGATCAAGGGTATCTTGGAGAGGGTGCAGAATATTCTCAAAGGGGAGAGGGACCAGCAGGAGGTCGTTGGACACATTGGAATGAATAACATAGGAAGGGAAAAGGATGAGATTCTGAAGAAAGAATACAGGAAGTTCGACAGGAATTTAAAAAGGTGATTCTGGAGGGTAGTTTAACTTTCCAAACACAGACTGGAACTGCCACAGTGTTTACGGATTTGACGGAGAGGAATTTGTTAAGTGTGGACAAGAAACTTTTCTGATCAGTATGTGGATGTCCCTCCGAGAGAAGGTACAAAACTTGACTTGCTCTTGGGAAATAAGGCAGGGCAGGTGACTGAAGTGTCAGTGGGGGAGCATTTTGGGGCCAACAACCCTGATTCTATTAGTATTAAAATAATGATGGAAATGATAGACCGGATCTAAATGTTGAAGTTATAAAATGGAGGAAGGCCAATTTTGATGGTATTAGGCAAGAATTTTCAAAAGATGATTGGGCGCAGAAGTTACAGGTAAAGGAATAGCTGGAAAATGGGGAAGCCTTCAAAAGTGAGATAATGAGAGTCCAGAGCCAGTATATTCCTGTTAAGGTGAAAGGCAAGACTGGTAAGGTGTAAGGAATCATTTCTTATGAGAACTTATGCTTGAAACATCGATTCTCCTGCTCCTCAGATGCTGCCTGACTGGCTGTGCTTTTCCAGCACCACTTTGGCTTTAATCTCCAGCATTTGCGGTCCTCACTTTCTCCAAGGTGTAGGAAATGTTGGATGACTTGAGAAATTGAAGTTTTTGTTAAGAAAAAGAAGGAAGCATGTGCCAGTTACAGACAGCAGAGATCGAGTGAATGCTCAGAAGAGTGTAAAGGCAGGAGGAGTATATTTTAAGAGGGAAATCAGGAGGACAAAAAGGGGACATGAGATAGCTTTGGCAAATGGGGGCAAAAATAATCCAATGGGATTCTATAATTACAGGAAGGACAAAAAGGAAATGAAGGAGAGAATACAGTTCCTCAAAGATCAGAAAGGCAGCCAATGTATGGAACCACAGGAGTCGGGGGAGTATTTTGCATCAGTGTTTGTTGTGGAGAAGGACATGGGGAATACAGAATGTGGGGAAACAGATGGTGACATCATGAAAAATGTCTACATGACAGAGGAGGAGGTGCTGGATGTCTTAAAACACATAAAGGTGGATAAATCCCCAAGACCTGATCAGGTGTACCCTCGAACTCTGTGGGAAGCAAGGGAAATGATTGCTGGGCCTCTTATTGAGATATTTGGATCATCAATAATCACAGTTGAGGTGCTGGAAGACTGGAGGTTGGCTAACGTAGTGCCACTGTTTAAGAAAGGTAGTAAGGACAAGCCAGGGAACTACAGACCGGTAAGACTGACATTAGTGGTGCGAAGGTTCTTAGAGAGACTCTTGAGGGTCAAGACTTACATGTATTTGGATAGCCATAGACTGATTATGGATATTCAACATAGTTTTGTGCATGGGAAATCATGTCTCACGTACTTGATTGAGTTGTTGGAAGAAATAAAGAGGATTGAGGAGGCAGAGCTGTGGACATGATCTATATAGACTTCAGTGAGGCATTCAACAAGGTTCCTTATGGTAGACTGGCTCACAAGGTTAGATCACATGAAATACAGGGAGAACTAGCCATTTGGATATAGAACTGACTCGAAGGTAGAAGACGGAGCATGGTGGTAGAGGATTGCCTTTCAGACTGGAGGCTCATGACTAGTGGTGTGCCACAAGGATCGGTGCTGGGTGCACTGCTTTTTGTCATTTGTACAAATAATTTGAATGTGAACATAGGAGATATAATTAATAAGTTTGCAGATGTAGCGAACAGTGAAGGTTATCTCAGATGAAAACGGAATCGTGATGAGATGGGCCAATGGGTCGAGGAGTGGCAGATGGAGTTTAATTTAGATAAATGGGAGGTGCTCCATTTTGGAAAGGTAAATCAGGGCAGAAGTTATATATTTAATGGCAAGGTTCTGGGGAGTATTGTTGAACAAAGAGACCTTGGAGTGCAGGTTCATAGTTCCTTCAAAATAGAGTTGCAGGTAGGTCGGATAGTGGATAAGGCGTTTGGTATGCTTTCCTTTATTGGTCAGACCACTGATGATAGGAGTTGGGAGGACATGTTGTGGCTGCACAAGACATTGGTTAGGCCACTTCTAGTCTCCCTCCTAATAGAAGGGTACTGTGAAACTTGAAATGATTTACACAAGATTTACAAGAAAGTTGCCAGAGTTGGAGGATTTGAGCTATAGGATGAGACTGAATAGGCTGAGGCTGTTTTCCCTGGAGTGTTGGAAACTGAGGGGTGACCTTACAGAGGTTTATAATATCATGGAGGGGGGGGGGGCATGGATAGGGTAAATAGACAAGGTCTTTTCTCTGGATTGGGGTGTCCATAAGTAGAGAGCATAGGTTTAGGGTGAGGGGGGGAAAGTTTTTAAGTGGCCTAAGGGGCAATCTTTTCACACAGAGGGTGGTGCTTGTATGGAATGAGTTGTCAGAGGAATTGGTGGAGGCTGGTACAATTACAACATTTAAAAGACTCCTGATGGGTGCATGAATAGGAAGGATTTAGAGGATATGGGCCATGTGCTGGCAAATGGAATGAGATTAATTTAGGATAGCTCGTCAGCTTGGAGGAGTTGGACTGAGAGTCTTTTTTCCATGTTGTACCACTTTATGACTCAATGACACTGCAAGATCCTGCCATTTGCAACGGTACACATGGAAGTCTTTGGCAACCATAGTTGCCGGAAACTGATTCTGTTGTCGTCTTGACTGTATTTTAGCTGGTGTGACGACAGCTTAAATCCTCTTTAAAGCTGAACAAACTTATGATGAAAATTAGTTACTGCTCATTCTCCGAAAAAGATTTTATTGAAAGTGATTCTGGGTTCATAACGTGAATAAGCCACAAAGCTTTAAACATTGGTGTTTGCTAAAAATTGATCTTGCCTTTCAAGTGGCAGGTGCTGTGATTCTGATTGAGAAGGTTGTGTTTCAAATCCTTTTGCAGACAGTAAACGCTGCTCTGACTTTTCCATGCAACACTGATTTGTGTCTCAGAAGATGGTGAAATTTGAATTCAATTTTTAAAAAAGTGAATCTAATGGTGACCATGTAATCACTGTCGATTGCTGGAAAGAACCACTAAACATGTCTTTTCGTAGAGATGATCTGCTGTGCTTACCTGGTCTGGCCAACAAGTGACTCTAGACCCACAGTAATGTGGTTGAACTTTAACTGCTCTCTGGGCAATTCATGCTAGCTCACACCCCATGAATAAATAATTTAAAAAAAACTAAGTGAGCCCTGATATTAAGGAAGGGGTGTCATCTTACTGATAGATCACCCAAAGAGTCGTACTCTCATCTTTGAATCAACAGGTTCAAGTACCACTCCAGAAGCCTGTTGATGCTGATATTCCAACTGTAGTGGTAATGACAGAGTGCTGCATGGACTGAAATGTCTCCTTTTGGATGACTTATTACATCAAAACTCTGTCTGCTGCACTACCAGCGACATTCTATCTACCTGCACAATGGCTCACTGCCCTCCTTCTGGAATGTGCCTTTGCACAAAAAGATGCAGTGTTTTTTTTTGTTGAGTTTCGTCCCGAGCAACTCCATGATGCAGGACTCTGTTGTCTGTGGTCTGTTCCCTGGGACACACACTGAGAGAAACATGGACTGCAGCTGAAGGACCATCAACTCGGTGGCAAGACGCTCTTTGATCTGCCCGAAAGTTGGTGGTCTTCCAGAACAAGGAGTTGACCCTGACCGAACCTTGTAAACTGACACATTCCTAGGTACAGGACTCTAGCGACATGCTATATCTCGGGGCAACAGCCGCCAAAGCACAGTGGGGAAAGATCTGAAGTCCCTCTGCCTAAGTTAAATTGTGGTCCATTCAGTTATCGGATTCTCTTCGTGTCTCAATTACACATAAATATAGTCTTGTTCTATGGAGATTTGTTTGGGCAGAGTCAAAATCAGAGTCAAATTCCTTGATATGCTACTGTGCAGAACTGAACTGCGGTTGTGACAAGGTGTTAAGACATTTTTTATGAATAAAGTATATTTTTGAAATTGAAATTTAAAAAAAGAATAAAATAAAGCTCCCATGCCATTGTTCAAAGAAGAGCAGTAGCATTCTCCCAAGGTCATGGCAAATATTTGTCAGTCAATCAACGTTATAAGAGTAGATTAACTTGTCATTGTTAATCTGCTGTTTGAGAGAACTTGGTATGCAAAGATTGACTGCCATGTTTCTTAGATTGCAAGACAGATGACACTTCAGAAGTATTTCAATCATTCATGGGATCCTGAAGTCCTGAAAGGTGTCAGACAAATCCATGAAAGGGCTCATGTTTCCATATGACATTTAGAATCAGGACTCCAATCATTGTTTAGTCAAGATTCTGGGAAGAAGATGACACCAATGAAAGTATAAGCTCATGGTTCATTGCAGTAAGAAAGAGGCACAGGTCTTCTTTGTGTTTGAGTCTCATGTTTAATGTCTATCGTCTAATGTCCTTCACTCCTCGCCACAAATTACTGTAATCAGACACTGTATTATTGTAGTCACCTTAGCAACCACAGTATAGAAAAATTGACTTCAGATACAGATCAGCAATAACCTAATTGAATGGTGGAAGAAGGCTTAAGAGACTGTTCCCATGGCGAAAGTGACAGGATTTCAGAGGATGAAATTTCAGGGCTTTGTGAAGCTTGTATGTGAAAGGCAGTCTTAAAATGTAAGTTTTTTTATTCCTTTTATTGGCCTATTTCTCCAACAAGCACATTTTGCAAGCAGACCAATGCAGATCTGTACCCCTGTAAAGCTGGCAGTGAGCATACTGAGTCTTTGTTCTGTATCAGCCGGCTCTTCAGAACTGCTAACTCTTCGTAATCCTGCACTTCCTCAGAAGCACTAACTCTTGCATTTTATTGTAGCTGCCTGTGTTTCTGCAGAGAGTGCAGGTGCTGATGCCTGTGTGCTGCTCCTTCAATGCGGCTGGCACTCCATAGGGTTCCCTGAGCCCTGTGAAGACACCAGATGGGACATTATCATCGATTAGCACACGTACCCATCTGCATTCCACTTTGGCAATTCAGACACTATTTGAGCATTTGTGCGTAGTAAGTTGAGTTGGACATGTTCATTGAACACAACAGATACGTCATAAAATTTCTAATTGATGTGGCACTTTGCACATTTTCCTTATGATCTCCACAAGCCCATATCCATCTCTTACACTGTATTTTAAACAAATCCATGACTATTTCTCCATACACATGTTGAGGTCTAGAACTCCATCAACTATTGTGTGCAGGAGAGGGTAACTTATAGAGTTTAAAACATGGGAATTTGTCCATGCAAGTTCTATTTTGCAGCCGAAGTGGTTGTGAAGTCATTGCAATTTTTCTGAAGAGCAGAAGTGTCTTAGCTTTGAAGCCAATGTTGGTCCATAATGAATGCTGTGATTCATTTTCAATCCCTAGTTTCACGAGAGCTGACAGCTTATGCTGTTCTGATCATGATTTTATTGACCACCAAATCCAAATTCAAATATGACCCAACAGTATAAACATGAGAAACATGAGAAACAGCACCGTGGCTCAATGGTTAGCACCACAGCCTCACAGGGTGAAAGTGAGGACTGCAGATACTGGAGATCAAAGTCAAAGTTAGAGTGGTGCTAGAAAGGCACAGCAGGTCAGGCAGCATCCGAGGAGCAGGAACATCGACATTTGGGCAAATGATTGATGAAGGGCTTTGTGGGCGGCACGGTGGCACAGTGGTTAGCACTGCTGCCTCACAGCGCCTGAGACCCGGGTTCAATTCCTGATTCAGGCGACTGACTGTGTGGAGTTTGCACGTTCTCCCCGTGTCTGCGTGGGTTTCCTCTGGGTGCTCCGGTTTCCTCCCACAGTCCAAAGATGTGCGGGTCAGGTGAATTGGCCATGC
Source organism: Hemiscyllium ocellatum (assembly GCF_020745735.1). Taxonomy (NCBI): domain Eukaryota; kingdom Metazoa; phylum Chordata; class Chondrichthyes; order Orectolobiformes; family Hemiscylliidae; genus Hemiscyllium; species Hemiscyllium ocellatum. The sequence goes on from NC_083448.1 coordinate 15,033,468, forward strand.
CAAATTGCTCGTAGTGTTAGGTAAGGGGTAAATGTAGGGGCATGGGTGGGTTGCGCTTCGGCGGGTCGGTGTGGACTTGTTGGGCCGAAGGGCCTGTTTCCACACTGTAAGTAATCTAACCTAACCTAACCTAATCTAAGAATAGGGGTAATCTGACAATGATGCTCCTTTAACAAGGTTATGTTGTCCTTGGTTTTTATTTTCAGAAGGCTCATTACTACAGAGTTGCTGAGAGGTCTGGCTTGGCTGGGTATTAGTGCAAATTTGATTAAAGCTAACAGATACTGCCTTAGGCAAAAGGCTTTCAAGTCTAAAATATTTTGTACAATGAAGGGGGAATGGCCAGTTCTTCCAGCTTGTTTTCCTCTGGGTTGGTTTGATTTTAGCAAGCAGTTTTGAGGCTGCTGGTCCAAGAAACAGCTGCAAGGAAGGTGGTGTTCCTTGTGTTTGATTTCACCTCGCTTGCCAAGGAGTGCTTATGGGGATTGTTGCAGGAATTTGGAACAGGATCATTAATATGGGATAATCTGTTGGGTTTTCAGATAGATTAAATTATTCTGCTTTTCTGTTCTCTTTCGTTTGTGTTTCAGTTGGCAGTCTTGCAAATAAATTCTGTTTTGTTTAAAACTAAGTGGTGGGCCAGCTGCAAACTTCCTGGAATATCCACATTGCATATGATTAAACCATCATGAGAGGTTAGGGTCTGTGCTACTTTGTTGAAATGTTTTGAGGGAGTCTGGCCTGGTCCATAACAGACTGGGGGCTTGTCCAGAACTTGTTGTCTAGTTCCGATTGGGATGAGGATTGCTGGACTTGAAGGCAGTGAGTGGTAGGTGTTACTGTCTTTTGTTCTGGGTTCTGAGTTTGGTTGGTTTAAACAGTGTAATGGCTCTTTCAGTCACTAAGAGTTTTCTGAGGTTGGAAGAAGTGACTTTGGGGGTTTTGCAAAAGGTGATTAAGGCCAAGCTGCTGGAACTAGCAGACAAGCCGGAGTTGGAGCTGTCCCCTTCCTTTAGGAAAAGAGACATTAATACAGCAACAGCTCAACATTTAAATTTGCTGTTGAAATATACTCAAGCGTTGCCTAATAAGTTGTCCTTGATAAGTATGTACCAGTCAGGCAGGGAGTAAAGGGTCTTGTGAGGGAGCCGTGGTTTAATAAGGAATTGGAATCCCTTGTGATAGGGAAAAGGGCAGCCTATGTAAAGATGAGGCGTCAAGGTTCAGTTGGGGCGATTGAGAGTTATAAGTAGCCAGGAAGGATCTAAAGAGAGAGCTAAGCGCAGCGAGAAGGGGACATGAAAAGTCCTTAGTTGGTAGGATTAGGGAAAACCCGAAGGCTTTCTATAGGTATGTCAGGAATAAAAGGATGACTAGGTATCGGTCCAGTCAAGGATAGTAGTGGGAAGTTGTGCGTGGAGGCGGAGGAGATTGGAGAGACACTAAATCAATACTTTTTGTCAGTATTCACTCAGGAACAGGACACTGTTGCTGATGTGAATATTGAGTCACAAGTGATTAGAATGGATGGCCTTGAGGTATGTAGGGAAGAGGTCTGGGGAATACTGGTAAGGATGAAAATAGACAAGTCCCCTGGGCCTGATGGCATTTATCCTAGGATCCTCTGTGAAGCTAGGGAGGAGATTGCAGAGCCATTGGCCTTGATTTTTATGTCGTCATTGTCTACGGGAATAGTGCCAGAAGACTGGAGGATAGCGAATGTGGTCCCCTTGTTCAAGAAGGGGAGTTGGGATAGCCCGAGTAACTATAGGCCAGTGAGTCTCACTTCTGTTGTGGGCAAAGTCTTAGAGAGAATTGTAAGGGATAGGATTTATGAACATCTGGATAGGAATAATGTGATAAAGGATAGTCAGCATGGTTTTGTGAAGGGCAGGTCGTGCCTCACAAACCTTATTGAGTTCTTTGAGAAGGTGACCAAGGAAGTGGACGAGGGTAAAGCAGTAGATGTGGTGTATATGGATTTTAGCAAGGCGTTCGATAAGGTACCCCATGGTAGGCTAATGCAAAAACTACGGAGGTACGGCATTAAGGGTGCATTAGAGGTTTGGATTAGGAATTGGCTGGCTGGAAGGAGATAGAGGGTAGTAGTTGATGGTATAGGTTCATCGTGGAGTGCAGTTACTAGCGGTGTTCCACAAGGATCTGTTTTGGGACCATTGCTGTTTGTCATTTTTATAAATGACCTAGAGGAGGGGCTTGAAAGCTGGGTGAGCAAGTTTGTGGATGACACGAAAGTCGGTGGAATTGTGGACAGCGAAGAAGGATGTGGCAGGTTACAGTGGGATATAGATAAGTTGCAGAGCTGGGCAGAAAGGTGGCAAATGGAGTTCAATGTAGCTAAGTGTGAAGTCATTCACTTTGGTAGGAGTAACAAGAAGATGGATTACTGGGCTAATGGTAGGCTACTTGGTAGTGTGGATGAGCAGAGGGATCTTGGTGTCCATGTACACAGATCTCTGAAAGTTGCCACCCAGGTAAATAGTGCTGTGAAGAAGGCATATGGTGTACTGGGCTTTATTGGTAGAGGAATTGAGTTCCGGAGTCCTGAGGTCACGTTGCAGTTGTATAAGACTCTGGTGCGGCCTCATCTGGAGTATTGTGTGCAGTTTTGGTCGCCATACTATAGGAAGGATGTGGAGGCATTGGAACGAGTGCAGAGGAGGTTTACCAGGATGTTGCCTGGCATGGTAGGAAGATCATATGAGGAAAGGCTGAGGCACTTGGGGCTGTTCTCATTGGAGAAAAGAAGGTTTAGGGGAGATTTGATAGAGGTGTACAAGATTATTAGGGGTTTAGATAGGGTTGACAGTGAGAACCCTTTTCCGCTAATGGAGTCAGCTGTTACTAGGGGACACAGCTTTAAATTAAGGGGTGGTAGGTATAGGACAGATGTTAGGGGTAGATTCTTTACTCAGCGGGTTGTGATTTCATGGAATGCCCTGCCAGTAGCAGTGGTGGACTCTCCCTCTTTATCGTCATTTAAACGGGCATTGGATAAGCATATGGAGGTTATTGGGCTAGTGTAGGTTAGGTAGGCTTTGGTCGGCGCAACATCGAGGGCCGAAGGGCCTGTACTGCGCTGTATTTTTCTATGTTCTATGTTCTAAATTTAATGAGAAGGATGTGGAAGCCTTTTCATTTCATTTGAAAAGATAGCTAACCAAATGAAGAGGCCAGTTGATCCAAACAAAACCTCTCGGTAATGCTAGTGAGGTATTCGCATCACTATCAGAGGAGGTATCCAGGGTATATGAGGAAGTGAAGAAAGCCAACTTAAGTGCATATGAGCTTATGCCTGAAGCTTGCAGACAATGTTTCAGCAAGCTGATGAGGGACCCTGGTCAAACATACTTGATTTTGAAAGGAACAAACAAATTAATTTTGATAGTTGGATAGGGAATTGAAGATAAAGCAAACCCAAGACACTTGGTTTAGTCCATAAATCAAAGTTTGGCTTCCAAAATCAATTTCAATCCAGTGAAGGAAAGAAACTGGGGAAGAGAAATCCTCGTGTGGAAAAGGAAACGTAAATCTAGGTCAAGATCAGTATCTTACCACAGGATAAAAATGAAACCATTGAAGAGGAAAGAGAAGTTAAAAAGCTCTGGTGTTTTCACTGCAATAAAAAGTGGGCCATATGAAATCACAGTGTTGGAGGGGTAGAAAAAGCACTGGGAAGCCAGATGTAGGAAAACAGGATAAGCCAGTACATTTTGTTGGAGAGGTAACGGAAAGCACAGTGAAGGCTAGAAAGCTGCACCAGAATATATAACCTGGTCGGAGGTTGGTTAAGGTGGAAGTGCCAAATCTCCTTAAACCACATACCTGTGAAGGTAAAGTTTACTTGCAAACACCAGGAGCAGTAGGTAAACAAGTTACAGTATTAAGAGATACAAGGGCCCTCTCAATTTTTCATGTTGAAAGATGAGGAGATACTTACCTCTGAAGGATTATTGCCAGGAAAGGTACTAGTTGGAGGAATTCACAAGAAGTGTTCAATTATGTCTAGTGAGGTTAGAGTGTCTAGTGGAGAAATCATGGTAGGAGTACAGGACAAACTCTCAGCTCCAAGAATACAATTTGTCTTTGCTCACGATATAGCTGGTTCACAGGTAGGAGAGCTGCCTACTGTCGTTGAAAAGCCAGTGGAAACTCAGGCAACTGGACAATTTCAGACACATATCCTGGGAATTTTCCTGACTGTGTGGTAACGAGGTCACAAAGTCACCAGCTGAAACAGGAGATATCAAAGTGTACAGATAAGAAAGTTGAAGTGTAATTTGCAGAAATCCTGTTTGCTCAAACTGTTAACACAAACCAGGAGCAAGTAGATGAAAAAGCAGATATCTTTAGCTCAGATAAATTAACCGAGTTACAACAGAAAGATGAAAATTTAAAGAAATTGTATCAAAAGGCATACATGGAAAAAGAATCTGACTGTATCCCTGAAAGGTGCTATCTTAAAAATTATATCTTAATGAGGAAATAGAGACCATCACATATTCAGGCAGATGAGAAATGGGCAGAAGTTCATCAAGTTGTATTACCAGTGGGCTATGGAAAGGAGGTGTTGCGAGTGGTGCATGAACTACCACGACGGAGCCATTTGGGGGTGAGAAAAACTCAAGCTAAAATACAGAAACATTTTTACTGGCCTGGACTGCACGAGGACATACGTGAATTTTGCCAGACATGTCAGGTAATTGGAAAACGACAGGTCATAAAACACGCACCTTTAGTACCTATTCCTGCATTTGACGAACCTTTTAAAAGAGTCTTAATTGGTTGCATAGGACCCATACTTAAAACAAAAAATGGGAAGCAGTATTTGTTAACAATAATGGATGCGATCACTAGATTTCCAGAGGCCATTCCATTACGCAAAATCATTGCGAAAAGGATTTTAGAGAAGTTACTCAAATTTTTCATGAGATATGGACTACCCATAGAGCTACAATCAGATCAAGGGTCAAGCTTCACATCAAAATTATTCAATGAAGTTATAGGCAGTTTAGGAATAAAATAATCTACTGCGTACCATTCAGAGTTGCAGGGAGCACTAGAAATATGGCATCAGATATTAAATACTATGTTGAGGGCTTATAATCAAGATTATCCAGATGATTCGGATAAGGGTATTACATTTATACTTTTAGTGATCAGAGATGCACCTAATGCATCAACCAAATTCAGTCCATTTGAATTAGTTTTTGGGTGTGAAGTGAGAGGACAGCTAAAATGAATGAAGGAGAAATTGTTAAGTCATAATTCAGAGACTACACATTTGGACTATGTGTCAAAATACAGGGTACTATTAAATAGAGCGGGGAGTTGACTAGACAGCACTTAAAAGTATTATGGCATACAATGAAACAGGAAGCAAACAAAAAAATCAAAAACTTGCAATTTTGCTCTCAGAGATACGGTGTTAGAGTTACTTCCAATGATAGGTGAATCTTTAAAAGCAAAGTTTAGTGGACCTATTCAAGTTGAAAGGAAATTGAGTGAGGCGAACTATTTGATAAGGACTCCACACAGAAAGAAATCTCACCGAGTGTGTCATTGAATATGCTCAAAGGGTATTTTGACAGGGAAGGAAAGCCAAAGGAGACTGTGTTATTGGTTACAACACAGAAAGAAGAACCACGTACAGAGGATTCTGAATTGGATGTACCTCAAATTAAACTGAACAATGAGGAAGTTGTCAAAAGTTGGGATAAATTGTTGAGTTACCTTCCAGAGGAAAATCGAAATGACCTGGAAGAGTTATTAGCACCACAGAGGGAGGTATGTGGAAATAAGCTGGAAAGTACTAACCTAATTATGCATGACCTAGATACAGGAGATGCTGTTCCGATTAAGTAACGTCTTTGTAGGCATCACCCTCTAAATTTGTCACAGGTTCAAAAGGAGATTGAATGTATGCTCCAAGATGACATAATCAAAGCAATTTACAGTGACTGGAGCTCACCCAGAGTAATGGTGTCAACACCAGATGGTACCCAAAGGCTACGTGTGAACCACTACAACGTCAATGCAGTTACGAAGACTGACACATGTCCAATTCCATGTTTGGAAGACTGTGTTGAACAGGTGGGACAAACAACTTATTTTTTTAAGTTCGACTTGCTCAGAGGATAATGGCAGGTCCCTTTGTCTGAAAAAGCTGAGACAATTGCAGCTTTCGTAATGCTGAATGGACTGTATCAGCTAAGTCTGGCCATTTATTATGAAAAATGCGCCAGCCACATTGCAGAGACTAATCAATAAAGGCATTTCCAGAATACCCAATTGTGTAGCTTCTATTGATGACCTGGTGATGTTAAGTCACACATAGAAGGAACATTTGTAACATTTATCCAAATTGTTTGACCGACTTCAGGAGGCAGGCTTGGTGATAAACCTGGCTAAAAGTGAATTTGTCAAAGCCCAAGTCACCTTCCTGGGCCATGTTACTGGACATGGACAAATAGCCCAATGGAATGTGAAAACAAAGATAATTGGGGAATTTCCCATACCATCGACAAAAAGAGCAGTACTAAGTATGATTAAGTGGATTTTATCGAAAATTCATACCAGGTTTTGGCAGTGTGACTGCTCCACTCACTGAATTGCTCAAGAAAGGCAAGAAGTGTCAGTGGACAGTAGACTGTGAGAAGGCTTTTGACAGCCTGAAAATGGTATTAACCATTGCCCCAGTATTAGCCATACCTAATTATGCAAAGCCAGTCAAGGTGGCGATCGATGAGAGTGATGTGGGGGTTGGTGCTATGTTCTCACAGGAAGACGATGAGAAGATAGAAAGATCTATTGGGTATTTCTCTAGGAAACTGAACATTCATCTGCAGAAATATTTATCAGTCAAAATGTGTGGCTCTGCAAAAGCACAGCCCATCAGGCAGCACCTGAGCAGAAGGAGAGTCAACGTTTCTATGCTCGAAACATCAGTTCTCCTGCTCCTTGGATGCTGCCTGACCAGCTGTGCTTTTCCAGAGCCACACATTTTGACTCCAATCTCCAGCATCTGCAGTCCTCACTTTCTCCCAGAGAAATATTGGACAGTTGAGAAGGAGACTTTGAGCTTGGTGTTGGCGTTACGACATTTCAATGTTTGTGTTACCAGTAATGTATTTGAGACAGTCATAAACTCTGATCTTAACTCACTGAACTTTGTGGAGAAATTTAGGGACAAAAATTCCAGACTGTTTAAATGGAGCTTGTTGTTACAGCCATTCAATTTGAAAACTGGGCATGCAGAAGGGCGCGAAATGTGATTGCTGATGCAATGTCGAGACTTGAATGAAAAACGGTGGCGTTTGGTTGCCGGAGTAAAACAGACTGGAAAAAATGTTAGCATGATTATTGTCAATGTAAGATATATGGGTGTTGTAACAATTTAAGATTAAAGGATTATAAAATGAAGCCATCTTTGGATATTTGTGGTACACTTTTTTCTAAAGGGGGAAGGTGTGATGCTGCTGCTCCTTCAACAAGGTTACATTGTCCTTGTTTTTTTTTCTCAGAGGGGTCACAAACCCCAAGTTGCTGAGAGGTCTGGCTTGGATGGGTTTCTGGGCCAATTTGATGGTAGCTAACATATACTGCCTCAGGCAGAAGGCTTTCAAATTAAAATAAAAGACTTGTCCAATCTGTTCACATTATATATTAAAGATCTGGATGAAGGGACTGGGGGCATTCTAGCGAAGTTTGCCAATGATACAAAGTTAGGTGGACAAGCAGGTAGTACTGAGGAAGTGGGGAGGCTGCAGAAGGATCTAGACAGTTTGGGAGAGTGGTCCAGGAAATGGCTGATGGAATTCAACGTGAGCAAATGCACTTTGGAAAAAAGAATAAAAGCGTACACTACTTTCTAAACGGTGAGAAAATTCATAAAGCCAAATTACAAAGGGATCTGGGAGTGCTAGTCAAGGATTCTCTAAAGGTAAACATGCAGGTTGAGTCCGTAATTAAGAAAGCGAATGCAATGTTGTCACTTATCTCAAGAGGGTTGGAATATAAAAGCAACGTTGTGCTACTGAGACTTTATAAAGCTCTGGTTAGGCCCCATTTGGAGTACTGTGTTCAGTTTTGGTCCTCACACCTCAGGAAAGACATACTGGCACTGGAGCGTGTCCAGCGGAGATTCACACGGATGATCCCTGGAATGGTAGGTCTAACATACGAGGAACGGCTGAGGATCCTGGGATTGTATTCATTGGAGTTTAGAACATTAAGATTTAATAGAAACTTACAAGGTAATACATGGCTTGGAAAGGGTGGACGCTAGGAAATTGTTTCCGTTCGGCGAGGAGACTAGGACCCGTGAAGACAGCCTTAGAATTAGAGGGGGTAAATTCAGAACAGAAATGCGGAGACATTTCTTCAGCCAGAGAGTGGTGGGCCTGTGGAATTCATTGCCACAGAGTGCAGTGGAGGCCAGGACACTAAATGTCTTCAAGGCCGAGATTGATAGATTCTTCATGTCACAAGAAATTAGGAGCTATGGGGAGAATGCTGGTAAGTGGAGTTGAAATACCCATCAGCCATGATTGAATGGCGGAGTGGACTCGATGGGCCGAATGGCCTTACTTCCACTCCAATGTCTTATGGTCTTATGGTCTAAGGGGGAATGGCCAGTTCTTCCAGCTCAGATTTTATCTGGTTTATTTTGGCTTTAGCAAGCAGTTTTGAGGCTACTTGTCCAAGAAACAGCTCAATGGAAGAAGTTGTTCCATGCTGAATCTCTCTGCCATCTCTCTCTCTGTATTAGACTTTACCTTTTGTGCCAAGGAGTGTTTATGGGGATTGTTGCAGGAATTTGGAACAGCATCATTAAGTTGGGATAATCTGTTGGGTTTTCGGACAGGTTAAGTTATTCTGAATTTTGTTCTCTTTTATTTGCACTCCATTTGGTGATCTTGCAAATCAATTCTGTTTTGTTGAGCACGAAGTGGTTGAGCCAGCTGCATCACTCCTGGAATATCCTGCTTAAAACAACTAGCAAAGTTCAGGTCCAGGCTACCTTCTTGAAGTGCTTTGAGGGGGCCTGGCCAGGTTGATAACAGTAAGCCATTCAATCCCTTAAGTCTGGTGTGCCATTGCCTTAGAGCATGGTTGATATTGAGCTGGACAAATAGGACAAAGCAGCAAGCCTGAACAAGAAGCACAGGATTGGGGTCGTCAAAATGTACAGTCTGCAACTTGCCAACAGACTGGAATTTAAGCAGCTTCAAAGTAGAAAGCAAATGGATAGATAATGAAAGAGAAACCAACATGGACTGGTTGGATATGGAATCAGAGGGCTGAGAACTAAGTAAAAGATCACATAAAATGAGTAATACTTTGATTCAAATGAAAAGCAACCATTTATTGATATTTTTATAATTTCTAAATGGGAATAAAATAGGATAGTGGCTATGTCAGTGAACGGGTAATCCAGAGGCTTGAGTGAATGATCTCCTGACATGAATTTGAAGCCCATCACAGCATCATGGGAATTTAGATTCAGTAAATCAAATGAATTTGGAATAAGAAGACCATCTTGGCAATGATGATCATGAAAATACAGAACTGAGGCAAATAAAACTGATGACCTTGAAATAAGAAACTTTGCTGTCCTTAGCCAATCTGGTATATTTATGACTCCTGACCCACAGCTATGTGGTCGATTCTCATGTGCTGTCTAAAATGGCCTAGCAGGGTCTGTCAGTTCAATGGGGCTGAGTAGCGATACCCAGAGCTCTTGAATGAATGAAAAAATAAACAGTTATTTAAGAAAAAACAACCTTCAATGAATTTGCAGTCTTCATGTGAAGCAAGCTTCAAAGGTCGGCAATACTTGAATGAGGGTGCACAACTGTCACACCTTTCTCCAGAAGTGTAAGTGTAGTTGTGATTTGGCAATACAAAGATAAAGGCTATGTTCCATTTCCAGAAGGGCATGAGAGATGCAGTTGAATTTTTCATATCTATCCAGCAGGAAGGTTTTGAATATATTACATGTAGGTATGTATAAAGCATTGTTGCTGGAACCTAAAATGTAATTACCTGGGAAAGTTGCCAAATGGAAGTTGACAGAATATACACTTTAATTAAATTATGGAAAGAATGTTTACTGCCTCATTCCCCCTGGACAAACAGAAGACATCCCATAATTATGCAGCTTTCCCTTGTCTGAAATTGTGACGGACGAGCACAGAGATGCAAATAGAACAAAACCCTTTTGTGAATTGGACAGTGCATTTCAATGAGTTGGAACACAAAGACATTGTTGTTGACAACAAATGAAGTGGAGTAATTAGACGCTTAATGGAATATTCCTTGGATTCTATTAAAAGCTAAATGCAGCATAAGGATTGAAGTAGACAAGAAGTCGTGTGAATTTTTAGCACGGGTTTAGCTCCATCAGAATCACATTCCTAGAAACTGCAAGATAGATGCATAGAGGTTGCAGCACGGAAACAATTCATTTGGCCCAAACAGGGCATGTCGCTGTTTACTCTCTACATGACAAAACAGTTTAAATTATATTTCTTCAAGTTGTTCAAATTCTTTTCCTTTTTAGAATCTAATCTTGAATGTTGACACAGTTCACGCCACAATTACTAATCCTGGAAATAAATTCCATCATTCTTTCTGCCACAAGATTTCCTTTGCCTCTGTTCTCAATCTTAATTATACCAGGCAACGGTGAGATCGCATCTGGAATACTGTGTACAGTTTTGGTCTCATTTTTTAAGGAAGAATGTAAACGCACTGGATATTGTTCAGGGGAAGTTTACTTGATTAATACCTGGGATGAGTGTGTTGTCTTAAGATTAATAGTTTGGACAGGCTGGAGTTGTTTCTTATGGAGTTTAAAAGAGGGGTGACATGATTGAAGTGTACAACATATATTTGGGATCCAAAAGGCATTTGATAAGAATCCGCATATTCAGCTAGCTAGGAAAACAAGGGCTGATGGTAGAAGTATGCATATTAGTCAAGATTGAGGATTGACTTCCTAATAGTCGACAAAGTTGGAATAACGGATCATTTTCAGAATGGAAACATTTCAATCAGTAGAGTGTCACAGGGATCGCAAGTCATGCCAGAATGATGTACAATACATATTAAGGCTTGGATTAGAAAAGTGAATACACAATCATCACGTTTGCGATGTCATAAAACTGGTGGAAAGGCAAGCATTGAGGATGACACAAAGTGTCTACAGCTTGGGGTTTGTATTCAATGGAGATCAGGAGGAGAAGATGAAATCTCAGTGAAATATATTTTGTATTTTTTGGGAAACTTGACAGGGCAGATGCTGAGACATTGTTTCTCCTTGTGGGAGAATCTCGACCCAGAGGGCATAATTGCAAAGTGTGGGATCACCCAGTTAAGACAGAGATGAGGATGAATTCCTTCTCTCAGGGGGTGAATCTGTGGAATTCTTCAGCATAGACGACCATAGAGGATGGATCATTAAGTATATTCAAGGCTGTGACCGACCAATTTTGAATCTGAAAGGGAATCAACGGTTATGGGGAGAAAGGAGGAAAGTGGGGTATCAAATCAGCCATGACTTCATTTGAGTAGCAGAGTGGCTGAATGACCTCGTTTTGCTCCTACTTTTTTTCAATGATCTAATCCTGAATGGTGTTGACAAGATAGACGTGTCAAGGATGGTTCCTCTTGTGGGTCAGTTTGAAATGGGTGACACTGTTTTAAATTTAGGGGTTGCCCTTATAGGATTAGAGATGATGTGCAACTCATCAGGCCTGAGCAAGTGGTGGAGCAAACTTATGGGATGAATGGCCTTATTCGTCACTAACATCTTATGGACCTGGGAATTCTCTGGCACAGAAAGATATGGAGGTGGGGACCCTGGTATTTTGAAGTCAGAGATACACTGATTTTTGATTGGCTAACCTAGGAGTCTGTGGCCTAAGTGGATGGGAATTTGCATACAAAATCAGATGAACCATGGTCTTACTGAATGGCAGAGAAGGCTGGATTGATTGAGTGGTCTAATTCTGCTCCTGGTTTGTATCTTCATTATTAAAACTAGATGAGATCTATTTGGGGGGGATGCTTCTGACTACGACAGGCAAAAAAATAAATCGACCCCTTTGAATGAAGTGCCTTGACGTATCTGAGATAAAACATTGTATATAAACGAGAATGCTTCTTTCTTTTATCCAATCAAGTTCCCAGCAGGTATTGACAAGGTCTACTTTTTATCCATTTTAAAAATGAGTTATTTTTCGAGAAGATGCTGGCAGCCTGACTCCCGCTGCTCTCTGGGATCTGAAGCTAAATATCAACACCATATGATAGTGAATTCTACCAGGTACTGGAAATCCAGTTAAACAATCCTGCTGTGAATGTGAAAATCAAATAAAAATACTCAATTGAATGATCGGAGCCTAAGTTGCAGAAAAGAAAACAGCTTTCAGGTAATGGTGCGCATGGATAATCGAGAGGGTATTGTAAACACTTTGTCAGCAAAGCGAGAGAAATGGTCACTGAGTTTCTTAAATTATGTTTGTTTGTGGAATGTCAAAGGCTTCTTACCTTGGCAGAAGGCACTCCCTCGGGGGGACGACAGTGTAAAATGATCTTCCCTTCTAGAGGAACCTCTTTTGCCTGGGGGTCTTGTTCAAAATTTTTCCTTAAATCTGTTAGGCAAAAATAAGTAGTATCAGACTAGTTTGTTTTGGAACTCTGTGTCTAATTTTCACTCTTGATTGCAGACTGAGTCTCTAATCCCATCATGACTACCTTATGGACTCATTGTACTTTCAAAACAGAGGAACTTAAGAAGTACAGACAGATCATTTGTAAACTCTTGGCAACTAACATCGCAGCTCACTTATAATTAAAACCTCATCTTCATAACCCACGATTCCTCTGTTCAGTCATTTCACTTCACCTGCTCATTGTTAGATTAGATTCTCTACAGTGCAGAAACAGGCCCTTCGGCCCAATCAGTCCTCCGAAGAGTAACCCACTCAGACCCATTTGCTTCTGACTAATGCACCTAGCACTACGGGCAATTTAGCATGGTCAATTCACCTGACCTGTATATCTTTGGACTGTGGGAGGAAACCGGAGCACCCAGAGGAACCCCACGCAGACGGGCGGCACGGTGGCACAGTGGTTAGCACTGCTGCCTCACAGCTCCTGAGGCCCGGGTTCAATTCCCAACTCAGGCGACTGACTGTGTGGAGTTTGCACGTTCTCCCCGTGTCTGCGTGGGTTTCCTCCGGGTGCTTCGGTTTCCTCCCACAGTCCAAAGATGTGCGGGCCAGCTGAATTGGCCATGCTAAATTGCCCGTAGTGTTAGGTAAAGGGTATATGTAGGGGAATGGGTGGGTTGCGCTTCGGCGGGTTGGTGTGGACTTGTTGGGCCGAAGGGCCTGTTTCCACACTAAGTCTAATCTAATCTAAAAAAAAGACACAGGGAGAATATGCAAACTCCTCACAGAGAGTTGCGCAAAGCTGGAATCAAACCTGGGTCCCTGGTGCTGTGAGGCAGCAGTGCTAACCACTGTGCCGCGCTAGATATACAGGAGTGTGCCTGGGTGGGCTCGAACTACCAACCTTTCAGTTAACAGTTGAGCGTGTGAACCGATTGCGCCACAGAGACTTAAGATCTTAAATACCCTGCTTGAGAAGATTCAGAGGTAAAATTCCATTAGAAGTTGAACAAGAAGAAGAAAATTGCAGGGCCATGCAGATATATCAGGGATTGGGACAAATTGCAAAGCTTTCACAAAAAATTGCCAGAGATGCAATGGGCCCATCAGCCTCCTCCTGCTCTATGATTCCAATCATTTCACGAATTGAATGCAATTGAATTGCAATTGCACTGATTGCAATTGATGAATATAGTTTCCAAGAACATGATCATAAAAAATGAGGTGATAACTTTTTAAAGAGGCGAGAAAGCCCTGTTGATTTTTTTTAATCGCAGTACTCAGGCATTTGATGTAAAGAAAAATGACCCATTACTACCTTCTCAGGGTTACAAAGGATGGGCAATCAAATGTTAGCCATACCAAATGTCATATTCCAAGAATTAAATACAAATATCACATTGTGGTGCTTCACGAAGAGGAAACAGACAAATGCTCACATTTTGTACTCATCCAATCTCAAAAAAGGGATTTAAAAGTCTCAATTTATTTCACTTGTGACTGAAAGTGATGACTCTGGTGTGCTGTCCAAGTCACATCCATTGATCAGTGTTGCAGACAACATATTTCTCAACAGGTTTTTTCTGGTTATCTGCACACCTTTCGCAAGCCCTCATCCAACTTCTTTTGAAACCATTCATTGTCTCCCCTTCCACTAACCTCAAAGGCAATTTGTTTACCATCACCACCACCTGTGTTTTATCACAAGATCCCAAAAACCCTCCAGCAGTATCAAATCCATGCTGCCACTGAGTAGTAGGAATAACTCTTCTTTTCAATGATATCTAAATTGGTCATAAACCCATAAACTTGTTTAAAATCATCACCCTCCACTTCCCCACTCCAAGAAGAAAAACAGCCACAGGTAAATGGAATGAATGAACATTTTGTCCAAAATAGACTTAGATCAAGACCTTCAGTTTATGATTATCATGGTTCATTGAACAGGTAGATCGACATTGACATGAATCTTCAAAGATAAGATTCACAATTACCTTACGACACTACGAACCAAGAAAATGTATCAGTAACCACACTTACTCTACAAGTTCACGGGGGTCTTGTCCCTTTCCAAAGTGTGACTCTAAATAAAACTTCTGGATTGAATCATTTGCATGTTGAGTCTTATAGGAGTGAGTACTTCAACTGACATTGATGTCCCAATGTGAGAAGGTTAATACAAATAGCAATATGTCTGACATGGGAATTAGAGTGAGATCAATTGTTAGGGACTTCACTGTAAATGGTATTGAGTCACTTATGGTGCATAGACGCCACTTCAATTCTACTTTCTGAAAGGTCAATTTGAAAAGTTTTTCCATTGGGCTGTATGCTTGACATAGAATGTATTTGTAAATATTATGAGGATGACAATTGTATTGAGGCACCACAGAACATGCCGGTATTTGCAGCATGGAGACAAGTTGCATGTTATTGTAAATTATGAAATTTTCATGTTTTGTAATGTGCTTCCACAAACTTAAAAATGAAGGATATTTTGGGGAAAAGAATGATTGCTGGGGTTTCAGTTCTTTTGCTCAATGTGTAAATGCTGACCTCAGTGAATCTTCATCATGTTCTGTTCTGAATTATCAGCAACATCCTTCTTGATTATGCCATCTCACTCACAATGCACTACACAACAGGTGGAAAAAGAAAAAAATACACACAAAGAAGGCTTGACTATTCTGAGGTTGTTGACTTGCTCGCTGAACTGGTAAGTGTGTTCGCAGCTGTTTCATCATCATACAAGCTAACATTATCAGTGCACCCCCGCTGAAGCATTGGTGTTCTGTCCCACTTACTATTTAGGTGTCTGGATCTGCTGGGATTGGTGATGTCATAGATGTAGGTTTGCTTGCTGAGTTGGAAGGTTCATTTCCAGACATTGCATCACTCTACTTGGCAACAAGTGGGTGAAGCACTGTTCATGATTCCTAATTTCTATTTATATGTTTGCATTTCTTTGGGTTGGTGATGTCATTTCCTTTTCTTTTTCTCAGGTGGTGGTAGATGGGGTCTAGCTCAATGTGTTTGTTGATAGAGTTCCATTTAGAATGCCATGCTTTGACGAATTCTCGTGCGTGTCTGTGTTTGGCTTGTCCTCGGATAGATGTGTTGTCCCAGTCGAAGTGGTGTCCTTCCTTATCTGCATGCAAGGAGACGAGTGAGAGAGAATCATATCTTTTTGTGGCGAGTTGATGTTCATGTATCCTGGTGGCTAGTTTTCTGCCTGTTTGTCCAATGTCGTGTTTGTTACAGTTCTTGCACGGTATTTTGCAAATGACATTAGTTTTGCTTCTTGTCTATATAGGGTGTTTCAAGTTCAATAGCTGTTGTTTTAGTGTGTTGGTGGGTTTGTGGGCCACCATAATGCCAATAATTCAGAGGAATCTTTCAGTCATTTCCGAAATGTCTTTGATGTAGGGAAGAGTGGCTAGGGTTTTTTGATGTGTTTTGTCTGCTTGTTTGCATTTGTTGCTGAGAAATCGGCAAACTGTGTTCGTTGGGTACCCATTCTTTGAACATGTCTCCTGGTGGCTAGAAGGCATTTGTGTACTCTGGTGCCTAATTTCCTTCCTGCTTGCCCTATGTAGTACTTTGGGAAGGACACCAATTCGACTGGGACATTTCCATCCTAGGATAACCCAAAAGAGACATGCACGGGAATTCTTGGGAGCCTGGCACTCAACCCGGAACTCCATTAACAAACATGTGGAGTTGTACCCCATATACCAACCACAAACAAACTGAACCAGCAACAAAATTAGAAATGACACCACCAACCCCAGCAGACCCAGACACATAAATAGCAAGTGGGACAGAACACCAATGCTTCACTGGAGGTGCACTGATGATGTTACCCAGCCTGGTGACAAAACATCTGCCAGCAAGCTTACCAACTCAGTGAGCAACTCAACAAGCTCATCCACAGCCTGAGCTACAAACCTTCTGGAATACGCTGAGATTGATCGCTCTATTTGGAGCAGAGTCTTTGAATTTTAAAATGTTCACACATCCTGTTCTCACCAAAGAGATTGCCTGACTTAGTGTACAATCACAGCTGTGTTTCCTTTAGCTTTCTGTCATGTGCAGTATTTGCTGCTGGTCGTTGGAAATGTAAGAGTATTTGCAAGGACCAGCTATAAGTGTGGCTACGACAAGCGAATATTCAATTAACGGATCCTGACCATTTTCATTTGGAGTTCCTTGCTCTTTGTCAACTGCAATTTTTTGTTGGATCACTTGAGCCCTGTAACAAACTGCAAGGAGCTCCAACTGAAACTGATCAGTATCAATTTCAGGAGTCCACTTACTCAGCATCCAGGAATTGATGGCAACTGTTGGGGCAGCCCAAGGCCAGAGGTGACACAAGATGGCTGCCTGTCAATTTTTAGGTGATATACATACGGCGGAGAAGATTTGTAACAGCAGTAACAGAATTAGCTTGCTGAGTTCAGAATTAAAGTGAAATCATCCGTTAGGATAATGGTAGCTTTGAGAAAAAGACAAATCCAGTAGGAAACAAAGAATCTGACAAATTAATATACAGGGAGCTCTGTGCAAACCTTCAGCTGCTGATGTCTGTAAGTGGCAGTCTGTTAAGAGACGTCTGGAAACAAACAGGCCCAAAGTTCATAGTTTAGCAAGAATTGAAAGAAAGGCATGATCTCACAATAACAGAGACAACTGATAAGGTAAAAGGGGAACAAGGTTACATCTTGTAAAACCTTAGGTGTTCAGACAAGCTTATTGAGCAGTGAAAGTGATTGAGTTTCATTCTTATAAAGAGAATTTGTACAGTTGTTGTCTTATTCAGTCGAAGAGTTAGTGTCGAAATACTTAGGGAACAGTCAGTAAATTTCATCCAAGAAGCAATTCCATGTTTAAAACAGACTTGCAGACAGCATGTGAATAGAAGGAGTTATCATTCAAGGGGCAGTGTTTACCTGACGTTACAAGGTCAGGTGAGACAGAAACTGCTCACAATTCATTGGGTAAAGAATTCCAACATGAGGTATAACCAAAAAACATTTTAAAACACTAACTTTATATTAAAAATGATATTATGAATTTTACAGCAATTAGTCATAATTAGCATCTTTTTGTTTCTCCCACGGTTAAGATGGTCGGAAATATAAGATGAGTAACAGATTTTGATAGGGATAGCAAGGAATACAATGAATGACAGAATTCCCACAGTCCTTAGAGATCAGCTAGTCTGGCAAAGGTCTGATAAAGAGTAGAACCATTAACATGGGAATGTAAATTAATGAAATATATGATCCCAAGAATCATGTCTGGGAAACATCATGAGAACATGGTGAAACTAGAGCTATCCGTAAGAGTGTCCATCATTTTTCGGGCATTTTACAGGATTGGATGTATAGATCAGTGGGATAGAACAATGGCAGCAAAGTTGCAAGCAATTATGGCAATGTGAAGTGTATAAAACTACTGCCTTCAGCTGGGGAAGCCACAGTGTCACTGACCTGTCCTCCAATCTGAACCATAATCAAAAGGGAAGCTAGACCCCACATGAAAGCCAGGGAGCAGTCCCTGGCCTCTCCCACATGTGTGGTTGAAGAGCTCTGAATAAAGGTTACTTTTACTGCTAAGCATAGTGATCAAGACTCCTCTTCGATATTTCTCCCTGCAACATTAACACAGAGTACCTGACAAAAAAACTGGCACATTTCCAAAGACCCCTGTGAGCACTTGCACAATCTAAGGCAATCCCAACAGAGACCATCACCATCTGAGGACTCCGGGCAAATACTAGCTATTTCCATGGACCAACTGCAAATCCTAACATCACTTCTGGAGAACCCTTATAAATTCCAAAATGCTCCAACTTCCTAATTACTGTGTCGGGGGCATCAAGATAAACTGTTCCGCCATTGTGAAGAAAAATTTGCAATATTTGTCTGCAGAACTAAGATGTGTTCAAGTCAAAAATCACTGAGGAGTGAAGAAGGAAATAAATGCTTGCTGAGTGGACCTGTACTGAATCCTGACTTTCTGCCGACCTGGGGTATGGGGCGATGAAAGTATTTCACTCCTGCGGTCATTTTATTTTGAAAATGGGGCAAAGGAAAGGAGTCAGCATAACTGTTTTTTTTAAAAATAGTCTGCCCAATTCTTCGTGACATCAGGTCAATGGAAAAGAGAATTAAAACAGAGGTAAAACTGGCTCACAAATGGCTGCCAACTGACTTGAATCGTCCACCCATAAAGATGAATTTCACCCACTACCAGGAATCTAGTTTGAAATATCGATATTATACAAAGCACGCTCTTTATTGCACTGAACCAAGCACAGAAGGGAAATCTTCCATCTCATTTCAGGCTGGCATTTATCTCTTCAAATACTTATTCTGGAGTGCAAGTCATTACAAGTCTGTCAAAGTGCAAAAAACTGGCCTATGCATTATTCAGCGCCTGTAGTCTAATGCTGCAGATGGTGGTTACTCATACTCTGTAATTCACATATCCACAGTGTGGAATTATTCAGGGAGAATCACAGTTTGATGGACTACCTACCCTACAGCAGGCAGACCTAGATGGCCTGCATAACAATGGGTTAGCAGTGAAGTTCAATCTTTCTGTGTCTGTGCATGTGTTGCTGAAGTGAAACATTTGGTCATCAGTAATTACTATTTTTATTTTACTTACACGCAATTCGGACCGTAGCTTTTCTGCTTTTCGTTGTTCCCTGTTGACTCCAAGCTACGCAAAGACACCAGTAATCCTCTGGACCGTGAAAATCTTCCACTTGCTGCCGAGAAACATTGATGAGGACCTCCCGAACACTCAGGCCTCCAAAAGAAGAAGAAAACAAGTACAGTGTCATTGAAAGTGAACTGACCAATCCATTTATGCAAAATAAAATCAGACAATGCTGCAAGTACACAGCAGGTCAGGCAATATTTGTGCAGAGTGAAAGTGTATTAATCGTTCAGGTCATTGGTTTCACATTTGTCAAACTGTAACATTAATTGTGATTCTCTCTCTATAGATACCACCTGAACCACACAATATTTCGAGTATTTTCTCTTTTTATTTCAGATTTACAGCATCTGCATAGTTTTGCAACAGACAAACCTTGAAAATGTAAGGCACAGAAGGAGGCAAGTTGACCCAGTATGTCATTACCAGCAGGAAAAAAGTCATCCAAACAACCACCAGCTTTCTGCTGTTGGTCAATCAAACTGTCAATTGTGGGGCTTCAAACACATGTCCAAATGTTCGTGGAAATGTGGTGAGATTTCTGACTCGACCAGCCTTCCAGCTGGTGAGCAAGAAAATTACTGTTCAATTCCCCTCTAATCCTTTTCCCAACTGTTTTAAGTCTCTGTCATCTGATTACTGACTTCTCAGTTAGCATCTCATGTAGTCTTAAGGGATGCCAAACGGAATAAGCAAACAGGTAATTGATATATTATTTTGGGGTTAATTGGGTCAGAATTGGTGTCAAACATATGGAGGTGTTTGCAATCAGTGGGGATGAGTTTTATGCAATGTGATTAACTAAAATAATGCCCTGACTAAAAGTGTTATCTTGCACTGTGTATCTCAATTATCTTTTAGTGTATATTACTCTACACTTATCACAATAATTCCTTCCTAAGTATTCTGTCTAGGCCCCTCATAATTACACATCTCAATTAAATCTCCCTTTCGCCTTGACTGCTACAAAGTAAACAATACCGGCCTGTCCAATTTCTCCCCAGTGCTAAAATTCTCAATTCTGGCAATATCCCTCAAAAGTGTCCTCTATCCCCTTTCTGGTGAAATCATCTCCTTCCTGCAATTCAGTGACCAAATCTCATCTCTCATGTCCTTATGCAGTCCAAGAAATTGGGCTCAGTCTCTGCCAGTGAATTAGACAATTCCTTGAAATACTTGGTGATCACTGATGCATTTTTGACCTCAGAATTACTAATGTATGCATGGGGTGTTACTGATTAGCTCCTTTGTCACCATTAGGATTTCAACCAAATGCAAAGGTACCTTAGCAAAAGAGGTGCCCAGAAATATTGAGAAAACTGAGATAATTTCAAGGTTCAAAAAGCTCTTCATTCGGGACAACAGGCCATTATTCTCACACTCCGTTGTGACAATGCTATCACTTTAAAGAGATTATTTTATCCTTTTTTCTTTCAAGAGAGGTCGTAAAGGCAGAGGGCCTGATGTGTCTTGTTTAAAAATTGCAGATTGGCCAGTTCCCTCAGTTCAGGCTTTTTCTAGTTTGGTTGAGCTGTGGCAGTCACAAGGTGTCCAGAGAAGATCACAAATCTTCAGCAGATGATTCCTGACTGTCTTTCTCTCTGAAATCTCTTTGGAACTTGTTCCCTCCTGCCGGTAAGAATCTGTATTTCAATTTATCTTTTTGCCAAAGGGTGTGTTTATGGGATGTTACTGAATTGAAACAGCTCCTTAAGTTGCTGTGGTGGGTCAGTTGAGTTTTCCAATAGTTAAGTTATCCTAAATTCCATGTTCTTTTGTTCGTCCTTCAACTGTAGTGTTTACATAAAATCTGTTTTGCTTAAAGCCGAGTAGTTTGACCAACTGCATCACACCTGGAATATGCGCCTCACATCTACCTTTAAAATAAGAAAAACTCAGGGGCTGGGCTACTTTCTTAAAATATTTTGAGGAGGTCTGGCCTAATCCATAACACTGTTTTGACATGACTTCACCTTGAAAGCATTCTGAACTAGGCAGCTTCCATGCTGCACATTTATAGGCAGGAACTGTGATGCAGCACTTCCCTCTGTTCACATCACTATCCTCCATCCTTCTCGTGCAAAACTTCAACAGGGTTTTGTTAGACCAACTATATTTTACTCAGTGTGAGTAAATTCTGGAACCCTTTCGGATTGCAAACATTCCAATGTGAGTCCCTGACCAAATTATGATCTTGGCACCCAGCTATTTTATCTCAGCTGTGGATCGTGTGGGCCTCCAGAATGTGTTTTATTGTTTAGTTCTCAATCAGCACGCTATCCATTTCCAAAGTGTGACAATTTGGACACGGTTCCAATTTTTGAGCAAATGTAACGTTGTGTTGACGAAACCTCTAATCATGGAATGTTACCAGTTCGTGGCTTACATGTTAAAGACATGAGTACCTGTTATCTCATTGACAGCAGAGCAACACATTAACAGCATTTCTGGGTTTCATTGTGGAGGAGAAATGTACATTGCAATAGATTTCAAACTCCAAGCTTGGATATGGGAGGGCAACTTGCCCTGTTCCTGCTTTTAGTTCATTTCAAAAGGACTGTTCATTCCTCCAAAATACACTACACTGTGCAATATTGACCAGAACTCCAGCATTTCTGTATTTCTGAGGGATGAAACTGTCTTTCTACTCTGGGAGATGTAAGCGCTGACTTTCAAATTTTCACAAAAGCGTGAGTGGGGAAAAAAGTGGAAAATACAGAAGGAAAGATGATGTGAGGAAGATGGAAATCAATGATAGAAAGACACACTTTTGGAAACACAAAGAGAGACAGGTTAAACCTATGCTGGCTACCCACAGACCGAGAGAGGGGGAGCAGGAATACATGAACACAAAAATTAGGGGCAGAAATAAGGCATTCAGCCCCATGTGCCTGCTCACCATCCATTAAGATCATGGCTGATTTGATGGTGGTCTCAACACCTCTTCTCTGACTGGCCACTATTGCCCTGACTATCCATGAATCAAATATCTCTCTAACTCAGCATTAAATATACTCAAAGATCCGCCCTCCACTGCTCTCCAGGAAAGACAATTTCCTGGACTAACTATCATAAGACAAAAAAAAATTCCATTTGTCTCAGTCGTAAGTGGTGGCTCTCTCATTTATATGTTGTGACCCCCAGTTCTGGAATCCACTACAAGGGGAAATATTCTTACCATGTCGCCTCTGGATCTGAAATGGTTCAATAAAGAAACTGGTAACAAAATATATAAAGAGAAAGATAGAGCAATGATATTCGTCACAGAGATATTAAACTGACAATGTGAGTCCATGAATTATATCCTGAGCAACAGAGATTGATGGCTAAATTTACACTTTGCAGCAGAATGCGGTGTCAAAATTGTTTTCATGTCTGAACCTAGCCCTCATTAAGCACCAGTTACTGCCTTCAGGTTTTCACAGAGACAATTCCCTTAATGGCATGGGGACAGGTTTCCATGAGCAACTAAGGGTGGCAAGTAGATTAGATTACTTACAGTGTGGAAACAGGACCTTCGACCCAACAAATCCACACCGACCCGCCGAAGAGCAACCCACCCATACCCCTACATTTACCCCTTCACCTAACACTACGGGCAATTTAGCATGGCCAATTCACCTGACCCGCACATCTTTGGACTGTGGGAGGAAGCCGGAGCACCCGGAGGAAACCCACGCAGACACGGGGAGAATGTGCAAACTCCACACAGTCAGTCGCCTGAGGCGGAAATTGAACCGGGTCTCTGGCGCTGTGAGGCAGCAGTGCTAATCACTGAGCCACCGTGCCACCACTTTTTTTTTGCTCCGCCAGGGCCTTGTCTGACACCAGTGGGGCCGAACCGAGGACCTCACTAAACCATCCAATCAGTAGTAGCGACAGGCGGTGTTCACAAAGTAGGTCCTCAAAGCTGGGTCAGAGGTCATCCAACTGGAGGGGAACAGCAACAAAAGTAAATTGCTCAGAGCTTAAGATCAGCAAGTCATTTTATGCTTGGAGACCTTACAGCCTTTCAGACTTAATATCGAGTTCTATAAGTTCAGGAACAAATTACTGCGGATGCTGGAATGTGTACTGAAAACAAAAAATGCTGCAAATCACAGTGGATCAGGCAACACCCACGGAGAACAAGCTGACCAGCTCTGATGAAGAGTCATCTCGACTCAAAAGTTTAGCTTGCTCTCTCTCCACGGATGCAACCTGACCTGCTGAGATTTTTGTTTTCAATCATTTCATTCAGCCACTCATTACCCTCAATGAGAGCTATTGATTCTACTTCCACCCATTCCATTGCCCAACTAATCTTCTCTTTCTCTCTGCAGGTCTCCATCACCTGCTATCATTAACTCCTCCCCATCTTCAGCATGTAGACCAACCTTTTCCCAGCTAGACTCAATTCCGAAGAAACATTATCAGACCCAAAATGTCAAATCTGCTTTCCTTCCATCTGCTGTTGAACCTGCTGATTTTTCCAGCAGTTTCTGTTTTTGTAAACTACTGAAAGGTTACTAAAAACGTCGAGGTGCCCTCTCAACAGTTTTCTCAAAATGTGAAGGAATAAATAAACAATCCAAAAAGCAGTCAGACCGCCACTATACAAAAACATGAGGGACATCCCTCTCCAGCGCATCTTTTGACTGGACCTGCATCAGGCAGCAGGTTTTCAGTACTCTGAACCTGGTTCTCAATTACTTTCATTGGCTTATCACCTCATTGACAGGAGTGAACCTGTTTTGAGAACAGCCCACCTTTTCCTCTGCTACATCGATGATTGTATTGGCGCTACCTCGTGCTCCCACGAGGAGGTTGAACAGTTCATCCACTTTACTAACACTTTCCACCCCGAGCTCAAAATTTACCTGGACCGTCTCAGACTCCTCCCTCCCCTTCCTAGACCTCTCCATTTCTATCTCGGGCGACCGACTCAACACGGACATTTACTACAAACCGACCAATTCCCACAACTACCTACATTACACCTCCTCCCACCCTGCCCCCTGTAAAAATGCCATCCCATATGCCCAATTTCTCCGCCTCCGCCGCATCTGCTCCCAGGAGGACCAATTCCAATACCAAACAACTCAAATGGCCTCCTTCTTCAAAGACCGCAATTTCCCCTCCGACGTGGTCGACGACGCTCTCCACTGCATCTCCTCCACTTCCTGCACCTCCGCCCTTGAACCCCACCCCTCCAATCGCCACCAGGACAGAACCCCACTGGTCCTCACCTTCCACCCCATCAACCTCCGGATACATCGTATCATCCTCCGTCATTTCTGCCACCTCCAGACAGACCCTACCACCAGGGATATATTTCCCTCTCAAACCCTATCAGCATTCAGGAGAGACAACTCCCTCCGCGACTCCCTTGTCAGGTCCACACCCCCCACTAACCCAACCTCCACTTCCGGCACCTTCCCCTGCAACCGCAAGAAGTGCAAAACTTGCGCCCACATCTCCCCCCTCACCTCTCTCCAAGGCTCCAATGGATCCTTCTATATCCGCCATAAATTACCTGCACCTCCACACACATCATTTACTGTATCCGCTGCACCTGATGTGGTCTCCTCTACATTGGGGAGACAGCCCGCCTACTTGTGGAACGTTTCAGGGAACACCTCTGGGACACCCGCACCAACCAACCCAACCACCCCGTCGCTCAACACTTTAACTCCCCCTCCCACTCCGCCAATGACATGCAGGTCCTTGGCCTCCTCCATCGCCAGACACTGGCCACATAACACCTGGAGGAAGAGTACCTCATCTTCTGCCTAGGAACCCCCCAATCACAAGGGATGAATGCAGATTTCTCCAGCATCCTCATTTCCCCTCCCCCCACCTTATCTCAGTCCCAACCCTAGGATTCAGCACCACCTTCTTGACCTGCAATCTTCTTCACGACCTCTCTGTCCCCATCCCCTCTCCGGCCTATCACCCTCACCCTCACTTCCTTTCACCTATCGTATTCCCAGTGCCCCTCCCCCAAATTCCCTCCCCCCCCCACCTTTTATCTCAGCCCGCTTGGCACACCAGCCTCATTCCTGAAAAAGGGCTTATGCCCGAAATGTCGATTCTCCTGCTCCTCGAATGCTGCCTGGCCTGCTGTGTTTTTCCAGCAGCACATTTTTTCAATTCTGAACCTGTTTTGGTCAACGTTACCAACACCAGGTCAAGAAACAGAAATTCTATCCAAAATGAGTCAAAGTCTCATATTACAAAATCTGAATAAAAGTGAATCAGAGGTACGCAGAGTAACAAAGAAATGCACAGAATTTCTATTCTTTTCTCCTACACGCTGCAGCCAGGGATAAAGTTACTGATGGCAATAATTTATCATCTTGAAAAGAAATACGGCATTTCATCACACAATTCTAATTGGCACTCCTATTTAGTGTGGTACACGCAACTCACTTCACTGTCCAGTTATTCATAGTAACAGAGGTAATTTAACATGAAAGTTAAATTGTGTTTCAATGTTTTAGCATAAAATTACAATTAGTGTTACTGTCAGTGGCCTCCACATCTTCCTCTAGATGTAGCAGTGAAGAAACATCTGCCACATAATTAGTGCAAAACTACAATTTGTCAAAACATAATCATTAATTATGCAGGGAAGAATTTGAACAATGTAATGAATTCTGTATAAAATTGCACAATGTGCATCTTTGTTAGAAAAATATAAATCTCTTATTATAATTCCACTCTCTTCAGTGAAAGGATTGCATGCTTAAAATAATTTTGTCGAAGTATCAACCTATTGAAGGTTGTTCACTGTCTAAGGAGTGCAATAAACTTGTTCTCTCTGTCCTGCTTGCCCTGATTTCTGTTTGGGGTCCACTCTTTGCAAATTGAAGGTGAATACTATCTTTTGTGTTTTGTAACAATGAATCAGTCAATGAGTTTTGAGAAGATTTGCAGCTCAGGTTGAGTTTCTGGATGTAGGTTTGCTCGCTGCGCTGGAAGGTTCATTTTCAGATGTTTCATCACCATACTAAGTAACATCTTCAGTGAGCTTCCCGACAAAACCTCCGTCCAGAGGCTCACTGAAGATGTTACCTAGTATGGTGATGAAACATCTGAAAATGAACCTTCCAGCTCAACGAGCAAACCTACATCCAGAATGAATCAGTTA
This sequence comes from Hemiscyllium ocellatum, assembly GCF_020745735.1. Lineage (NCBI taxonomy): Eukaryota > Metazoa > Chordata > Chondrichthyes > Orectolobiformes > Hemiscylliidae > Hemiscyllium > Hemiscyllium ocellatum. Next base: position 15,060,030 of record NC_083448.1, read on the forward strand.
GTCTACTGTTTATTGTGGACAGATTTCATCCCTTATATGAGTCGGAGGTGTCACTGGAAGCAAATCGAGTCCAATATGGGATTCCACCCTCACCCAGCTTCACATCCACACAGAGATTAATAGTGGAACTTCACAAATTGTCTGCCTATGATTGCAAAAATAATGCCTGGAATTGCTATGTAGCTCAATACTTTGAACCTTGACACACTATGACCAGGCCACATCTACGACTCACTATCCACTATACCTCCAATTTTGGTGTCATCTGCAAACTTACTAACTATTCTTCTTATGTTCACATCCAAATCATTTATATAGTTGATGAAAAGTAGACGACCCACCACCGATCATTAAGGCACTCCACTGGTGACAGGCCTCCAGTCTGAAAAACAACCCTCCAGCACCTCTGTTTTCTAGCTTTGAACCAGTTCTGTAACCAAATTGCTAGTTCTCCCTGTGTTCCATGAGATTTAACCTTGCTAATCAGTCTCCCATGGGGAATCTTGTTGAATGCCTCACTGAAGTCCATATCGAATCACATCTACTGCTCTGCCCTCATCAATCCTCTTTGTTACTTCTTCAAAAAACACAGTCAAGTTTGTGAGACATGATTTCCCACGCACAAAACCATGGTGGCGATCTCTAATCAGTCCTTGCTTTGCCAAATACATGTACATCCTGTCCCTCAGGATTCCCTCCAACAACTTGCCCACCACTGATGTCAGGCTCACTGGTCTACAGTTTCCTGGCTTGACCTTACCGCCTTTCTTAAACAGTGGAACGTTAGCCAACTTCCAGTCTTCTGGCACCTCACCTGTGACTATTGATGACACAAATATTTCAGTAAGAGGCCCAGCAATCACTTCTCTAGCATCCCACAGTGTTCTAAGGTACACCTGATCAGGTCCTGGGGATTTATTCACTTTTATGCGCTCCAAGACATCCAGCACTTGCTCCTCTGTAATATGGACATTTTTCAAGATGTCACCATCTATTTCCCTACATTCTGTATCTTTCATGTCCTTTTCCACAGTAAATACTGATGCAAAATACTCATTTAGTATCTCCCCCATCTCCTGCAGCTCCACACAAAGGCCGCCTTGCTGATCTTTGAGGGGCCCTATTCTCTCCCTAATTACCCTTTTGTCCTTAATGTATTTGGAAAAACCCTTTGGATTCTCCTTAACTCCAAATGCAAAAGCTATCTCATATCTCCTTTTTGGCCCTCCCGATTTCCCTCTTAAGTATACTCCTACTGCCTTTATATCTTTGAAGGATTCGCTCAATCTATCCTGTCTATACCTGACATATGCTTCCTTTGTTTTCTTAACCAAACCCTCAATTTCTTTAGTCATCCAGCATTCCCTATACTTACTAGCCTTTCCTTTCATCCAAACAGGAATATAATTCTCTGGACTCTCATTACCTCATTTCTGAAGGATTCCTATTTTCCAGCTGTCCCTTTACCTGTGAACATTTACCTCCAATCAGCTTTTGAAAGTTCTTGCCTAATACCATCAAAATTGGCCTTTCTCCAATTTAGATCTGGTCTATCCTTTTCCATCACTATTTTAAAACTAATAGAATTATGGTCGCTGGCCCCAAAGTGCTCCGCCACTGACACCTCAGTCATCTGCCCTGCCTTATTTTCCAACAGTAGGTTAAGTTTTTTCTTAGATTAGATTCCCTACAGTGTGGAAACTGACCCTTCGGCCCAACAAGTCCACACCGACCCTCTGAAGAGTAACACACCCAGACCCATTTCCCTCTGACTAATGTACCTAATGCTATGGGCAATTTAGCATGGCCAATTCACCTGACCTGCACATCTTTGGACCTTGTCTAGTAGGTACATCCACACACTGAATCAGAAAACTTTATTGTACACACTTAATAAATTCCTCTCCACCTAAACCCTTTATATTATGGCAGTGCCAGGCTACATTTGGAAAGTTAAAATCCCCTACCATAACCACATGGTTTGACCAGCTGCATCACTCCTGAAATATTCACTTAACACCGGCCTTTAAAATATTTTGAGCCAGTCTGGTCTGGTCCATAACAATCGACAAAGCAGAAAGTGAGGCGAAGAGGTTAAAAAAAGACAGTGGGAAAGAATTCCAGAGTTTACACCAGGGAAACAAATCATAGTCAGCAATGGTGGCGCATGAAATGCATATGAAACCAGAATTAGAGGAAAACTGAGATCTCAATCTTGTGTAGGGCTAGTGCTAATTTCAGAGAGGGGTGAAACTGTGGAGAGGTTTACAAACAATGCCCAGCAACTGGAATGGAGCACTAGTCTTGAGTTTTGATTGCAATCTCTAAAGTGGGACTCAAACACTGGAGAATGCTACCACATAAGCCACAGAATTCTAACTTACCTTCCTTTCTGCAGAATCTGAGCTTTTACCACACTCACTGTGAGCTCAAGAAACATGACTCACACTGTATGACCATTGTTCATTGCAATTACAATCACATAGTCTGAATTTGTGAACAGCTCTTCTTACATATACGCCTCATAAAGAGCTGTGCAAAAGCTAATCATCTGAGGCAAGGAATAGCAGAGGGAGGAGATCAATGAAATGCCAAAATTGAAAGGTTCCAAAAAACTTCATCTTTGTCAGGAGGAATGACAATGTGGTGCACAAATGTGGAGGGCACACATTAATGACCCAATTATCAGCTTCTCTTAATGGAAAAGACATGACTTCAGAGGTGCAAGACTATAAAAGATTGTGAAAACAAACTGGGATGGGATCTGGAAAGCTGAGAGCATTAAGGGTCTGCACATCCTGCACAACAATGTACATCAGGATTCCTTTCTAATCCATTCATAACACAGACATGTTTTAACTGGAACCCTGACCAATCCACTCTTCAAGGGATTCCAAATGAATTGTGAGGCCTGGCTTATTGTTACCAAGAGGCAGTAAAACCTCTTGTATTTCCGTGTGTGCTAAACAAGAATTGACAGGGTTTTTCCAATCAGTTACTTAACCTTTTATTCCTATTTCATTCCTATTCCAGGCAATGAATCAGAAAGTTGGAACAGCGCACCCTTTGTATGATTTTCCCAACTATTTAAATTGCTGATTGGAAATTAGAACACAGTGTAACCAAGATTTAAGACAGCTTTTCCTGCAATCTCACTTCTTCAGCAATTATTTAAACCCTCTCCCACAGTCACATAATGCTGCCCCTCTCCCTATCGCCCAGCATGAAAAATGTCTGCAAATCTGAAATCATTACCCTGCACCTCAAATGTTTCTGAATTCCATTCCGGAGGCTTACTGAGCAGCTGCAAACTGTGTCAAGCTCGTTGGCACAGAGATCTTAAGCAACTGAAGGAATCATTTCAGAATAAATACCGAATCAGCTTCTGCCAAGATGAAAATCCTGGTCTGTGGTATTAATGTCTGTGCAAAATGAATGGAATCTGTGTTTCTTTTCCTGCAAACTTCAGTCAGCAGAGAAAAAAACAGTACGATACGAACTGAAAATAAAAATGTGGCTGCCAGGAATCTTAATAATAACTTGCAGGATTTCAGATCGTACAAAAAGGCTTTGAACATTCTGACAGCCTCGTGTGCAAAACCCAAGAACTGGACAAATAATTCTATCCGTGATGTGCCAACCTTTTAGCAGAGAGCAAATTCTCCATGAATCAACAAAATTTGGTAAAATGTGATACTGAGACAAGGCTAATTGGAGATGCTGATATGGAGACAGGGTAGGAAAGTGGAGTTGAAGTACAGGGTCAGACAAGATCTGAATGACTGGCAGAACAGGCTGGAAGGGCCTTTCAGACTGTTCCTGCTTTGGTGCATCAGCAGCTGGGCTTTATCCATCTTCTGGATCATCTGAGACTATAACCAGACTGCTTATTATTGTACAGGTCATTCGGCTATAACGCGCACTTCATCAGCATGAATTGGCTATTGTGGTTCTGTTCGCCCAGCTGGGAATTTTTGTTGCAAACGTTTCGTCCCCTTTCTAGGTGTCATCCTCAGTGCTTGGGAGCCTCCTGTGAAGCGCTTCTGTCATGCTTCCTTCGGCATTTATAGTGGCTTGTCTCTGCCGCTTCCGGTTGTCAGTTGCTGTCCGCTGCAATGGCCGGTATATTGGGTTCAGGTCGATGTATTTGTTGATTGAATCTGTGGATGAGTGCCATGCCTCTAGGAATTCCCTGGCTGTTCTCTGTTTGGCTTGCGCTATAATTGTAGTGTTGTCCCAGTCGAATTCACGTTGTTTGTTGTCTGTGTGTGTGGCTACTAAGGATAGCTGGTCGTGTTGTTTCGTGGCTAGTTGGTGTTCGTGGATGCAGGTTGTTAGCTGTCTTCCTGTTTGTCCTATGTAGTGTTTTGGACAGTCCTTGCATGGCATTTTGTACACTACGTTGGTTTTGCTTATGCTGGGTATCGGGTCCTTTGTCCTAGTGAGTTGTTGTCTGAGAGTGGCTGTTGGTTTGTATGCTGTTATGAGTCCTAGTGGTCGCAGTAGTCTGGCTGTCAGTTCGGAAATGCTCCTGATGTATGGTAGTGTGGCTAGTCCTTTGGGTTGCGGCATGTCCTCGTTCCGTTGTCTTTCCCTTAGGCACCTGTTGATGAAATTGCGTGGGCATCGTTTTTGGTGAATACCTTGTATAGGTGTTCTTCTTCCTCTTTTTGCAATTCTGGTGTAGTGCAATGAGTTGTGTCCCTTTTGAATAGTGTCCTGATGCAACTTCGTTTGTGTGTGTTGGGGTGGTTGCTTTCATAGTTCAGGACTTGGTCTGTGTGTGTGGCTTTTCTGTATACCTTCGTGCTGAATTCTCCGTTCGGTGTTCTCTGTGCCATCACGTCTAGGAATGGGAGCTGGTTGTCCTTTTCTTCCTCTCTCGTGAATCGGATTCCTGCAAGTGTGGCTAGATTAGATTAGACTTAGATTAGACTTACAGTGTGGAAACAGGCCCTTCGGCCCAACAAGTCCACACCGACCCGCCAAAGCGCAACCCACCCATACCCCTACATTTACCCCTTACCTAACACTACGGGCAATTTAGCTTGGCCAATTCACCTGGCTCGCACATCTTTGGACTGTGGGAGGAAACCGGAGCACCCGGAGGAAACCCACGCAGACACGGGGAGAACGTGCAAACTCCACACAGTCAGTCGCCTGAGTCGGGAATTGAACCCGGGTCTACAGGCGCTGTGAGGCAGAAGTGCTAACCACTGTGCCACCGTGCCGCCCGTGGCGTTGATAATCCGGTGTGTGTTCTCTATTTCTGTGTTTTTAATGAGTACAAAGGTGTCGTCCACATATCTGACCCAGAGTTTGGGTTATATTCGCGGTAAGACTGTTTGTTCTAACCTTTGCATTACTGCTTCTGCTACGAGTCCAGAGATCGGTGAGCCTATGGGTGTACCGTTGATTTGTTCGTATATCTGGTTGTTGAATGTGAAGTGTGTTGTGAAGCACAGGTCCAGTTGTTTAAGTATGCCGTCTTTATTAGGAATGGACCCGGACCATAGAACAGGCTATCACCACAGTACAGAACAGGACCACACACCGCAAAAAAAACGGCACTAGAAGAAAAAATGGCCAAACTAACACACAACGAAGAGGACACCACAACACACACCTGAGTTTAAAACCTCCCCCACAGACAGCTCACAGACACAGAAAGAACAATACTGGCCAAGGGACTCAACTACAACCACAGGGACGCTAAGACAGCAGACTTCCTAGCAGCACTAGAACGCACACTCAGGAACAATGGATTGACAGAAGAGACACAACAAACAGTGAGACAAAGTATTGTACCTATGATAATAAGGAAAAGACAAACACATAACCTCAACACCAAGGAGAGGGAAGCACTAAAATCACTAAGAAACAATAAGAACATAATCATACTACCAGCAGACAAAGGCAGAATGACGGTCATACTGGACAAAGCAGACTACATCCAAAAGGCACAACAGCTACTTGCAGATACCAACACCTACCAAAAGAGGGAGTCTGACCCCACCCCACAGCTCACCAATAGGATAAACAACACACTGAGGAATCTACAAAAAAACGGACAGATAACCAGGTCTGACCTACAAAAAATGAAACCTGAAAGCAACAACACCCCCAGATTCTATGGACTACCTAAAGTACACAAACCAGACATCCCACTCAGACCCATAGTATCACTACCAGGGACACCATCACACAAACTGGCTAAAGAGCTACAGCAGAAACTGAAACACCTGATCAGCGGATCCAGACACTCTATACAGTCAACACAAGAATTCTTGAACATCATCAGAAATATACACATAGACAAGGAAGAAACCATGGTCTCATTCGATGTAACGGCACTGTCCACCTCTATCGACAAAACCCTAGCCAGAGAAACAATATCCAACCTGCTGGAAATACAAAAAAGACAACAGGACATTGAACCTATTAACAAAGACGGCATACTTACGACTGGACCTGTGCCTCACAACACACTTCACATTCAACAACCAGATATACGAACAAATCAACGGTACACCCATGGGCTCACTGATCTCTGGACTTGTAGCAGAAGCAATAATGCAAAGGTTAGAACAAACAGTTTTAAAGTCTGGTTGAAGATTTGTAGCTCGGGTGTCCGTTGTTGTGGTTCTGTTCGCCGAGCTGGAAGTTTTTGCTGCAAACGTTTCGTTCCCTGGCTAGGGAACATCACCAGTGCTATTGGAGCCTCCTGTGGAGCGCTGCTTTGATGTTTCTTCCGGTATTTATAGTGGTAGAACAAACCACTATAAATACCGGAAGAAACATCAAAGCAGCGCTTCACAGGAGGCTCCAATAACAGTTTTACCGCGAATATAACCCAAACTCTGGGTCAGATATGTGGATGACACCTTTGTAATCATTAAAAACACAGAAATAGAGAACACACACCAGATCATCAACGCCACACTCGCAGGAATCCGATTCACGAGAGAGGAAGAAAAGGACATCCAGCTCCCATTCCTAGACGTAATGGTACAGAGAACACCGAACGGAGAATTCAGCACGAAGGTATACAGAAAAGCCACACACACAGAGCAAGTCCTGAACTATGAAAGCAACCACCCCAACACACACAAACGAAGTTGCATCAGGACACTATTCAAAAGGGACACAACACATTGCAGTACACCAGAACTGCAAAAAGAGGAAGAAGAACACCAAAAATGGATGCCCACGCAATTTCATGCCTAAGGGAAAGACAACTGAACGAGGACATGCCGCAACCCAAAGGACTAGCCACACTACCATACATCAGGAGCATTTCCGAACTGACAGCCAGACTACTGCGACCACTAGGACTCATAACAGCACACAAACCAACAGCCATTCTCAGACAACAACTCACTAGGACAAAGGACCCGATACCCAGCATGAGCAAAACCAACGTAGTGTACAAAATGCCATGCAAGGACTGTCCAAAACACTACATAGGACAAACAGGAAGACAGCTAACAACCTGCATCCACGAACACCAACTAGCCACGAAACAACACGACCAGCTATCCTTAGTAGCCACACACACAGATGACAAACAACGTGAATTCGACTGGGACAACACTACTATTATAGCGCAAGCCAAACAGAGAACAGCCAGGGAATTCCTAGAGGCATGGCACTCATCCACAAATTCTATCAACAGACACATCGACCTAGACCTTATATACCGGCCACTGCAGCGGACAGCAACTGACAACCGGAAGCGGCAGAGACAAGCCACTATAAACGCCGAAGAAAACATGACAGAAGCGCTTCACAGGAGGCTCCCAAGCACTGAGGATGTCACCTAGAAAGGGGACGAAACGTTTGCAACAAAAATTCCCAGCTCGGCGAACAGAACCACAACAACGAACACCCGAGCTACAAGTCTTCTCCCAAACTATGAATTGGCTATAACAGATTAATCAATTGTAGACACTGTTTGGATAATGTGAATTTTCTACTGAATGGGTATAATGACTTTCTATTAGCGATCTTTTACAGTGTGATTTTCTATAGCACGAGGTTGCAGAGGAACACAACTGTTGCATTATAGCAGAACTACCTGTACTATCTTCAGTAGCAAGATCTCCTGAACTTCATGCTGGATGATCTCCTAGTCCATTCATACTCTGAAATAATGTGTTGGTGCGGTGAACAGTGAACAATCTCCAATCTTTCGACAGCCCAATAATGGACAAACTCTTTGGTCTCCAAGCCACAGGACACTGCAGAATCTCCTGATGACCTAATATGAGATTACCTCTGATCCACTGGTCCACCTCTCTCAATATTGCAATCTTGATTTCCAGGTCAGCTAGTTTTGGGCTGAACTCAAGCTGGTGAGCTGAAAGTAAATGAGTAACAATGCCAACTTCTCTGTCCATTTAAATTACATGCTACCTCAGCATAGAGTCAGAGGTCTACAGCATGGAAACAGGCCCTTTGACACAAATTGACAATGCCACACATTTTTACAATTGAACTCGTCTCACTTGCCTGCGTTTGGCTCTGCCCCTATATTTGTCAGCATTCTGCCCATCAATTGTGCCTCATTTTCTCTCCACATGAGTCAAAACTGACGTTGAGAAGTGTGAAGTTCATATGCCAGGAAGTACACAGAAATAATTCTTTCATTTTGCAATAACAAATATATCCTGAAGATTCCACTGAGAACGATGAATATCGTTAGTTGTTAATTAATACATTACCTAAGGCTGGAGCACAAAGTGCCTAATCTTCCTGTCCTTGGAGAATTATCTTTTTGCACAAACCTTGACAAAAATCTCTACATCTTTTGAATTTGAATCTGCTGCATTATTAAGAGACCAATGTCCTTGTTTAAATTATTATGCATTCATGCTGTTAATATCAGTTGAGTGGGAGATAGTGTGTACTCCCTATTCACAGATCTTCATGCTAAGATTTTACCTTAGAAAATACTGAATTTTGACATGCTTCGCTCTGACTGCAGGTGGGAGGAGGAAAGAGTTGTCAAAATACCTGCTCTGCTTCTTTTTCTACGGTGCCCACACTCGGGAGACTTTTCCTCCTTTTAAATTGGGAATAGATCTTGACCATGACTAACAATTGAAAATCTGCCATGGCACGACAAGAGATTCTGTCCTTTCTGTGTATGCCACCTGTGCAGAGACAGTGCTGTCCACTTTAAAAATGCATTGTAACACAACCTTTCCCCAGTAACTCATTGGCAACAGAATGCTGGTTGGATTTCTGTGAAAGGAACAGATGTTCACACTGACTTTAACAGTTCTGCTGCTTGTTCTTTCCCATTCTATGTTTTAACTTAGTGAACGTCAGCTGTTTCTGGATGAGTATGAAGCATTTAATAGGGGATGAAGCACTGTGTACTTCCGATGGTAAGAATGGTTCCAAGGTTTCTGCAAAATCAGAGGAAAAGTCAGACATCAAAGACTTTAATAGAGTATGTCAGAAGAAAGTATATCCATTGGAAGCAAGGTCAAAAGGCAGACGGCACAAATTTAAGATAATTGACAGAAGAAATGGGAAAAGTTGAGGTGACGTTTTTCTTGTACATAGCAAGCTGCGAGAAGCAATTTATTAAAATGGGGTACAAAGACTTTGAATCATCACATTCAAAAAACTGATATGTACTCAAAAGTAAAAAACTGCAGGAGGAAAGAAGTGTGGGACTCATCAGTTTGCTTTTCAAGATCCAACTCAAACATGATGGTCCAAAAGGCCTCTTCTCTGCTTTGGAGCAAGCTACATGAACAAAAATGAACTTTCTTCTGTAGACTAGAATCGTTAAAGTGGAGTTGGGTAAATAGATCGCAGGCACTGGTCACTGCTGAAAAGTAGAACATTTTGGGACAAATGGCAGCAACGGGAGCTTGATAATAAATGGTAAAATCCATATGATTGGCAGCAGGGATGGTTAACAATAGGACTGAAAACACACGCCTCAATTATGGTCTAAGCATGGGTAGAAAGGATTTTCACCTGATGACAACCTGTTTCCTAGCTGTGCATAAGCAGAATGATATCAAAATAATGTTTTAAAAACCTCCTGTTCGCTTCCATTTGCAATCCACACAATTTGATTTTAAGCAGGTCTCCATGAAGGCAAACAATGCGCCTGACCAAAGCAGGCAGGTATATGACGTAAATTTGCAAACCGGGATTATGTGCAAACTGGAAATGTATAATGTGTGCACTATCCACACGTCACTTTGGCTGTCACTCACATTATTATTCCAAGCGTCCTAGCCTCACCCTCAAGCCCATGAGGATAGAAGACTGGAGGCAGTATTTGAAGCGATATCGAAGGAGATCTTCTGCTGCTCAACCTGGTGAGTGAATGAAGAGATGGTAGTCAAGGCCGAGAAGCAAATTGAAAGCATTGTGCTGGTATGGAATAGTGCATAAAGTGACTGTGTATCTCTCTGGAGTTGTGTCAACTCCTCGAACAGGATCCACTGCTGCTGCCAGCAAAGTCAATCCCACCCCAAGACATCTGCTCTGAGTTTGATCAATTCCAGTCTAGCTCATCCAAACAGAAGAAGTTCATCAGCACCTGAGAAAGAACTTGTGTTCAGGTTCAGAGCGCAATACCTTTAATGCAATCCAACGATTTCAATCAATCATAGAATGTGACTGCCTTTGGCAAGATGAACATTTATTGTCTATCCTGAATTGAGCCTGATAACATTAATCATTCAAAACAGGATAGCAGTCCATCACTTGAGCCCTCGAGTCTGCTTTGTCATTCAGTAAGGTCTTGGCTGATCTGAAGAACACCACCTCAGTTTCCACTTGGGAACCCCTCAACCTTATCGACTCAATGTCGATTTCAATTATTTCAGGTCCTGGGCACCATATCCCATGTCCTTCCCCAATCCCCACACATCAGCCCTTGTCATCACAGGAGCTGCTCCCACAAACAATCCATTATCAACCACTAACAGTCCCCAGTCGCAGCTATTCATTCTCTCAGGCTGACCTTTACTCATCCCTTTGTCTGCCCAACTGTTATTATCTCCCTTGGCTCCATCATTTACTCCTTACCCACTCCCTAACCCTTCTCCACCACATATATCAAACATTTCCTAGCTGCAATCAGTCCTGAAGAAGGGACCCGAAACATGAACTTTGCTTTAACTTCACAGATGCTGCCAGACCTGCGGATGTTTTTCCAGCAAATTCTGATTTGCTGATGTTCATGGCTGATTCTTCTCTGGTCTCCAGAAACCCTGCATCCATTCTCGTTCAAAAATCTTTGCAGTTCAGTCTTGGGATATATTGAAAGACACAGCTCCCACTGCCTGCTGGGGAAGAGAATTCCCAAGGTGAACGGCCCTGTGCAAGAAGAAATTTCTGCTAAGTTCTGTCTGAAATGGGAGTTCCTTATATTCTTCGAATTCTGCATTGTCCCATAAATGGCAACAACTTCTCAGCATCGACCCTGCCAAGAACCCTCAGAATTTTATCTGTTTCAATAAAGTCCCCCCCATCTTCAAGTTTGCAGTAGGTTCAGGCGCAAACTGTTTTACATTTCCTTGTTAAGATAGCTATTTCATCCCAGAAATCAGCCTGATGAACCTTCTCTGAAATGTTAAAGGTGGTGGTTAGCTTAACCTCTTGAACAAGTGCAGTCCATCTCATGTCAGTACAAGACTCTGTGAGAGATGGACTTCCAAGATTTTGATCCAGTGATGCTGAGGCAAGTGCCATACAGGTCATTCTGCTATAACGTGTGTATTGTCAGCACGAATTGGATATAAAACGATTGACAAATTGTGGACACTGGATCAACAACACCCTCCAGCGTATCTCCTCCACTTACCACATCTTCCCTCTCGATCCCCACCCCTCCAACTGCAACAAGGATAGAAACCCCACCCGGTCCTCACCTTCCCACCCTACTAATCTCTGGATACAACGCATTATTCTCCACTATTCCACCACCTACAATCAGACCCCACCACCAGAGATATATTTTCCTCCCCACCCCTTTCAGCATTCCACAGAGACCATTCCCTCTGTGACTCCCTCATTAGGTCCATGTCCCCCCCACCAACCCACCTTCCACTCCTAGCACCTTCCCTTGTCACTGCAAGAGGTGCAAAACCTGTGCCGACACCTCCACCCTCACCTGCGTCCAAAGCTCCAAAGAACCCTTCCACATCTGGCAAAGATTTTCCTGCACATCCAAACATCTCATCTACTGTGTCTGTTGCTCTTGATGTGGTCTCCTGTGCACTGGGGAGACAGGATGCCAATTTGTGGAATGTTTCAGAGAACATCTTTGAGACACATGCATCAAACAAACCCCACCGCCCGTGACCGAACACTTCAACTCCCCCTCCCACTCTTTCTGGGACATGCAAGTCCTGGGCCTCCTCCTCCACCAAATCCAACCCACCTGACGCCTGAACTCTCCATTCACAAGGCATCAACATTGACTTTGCTCATCTCCTCTCCCTCCCACCTCATCTCAGATCCAATCCTCCAACTCGGCACCAAACTCTTGAACTGTCCTACCTGTCCATCTTCCTTCCCACCTATTCCCTCCACCCTCCCCTCTGCCCTATCACTATCACTTCCCACCTGCATCTACCCATCACGTTCCCAGCTACCTCACCCTCACCCCCACCCTCCCATTTACCTCTCGGCCTCCTTGCCTGGCCCGACATTCACGATGAAGGGATTCTGCCCAAAACTTTGATTCTCCTGCTCCTTGGATGCTGCCTGACCTGCTGTGCTTTACTAATGCCACACTTTTTGATTCTGATCTCCAGCATCTGCAGTCTCCACTTTCTCCAAACTGTGGACACTGTTTGGATAACATGGAATTTCTACTAAACAGGTATAGTGATTTTCTATTAATGATCTTCTAAAGTGCAACATTTTATAGCAGTTTTCCACAGTGTGATTTTCTTTGGCACTAAGTTGCAGAGGAACACAATTGTCAAGTGATAGCAGAACAACCTGTATAGCTCCAAGCCTGGATGATGTGTGGCTTGGAATGAAATTGACCTGGTACTGTTCTCTTGCATCTTCTACTCTTGTCCTTAGATGTGATAGAGCTTCTTTTCTTTTAAATAATGTAGGCATCCCACAGCACAATGGATCAGCCATACACAGGCCAAACCACATAAAAGTAATGTACTTCCTTCCCGAAAGGATGTTAGTCAATCCAAAGTTTTTACAACATTCAGTGATGACATTGGATTTGTTTTCCAAATTTGCCAACTGAGTTTAAATGCCACCAACTGCTCCAGTGGGATTGAACCTGAATCCCCACAACATTAACCTGGGCCTCTGGATTACTTGTCCAGCAACATCACCACTGTATTGGTATAGTCCACTGCTGTGGGTGCTTGTGAAGGAAGCTTGGAGAACAGGTGTTCATGAGTTGCTGCTGAGCCATCTTACAAATGGCCCACACTGCTCCCACTGCATGATGGAGCTGGAGAAGATTCCTGGGAGAACTTATCTGAAAGTCAGTGGGCCTTTTAAAAAGTTTGTTCGTGCAGATAACCAATGTTCTGTGCAACTCTCAGAAGAGATGACTTATTTTCACAGTGAAAACCTGACATCATCATCATTCTCGACACCTGTGTGTTCATTAATGCTCATTACTCATGCAGGCACTGTCTCAAGTTGCTTTGTACTTGGAACAGTCAGAAAATATATTCATTAGCATTTCACAAATAGATGTTGTTTTGTTTTCTAAAATAAACGTGCAATTGTCTGGAGCTGCCTCTCACCATTCCACCGACATTTAGATTGTGGCTTGTTTGCCAAACTTCCTCAGGTTTCATTTTGATATTTCTGCATCCTGTAGCTGCGTTCAGCACATTTTTTGTGGTTTTCATTCGAATGAAGAAATTGATGAGGGTCAAATGCAACACCATTGAACATTATAACCAGTCAACAAGGCTAATGGAAAAAGTGAGGGCTGCAGATGCTGGAGGTCAGAGTCAAGATTGTGGTGCTGGATAAGCGTAACCAGTCAGACAGCATCCGAGGAGCAGGAGAATCAACGTTTCGAGCTTAAGCTCATTCCTGATGAAGAGCTTATGCTCGAAATGTGAATTCACCTACTCCTCAGATGTTGCCTGACCAGCTGTGCTTTTCCAGTGCCACACTCTTGAAACAAGGCCACCAATGAAACAAGTAAAAAGTAAGGTCTGCAGATGCTGGAGATCAGAGCTGAAAATGTGTTGCTGGTTAAAGCACAGCAGGTCAGGCAGCATCCAAGGAACAGGAAATTTGACGTTTCGGGCCAGAGCCCTTCATCAGGAATGACCTTCCTGATGAAGGGCTCTGGCCCGAAACGTCGAACTTCCTGTTCCTTGGATGCTGCCTGACCTGCTGTGTTTTAACCAGCAACACATTTTCAGCACCAATGACACAAATCAGAGATGGAGCAACTTGACTTTGGTAACACTGAGTTGTGGATAGCTTGAGGGTCATTCAGGACTCTTGACATCTCATAAGTGACCTGGTAATTTTGTTAACATTCCCAAGTTGCAGGATAACTGGGTGTCATATGGATATGACACCTGTGGATATGACAGCTGTCCTCTTCACAGGCACATCCTTGCCAGGTGTCTAAGAAGCTCATTCAGATATTACATGTGGAGAGGTAAGGCATTGCTATCCTATCAAAAAGATCCCAGGTCACTGGGATTTGCACAACTATGGATGGAAACTGTCAAAATGCATTAAAAAATGCCATGTTATGGTTTTTCAGCAAGAATAAGAACTCAGAAACCATAACATTAGAGGCCAGGGAGACCAGTGGAAGTTGACACAACAACATCAAAAGTGAACAGAACATTCCTTGAGAAAAGATTGAGGTAACAGAATGCGAATAAAATGAAGGCTACAGGAGATTCAGCTGGGAAGTCAGTGAGTGAAGCATTGAAGAAACGCTTGGTGAAGTGCACAGCACAGTAAAAGTAAACATGTCAAAACGCATTGCTGCAGAAGTTATGTGTGAACCTGATACAGTTCTCCTCCCGACCCAGACAATAATCAGTTTCCAAACATTTTCTTAGATGGCAAGGTCCATTTGTAATCTCAAAATGTTTGTTGTGTTGTGAGTGGGAGCAAGTGCTCAGTGGCAAACACATTCTGCTTCATCTCTTTCGTTATGTTTTGACAATTTGTTTCTTGCAGTGTGCAATATATAAAACTTGAAAGCGGTCGATCCAAATGATATCCGATAGTGGTGTCCTCCAATTTATTCCCTCTGTGCCCATCTAATTCAACATTATTGATGACCTCGTGTTCACTCTGAAGTGTTGCTGCCACAAACTAGGCCAAACTGATGAGGCCAGTTCACGGCCACAATAAAATGCGTCTGAATCCTGCTGATCTATCAATTGAAGCATTTCAGACAGAACCCTAAACTGCGGATATTTGATTAAGTTCCAAATGCAAACAGATCAGCCATGATCTCAGTGAATGGTGGAGCAGGCTTGAAGGATCTATTTCTGCTCCTAATTCATACGTTCATACATGCCATAAGTGGCTCGACAGGGGAAACCACTCAAGATAAGGTCTTGTATTGTCCATTGCCACAAGACCAACTCTACTGGCACAGCCCTGCATCACATAGCTTGGAAAGAAGATTCCTGCCAAAGAGGAGGTGCAGGGACAACCTAATCAAGGCACTTTAAATGATTAACAGATTGCATTCAATGGATGAACAACCTATTTCTCCTGATGGTGTAAAGGCAGAATAAGAAGGCATTACTTTAAAATTAGAACAAAGCAATTTGGAAATACCATCAGGAAATTGTTCTTCATGCAAATGCTCATGGAGCTGGAACTCAGGTCTTCAAAATGCTGTAGATGCTGGGTTAATTGAAATTTTCAAGGCTGAGACTGGTTCGTTTTTATTAGTCTAATAAATTTAGGGATATGAGTTGATATGCAGAACAGCCAGGAGTTAATTGAATTGCGGAACACGTGTAGCCCAGAGATTTGAGAACAGAATACAGTTTGATACTTCAGTACTGACGGGACACTGCAATGTTGGAGGAACCATGTCTCACGAGAGGTGGATTTAAACAAGAATGGCTCGAAAAAGAGCAGAGTACTTTATCTCTGGTTGTCCTAGCCAATATTTATTCAGCAATTATCATCACTGAGGAACAGACTATTTAATCATTGCTGTCTTGGGAGCCTGCCATTTGTAAATTGATGATCGCATTATAGCATAAAGGGTTAACAAACTGTTACTCTGAGATTTCTACACAGCATATGTGTCAGAAACTATGGGACAAAAACCTGACAGATGAAGGCACAAGCAAAGTCTGGCTTAACCATACTCAGAAACATACTTGACAGGCACAAGTATTAAATGTTTGCGTTAGCCTTTCGATCAGTTTCAAGTTCCTGGTGGCTCCTAATATTGTTCGCACTCCTAACACACACCCAACATTAAAACAATGTCTGCACTTTGGAAAGTATTATATTGGCTGTAAAGCACTTTGGGATGCCCTCAGGTTGTGAACTTTGTCACTGTCTTGAATGACAAATACCTTTCACTTCTATTGTGTTGTCAAACACAACCAAGGTACCACTTGACCTCAGCATGTCAATGTGCAATCCTCGAAGGTGGAAATCAAAACGCCAGCTGAGCAGGCATCTTCTGCCAAACATTTACCAAGGGAAGTGAGGCAGCAGCTGCAACAACGGAGGTCTTATTCAGAAGGGGCACTGACAAGTTTAAGTACCGACCTGACATGCTGCTCAGAGTCACTTTCATTTCCCTGGCCAGTTTCCCAAGACACTCTGCTGGAGTAAAAAATATCAACGTGGAAGGATTTCAAAACATCTCGTCACAACTTGTGCCTCCAAGTATCTGACTGTAATATGTAGGTTGGTAGCCAAATTCGTCTCCATTAACCCAGAACTGGGCATATTGGAGCCAAGTTGCAGCACTACTCTAAAAATTAAACTTTTTGGATTCAACCATCCAATGCCAATCCACCTATAGCTGGGGATTAAACCTTGCACCCACTGCACGTTTCTCTGGAACCAATAACAAGACCCACATAGAAAATACTGTCTCTTTAGCTTGATTCTAGGTAGCATCTGACAGATATCCAGAAAGATTATTTTGAATGATGATTTGCCTATTGGGTAGTTTAGACCCAATAGTGATGCAATTTCTTTCAATGGCTGCTTAGTTTGTCAGTTGAATCTGTGACTATTGCAGTCCAGAAAATGTTTCATACTTATAACTTGATTCTGCTGAAGAGTAAGCTATGAAATGAGAGGGCACTACACCATCAGATAATAAATGGTTTCTATGAACTGCTACTCCAATTAAATCAGTGCTTCCCAAACCTTTTCCCATCACGTCCACGTGCTGTTTGAGAGTTAACGAGACCCCATCCAGGTGAGAAAGGGGAGAAGGCTGTGAGGGCAGCAAGAGATAAAGTTATTTCATCCATAGGGATTTTGAGTTAAAAGCATCCACCTGGAATTTGAGGCCAACAAGATTGGGCAGTTAGGCCATGACACCCATAGTTGATAAATGGCCCAAGTGAAAGGGGCCCTTGTAGTTTTTGGAACTTGATTGGAACTCCACAGGGCAGCCATTGCTGTATCAAAGCGAATGACTCCAAAATCTTGGCTGCTGATTCCACCATGGCCATGGTCCACAGTTTGAGATGCCCTGAATTAAACCGTGTAAATGAGGGGAAAAAAAATCTTTGCTTCTGGCTTGGGAAAAGCCAAATTTTGGACCATTTTCAACAGAGAAGTATTCGAATACGAGTGAAAATATTTGCACCAAATGGTTCATTTTGACTGTGGACCATACTGTGGGATGGGCAAGAATGAGTCAGCATTCCCTTTTCTCATCTTTCTCCCACTTCCATGTTGACGGAATTCAGTGGATGTGAAAGTCATGAGTGATGATTTACTCTGACTCCATTTGGCACTGGACTCCAGAGGCTGCAAGGTGTGCACTCCTGGTCATTGCATCTCATTGAGAAACCTTTTTGCTGAAGTTGGGCGGCACGGTGGCTCAGTGGTTAGCACTGCTGCCTCACAGCGCCAGAGACCCGGGTTCAATTCCCACCTCAGGCAGCTGTCTGTGTGGAGTTTGCACATTCTCCCCATGTCTGTGTGGGTTTCCTGTGGGTGGTCTGGTTTCCTCCCACAATCCAAAGATGTGCAGGTTGGGTGAATTGGCCATGCTAAATTGCCCGGAGTGTTAGGTGAAGGGGTAAATGTCGCAGAATGGGTCTGAGCTGGTTGCTCTTTGGCGGGTCGGTGTGGACTTATTGGGCCGAAGGGCCTGTTCCCACATCATAAGTAATCTAAGTCAGGGATTTCATAATCAGATGCACGTGGATTGATGGCACAATTAAGATATGATGATGAGCTTTTTAAAAATAGTTTTGACTTTGGCTCTCAATTTTATTTGAGCAGCATGACCTCAGCAAAGCTCTAAAAATTGACTCGGGCAGAAAACAGAGACAAGTTTAAGCAGCATTTAAGGTGATCAAAGAAAATCCTAAAATATTTTAACAAGTAGCAGGTGCCATGATGGATGAACTGCAGCCTGTTTCCAAATGGATGAGGCAGAATAGGTAACGGTATTTTCTCATGCATGTCCATCTTGTAATCTTCTGAAATGAGTGAGCTCCAGGATAAAGAGCTCATTAATAACCTGCACTTCAAAAATGTGGCAAGACAAGTAAATGATGGATCATGCAGTGCTGAAATGTTGACTCTGAGTAAAATAGCACAAATCAAATGAAATATACAGTTTGGAAGCAATTCTCAGATTCCCCACTGCCAAAGGGCCCAATGTTGTCTGTTGGCAGCTCAGATTGTAGTCTTTCCATGCAGAAAGACCAGGTGAGAAATTCAAACAACAAAGATTTTTTCTTAAAAATAATTCTGCATGGTTGACAGAGTTATAGCACAGAAAAAGGCTATTTGATCCATCCAATCCATGCCAGCATATTCGCTCCACCATAGTCTCCTCTCAGCCTTCCTCATTATACAAGTAACTTTATCAGCATAATCCTCTGTCACTTTCTGCTTTAACTGAATATCTAGAAAGCCCTTGAATGATCCATGTTATTCACTTCACCCATTTCTTCTGTTCACCTGCTCCACATTGTCACCACAGTTCTATTTAGGAAGTTTCCTGCTTCTGAATTTGAAAACAAAAAAAAAATCCTAGCTGCTCAATACTTTCCTGATATGTATCATGCTGCACATCTGCTCTCTTTGCTAATTCTTTCTGCAACCTCTTGACGATCTCGATATTCTTTCCATTATGTGAAAAGGAAGATTTGCATTTACATAGCACTTCCGTTGACCACTAGGAGTCTGAAATTAGCAAACTTATCTCGATTATGATACATGTTTTTCAAGTTTAGTCACAATTCTCATTTGCAGCAGCTGAAATGCACACCGCAAACCCTCTTAAACAGCAATACAGTTAAGCTGTTGTTTTGAAAATGTGGGTGTACTATACCTTTAAGGAGCTGAAATTTCTGGCTAGCACAATGTTCTGAACAAGGTAACGATGTAACATTTGGTCAAACAACTAGCTAAGAGTCGTGTTGCCTGGATACAAAAACATATTCAAATTTAGCCAATCAGTTTAAATTATGCCCCAAGATATCAAACTCCAATCAAGGTTGAATTTAGTATTTTGACAATGTTAAAACCAATTAAACAAACTGCTGCTTTGTGGTATAAATATCCAACATTTTGAACAGTTACCCAGAGCGGCAAAGTGCATCAATAATAACAGAACAAAACCGATTGTCTGCAGAACTGCTCTCCTAAAGGTACCTTTATCTGTCAAAGACCTGTGAAGCAGAATCCCTAAGAAGAAGAAAAAACAGGAAAATCTTCAGAGGACACTCAGCTCAGCTGACTGGTTTTGAAACTAAATTGTTTTTCTTTCTGAATCATAATCAGGACACTTTTTTTTAATCGGACCAGTATTGTAGAGTGGAAGGTAAAAGATAGGTTTCAAGGAAGGAGTTGTAAATAGTTGTTAGTTACTTATTCTCTGTTAGACTTAAAAAAAAGTTATTAATTTTTATTTTAAATAGCGACTTTTGAGGTAGTTCTTTGCCTCTCAAATTTTAACAGATTACAGTGCGGGTTGAATATTGTCTGTGCTGCTGGTTTAAATTAGAAGAGGGGTTTACCCCCTGTCAAAACAGTGTGTTTTATTAGCAACATTGATTAAGAGATAAATACTAATTGAGACTCCGTGGATAGCTGCCCCACTCTTATTCAAAGCGAGCAGAAGGAGTCTCAGTTTTAACCTGATGTGAAAACCAGTACCTCAGACAAGACAATGCTCCTTGAATCCTGCATTGGAGTGTCAACCGTAACTTTTGAGCTGAAGATCAACAAAAGGACTGGAACCCTGAACGTTGAGATTTACAGGCAAAGCCACTACCAGCTGAGCCGTAGATGAATGGCTCGGTGAATGGTAAATGTTGTGGTCCGGTCTGGTGGTAGATCAATTACAACCAATCCTTCTTATTGATCTTGGCTGCATTTACTGATACCAATTAGAGGATGCCCAGAAGAAGTAATTCGCTCAGAAAAGTTCAGTCTTGTTGAACAGAATGTGTGTAACATAGTATGAAATAGTTAGTTACAATGCATCTAAGTTACTGGAGAGACTCTATGAGATCTCAGTTGAAACTTCAGAATTCCTGTTCCTTACTGTCAACAGAACTAAACATTCAATGCACAGCATAGAAATTGACAGTTTGGCAGTAAGAAACTGGTTAGTTTCTCCATGAAACCCTTTCAGGTACTATTTCCAACAACACTCTCTGGAACTGCACACAGTATTCCAGAATTTGCTGGACGAAAATCCAACAAGTTTTTCAGATAACTTTTCTGCATTTTAATTCAACACTTCTGAACATTGATGCTCAGTTTGCTTTTGAATGAATCTGTAGCACTCCTTTCATAATTTGCATACTATCCTCACAGATATCTTCACCCTCACTAATTTAGATTCTTAGGACAGGATCATGGGTTCTTTGGCTAAGTCAGAGTGGTCAATTTTTTGTTTTGTAGAGATTCCTGCTGCAAGGCAAAGGGAGTTTCCTTGCCAAATCATATCAAACTTACCTCATTAATTACCTCACCCATCACATCGTATTTAAGACGGAGATGGATAGGTTATTGATTGCTAAGACAATAAGGGTTACATGGAAAAGGGAGGAGAATGGAGTTGAGAAACATATCAGCCACGGTTAAAAGATGGAGCAGACTCAATTGGCTAAATGGCCTAATTCTGCTCCTGTACCTTATGGCCAAATGGTGTGATGATCCCTCCCTGTCCGACTCCAGCCCAACCTTACCATATGAAATTCTCAGACAGACCCGCTGAAATACAAGAAGCTGGGCTACCCGCAGAGGGAACGTGAAGCTTAAACAATGCAAGTCCACAATCTGGATGAGCACAGCACTGCAACACCTCTGCAGCTGGCCAAGGAAGAAGCGTCCCGGGTCACAAGTACTCAAGACAACAACCAGAAATCAGGCATCTGCCTACTCAGCCCCAGGCAGGTCAGGAGTCTGTGGTGTCAGCAGTCAGGTACTTTATCCACAGGCACAGAGAAGAACAGAAACATCAGAAGGGTATGCAGAAAGTAGCGGCCCTTATTATCCAAAGGTTATGTCACAAATCATGAGACAACCTGTTGCCTCCATGGACAGTGTGGTGGCTGCCGTGGACAGCCCGGTTCAACACTCTCTCAGGATCTGCCACAGAGTTGCACACATACGCACTCCATCACCCCAGCCAGCGGTCTTCAGGGCCAAAGGATGGGGAACCTGGCATAAACTCCAGATGCCCCTTACACACACAGGGCAGAAACAAGGAGACAGCGCAGTCATGAGCAGGAGAAATCAAACACAGCGACCTCAGAACTCTCCATTCAGGACACTCATGAGAGATGGCCAAGACTTCCCTTACCCCCTGCCTGCCCCACTTTGATTTTTGGCAGTTCATGCCAAGGAGAGTCAATGGGCACATGGCAAGAAGATCCTTGGCATGTTTGGCCCATTCAAACACAAACGCCCTCAGGGTTGCCCAGTTAAATCTCCAGATCCCTCCATCCCAGCTGAGGAACCAGCAAGTGGGAGGAAAGGAAGACGTAGTGGGATGGAGAGGAAGAGGAAATACATTAAGGGCACTTTGGTGACAATGTACTGTATGTCATTTTGCACCTTTGCTTTTATGTCAGGGACACTACCTTTACCTTGTTTGTCACACTGTGCAGCCCTGAATTCCATTGTTCCAACATCAGGCATAAGTTCATGGTTTCACATGATGTACATGGATGTAAATCTGTGTTGAGAGCTTGCTGCATCACCTAGAACAAGAGTAACATGGCACGTGGAAGGCAGACACCATTCAACAACAACTTCTTTGAAGTTCCGAAGAAGGGTCACAGAAGTCGAAATGTTCATCCTGTTTTCTCTCCACAGATGCTGCCAAGTTTCTCCAGCAATTTCGGATTCCGTTTGTTTCAGGTATCCAGCATCCGCAGTTCTTTATTTTCTTGACGTCGAACTTGCTTGGCAGCTTTGGTAAAATAGAAATCTGAATATTAATGAAGCAAGCCTTGCTGTTAACAAGGTGTTCAGCAAGCTATAATCCCCCTTAATTGGGGAGTTGCTGCTGCTTCGTGAGGAACTCAATGTACCACTTGTCAAAACCATAGAAGACATTAAGATGGGTTTTGATGAACTTCTCCTCTGACTTCATCACCAATGTCACCGTAAGCCTACGTGGCTCAGAGCCCTATAAAGCTTCACCCCTTTTTTCCTCAAAATAAACAATTTCCTTATTTTTCTCACCAAAATACAAGACCTCATCCTTACCGGTGTAGAAATGAATCAGCTAGCTACACCTCATTCTGATCACTTGTCAGACTTGCTGACGGATTAGAAGCGAGCCAGATGGGGTCACCTTAAGGTGTGTGGATGTGAAGTACCAATGTACTCTGCATTTGGATGAAATTCCTCTCTGTTGTTTGATTAATGTTTCAAACCCATTTAAAGTAAGTTTAAATGCACTTTGAAGTGACAGGGAACATTTGCCCTTTGGGATTTGCTGAGAATTTTTTTGCCCTATGAAAGGTTATGCTAATTAATGGGAAATATACATTATGTTAAAAATTGAAGAAAGTGAGTTGGTGGTTGTAAATGTGCCAGCAGTGAATTATGCTTTCAAAGCAATTTGCAAGAAAAGGCAGGGTAGCCATTGTATTTGGATTACTCAAATAATTTTCTGTCAGTCTACACCAGTAACCTATTTCTGCCATGAAAAACAAACAAGCATTTCTATTCTCCACTGACTAACTACTGTTATCAATGTTGCTAAAGTTTCTGAGTGAGCTTCAGAGTAACACTCTATGTCTTTGCTGCATCCCTTAACCTATAACTCACTCTGTCCACCTTCCTTTCATCATCTTGCTTGTGTGGCAAAGTTCAAAATCTTGAAATCTCCAAACTGTGCAGACCAGCTGCTCAGCGTTCTCCCATTTCACATTCATGCTGGGAACACCACAGCCTTGTTAATATATTCTGTAAGCCCCAGGCCAACCCCGAGAGGTTTTGCAGATTCAACTCATTGACTTGTTTCCTGTGTAATCAGTCAACTGAATGTGTGACAGAAGTCATCATCCTGTGTGATTGTTAGTTCAAAAGAAAATTAAGCTGCCTTCCTTTATTTAATTTGAGCAGCTCACACAAATGCATTGATGCTAAACGCATTATATTGGTCATCTCAAATTCTTTATTTGATTTCACTGTATCATGGGGAAAATAAGACTTCTTACACCCTGTCCATAATAGACATTCAACACACATAGCGGCAGACTTACAAGTTGCTTTCATCTGACCTGCAGCTGGGAACTTCATGATTAACAGGTTAACCTGCCTCACCTAGAACCACTGATCTTGACTTGACATGCAAGTATGCCAAGTTGCAATAAAGCTAACTACCTTGAGAAACAAATCCACCTCAGAAGCAAAGCAATTGATGTGTGACACACTTACAACTCCACCATCAACAAGACATACCTGCCTTTGTATAAAACCTATAATACTGTAAAGTTTCTCATGACAGCATTCTAACTAGCCATATTAAAAGTGATCTTGAGACAGCTGAGCAAAAACAAAAGTGGGACCTTAGGTGCATCCAAATAGAAGAGAAAGGAGACAAATAGGTGGAGAAATTGAACACTGGAAGTCCAAAGCTCAGGGCCTAAACAGCTGAAGGTTTGAGGTGGAGATGCCAATGTTCAATTCGGGTGGACAAGGTCAGAAGTTACATAACAACAGGTTATTGTCCAACAGATTTATTTGAAATCACAAGCTTTTGGAGTATTGCACCTTCATCAGGTGACACTATGACCACCAACGATGAAGCAAGTCAAGAACGGTTGGTCAAGAGGTCAGAATGAGAATAGCCGTGTAAAGACCTCTGAGGGACATTATAGATAACAATAAAGTGGGGCGGAGTTCATAGAGAAATTTGAAAACAAGGATGAGAATTTTATATTTCCTGATAATGCACCTTTTGATTTTCTGGAAGTAAAACCACAAGGAAATATTGAGCACAGAATAAAATAAAGTCAATGATGTGATTTGATGAATGGAAAGAGTGGAAACTAAGAATGAGTGAAGTCAGGCGAAGCTGATGTGTTTCAACCCTGTTTCATAAGGTGCACATTTTTCATGTCCTTCAGAAACAGAAATAGGCTACCTTTAACTGGTTTTGGACAATATCTTTTCTAATAATTCTGACATGGGATACGGTCATCACATTTGGCCAATATTTGTTGCCAATCCTTAATGCCCCTTGAACTGGAAATCATGCTGGGTCATTTCAAAGGGCAACCACATTGCTGTAGGTTTGGATTAATAACGTAGGCCAGACCAAGTAAGGGAAAAGTAACACAGACAATTTACAGTATTTAGTCATCCTCTGCAGTCCTCACTTTTGCCTATCCTCATACTAGCAGTCAACATCACCAGAGCTGGCCATTTACTGCCCTCTGGTATGGACTGACCAGCCACTCGGTTTTACCAAACTGTGAACCAGTGTTCAGTGGAGAAAGGTGAAAAAAACACAGCCTTGTCAGAGATGGTCACAACCCAAAACAAAAATTTTCCTTCTGTGGTGAAGTGCAAAAGCATTGTAAAATTTGCAACACCATCACCATAACTCACCTGAAACTGGCACTGTGCCAGGTGCAGTGGGTGGGTGTGTTTATCAGACAAGTTAGGAGCTGGGACTTGGCTTCAATGATGTGAAATTTTAATAATCCATCTGATAACCTCTGAATCATCATGTTGCTAAAATTAGATTTAAAAAAAAATCAATTAGGTGTTCAAGCAGGAGAAACGCTCATTTTTCAAAGCATGTCATTTGTAGCTTCTTCTCGATTAAGTTTCTTTTCTGAGATATTAAGGACATTTAAATTCATGCTAAGACATGGTGTTGCCTAGCAATCGTGAAAATTAAATAAATGAGAGAAAAATTTTGCCTGAATTGAAAGTCGTGTCAGTACTTTAGTGAATTAGATCCAAGATCTTTCAATTTTTGTTCAAAGAGATTGTAGGAAGCAACTCACACAACGGTGGGCCTTATTTTCATCTCATCACTCAGGCATGCAGAGTTGGTCACTCGGTAAAACTTGTATTATTGAGCTGCTGAAATCAGCAAAGCCAGATCCTCAATCCCAGAATGTGGAGAGGTCTCTGAAGCAGCAAGAGATACTGTGGACAACCTCAGTATTTTTCATCCAAGGAAGCGAAGTCCACATTCTCATTCATGATTATTTTCCATCGATGCTCACTAGAAGGAAGTCTCTTCACACAAAAAGCAGTGGTCAACTCAAACTCTCTTCTCTGCTAAAAGCTGTTGACCATCAGGCAATTGAATATCCCAAAACAAATCCTTTTGGGATCGTCAGACTTATGAGCCAGCAGAATAGAATTCAAAACTGAAGGAGTTGTACTGAACACCCGAGTTGGATCTCAGCTGCAGGACTGTGTTCAATTCTAAATCCTTCATTTCAGGAAGGACATCAACATCTAGGATGGGGTCCAGAGAAAATTGACTGAAATGGTGCTGCAGGTGAATGGCTTTAGTATTGTCGAGAGATTTATGAATCCCAGGTTGTTCTCAAAACAGGGATTAACGGTGGATTTGGGAGAAGTGTTCATTATAATGGATCATTCTGAGGAGAGTAAATAAGATAATACTATTCTGAATGGGTATTGGACTGGTAACAAGAGGATATAAATTTCAGATGCTCTTTTAAATGAATCAGAGGCAAAACTGTGAAACCAGTTTATAGACGTTGAATGGTTACAATCAAGAACGCTTTGTTTGAAAGGGGGGTGGAAACAGATTCAATGACTGCATTCAAAGGGGAGTTAAGCAATTGGTTGATGGGAAGAAAATACAGAGCGATGTGAAAAGA
Organism: Hemiscyllium ocellatum; assembly: GCF_020745735.1. NCBI lineage: Eukaryota > Metazoa > Chordata > Chondrichthyes > Orectolobiformes > Hemiscylliidae > Hemiscyllium > Hemiscyllium ocellatum. The sequence goes on from NC_083448.1 coordinate 15,086,555, forward strand.
CAGAGAGATTAACTAGATAGCTCTGCCAGGTAAATAGCAAGATGGGTTGACAGTCTTCTTCTGTATTGTTCGTTTACATGTTAAGAATTAGAAGACCAAGATAGAGTTAAGATACAGGTCATACATGATCTGACTGAAAGGTTGAAAAGTCTTGACACATGAACGGTCCTTGACTTTAGTACTGCCTCATTCAGAGTCAGGCAACAGAGTGACATATCTCTGACAGTCACCCTTTCTAAATGTCAGCTGGGGCCGACATAACAACTGCCCCAATCAGGAAATTCAGATTCTGTGAAATAAAAATTGAAAGAGCTGTGGATGCTGGAAATCAAAAACGGACACAAAAATGGCTGGCAAAGCTCAGCAGGTCTGGCAGCGTCTGCGGAGTGAAATCAGAGTTAACGTTTCAGCTTCAGTGACCTTTCCTCATAACTGAATGTATTGATTTTAATTTTTTTAAACAATTTCAAAAATCCTGTCCGCACCCCTCTCCAGGTGAGAGAACTCCAGATTAATGACTGTCTGACATTATTTTGGCGTTATCGCATTATTCTTTGCGCAGAAACTGACTGCTATTTTTCCTATGTTACAACTGTGATGACCCTTATTGTACCTCAGTAGCTGAGATGTTTTAATCGTGTGCACAGTGCTACACATACACAGTCTTTCAATATCAGAAATCTCCGGATAAACTGAGCAGGTCGAGCAGTATTTGAGGAAAGAAATCAGAGTAAATGCTTCAGGTCCATTGATCCTCCCTTAGAACTCAGCGCTGGCCCACCAGCTAAGCCTTTTCAGCAATGTTTGTTTCTGTTTCAGATTCTGAGGTCTAGCTGGCTGGCATCGTTACAGTGAGGTTATCCACTGAACAACAGTCAATGTGGTGACGCGGTTTTTGCAGTGGGATATTTCAAAGAATACAACTGGATGAAGGGCTTTTGCTCAAAATGTTGACTTTCCTGCTCCTTGGATGCTGCCTGACCTGCTATGCTTTTCCAGCACTATTCTAACCTTGACTCTAATCTCCAACATCTGCAGTACCCACTTTCGCCTGATCAGAAATAATTGCACACTCAAAAATACACTAACTCAAGAAAGGGTGGAAATGACATAAGGTCCTTGATTAAACAACCCCAAATAAAAAGGGAATCAATTCTCAAGCTGGATGAGAATATCAGGAAGATCCTGCCTTTTCGCCCTCACCATTTGCCTCAAGTTGAACACATCACTACTTGTCTCTTTCTAATGAGAGAACAAGTCTTTGGTTTTTCTGGGATCATGATTATGTTACTCAGGGTTAGTTTACTAAGTCAGCTTGCCGGCTGATCTTGCTATGCATAGTGACACCAACAACTTGGCTTCAGTTCCTGAAATGCCTGAGGTTATGCTGAAGATCCTGCGTTCAAACCCTCACCTGAGGTCTGTTGACCCTCAGGTTAAACTCACCATCAGTTCCCTCTTTCTCTCTCTCTCTCTAATGTCAAAAATCAAATGACATCATGCTATAGTCCAACAGGTTTATTTGAGATTCCAAGCTTTCAGAGTTCCAGTGATAGGGATACCACGCCTATGAAAGCAATGGAGCTCCGAAAGCTTGCAATTTAAAATAAACCTTATTTGGAGATGCTGGTGTTGGACTGGGGTGTACGAAGTTAAAAATCACAACACCAGGTTATAGTCCAACAGGTTTAACTGGAAGCACTAGCTTTCAGAGCACTGCTCCTTCATCAGATGGTTGTGCAGAATCCAAAAACTAGTGCTTCCAATTAAACCTGTTGGACTATAACCTGGTGCCAAATAAGCCTTCTGGGCTATAACCTGGTGTTGTTTGATTTTTGACCTTGTCCACCCCAGTCCTACTTCGGCATCTCCACATCACCTCTCTCGAATGAGACAATGATGATTTTATCGTTGCAACCAAAAGTGGAACTGTCTGCCCTGAAAAAGAAGCCTCTCCTGTCAGGTCAGCTAATTAACCAGATCGCTTGCAGCGAACTGGCCACTGTGATATCTTTATGTGACTTATTTTCTCATCATTATTGGAGCTTCAATGTTCACAGGAAATCCTTTGTAACATTATTCAGCCTCTGATTTCAATCAGCTAACTAGTCTGTCCATTTCTCTGCACTACCAGTTTATATTTAGATTTAATGGTCACATGTTCGCTCGTGTGAACGGAAAGTTTCCTTTCACTTTAGCATCCTCTGCTTTTCAAGGCGGTGGACGTGGGACTATTAAGCATTTTGAAGGATAAGAGGTAGATTCTTAGTTGGCAAGGAAAATCAAAGGTTACCATGAATACAGATCAGCCATGATTATATTCAATGGAAGTACAAGGTCATGGGGCTGAGTGGCCTCATTCTGTCCCTCATTTGCAAGTTCCCTTTATTTTATTCTTGAAGAGGATGCGTCTGTCACTTGCTAGACCAACATTTATTTCCCATCCCTTATTGCCCAGAAGGCAGCTAAGAATCAACCCCCTTGCTATGGATTTGTCATCACACGTTAGCCAGACCAGGTAAGGTCAGCATTGGGTAGCGCTGGTGCCAGTAGATAAACATCTTAACATATGCCACAGTAAGAGAAACTAAGCATCACCTGTATGGTTTAACTGAATATGTGAAATGCACTGGAGTTTCTGGGGACAACTTTTTCATGTTAATTTCACGATGCTGCGCTTTGTATACTGAACTCCATATCGACAAGTCAGGCCCTCACTTTTGCGCCATTGTCAAACTGAAACCATGTAATTAACAGACAAAAAGTGAGCTGATTTTGCTCTTCTGAAGTCACTTTCACTGTCTATAAGTGCTACTGTTCTATTATCCAGTTTTTCCCTTGATAAACAACACAATTGCTTTCTGAACCTCTCAACGTAATTTATCAATTATTGTTTGAACGTCAGAGCTGAAGAAACGAAAAGCAGTCAGAAAAGAATGAGTGAAATGGTTTGAGTGGAATTGCGTTGTTCATCAAAGAGTCAAGATCAGAGACAGCTGGTCAGCTAGTATGGATGACTTCATGCTTGGACAGAGCCAGGAGACTAACAGAGAGAGGCTGAAAGTCAATCTTAAATCGACGCAAACTAAGCAATCTTACCAGCTCTAGAGTTTAGAATCTGGAGGTGCTGAATACATGGGATAAAAGCAAGAAAGACAAAACATACTTCAAAGAAGCAAAAATAAAATATAGATGAGAAAGGTTTAAACAAATTTGTGGAAGATTGATGATTTGTATAAAATAACTGTAGCAAATGCCTGGGCTGCAGCCTGTGGTACTGGCAACTCTTCCTGTTGCAAGGCCAAAACTGTACAGTGCTCAGCAGAATCTGAGAATGCAACTTGCAAGCAGCAGACAATTAATTGGCTCTCAGTAGGGCTGTTTCCCCCATTAAGGGACAGCAGCCCTAGCCTGAGAGTTGCAGGGTCAACCTGAAGGGTCGGAATTGGAAGTGGTTGTTGACTCATTGATGCACCCTCAGGCCCAAATAACTGAGTGGAATGGTAGTTAGTCGGACAGAAGAGAGTTAGTTGTTCGGAGGACCTCAAGACTTATTTGAGAAGAGAAAGACAAAGAGAATACTTCTGTAGCGATTGTTTATTGCTCTCCCCAGAGCTTACATCTCCCACTCCAAACACTCTTCTTGTAGTGCTGGGTGATTTTTCTTTATACATATAATTGCATCTAGGCAGATACTTTTAATCAATATACTCAGTCATGGCACGACACAACTTTGGAGCGGATGAGACTTAAAAGCAGACATACTAGTCCAGAGTCAGGGACACTGCCACTATGTCACAAGAGCCTGAAACTTCTGTAATTTTTCAGGATTTAGCTTTGTTCAGATTAAATAGGGAACAAGGATTGAGACTTCAGACAGCATGTCAATATTTTCTAATCAACCTGTTTCGAGATATTTTAACACACGTCTGGAGCAGATGGGACTTAAACCTGGGTGTTCTGGGCAAGAGACAGAGACATTACTACTGTGCACAACAGCCTTAACCTATTTTCTCATCAACCTATTCCACGATGATATTATATGCCTCTAGAAAACAGGCCTCCTGGATCAGAACTAGGGACACTACCACTGAGCCACAACAGCAAATCCATAATTGAGGTATCATTTCCAATTCAATGTTGACAATCTGTTTCCTATGTTGTCTTCATCAACAAGGTGTTTAATATGTATGAACAGAACTTACTGAATATGATCAGGAGTTTGCTGTGCACAAACAGGCTGTTATGATTAGACTTACAGTGTGGAAACAGGCCCTTCGGCCCAACAAGTCCACACCGACCCGCCGAAGCGCAACCCACCCATACCCCTACATTTATCCCTTACCTAACACTACGGGCAATTTAGCTTGGCCAATTCACCTGACCCGCACATCTTTGGACTGTGGGAGGAAACCGGAGCACCCGGAGGAAACCCACGCAGACACGGGGAGAACGTGCAAACTCCACACAGTCAGTCGCCTGAGTCGGGAATTGAACCCGGGTCTACAGGCGCTGTGAGGCAGCAGTGCTAACCACTGTGCCACCGTGCCGCCCACATGTTTCCATGTTTCCAACACAACAACATTGACTGCAATTCAAAAAGCATTTCACTGGCCATGAAGAAATTTGAGACACTTTGACACTGTGGAAGAGGCTTGTGTAAGTGTCATGCTTTCTTTGCTGATTTGGCAATCGTATTGACAATATACTAGTGCTAAAATTTAACTGTGTGGACATAATTTCCAGCATAGAAGGAAGCCATTCAGCCTAGATATACTGGTACTCATGCTCCAAGCTTAACTTATGTCATTCTGTGATAACTCAGTTGAGAAGGTTCAGTGGTCTTCTCTCCTTTGTCAGTTATTTGACTTACTTCCCCTTACAAGTATCCACCAGAGCTCTGCTCTTCATTTCAACCGCACCATGCAATTTGTATACAGAGGAACCTTGATTATCCAAATTTCGGATTATCTGAAGAAGATCTCAAGGTCCTGTGCAAACATTACATCAAAGAGGTGTTACCAACACGATCGTGTCTTTTGTTCACATTGATTAAAATTGAAATTGGCTTATTGAAATGCTGCCAAGAACAGTTCTGGACATGGATAAGAGCCCAAGCACCGTCTCCAAATGACTGGTCCCTCTCTCCATCTCTCTCTCTCTCCGCTCCCCCTCCGAACGAAGACAGGCAGAATGACAATCTGGGCAAATTCAGAGTGCTGAATATTCTCAAATACCTGTAAAGACCCCAGATAATCTCTCCAACATTGTCCTGTACAGGGCAGAGTGGGAACTTGTCTAGAAGTTGCAGTAATAAGTTTTGTGTGTGCAGGCTACTTTGAGACTCAAAGGCAGCAGCAGTCTTGCTGCTGGTGTCCAGTCCGGCTGCCGACTCCATTCCGTTACTTGATTTTGTTCCAGAGTCACATTGGGATGAAGAGGTAAGAGGTATCTGGCAGCTTCGCTCCATCCACTAGCTGGAAACGTGGAGAGTTGAAAGCATACAGCTTTGGGGGAGGGAGGAGTTTACTGACCCACTGTGCTCCTGCCTCGTCTCCTGAACTGGGAACGGACTCAGAATGCTTCCTCTGTCAATCCTATTGAAGTAAAGCAGCAGCAGGGAGAGGCTTCAGCAATGCTGCAGGTCCCTTAAACACAAATGTGTGTCTGCTCAGAAACAGACACTGAGACAGAGAGCAGGAGCAAGGCAGGCAGAGAGAGGAAAGAGGAAACTCCGAGTCCCAGAGGAGAGGCATTGGATCAGTCATCCAAACAATCAATTATCTGAACAAAATACTGCCTGCCCATCTGGTTCGGATAATCGAGGTTTCTCTGTATTATAATCAGTCTCGGAAAGACAGGCATCTGCTGAGTTGTCTGTAATGATCATATGAATACAGACCAGGGGTAAGTTCCTGAGACATGCTCTACCACTCCACCAGATCATGGCCAATCTGATTACTCCACCCTATAACCTTCAGCTCATGTTTATCAGGAATCTCACGACCTCTGCCTTAAAAATATGGACAAGCTCAGCTTCTGCTAACTTTCCAATTCGAGAGTTGCTAAGACTCATACCACTCTGCGAGAATATAATTCATCCTTATTTCTGTCGTTAAGTAGAACAATGGACCTATGACCTAGAATTGCCCACAAAAGGGAATCACTGTTCCACATTCACCTCGACAATTTCTGATGGGATACATTTCATTCAAGATGCATCACTGAACTTCAGCTGATAAAAAGCCAGGCATGTCCAACCTTTCCCCATTCCAGCCATTTGTTCCATGAACATCTCAATGCATGATATCGCTGGTTGTATAAGGAGGCCAATACGACATAAAGGGCTCCAAACATAGTGTCACCAATGCTTTAAAAAGCTGATGCATAATAGAACTCTGGTCTGTGCATAATTCAGGTTTGGATCACCCCAAAGGTCTATCCCACACTTGCCCCAATCCAGGGACTCATGCCCCTTAAATTGGAATCCTCTTCAAGCTCACTAGTGTTTCTGCCACTTATTCATTTCGATGATCCTCCTAGCCCTGTGCTACTTTGGATGTGGCTTGGATAACAATAGAGGTTATTCCTTTTGAGACTCTGCATCATCACTTGGTGCCTAACTGGAATGAGTAAAACCTCTTTCTTTGACCTGTCGATGTCTTTGGTAATGAAATGAACCACGTGAATCCTGCCCCTCCCAAATCCTAGTTTCTCTCCAGTTCTGTCTTGAATCTTTGTCCCCACCAGGCAACACAACTTTCTGGACTCTCGGTCATTGCTGCACAGAACAGTGCCAATTCCCTCAATATACTGTACCATCATACCACCACATCTCTTACGACACCTGTCGTTTGGATGGTTTCCTATAAAGGCCACCCTGCATTCCTTTCTCTCCACCAAAAAAGCTGAAGGAACCTCAGACCTCACTGGACCATGTCTAGACACCTTTCCTGCTCTCGGAGTCTCCTTCCCTGAACCCAGCTGCAGCCACACTCCCCTGTCCATGACCATTCATTAAATCAGAGGACCCTATCCAAAATGGTGGGACCATATCCAAGTACTGCAATTCCAGGTAAATTTTCTGGGAAGAGTCGCATTGTCTGTAGCTTTGGCTTAGACTCATTGAGCTGGAGGCTAAGTTCATTAAACCACAAACACTTTGTGCAGATGTCTATGCCCTGGTGCACACTGGCATCTAGGAGCTCCCACATGCAGTAACCATGACAAACATTAGATGTGTTCGTAACTACACTGTCATAACAGCCTGGTGTTTTGTATTCCTTGACAAATGATGAAATCTTCCCAGTGAAATTGCTTCACAATTTTAAAGACTACCATTCTGCTAACACTCCTTCATCTAAGATAAGCTCCCCATCCAGTTCAATACTTCTGAATATTCCACACAGTTCCCAAGTTCCTTTGCATTTATAAATTGCTTACCCTTTTCCCTGAACTTGCTTCTGCCTCACGTTGGTTGAAATCATCTGCAATCCAAAACACTTTCACGATATAATTCACGCGTGATTAGCTGAAGCCAAGGAGACATGGGCCTTTGGAAACTTGACAGGCAATGCACATTTAATTAAAACTCATCACAAATTATAATCTTTCCTTTCATACTTTACAACATTTTTTTTCTTCCAATGAGGAACATCTTTCTTTATTCCGAGACCTTTCACTGCAGCTGCAGGTGTCTCTTGTGACATCTCATCAAATGCTGCTTAACTATCCACTTTGTAACACCTCCTCAGTTCAGTTTGGTTCGTGCTGCTGTTCAATTTATGCCTTTCTCCTTGTTACTGCTTCACAATTAGTGATGTGAACAAGGGTGGAAAGAGACAAGTAATTCTGCTGCAGGCTGTCCGTGCGCGCAATTTATTTGGATGTATTAAACAGGAGGGAGATTGAGGTTTCTCAGAAAAACAAAGACTTTTCCAGGGTGGAGTCAGACATGCATCTGATATAATGACAGATAAAACTTCCTCCATCAGGACGACAGTGACGTTGAAGATCATTAGTCTGTAGAATTCTCCAAGAGAATGGAAACTCGTTGATTGAATTTATTTAAGGCAGCATAATATAGATTTTTTGAAAGACAAGGGAATCAAGGGATACAGAGGTTGGACAGGAAATTGGGGCTGATAGCACAACAACATCAACCATGATTTGAATGGAACAGAATCAAAGGATTGAATGGCCTAATTAGTCTCCAAGTGCTATATATCGATATTTATTATGCTAACAACCCATAATTATCAGGATTCCAATCCATCTGGAACAATATATATACTTAATTTCCAGTCCTGAACTTCAGTAATTTTGAAAAATTTTCCACACCCTATTAATCCATACCCACGTCCAATTCGGTCTGATTACAATCATAATATTTGGTCTAGTTGGTATTCTTCACTCTTGGATTGTTTCAGTCCTTGTTTTCATCTGCTCTCTCACCTTGGACACAATAGCTTCCCCTCTAAATAGCTGTAGAAACCACGAGTTCGATGACTTACCAAGTGTTTCCATATTCCTCTGCTGCCCCACTCAACTTGGAATCATCTGTTATCGGAAACATTCTGCTTTCCCTTCCTCATATCAGCAATAAACAGTGCAAATGTTTGATGTCTTGGAAACTTCTTAGGCCATGAACAGCCCATCACATTGCTTTCAGGAATTGTCATTTTATCCTCTAACCTCATTTCTTCAATGGACATTCTTTTTGCATTATATACTTGGCACAGTAGGTATTGCATTTTGATACAACAAACAAGAGTAGAACTTAAACAAATAATAGCAGGGCCTTGAGTAGTGTTGTAGAATAGGGGGACCAAGAGGTTCAGGTGCATCACTCTTTGAAGTTTGCGACACATATGGACAGGATGATTAAAAAGGTGTTTCATTGCTCAGTCCTTGAGCGTAGGAGTTGGGAAAGTTAGGAGTTAGGTTGTACAGGACATTGGTGAGGCCTCTTCTGGAATATTGTGTCCAGTTCTGGTCACCCAGTAATAGGAAGGATAATAAGCTGGACAGGGCTCAGAAGAGATTTACCAGGATGCTGCCTGGTATAGAAGGTTTATAAGGAATGGCTGGATAGACCGGGATTTTTTTTTCACTGGAGCGAAGAGGTTGAGAGGTGACCTTATATAAGACCATGAGGGGTATAGCTAGAGTTCATGGTAAGTGTCTTTTCCATATGGGGATTTCAAGATTAGGGAACACATTTTTCAGGAGAAAGTTTTAAAAAAGACATGAGGGGCAAATATATCACACAAGATGGCAGTTTGCTTTTGGAATTAACCTCCTGAGAAAGCAGTGGATGTGGGCACAATTACAATGTTTGGAAGAAATCTGAATAAGTGCATGAATAGGAAAGGTTTGGAGGGATGTGGGGCCCAGAGAGGCAGGTGGGACTAGTTTGGTTTGAGATTGTGTTCAGCATAGGCTGGTTGGACTGAAGGGTCTGTTTCTGTGCTGTTTGATTCTATGACTCTAAAAGGTACGGAATATATTATTGACTTATGTCCCATTTCAGGACCACATGAAATATTACATGGTATCATGTTCTGTTCCTCAGAAGTTACTGCAGCAATTTATTCACACAACAAACCTGAAAAACTTGTTTTCTCAGAAAACAAATCTGTCCTGGAATCGTGGATAGAACACTTGGGATGTTACCATGGAGATAGCCGGCTAGATGCATTAAGATTGGTTGAATAGACATTCTCATTTCTAATTCCCAAGTTCACTGCATGAGCAGTCCATCCACCAACTTAGAACAATTAATCTCAGAAATACCAGTGCACAGTGGCTTCAGTGTGTACTGTCTACAAGATGAACTGCAGTAACTCAGGAGGTTCAACAGCACCAGCCAAACCAAAGACAGCCACTGGCTAGAAAAACTAGGGCAGCAAGCACTTGAGAACAACAACGCTTCTAAATTCCCATTTGTGCTGCATATCATTCTAACTTGAAAATATATTGTTGTTCTTGCAGTGTTATGTGGCCTAAATTCTAGAACTCGCTACGGAGAAGCATTATGACAACAACCTTCAGCATACTGACTGTAGCAGTTCTGAAAAGTGACCACATGCTCAAGTGCAAGAACAAATGGAAATAATTGCTATGCTTGGCAGCCACGTCCAATCAAGAACAACATTTTCAAAATAGCACATTAAACTTACAGTTAGTCTCAACAGGGACAAATTCAAGATTTTTAAGATAAATGTGCTTTTGCATTTGTTGCGTGTCCCTCATTGCCTTTGAACGAGAGGCTTGTGAGACCACTCGGAGACAGTGAGGTCTGCAGGTGATCAGAGTTGAAAGTGTGTTGCTGGAAAAGCACAGCAGGTCAGGTAGCATCTGAGGAGCAGTAAAATCGATGTTTCAGGCCGGAGCCCTTCATCAGGAGATCACTTCACATGTTGGAGAATCAACCATGTTGTTGTGGGTCTGGAGTCACAAACATGCTAAAACAAATATTCTTTCCAAAAGAACATTTGCAAATAAGATGAATTCTTTTGTGATGGTATTTCTTGGCAACCATTATGGAGGACACCTTGCAGCTCCAGATTTTTCAAAAAATTGAGTTTGGATTGTACCAGCTGACAGATATGGACAGGAAATTCAGAAAGTCTCCTCATTCTAGGGACTGGCTCTCATCATGTTGAGAATCCATGTCCCCAGAGAATGAGCCTGATCCTCCGAATACAAGCTTAGTCATAGTATCACAGTAATTCTATCATCCTCAAAAAAACTGCACAGAGGCTGGTATCCCATCACTTAGTCACCCTTTACTTACCTGCGCACTGTACATGGGTTCTGACACACTTGCTCAGAGCCAGTCTCTGAATCTCCTGTCATATTTGTCAGCCAGACCTCCCTGCCTGGCTTCCCAATTAGGGAACTCATAGTCGACGAGATGCACCTGGCCTTCCTTCCAATCACGACACACCCCCAAATGTAAGTTTTCATTGCGTGGTAATTCGCCAAAAATTGCACTCTTTAGGAAAATGATTCATCTTTTGGTGCATCTATGCAAGAGGCAAGAGGAGGTAGAAGTTGAGGAAAACACAAGAACCCGTGCAGTTTCAGTGAAGCTCAGGTGATTTAAGATCCTTGAGCTTCTTGCACATAAACACTTTAGCTCTTAAAGTGCTTTGTAGGAGCGTTTGATAACTTGACATGAAATTCTTCAACTTGTTCAGTGAAGAGAGAAAGTAAATGGATGGACACTTCACTCACATATGAATTCAGTAAAGCACTGTGTAATTTCAGAGCTCTCATCTTAGTTGCTCTCACTAAATACTTTTCTCCTGCAACCTCTTTGTTTAAGTCTCAGATAATTGCTTTGCACCAAGTTAGGCATGCATTCCAATTCCAATGTTCTGATGCTCATACAACATTAACAGTTAATGGTTAATTATTAACAGTTTCACTGAGCACAATCTCAGTTTTCAGCAGACTCCCTTTCTTCTTTTCACTGTCTCTCCCACAGATTGAAAATCAATTCTCTTCTGAATTTCTATATGATGATCAGACAGTGTTGGATGTACCTTAACGAGTACTAACCACATTCTTTTGTCCTGAAGCTTCTTAAAATCTGTGGTTTATATCTTTTTTAGTACCTCCTCATGCTTCCCACTCATAATTTACAGTAGCACAGACAACACTGAGTGAGGCTTTTTCTGACTCCCTTCATCATGCAGTCTTGTTTTTACGATGTAACTGACCTTCAACCCTGGTAAGCACAGAGCCTATGATTCACTCCCATCGAATTGAATTAAACTGTTCTAGCCAGTTATCCTGTGTTAACGCATGATGCTGCTGCATTACTCAGGAGGTTTTAAATGTTTCTTCACTGTCTTCCTAATTTCGTTCTTGCTTGAACCTGAGCACATCTACCTTATTTGCTTCAATCACTCAGCGAGAGACAGGGGAAGAAATGAGATGCTGTTACTATTCAAGCAGAAAAAAACAAACTTGGTAATTTGCCCACTCTGCAATATCATGAATACAAAGAAACCTGAAGAGACCCCCCTCACAGTTCTTATCTGATATTTCCATCTTTTACCTCCTACAAGTTGTCACAACTTTCCTCTCATTGTTTATATCACCAGAGGTAAATTTTTGAATGATATTATTGCATTTAGAAAACCTTAAGATCTTTGAACAAGTATGTGCTTTATTTTTCATTTGAAGAGGTCTCAAACTGTTTATTTTACCTACTGACTTGGTGGTGTAGCAGTAATGTCACTGGATTAATAAGCCAGAGGCTAATAAGCCAGCAAGCTGCTGGAATTTAAATTAAAATCAACCTGGTGCTGGAAATTAGTCTAAGTAGTACTGCCCATGAAACTGCTAGTGTTTGTTGCAAAAACCCATTTATTTCAAAGATGTTGTTTACAGAAGGAAATCTGCTGTCCTTACCCAATCTGGGCAACATATGACTCTGGACCAACAGTAATGCTTCTAATTCTTAAGTGCCCCCTGAAATAATCCAAGCATGCTGCTCAATTCAAGGGAAATTTGGAATTAATTCTGAACAGGGCCTTGTATAGTCACAGTTGTATACCGTTGCTCATCACTGTGTCTGTTATGGAAGTTCAAAGTGATTCATTGTTCCTTGAGGAGATGGGTTCCAAATTAAAGGAAAAATCTTTTCTGAGAAGTTATGACAATTTTTCAGTTCAGAACAGAATTTTGAACATTGATTTCCAAAGAGCGCTTCAAAGAAGTCATTTGACTTCAGCCAGATTACTAGCAAGTCAGCTGGGGTGAGAATTGCTAAGTTGTTTGCTGTCTTGGATCTTCTGACCACCAGAGAAAGGGGAGCCGGAAGCAGGATGATTTAGGGGAAAGAAGCCTGTTAACAACCTTAACAGTCTGCAAGCCATCAGGGATGGGAGAAGTCCTGGAATGTTCAGAAGTCAGTGAGAAAAAAAGCGCTGGAAGCGGAAGACAGTGGAGATCTCAGACAAGGAAACATCCAACACAAGTTTTGAAGGCATACATTGAAAGAATCCACATTGAACAGTCTTGATCTGAACTTATTTTAAAAAGGCTAACTTATTTTAAAGGTGTCAGGGAGACACATTATCTGAAAAAAATTGCGTAGAGTGAACATAAATGCACCAAATGGAAACTGATTACAGCTCTGCTAGCTGAGTAGGAAACTTCAGCGTGGTGCTCAAAGACTTTTCATCAAGGTTTGGGTATCTGTAAGGGCACTAATGGGATAAAAGTGATGAATCATTGTTTCTGATGTTTGTAATAAGATTTCACAATGGTTCTTATATGGTGTTATACAGTTCATTTATTTTCTTTTGTGCAATAAACTTTTGTATTTTTGTTTCAAATTTCATTGGCAGCGTCTTCTGAGTATGTCCAGTTGCTAACTCTGCTGTAAACTGAAATTAAATTAAAATTTAGACTCTGTCAAGTCAGGTTTCACACTGGGATCTACATGTCCAGTATGACCATCTTTCCACCTCCATCAAATCTGCCCCTGCCTCAGTGTATTGTTGCTGAATCCTTCTTCCATGCCTCGATATCACTAGAATTAACTATTGCACTGCACCTAAGGCAACAGAGGGGACCCATTTCCCATGGATGAGGAATCCAGAATAATCTCAGGATAAGGGGCTGATCATTTAGCATTGAGATATGGAAACATTTCTTCCCTCAATCTTTGGAATACTTTAACATAGACTGCTGTGGATGCTACATCGTTGAATGTAGCTAGGGTTGAGGCAGACAGCTTTTTAGCAAATGGAGGGATCTGCCAATCAGTGGGAAATGGAACTGGTGCCAAAGATCATCCATGATTGCACTGAACAGTAGTGAGCAATCTTGATCAGCTAAATGGTGTCACCCTGCTTCCATTCCTTATGTTCTTGGGTTCACTCCAACTCAAAACATGAGGTGACCCAAAACTCTGCTGTTATATCTAACTCGCACCAATTCCTGTTCCCCCATCAAATTGGTACTTGGTCACCCACAGTTAGCACCAGTCCAGTTGCGCATCACTTTTTAAAGTTTCGCCTCTGCTTTCAAATTCAAGATTACCAAATATCCCCAAAATTAATCATTTCACTGCTGGCGGCCATGTTTTCAGCTGCCGAACACTGGACGCTTAAATCCCCTTCAAAAACCTTTCTCTTTCCTTCTTTCACACATTCCCTAATACCTACCTCTTTACAGAACTACTAAATTTGTGAACATTTGCACTTCCATCTTACGTGACTCGGTGTCAAATTTTGCTTAACGCATCAGTGGAATGTTTTACTATTTCAAAGGCCGTAGATAAATGCGCACTGGAGGGCTTCTGGGGAGTAGGTTCAGGTCCTGGGGCCAAGCCCCATCTGCTCCAGAGGTGTGTCATACCATATCTGAACATTTGATTAAAAACATCAATAAACATAGGTCGTCAGTTCTGTTGCTGCTTTGTTCACTCAGAAGCTAAGGAAAAACACACTTGCAGAAAGGAACAGAAGGATATGTTGCTGGAATTAAATGAGGGAGGGTGGGAAGGAGTTTGAGTGGAATGTAAATACTTAGTCCAAATTAATTGCTTCAAATCTGCAAAAACTTCCCAAGTTTTGTCACAAAGATTTTAAATTTCAACACCTTTAGTGAAAAGACGACTGAGGAATTTCTTTTCAAAATCATAGAATGTAACTTCAGCTTCTATACAGTATTTGTCAACCTTTCCCCTCCTTGACTGTCGCAGAATCTGAGTTCTCTTGTTTACTAATCACCTTTCAGATCACACACGTCTGTGTTCCACAAAATCACTTCAAGGCCTTCATGTCTCAAACTGAACTCACATTTACTACAGTTCCAATAAAAAATTACGCATTGTCAATAATTGTACGACAGGCTCAAGCCAAGGGATAAAAATAGTTATTTCTCATCACATTTCACCTGCAATGACAAAGTGGCCTGACCCACAAAGCATCTTGAATTCAGTTCAGTGTAGCAGGGAAAGGGAGAAGTCTTGTGGTGCAGTGGCAATGTTGCTTTTTCTGGGCATTACAGCCTCTGTTCAAATTCTATTTTCTCTGGGCTATATAGCCTCTGTTCAAATCTGCTCCAGAAGTGTGATTTAACAGGTTGGTTAAAAACATCTTTTTATAAGAAAGAGGTAGGACAGAAGAGGAGTCACAAAAGAATCTTGATTTTTAAGTATTCGAAGGAGGTGATCTTCACACCAAAAACGCTTCGTTCATGGATTTCTTCTTTAAATTAGGTTAGGTTTTGCAGATTCTTTGCAAGTTTCCTTGAAACTGAGTTGCATCAACTGTTTTTACGTCATTTCATGTTGCACAGAATAATTAACTGCTCCAATACAGCAGACAATTAAAATTAATGGGCTGTTTTGTTCAATCCAGTAATATCTCTGAATTGATCTGAATTTATTAGCCTCCGTTTTGCTGGTGCACAAACCATGGAACAGGGTGAGAACGAACTGAGACTGGATAAGGTCAGCCCTTTGCTCTGTCTTGTTCAGTGCAGACATTGTATAATGAAGACTTGTGCCTGATCATGTCTCCCAGAAAAATATTCAGGTGGTTCACATGTCATGAATCCCTCCAAACAACACAATGACAATGGTCATGAAAGGCCATCTGTCATCCATTTGGTGTGACCTGGATTTAGCATCTCATCTGAAAGACCCTGATCCACCAAGAACCTTGCACACTCTCATCCCAAATTCCAATCTCACCTCCTCCTCCAACTGATCCCTTCATCATGCCTGCTGAATTGAATCAGGAAATGGGAAGGAATTTCTTTTCTTGGCGATTTGTCATAATGTGAAACTTGCAATCAGTACACGATTGAAGCAAATAGCTTTCATGTTTCCCAAAGGAACAAGACAAGTACACTTAATTGTATATTAATTGGATGCAGGTGATGCACATTAACTAGTGAGCCAATTGAATCCTTATAAATAGACACAGTTTGAAAGTGTGGTTTTTGGATGAGACAAGTTTTGCCATTTACTAACAGGCTTGTGATGTGAGGAGTGCTAGTTATGTAAAATACAGCAGACAGAGCAAGAAAAAGTCTCCTGAACTCAGATGGACTGAATGGGAACTTGTGTTGGCACAAATGAGTTGGTCTGAATAGCCTTTCTCATGCTGTGTGTTTGATGTGATCAATTCCCTTTATGGAAAGTTAAACCTCTTGATAAGGCAGATTAGTATGGAAAATCAAACATCAGGAGAAGGAAGAAGTTAAGAATTTAATACAAAAACCCAGCTGTATTCTGAAACCTGGGTTGAGATATGGAGCAGTAAGTTTTCACTTAAGGAAGAGATTTAGAATAGTTGGAAAAGCTTGCTGTGGTATAAGTATTGATAATATACCAAATGCCAGAAATATAGGTGTTTTAAAACATCTAATTTTAAGGTGGTGAAAGATTTTCTTCCAGTCAAATGGAACTTGCTGGAAGATTTTTTTTGGGCGGGGGGGGGGTAGTGGAGAGTATGAAAATATCAACTGCAGTGAGCAGCTGTTCGGTAATAGGATGTGTGTAGTGTTAATGGGTGGACAAGTAAACTCAGGCTTTTATAAAAATGGAGATGGCTGTTGTGGGGCTCTGAAGTGTCAGATGTGAAATTTGAGCACCTGGTTCTGTTCAAGTTGTTTGGCTAATGGGCTAGATACTTTTCTAGTTTCTAAGAAAGATATTGAATTGGTATTGGTTGAAGTTACACTGAGTGGATAGTGCTTTGGAATGCCCAATTGCTGAGCAATTCCTTTTTTAATCTATCAGGTAATAGCTGGAATTGGACTGTGATAACCTAGTACTAAGTACCCATGTCCCACTTTGTGACATTAAACCCACAGTTGTGTGGCAAGAGTTGTATTTTTTCTTTATGTACAAGAGTTCCATTTAGACCTGCTACAACTGCCCAGACAAAGCCTACATAGACCGAATGTTGCATCCAGTGGTGTTTTCTAATAAGCCAGTAGCACTTATCTCAATAACACTAGATCAAGCAAACAATGGAGAGACTTGATGAAAATTCTACCAAAGCAACTGGGCTTCACTTCTAGTTCAGCAACAGGAAGTAGAATGAACAAGCCATGAGCTACCAAGTAATCACAGGTCCACATTATCTCCTTTTTTAAAGAAGGGAAACTGTTTTTTGCTATTTGACACATGTGACTGCTGAACAATGGAAATGTAGTTGACTCTTGATTGCCTTCTGAAATGCTGAGGAAAGTGCAGCTTGTCCAACCAAAGCATGAACACTTGTGCAGGAGGAACCACATTGCTTGCTAAAATTTGTATTTATCAATATCCTGAAGAAGTGTAAAGGTGGCTTGAGGATTTTAAGTGCACCAAATTTGACCCAACTGGTTCAAGTACCCCTTTTTTTTTGGACCACCTCCTCGCCCCCTCTTTCTTATTTGCATGTTTTCAAATAAGATTGATCCAGCACCAACTTTTTTTGGCATCTTACTATCCTAGATTTTCTTTGTTTGCGGACTTTGTGTTGGAAGCTGTGCAGTAACCACACAATGTATGAAATCCATGCCATGAGCAGTTAACTGCTGTTGCAGAACAATGGTGACCACTGCCATCAGACCCCTCCCTATGTCTCCTCTCCACTCCACATAGCTAGGATAAACAAATGTTTAGTTATTGATGACTAAAAGATCAGCAAACTGAAGTTCATGGCTGGGCTGTTTTCAAATATTTAAAATAAATAAATTGAACAAGACAATGACCTGAGTAACAGACCATAGAACGTTTGATATCCAGTTCAAATTGAAACTGCTGCAATGTTTGTCCTCAATGTCTGCAAAGAATAGAGTCTATTCAAGATTTTTTTTTTGCATTTTGGTGTGCTGTTGTATAACTAAGTCAAATCTTCAATATCGATTTGTCATTGTAATTTATTTACATGCTTTGTGTTTTGAAGCACATCTTGTCAATGTGTGAGATCCCCCCAATAGACTGTTCAGGATTTTGCAAGCACAGTGATTTGGGGCATGTCAGTATTTGCCTGTTGCCAACAGCTGAAAGTACACGTGGATTGATCTGATGCACTAGTTATTGGGGCAGATGGCTGTCATACCAAGCATGATAGAGGTGTTGAAATTTCTGTATCACCAGACAACTTTGAGAGATCTTTTTTACTCTGCCATTGAGGGCAAATCCTGCTTTGTGGTATACGTATAGTCTGAGCATGAAACTGCTAGTGCCACCTGAAGTCCAAATGAGTTAACTGAACTGAATGATACATACACTGAGTCCAGTCTAACTCACCAAATCACTGCAGTACTGAGTCATCTTGCCATGAGGTCCCTTCTGGACCCTGCATTTTTCTAAAATATTGGCTGGGTTCAATGAGATGTCTGTAACACAAGAACATGACTTGCTAACCTGACAATATCTGAATTATCCTAACTGTCTGCTATATTTGAATCCACAACTGCTTGTAAGAAGTTCTTATGCATGTAATAGGCTCCATCTTGCACTGGAATTCAGCTTTGAAATTAAGCCATCAAATGAGCTCCTTTTTTCCAATGTGCCTGTTAAGACATTATAGCAAATACTTGGATTTGCCACATGTTGGACTTCGATACAGGAACTTTTAAGAGTGTAGCTTTTTGCTTGAAGATAGCAAAATGATTAGTCCTCCTTGTATAAGTTTCATTGTTGAAGTTGGGTGCATCAAAGCCCCACTGCAAAAATGGAGGCCCTGATTAGACAGCAGTGCACTCTGTCTAGAATCCAGGAACAGACCTTTGATCACCAAATGGTAGCCAGCATATGATTTTAAAATATAGCCAAGGTAATGTGTGCAAGAGTCATGGAAGCAACATTTAGTCCTTGAAAGAAATTCAGGATCAAAGGAAAATGTTTATGTTGATCAAGAGTGGAAAATTTACTTTAGAGTTAATGTGGCATTTAAAGGCCATTCCAAATAAAGGGTTGGAAGGCCAAGAGCAGAGTTACACTAAGTACCAAATGAAGGAATGAGGAACATTTTAGCTCCTTTCCTTGAAACTTAAATGTTCTCTATCTCCCTGCGTGACTGTGTGCATGTTTTATAAGTCAATTCATTTTAAAACAAATGAGACCAAGATAGAAATTAGAATAAAATCTCAAAAGCCCCACCTGAACATGACTACTTTCTTTTGTTTCCAAGGTAGATAAAGAAGCATCAGGCTAACAAATGGAGGTGAAATCCTGTAATGAACAGAAGGATCACGATAAAACAACCTTCAGTTTCCTACAATGCACGTTAACTGGGATTGGTTATTTCAAATCTTGATGATGAATACCAAAGGACTGACGGCAACACACGTGGCAGTGTCTGTTGGGAAAGACCAATTGGCAACCCATTGTCATCTGTGGCTTAGTGGATAGCACAGTCAGGTTTTGGGATTAACCTTATGACCAACAGTATGTTATATGATAGGGAGGTGCTCTCTCTCCAATAGATGTAACTAAGAAACACGCACCCCATTTCTGTTTTTTTTAAAAGATAACCTGGGATGGATTGCCTGTGTCCTGATTTAATATGTATCCAAAAACAAGATAACGAACAGGTGCTGTTTTGATTCCTGCTTCAAGAGCTGAGTGCCTTGAATTTCTTTCTCAGTGCATGACCCAAGGCAGTTGAACTTCTGTCAACAACGAACTAATGATTTTCTAAAATGAAAATTTAAACTCTAATGAAAAACAGGCTTCTGAGTCAACGTATCAGTTTCCGAGCTCGGACAATAAGAGCAATTCAGCCAGCTTGGATGATGGGAGCAGAATTGTTTAGTGTTTAACACTGCTGCCCCAGGGCTCTGGATTCGATTCTCCCCTTGCTGTCTCTGTGGAGTTTACACACACCCAGTAATTGCGTGGGTTTTGGTCCTGATTCCCCACCCACAATCCACAGATGTGCAGGTGAGGTGGATTGGCTATAGTAAATTGCCCCATAATGTGCAGGCTGGGCGGGTAAATGTGAGATAATAATAGGGATAGAGCTCTTGGGAAGATTATTATAGCCTTGTAATGGGACAAATGGCCCAGCACTATAGACATTCTGTAATACACTTTTTTTCCCCACTTCCTGCCTTCTTTATTCTTCTCTTTCCCCCACCGTCTGAATCTTGCGTAGTCTTCAAAATTTTAACTAGGGAGCTAATCAATTAGCCTGGATTGAGAACTCCACATTCACAGCTGTGCAAGCAAATACATTTTGCTTCTCTGGTTAACGCTGGAACCGTGATGTCTCCCGTGCACGCCCGAGCGTCGACGTTCGACACTTGCGAATTAATGAATATGTTTAAACATTCGCCGACACGACTCAGAACATATGAAAACAAAAGCTTTTAGGTCTGCACTTTGGTGAAGCGCTGTTTTTAATAACCCGATTTCGGAGCTCACTGAAAACGTGCCTTTTTTTTTGAAAAAGGCAAAAGCGTGGTGTGCAATGCATATACTTCAGGCGGGTAATGGGAAGGACAGGAACATCAGGTGTATCAAGGTAAGGGGAGCTTGACTGAAGAAAATCTATCTTTCTTTTTCAAAGGGAAAGCACTCACCCTTTTCCGGACAGCATTCTCCTCAGCTGCAGCTGGATCTGTCCTTGAGTCAGGTGTCTTCCCCCACGAGCATGACGGAGTCCTCTCTCACACACCTGTTCTCCCTCTCTCACACACCTGTTCCCATTTGGCCCAGCTGTAGGTAATCAGCTGCCTCCCCCCCCCCCCCCCCCCTTCCAGGTGCTGCACCCAGGGACCATAGCACCAGGGCAAGGTGTCCACAACAAAACCTCCTCCCTCCCATCCATCAGAGCTTCTTGAATCCTTGTACCAGCTGGGCTGAATTTGCTTAGAAATGGCTCTTTGTTGCAGAGATCAGTTATTTGCTCCCCTTCCTCCCCGCTCCATTCTATGCTAAGTGTTGCACAGTGGACTGCCATCCAAGACCAGATTGCCAGAACATTCCTTTTGAGGCTTTGCCAGATGTGCCCATATATGAGGCCGACCCTCTTGTTACTGCACTAACGACCTTCCTAAAGGGGCTGTGCCCTCCATTGCACAAGACGTTCTTGTTCATCATTCTGGTTTGTCTTGTAGAAGAAGGATCTTGTAAAATTTTTTTCTGTGCCCTTTCAAGTTGAATGAGGATACTGCTGAGGATTGGAGGATTTGGTTGTCGGGAGAAGCTGAAATAAGTTGTGGCTATTGTCCCTGATGACCTTTTTTTTTAAGGTTTATAAAATTATAAGGGGTATGGATAAGGTGAATAGTCAAAGTCTTTTTGCCCAGGGTGGGGGGAGTCCAGAACTAGAGGGTGTAGGGTTACAGAGTGAGGGAAAAGATTTAAAAGGGACCTAAGGGGTAACTTTTTTTTCCATTAGGGTGTGTGGGCAACAAGTTGCCAGAGGAAGTGGTGGAGGCTGGTACAAGTACAACATTTTAAAAGGATGGGTGAATAAGGAAGGGTTGAGATGGATATGGGCCAAGTGGCCCTTTTCAGAGAGGAATGTCTGGTGCAGATGAGTTAAACCGAAGGGTCTATTTATATGCTGTATGATTCTATAACCTCACTGATATTTTTCTCAAGATTGATGTTAATTTCAACCTCTTCATTATGCTCATTGCATCTAATAAATCAAAATATGCTACCTACTCTTTGAATAGGCTTCCTGACTTTATTAATATTCAGCTTCCACTGTGCCTCCATCTCTTTCTGCCTCCCCCTTTAAAGTTTTGTTTCCAATTCAAGCATTCTGGCTTACATTTTGCTGCTTAGAAAATAATTTTTAACAAATTGTCACAGGTTGCAATTTGCATTAAATGAAGGGTGTGGGGGTTGCATTTTTCCACAGACTGATAGTCAATGAAATCCTGAGTGGAATAAAGCTTTTGTAATTTGTTCTGAATATTTCATTAAATTACCTAAGGGAGACAAAGGTGAAGAGTAATATTTTTCCATTCAGGAAAGCAAAAGGCTACTGATGTCATGTGTGCCAGTTTTTCCACATTTGCTCTGATGTCTCTCCATTTACTGCCTCTGGTAATGAACAGTTCTCTGGGCAAAAGTATCAAGAGCTTCTGTAAGCTTCTGACAAGTTGATGCCTCCAAATCAAGATTAATTGCGAGTCTTTTTACAAGAAGTGAGATTTTGCATTAATGCAGTGACTTTGTGGTCTTGGTATGTCCTGAAGTGTTTGAACGTCATATTTCACAATTGTCTGGTAAGCAAGTGCATCAGCTAATTTGCACACAGGCTCTAAGCAAATTTAGACGAATGATTGATAGGTTCAGACAGCACAAGCAATTCAGTCCATTTGTGTCAGTTTGTGGATTTTAATACCAAGCAGCCCAATGAGTGAGTTTTCTTCAGCATTAATGTAAGTGATCAGCTGATCTCTGGTGTTGGTTGAGTATTGCCATAAGAATTTCTCAAGCCCTTTTAACCTGCATCCTGGACAGATAGCACTCTTAATGAGACCAGTTCTGCTCATCAGCTGTCGGATCTATTCAATTTTTTTACCCTTCTTCAGGGCAAAAAGTAAATATTTACAAGCCATCATTCAAACAAAGAAGCCTCCTGTAATCTACTGCACACACGATAATGTTGTTAAACCATTGCTTACCCTGGAGTGCTTAAAAGGCAATAAAGTTTCAAATTAGATCATTAAACGCAAGACTGAAAATTTCAGACATTGATAATTCTTTAAAATGCAAGTGAAAAGAACTTCACTGCAGGCTACATAATTATTTCTGTCTCTGGACAAGGTCAGTGGAGTAGTTTCATTCAACAGTTGTAGCCCAGTGCAGCAGAGGAGGTGATACTGTAAATGTCAGTAAATCAATTGACCACCACCCTGTGTGATGTTGAAGGCCATTTCAAACAAGTAAACTTCAGTGAGCTCACTTCAGCCTTAACCAATAGTTTAGTGCTTGAAGGAGCAGCAACCAAATGGATTTCTTTACAGAGTGCTCCCACTGTGCAACCTTTATCCAGTACTTAATTGAAGGGAAATTTTCTCCTCTACTACTGAACATTAATCAGGCACTTTGATAATCTAAACAGTAGAATCACCACTGGTGAGGGTGAGAACATGAACTGGCTGTTTACATATATGTAAAGACTAATACTGCACCTTCAGCTGGTCTTGTTGAAGTGCAGGATTGGAAATTAACAGGAAGAGGCCAAAAATATACATAGCTGGTAGTCAAGCATCATGTAATTAAAGATGTCCGCTCAAGATGCATTTGGGTGAAATGCATTTTAACATCAGGAACCATCGCAAATCAATGAAGCAAATGTATAACATTGCATCAGTGATGGGCTGATTGGCCTCCTCCTTTACTGCACAATGAGCTAATTATAAGGCTTGACACTCACGTGATGTACTGAAGGCATTCTATATTGTTTAGCTGTCTTTGCAATGGAATGGAAAGTAGTGAGATCAATCTACAAAGTCAATTGGGCATATGGGATGCCATCTCGTTATTTGAAGAGTAATAGCATTGACCCCAACTATCATCTCTCAACTAGGCACCAACGTAAACACTTAAACTGAAGGACGAAAGTCCCCTTTTGTGAGAGAGGTGTTGCTGGATAAGAGCTGATTTCCTGCAACTCGCAGTGCAGTCAGCGTTATGTTGCCAGCTGGTTCACTGTTTATGAAATAATTTGTAACACTGCTGAAAAATGAGGTGGGGGGGGGGTGAAAGAAAAATCAGTCTTCATTTCTAATCTAAAGGCACACAACTTCATTCATTAAAACTAACACAAGTACAGGCAGCCAGTGCATGCAGGTGGTTTGTGTTCACATGTGCATATATATACACAGCATTGGGGAAACGCAGATACCAATTGTGATGTAAAGTTCTTAGATTCAAACACTTTATGGTTTGGACATTACACTTGAAATGCCAGTCTTATCACTCCTCAGGTATCCATAATTCAAAATATGCATCAGCAGGTACTGTGTTCATTTTTTGGCAGAGCTCTGCAAAGTATTCTAGAAGTCACATCAAAAGCCATGACTAATACACTAGCAATTCTGTCGAGCCTTAGAACTCCAAATGTCTGCTTTGTGCTAATCTTCCACTGGTTGGTTGTGCAAGCACCTTGATAAAGGCACCTTTTTTTCAGGCGAATGCATCTCTGCTTTGCACTAACAAGGATAAGATCAAGATCAAATTTACTCTTTGATTTTTAATGCGTCTCACCTTCCTGAATGAACACTTACCAGAGACGAGATGCAAGAACAGTGTGACGTGACACACAGCATTTTACTTGTTCATCTTTGGGCCTCCACCATTTTTTTGGTTGACAACCAACAGTAGGTGAGCAGGTAGTTTCTCCCCCTGAAGTAATTATCATTGTGCCCCTAGTCCCTGACTCCATCTAGACTCTTAAGAAACATTTGGCGTTGCAATGGAAGCTCACCTTAGACTCAAATTACAAAGACAACTTATTCCAGATCTGTCATAACACACAGCCCTGTCCTGTCTTCATGTATCTACTTTTTGAAATGCTAATCCATTTCACTTCAGACTTGACTGCTCATGCTCCTCCACCTGGCTTCCCATTTTCTCTCCTCCATCAACTGTGGGCCATCCAAAACTGTGACTCTCTCAATTCATATTGTCACCCATTACATTCATACTCGGTCTTTTTTTTTTGTTCCAGCGTTTAGTGAGGTCTCTAGAAACAGCACCTCTGTATTTTGCCATCCAATCTACATCCAGCTGGCCACAATGATCACTTGACCACTTTTTTCAAAACATTTCATGAATTAGAAAATATTTCTCTAGCTGTTGGGATAGGCTCTCAGGATGCCTTCAGAATACATATCCAGCCCAGTGACACAATCACTGTATGATCACAGTATAAATATAATTTTTAAACTTGTGCCTCTCATTTCCTTTTTTATTTTTGGATATTTATTAGGCTAAGCACATCACACTGCTGCTTAATGCTCTAAACTCTTGTCAGCACCAATCCAGTTGATTTCTTCTTCTGCTTTGCAGTTTACTCTCCTCAAAGCACAGGAGGCCAGCCCTGAAAGTACTAGTGCAAATCTAACAGAGATATTCATAACTTTAAATCTTTACATTTTAAATAATGAATGTTGCTTTGAATACCACCCCACCACCCGCCACCAACCTAGCCCTTAGACAAGTGAAGTGAAACTTCCTTAAATTTTAGGTTTACTTTTTGCAATGGTGATGTGATTCCTTTTGCAGAATTCACAAGAAACCTTCATAACTGAGGACCTGTCTTTCAAAGAATCAACTATTCTAAGCAAACCTCCAGCGTGAGCTGGATTAATGACAAGCTCTTGACATTGCCTCTCTCTCCTCAAATTACTGAGACACCAGTTTTAAAGGTCTAAAGTTGAGATTTAAGTTTGAGACGTGGGATGGAGTTCAAAGATCTAAAATGAACACTGCCAGAAGAAATCACCATGGCACATCGGGTGACAGGGTCCAGACTAATTTGAAGACTGTGACCTGAAGTATCTCCAAACTATGTGACTCTCTCCCTGACCAGGTGAAGATGCAATCTCTTGTTCCCATGCATTTCAATGAGATTACAACCAAAAGACAAGAGATAATGAACACCTTGATATGTGCCAAACACTTAATGGTCAGAAAATTGCATTGTTACATCAGTGTGCAAAATAATGAGCTTACTGGTGAGACAGAAAGCAAGTTTGTTTGGATTCTTGGGCTCTGAGTGCTTTAGTCCATGGCAAGAAGGCCTTGTTCTGTCTCTATTCGGTGGGTGTTTGTGGACAGGGAAGAGACAGCTTTGCTCTGTATCTGGCTCCATGCTATCTGTCATTTTGCCGTGATTGGGGACTGTATACGTGAATGTTTACTTGCTGTTTAAGAGTAGGAAGTTTTATTGTCTCGATCAAACACCCCTCGGACAGGAACAGCACAGGGTGAGATATAATGTCAAGGCAGCTGTACTCTATCTAATCCTCTGCTGCACTTGACCTGGAAGTGTTTTGAGTAGTGTTGAGGGGACCTTTACCTTTTTTACTTTTACATGAGTAGATAGATCTTTCAGTTTGATTTGAGTGGTGGTCTTTTTCTGCACAGTGGTCAATGGTATGAATGGTTGGTTGTCAAAGTGGGTGCTGGTGGCAACAGCCAAGTGACTCTCTTCACTTCTGGAAGAGGATTAGGGCTGGATAGTGTGGTGCCGTGATATGAGCAACATGCAAGATGAAGACAGGTGAGAAAGATGAAGGGTTTCATGAGCAGACAGAGCGTTGAGAGATGGGGTTGGAAATTTGTTTCTTGATTGGGTAATTGCAACACAAAAGCACTAAATGACAACAGGTATGAAAAATGCAGAGGAAAAAAAGCAAGCAGAGAATGAGAAATGAGGAAATATTCCTCCCAAGATTAAAGTCAAAAAAAGCTGAGAAGGACAACAAGGAAAAAACAAGTGCACAAATTAATTGAGCAAAATGGAGAGGAGCAGGAAAATTTGACGTTTTGGGCAAAAGCTGTTCATCAGGAATCATCAACACTTCCTGATGAAGGACTTTTGCCCGAAATGTCTATTTTCCTGCTCCTTGGATGCTGCCTGACCTGCTGTGCTTTTCTAGCGCCACTCTGATTTCCGGCATCTCCAATCCTGACTTTCGCCAAGCAAAATGGAGAGACTGGCAAGAGTAAGGAACAGAGCGCCAGGGGAAAAAATCTGAGGAGCATGCACATTAGTGGGAGAAGTGGAGAGAAAGCCAAGTAGCGAGGTTAGTTACAAATTACAATCTGTCTCGTAATGAGACCAAAACGAGTCACCATGAAGTCCAAATTGCTTCAGGAGACTTGTTGAACAATGTTCCAGTTCAGATTGATCTCCACGAATACCCAGTGCTTCGTGAATGTTCATAGATACCATCTGTCTTTAAAGAAAAGACAATCACTCCACACTGTTAATGTTGACAGGAATAATCTATGGTTGAAATGATTTGAATTCATATGCCCCACCCATAAGGGCAGAGGACAAATAAATTATGCATTTAACATTTAGTGTGCACACATGAATGTTTTGATGGGAGGGATTTAGATGATTTGAAGATGGACTGCCTGTAATCTGTTTAAAATCAGGAGACACTTCAGAAAGCTGTATTACCTGTGTGCTCGTCCACATGTTCCTCAAGCATGTGTTCTTTCTGATGGACCCAGTCTCCATTGCACTTGAAGAAGATCTGCATGGCTGGCATCGCTTTGCAGCGCAGCTTAATGGGATTGCTCTTCACTATGTATGAATCCTCCGGTTCAATTAGGAATCGTGGCAGTGTCCCCAGTGGCATGGATTCAGCCTGGCTATCACCTTTACCTGACCCTGTTGAAGAAGAAGATGGTGAAATTTTGTTGAACACAAAAACACTTCAATAATTTTTTTTTCTTGCTCCTACATATTCTGCACATTGTATGATCACAATACAAGTTTTTGAACATGTGAACTAGCTGCCAACCCATGCAATTTGCACAGATTTGCTGAATTCTTTGAAGGCCTAGCTGGGCTGACAGCTTTGGGAAGATGGTCTCAGCTGAGGACAAATTCTTTCTCCTAATGAATGATTAGGATGTGGAAAGCACTGCATCAGTCAACTGGGGAATAGATTCGATCATCAATGACTTTTTACCTAAAACAATGAAGTAACTGCAGGGAGTGGGTCTCATTGACTGACTTGCTATGATGGCAAGGTTGGGCAGAATACAACACAGGAGCAGGAGTAGGCATTCAACACTGAGACTACTTCTATGAGTTAATCATGGCTGACTAACTACCTTAAATACCATTGCCTCTCTCATTATTTTCATATCCCTTTTTTTAATATTCCTTTTTTTATTGACTGAATTTTATTGATTTTGTGAGAACCTGCTCAAAAACGGAGTTTCCATAGCCCTTTCTTTTGGTTAGGGAATTCCCCCTTTTGTAGAAATTCTTCACAGCCTTAATCTCCAATGGGGAAGTAATTTTATGCCCTCTTGCTTTCGACTTGTGAAACACGGGGGGGAAGCATCCCTCTTTTTTCCTAACCTTCAGGAATACAGGGCCAGTCTGTGGAATATCTCCTCATGAAGACCATAATGCGATTTCAGAGATTCACTGTTGACCCTCTCTACTGGTACTTCCTCTCTGCCAAGTGCATTTTTTTTTGAAAAAGTGACTAGGTAAGTTCTCGCCATAGCTCTCAAGTGGAGCAAGCTGCCATTACTCTTGTATTCAAATACTCCACTGACGGTCAAGGTACCTTTTTTTATAACCTTTATTGCCTAATTCATTTGCTCACTTGTTGTGACTCATTAACAAGGACCCCAAAATCCTTTTGGGTTCCTGCACTTGTAAACCTCGCACCATTTCAAGACAAATTCTGCATTCGAGTTGCAGATCAAAGTGAGTAACCTCCCATTTAAGGACACTTAGAATTGCAGTCTACAAGCCTAGCTCATTTGCTTGTCCAAGCCCTCCCTTAAATCCTCTTTCATTTAGAAGCAGTTTGGTGTCATCATCAAATGTTGAGAATGTGACATTGCCTTTGCCTTTCAAAATGATTTTATGTATTCCCAATTGATTGTTACAAGGCATATAGAAAATATAATGTTCAAATGTATTTACTAATCCCCTGTATGGAGCTTAATCAAAACTAACTTGGAAAAACGACAGACACAATGCATCCACAAGTTGTACTTGATCCATTCTGATTGTCATAACTGATCAAGACGTGATCGATTTTCCTTTGATCCAGCGAAGGAGGACCCAAGTTTTCCCAGTCCTTAACTTTGCTGGGTATCCTTAAGCCATTTCCTTTCATTTAATACAGATTTTGAACCTTTCTTTTGAAGTTCATGATTGACTGACTTAACAATTTTTTTCTTGGAGTTACTTGTGCCCCACTGGAATGTAAATTTTGTTGTAGATCACATTGCTTTCGTTTAAACACTTGTCATTGCCCCTTGATGAAGAAATCTTGAGTGCATTTGACAAATGCAATGGAGCTAATTAGCCCTTCATAATTTCCAAATTATTCTGTTGTGACATTAAGACCCTTGTTTAGAATTAAGTGCACTGCATACAAAATTCCAACATGTCATGATCACCTTATGGCCTACCTGTATGCTGTGCTATAACTATAATTGAAATGGTATAACACTGAAACCCAACATGACCATTTGGATTAGAAATTTCATGTTTTTCTTATCAGTCATTGTTGTTAGTCTAAAAAAAATTAAATGCTTTGATGATTGACTTTGAATCTCAGAACAACCAAGATCAAGCCTCTTACACCTGCCGCTGATGAATTGGGCATTTAATTATATAAGCAAGATAGAATCCGTCACACTGTACTTAGCAACGATTCTGTGTGGGAGAAACATGGAATGCTCCAAAATGAGTTGAGCAGATTAGTTGGATTCACTGACATTTATGGTATGATCGATCAATTGTCATTCCATCAAGACACTCCTATTTGGGTTTTATTTCTTTGATTTTAAGGGAAGTGTTTCTGCTGGCACATATCAGCACTAAGAGTTAATTTGTATTTGGGTCATTCACTGCATTGGTTCAAGTAACAAAACCAAGGTTCTGCAACTTCCAGGAAAACATCAGCTGTGCTGCAATATCCGGTCTAGTCACTCGGCTCAGCTTGGAGTATAGAAAGCCTTTGTAGCTTTGCTTAGTGTGCATGTTGTCAGACTGCAATGCAGTATAGTACACCAGCTCTGTCAGAAGACAACTACACTTGAGTCACATGGATAAATGTGTTAAAGTTTCAAACCTGCTGACAGTGATTTCCAGGGTAATGGGCCTACTTTAGAGTGAAGGCAAGGCCCCTGATCAACCAGTGCTTTTCTCTGCTGAAACAACTGTTTGTTGGCAGGAGTGTTGGGAAACACCACCTGCAAATATTGGAGATGTGGAGCATAAAATACCTTTTGGAAGGACTTGAAGATTTTGGCACTGGTTGATCTTCTGGACAAAGACTCAGCAGTTCTGTTGAAGCATTTGCTTCTGACATTGTTCAAACACCATTTTCATAATCTGCCACTACATCTGACAGCGTTTAGGCAGTGAATGTCACAGAATATTTTGACATTCTCAGCACATTTGTGATATCTGTAAGGTATGGTTAAAATAGCAGCTACATAAAAGTTTTTTCAAGACAAGTAATTGAGTGATTTAAAAGATGTTTCTGAACTATTGGAAGTTCAGAAGGATTCTCATTGATGTATAGCAGTCCTTTTAAGCTGTTTGTATGGAAACCAGTTGCATTGTGCTCATTTCTGGTAGCCTTTAGAGAAGGTGATGGTGTGCTGTCTCTTGATTCATTGCAGTCTGGTGATGGGACTTGAAACTATTAGTCCACAAGAGGGAAGGAATATCCAATTAGCCATTAGCTCACTGGTGGATCAGACCTGATGTGGCTGACTTTTTAACTTCTTTCGGCCTATTTTAGGAGCAAATTTCTGTAGATGCTGGAGTCCATTCTGAAAACAACATTAGTGGAGTTGACAATAGGTCACACACACCTTTGGCGAGAGAGCAAGCTAATAGAACATAAAACAGCACAGTGCAGGTCCTTCGGCTCTGTGTTTTGCTGACCTTTTTATCCTACTCTAAGATCAGATTAACCTATGTACCCTTCAATGTACTATCTATCTTCCATGTGTCTATTCATAGGGACTTGAATGCCCCTAATGTATCTGATTCTACCACTGCTGTCAGCGCATTCCATGCACCCACCACTGTGAAGAACTGAACACTGATATCTCCCTAAATCTTTCTCCAAACACCTTGAAATTATGACCTCTTGTGAAACACATTTCCACCCTGGTGGAAAAAGTCTTGGGCTTTATCTATGCCTCTCCATGTGTACAGCTCTATCAAGTCACCTCATCTTCCTTTGCACCAATGAGAAAAACCCTAGCTCCCTCAACCTTAAATTTCCTTTAGTCCAGGCAGCATCCTGGTAAATCTCCTCTGCACCCTCTCTGAAGCTTTCACATCTTTCCTACAATGAAATGACCAGCACTGAACACAATATTCCAAGTGTGGTCTAATCAGGGCTCCAATGTTTCAAGTAGAGAATGACACTTTAGCTCTGAAGGAAGTGTGGAGAGGATAGTGTTCTATACTTGAGGGGGTCATGGCCGGAGGTGGGGGAAGAGTACTGTGTGTGTGTGTGTAGGATGCTGGTGGAGAAAAGATCTTGATGGTTAAGATTGTGGTCAGAATGTGAGAATGGCAGAATACTGGACCGTCTCCTGCCACACCTGAAAGGACATTCCTACTGCGATAGGAGAGACGGGAGCGAGGACATAACAATGTTACAAGCTGAAAGGGAGGAAATGGTTTACAATTTGAAGGCTTAGTACTCCAAAATTAAATCCAGAAGGCTGCAAAGTGCCCAGTTTGAGGATAAAACATCCTTCTGGTTTGTGCTGTGATTGAAACACTGTAGCGTGTGGAGGTCACACGTGATGGAATGCGAGCAGGATGCTGTTACAATGACCCGCTACGGAAGGTCGGGTCCTGTTTGTGCACCAAGTGGCCACCCAATCTGTGTGGGGTTTCTCCAATGTTGAGTAGGCCACATTGGGTGCAGTGGTACAGGAGTAAGATCATAAGACATCGGAGCAGAAATTAGGTCATTCAGCCCATTGATTGGCGGAGCAGACTCAATCATGGCTGAAGTTTGTCAACCCCAATCCCCCAATAACCTTAACCCCTTGACATTCAAGAACCAATCCAATTCACTCTTGGATTTACTCAATGGCCTGGCCTCCACAGCCTTCTGTGTCAATGAATTCTTTAGATTCACTATTCTCTGGCCGAAGAGTTTTTTCCTTCGTTCTCAAAGTTCTGCCCTTTATTCTAAGGCTGTGCCCTCTGATCCCAGTCTCCAGTGCTAATAGAAACAACATCTTCCCAACATTCACACTCTCTCTCTCTCCAGGCGATTCAGCACTCTGTATGTTCTCAATTAGTTTGCTCTCATCCTTCTAAACTGCATTGTGTATAGACCCAGAATCCTCCACCATGGCTTGTATATTAAGCTTTTCATTCCTGGGACCATTCTCATGAACCTCCTCTGAACTCGCTCCAAGGCCAGGACATCAATATTGCATTTGTCTTCCTAACTACTGACTCAAACTGCAAGTTTACCTTGAGAAAATCATGGACTAGAACTCCCAGGTCTCTCAGTACTTCAGACTTCTGATTTTTCTCCCCAATTAGATACCTCTTCCTACTTAAGTGAATGACCTCACACTTTTCCATGTGCCATTTGCTACTTTTATGTCCAGTGTCCTAACCTGTCCAATTCCTTCTGCAGCTTCCCTGGCACCTCAAGGCTACCCATCCATCTATCTAGCTTTGTTTCATCTGCAAGCTTAGCCAGAATGCCTTCAGTTCCTCCATAGATAACTTTTCACTTAAGGTGTTAATGATATGTCCTAATACTGAGCCTTGTGGAACACCACTTGTCACCAGCTGCTATCCTGAGACTGTTTGATCCCTACTCTCTGCTTTCTGCCAAACAGCCAAACTTCTATCCATGCTAGTACCTTGCCTCTAACACTCTAGCCTTACTCAAGTAGCCTCCTGTGCTCCACCTTGTCAAAAGCCTTCTGGAAGTACAGATAGATAACATCCATAGGGTCTCCTTGGTCTAGCCTGCTCATTAAAGAACTCTTGAAGATTTTTCAGGCATGACCTCTGGTTGATAAAACTGTGCTGACTTTGCCCTATTTTACTAAACACTTTCAAGTATTCAGAAATCTCCTCTTTCATAATGGATTCCAGAATCTTGGCCAAAACTGAGATTAGACTAATCTGTTTGTAATTTTCCATCTTCTGCCTTACTACTTTTTAAAAAGGGGTGTCATGTTAACTATTTCCCAGTCCTCCGGGACCTTCCTGATTCTAGCTATTCCTGAAAGATTACTACTCGTGTCTCTACTATCTGTTGAGCTATCTCCCTTGGAACTCTGGGGCATAGTCCATCTGGTCCCGGTGATTTATCCAGCTTCAGGCCATTCAATTTTTCTAGCACCATCAGCCTTGGTGATGGTCACCATACTCAGCTCTGCTCTCTGACTCTCTTGAATTTTTGGGTTATTACTTGTGCCTTCCACAGTGCAGACTGACGCCAAGTAATTATTCAGTTTCTCACCACTTCCTTGTTTCTGACTACTGTTTCTCCAGCATCATTTTCCACTAGTCCAATATCCATTTTTTTGTGTCTCTTTTACCCTTTCATACATCTGCAGAAACTCAGTCTTTTATATTACAGGTGGGTTTTACTTAATCTTCTCCCTCCTTATTTCTCCTTCTTGCCCTCTGTATTTTGTAAGCTTCCCAATCCTCTGGTTTCCCACTGCCCTTTGCCACATTATATGCTTACTCTTTGACTTTTACACTATCCCTGACTTCCCTCGTCAGCCATGATTGCCTCACACCTCAAACCACCCCTGCCAATACCGTGCTGCTTTCTCCTCTGGATGAATCTGTCTCCTGAATTAGTCCCAGAAACTCCTGCCACTGCTGTTCCATGGTCTCGCCTATTAGGCTCCTCTCCAATTCTACCCAGCTCCTCCCTCATGCCTCTGTAGTTGGCTTTTATTCAGCTGTAATAAATAGTGTTACCTGTGATTCTGTCTTCTCTGCAATTTCGGAGTGAATTCAATCATACTGTTAAGAGTTCTGATTTGGAGATGCCAGTGTTGGATTGGGGTGTAAAAAGTTAAAAATCACACAACACCAGGTTATAGTCCAACAAGTTTAATTGGAAGCACACTAGCTTTTGGAGCGACGCTCCTTCATCAGGTGATAGCTTTAAGCTCCCGTATCAAGTCTCTGCATCACTGCATGACACTAAAACCAATATTGCCTG
The DNA here is from genome assembly GCF_020745735.1 of Hemiscyllium ocellatum. NCBI lineage: Eukaryota > Metazoa > Chordata > Chondrichthyes > Orectolobiformes > Hemiscylliidae > Hemiscyllium > Hemiscyllium ocellatum. Next base: position 15,120,464 of record NC_083448.1, read on the forward strand.
TTCCCTCGTGGGTTCCATCTCATGCTGCTCCAAAACGCCATCTTGTGTAATTTGTTGACATTGCTCAAATTCCTTTTTCTCTGATCCACTATCAACCTGACCTTTGCAGTCTACTTTCATGTTGAAATCTGTCATGATCACTAACTTTCTCTTTGCTACACTTTTGTCCATCTCCTGGTGTATCTTGCACCCTTGCTCCTGATTACTGTTTGGAGGTCTGTACGTAACTCCAATTATGGATTTTTCATCTTTTTTTTGGCATTCCTCAATTCTACCTACATAAATTCTAACCATATGACACAATCTCTTACTATTGATTTAATTACATTCCTTGCTCATAAGGCAGTCCCACTCCCTCTCCCCACCTACCTGTATTTTCGACAGGCTGTATATACTTGAATATTCAGCTCCCAATCCTGATCCCCTTGCAGCCACAACTGCATGATGCCCACTACTTCATACCTGCCAATTTCGCTCCGTGACACAAGGTCATCTGTTATTGCTTACACTGCATGCATTTAGATATAACACCTTGAGTCCTGTATTCACCATCCCTCTTCTCACTGTCATTCAATTGTCCAGTGTACTTGAGGTTTTGTTGTGAACCCTTTGAGCAGTCCTATTTAGACATTTAGCCACAAGATTGGAGGGGGTACAGGTAAAATGCTGCTTCACCTGGAAATACTGATTAGGCCCTTGGATGGTGAGTGAAGAGTTGAAGGGGCTGGTATCTCACCTTTGTGGTTACATGGAAATGTGACAGAGGTGGGGGTGTTGATAGCTGTGAAATGAACTAGTGTCCCAGAGGGAACAATCCCTGTAAAACGCAGACCGTGATAGTGAGGGGAAGATGTGTTGGGTGATGGCGTTCTGCTGGAGATGTCTGAAATGACAGCGAATGATCCTTATTGAAAGTTGGCCAATGTCTTGTGGTCCTAAATTTCTCAGTCAGCATTGTGAGTGTGGAGAGGGGATTTCATGGATGGTGTTCCAAATTACATGTGGCCCATGTGACTTTGGGAGTGCCATTTACTTGGCAAATGTCTTTTGCTGAAAAAACCCTTTTATTGTAACACATTTGTGCCTATTTTGTATGGAAATACCAAACTGAATCATGCTTTGATTTATGGTCGAGAGTGTAATCCTGGAAATATCATAGTAGGTCAGGCAGCATCTGAGGAGCAGGGGAATCCATGTTTGAAAATTAGCCCTTTAAGTCATTCCTGATGAAGGGCTTATGCCTGAAACGTCAATTTTCCCCTGCTCCTCTGCTGCCTGACCTGTGCTTTTCCAGCACCGCACTATTCTGATCTCCAGCATCTGCAGTCCTCAATTTCTCCCCATGCTTTGCTTCATATCAGGACGTGTAGTGTCTCGGACAAAGGTGAAGAAGGGTTAAGTTAAATGGAGTTGCTGTTCCCCTTAATGGTTAAACAGCAGGCAAGTGTTTAAGTTTACTTTCTTATTCCCTTTTTTTAAAATGCAGTTCTTGCTGCCCTTTTGCTGGCTACTAGTCCATACCTCATGTCCAAACCCTTCTCACTTTTTCTGGAATGTCTTCATATTACAGGGGTTCAGAAATTTCCAGCAACTCAAATCATAAGATCAGTCATGGTTATTTTGAATCCACTAAGCATGTCAATGTTTGGAATAAACAATGTAAATGTGAAAAGAGAACACTATTTTTCCACAGCATTTCTCCTCTTGCCCTCTGGTCATGAAAATGGTAAATATGCATATTCCTTCATCTCTCAATTCCTCTTGTTGAAGCCACCAACTTGAAATGAACCTCTGTCAACTATCCTATTATCTCCTTAAGTGGCTTAATCTGAACCTTTCCACCAAGCACCACTGAAATGTTTCTTGCAACATTCAAATCATTACTGCATTTGTGACTATTTTGATTTGCTTTTAGACACCAAAAACAGATGACCTCATTAGAACTTGTAAATGCCTGTGGTAAGATGGATCATGAAGTTATTTATTCAGAAGTAGTAACAGCTGTATTTCAATTCCATTGAGATGTGACTCTTAATCATGTTCAGGAGCCTGTTTTATTGCCTGGGAGGCATCCATTGGACAGACCGGCAAAGGTGCAATTTTAATTGCACAGTTTTCTAAAAGGAATGGAGTGGAAACAGAGGTTAGCTGATCAGACATTGCTCCTGCATTGAGCACTTTAAGAGAAAGTTTAACCTAGATAAAGGAATAATGCTGTTGCGCTCTATTTTGATGAGTGCTGTTCAGACTGTTGCAAGACATGCAAATATATTGCACATAATAATTGCAATCTAGGCACTGCTCTGTAAATGTTATAAACTCCCATGAGTCCTCTGCAAAACTTGAATCTTACAAGATCATTCCACAAAAGTTGGTGCGCTCCTGGGGACAGTGTGCAAACAATGGCTGCCAGATACCTCCCCTGAAAACAGTGGTGCACTCTCTCCTTGTATCTTACAAGGACTGACAGGTTACCAAGTGAAGTCTTGCAAACACCTATGCCCGAGCAAAGAACACACAATACTTGTGAGAGTTGGAGTAATGATTCAAGATGTGCATAAGCATAAGGGGCAAGAAGGTGACCAAAAGAAAATGGCCGACATATGAATTTGACTAACTTAGCTATAGCAGCAGAAGTGGTAAACAAGTTGCAGCTGGACCACAAGGTCAGCAGAAGTCAGAAAACAAGCAGCTAGATAGATAACAGAGTAATGAAACCCCTTGACAGATAACAAACCAGACAATGGGTGACTTTACACATAGCAAAAACAAGTCCAGGCAGCAAAACCACAAGGCCGACATTTATGTCAGAAACGAACCTCGTGACTGATAATGAAGGACAACCGTTGAGAAACAACTTGAGGTGGACAATGGGCGGTTGTCAGCTGCCTGGGAAGATGGTAAACACTTGAGGGGGGAATGTGTCCAGCTGCGCTTGCAAGATTGGGGTAAACAAGTGATGGAAAAGTACCGGTTGCTCAAGATTGAGAATCACCTGACTCAACAGGGGTGGAGTTTAAGGGTATATCAGGGGATGCTTTGAAATGATCAGGGTCCCTTTCTTTGAGGGGTACCCAACTCTGCAGACTTGCTAATTGCTAATAAACTTTGTTTTCCTGAATTTGTCTTGAGCTGACTTTTTACGTCTCACAATACTTAGAATTCTGAGGACCCGTCTTAGTATAATTTGTCTTTCTGGTTCTTCATAATGCTAAGATCACCACTCAGCTGCTGTAAAATGTCGCCCATTTTTAATGTCATGATATGAAAACTTCATAAACAACAATCAGCAAATATCTGTCCTTCCAAATGCAAAATCATGTGCTTATAATCAGGCTTTAAATATTGCACAGATTTTTAATTGCTAAACCTTTTTCACAGAATTGCTCACATGTGAAATGTATTTGGCAAACTACTTTCTGAATATATTTCCTTACCTCCTTGTTCTCTCCCACCCTAGTATTCAGAGCTTTCAGAAAATTTTGAGATGCCACACAAAGTATATTCCTTCCCTATGTGTCCTGGCTGGTACTCTGTTCGTTCAACTTGCAAACTGAGTCACTGGCCCTCAGCTTATTTGCGTCATGTTTTACCAGTGAACTTCAAAGTAATGTTGTGTATGTATTGCCGTGAGACATATCTGGCTGACTTGATAAGATGTTATGAAGAATATAAGTCTTAACTGTTCAGAAGGAAAACACAACCGGGATCTGTCACTTAATAATATAATTAGGTTGTGGGGATTTCAGGAGTCTGTCAGTGGATGAAGTGTATATACTGAGCATCTTTCTGTGGATATCTAATTACCTTTATGTAAATTTGAGCACATGATGACAAGGAACAAGTTAACAAATGATTACATAGCACTATATGCACAACAAAAAGGCCCTATGGCTCATCAAAACTGGTGACCCATGATATTATTATAAACTAATCGCAACTGCCAGCATGTGATCTGTATCCCTCTTCTCTCTGCCTGTTTATGTCTGTTTAAATACCTCTTATACATTACTGTAAATCTGCTTCTTCCGACACAAATTCACTCCTGCAAGGCTGCACAGTTCTCATCCAGCGAAAGCAACAAAGGCAAGTTGACCCAAACAATGGGAAAGCTTAAGTTGATGTCCTGCATTACCTATTGATTGCAAAACACTTATCCATGGCAGCATAAGAGGACTGAAAGTGAAGTTGTTGCATTTTCTTCAAGACCCTAAACATTCCTTCCAGGTGAAGCAGCTGTTTGGTTGGATTATTGTAATGCTTTCAATTTAGTACACTGCATTTACAGCACAAGATGCAGCGTCCTCTGCAGTGGGGAGATCAAACACACCAAATTAGATGCTGGCCCGCAGAACATGTGTTCTCCCGACAAGTGGAACCCCAGGCCTTGTAACTGTGGGCATTTTACATTCTCTCCCGTTCTTGTACTTGGCAGTCAATTCATGAAAAGCTTGACAAATGGCATTTGATTTTTGATTCAGCAGTTGAAGCCTTCCAGACACTACACTGAATTCAATAATTTCAGATTATAACCTCTGTTCTATTTTCAGAACCAGTGAATGCTGGTATCGATTCTGTTGCTACCATTTAATGATCCTGTAGACCTATCTGTTATTTCTTGATTTGGACCATTTACCACTGCTTTTGTCTGGCAATGGCAGCCTTTTATGCTCTTGTCTGATACCTGTAGTATCAAAGATGGTGTTGAACTAAGACACGTAAAGGATAAAATGTAATCTCTTCATAGAAGGAAGTGGCATACATGCCTGTGATCAGAATCATTACATTGTCGAGTAGGAATCTTATGTAAGGTGTTCTTTCAGCTGTAGAAAATATTAAAATACATCTGGTGTATTTCACAACTAGAAGTCTTCAAAATTTAGTCCATGACAAAACATCAGCCTATCCAGACTGTTGAGTGCTTGCCAACCACCAAATCTGTGTCTATTGGCTTAAAACATAACTTATATGGTCCTAATTTGAAATGTTAGTTCTGTGCAGGTGTTGCTTGTTATATGGAGTTATTCTTGCAGTAGCTTTGCATATTTTAGGATTTCCTCAGTATAGATTTTGCTCACTTTAAAGTCCAAGTCCTACAGCACAGAGACAGGCCCTTTGTCCCAAAATGGTCCATCTGACCAAAATGTCCTTTCACAATAACCCCATTTCCTTGCACTTGGCCCATATCCTTCTAATCCTTTCCTCTCCATGTATTTGTCCAAATGTCTTTTTAAATATTATTCATGTACCCGCCTCAACCACTTCAGTTGACAGCTCATTCCAAAAGCATCCCACACTCTAACGACATCACTGGTGTCTTTTTAATGAGCACACAACAAAATCTATGGTGGGTCTGAATATGGTTGATTTGTGGTGTGATTTGCTGGCTGCAGATTGGATGTCAATGGATAGCTCACCACTCCAAGAAGTTCCCAGGCCATGCAAATGGTGGACAAGCGAGACAGTAGCGCACCGACCACAATATGCTATTTTCACATTTCAGCATCCAATACTTCAATTCTGACTGACTTTGTTTCTCCAACACTCAGCGGTTGGCTAAGTCAACATGGTCAGAGATACCACCATTGCTGTCTTCCCCCCCCAAGTAATATAAAGTGCCACTACTTGGATGCTGACTGTAAACATGCATCTGTTCGTAGTAAAAGAAACAAAAAACTGCAGATGGAATCCAAAGTAGACAGGCAGGAGGCTGGGGGGAACACAGCAAGCCAGGCAGCATCAGGAGGTGCAGAAATTGGCGTTTTGGGTGTAATCCCCCTTTTTATTCTGCAATAAGAGCCATCGATAATATGAAATTTAGGATACCAGGCTTATCTCCACATTCCCAAGGAATGCGTGTAACATTTTAGCAGAAAGTGAGGACTGAGATGCCAGAGGTCAGAGTCAAAAAGCATGGTGCTGGAAAAGCACAGCCCAGGCAGCATCAGAGGAGCATGAGAGTTGACGCTTAATGAAGAGCTTATGCTCGAAACATTGACTCTCCTGCTCCTCTGATGCTGCCTGACTGGCTATGCTTTTCTCACGCCACACCTTTTTTTTTGACCTTGGGTGTAATGATTTGGTTTTTTCACAATAATCTCAACAGTTGAGGAAATATGTATCAAAAAGTGAATGAGGAAAGCCTGTTTGGTTCTTGTAGACAAGTCCACATTTAGAAGGCACTGGTTTTTAAAAAAAAATGTTAACAGTCACTGTTTTTAGGACAGATGAGGGAATTTTTTGTTGACTAGTGCAACTTTTGGAACACTCCACGTCAAGCAAATAGAGACCAAGTCCATGAAATATTTTTGCGGTAGATTGTTAGGGGAATACATGGTTCAGCACAAATTGAGTGTATGGGATTCAAAACACAAACATATCAGGCATGACCAGATGGAACAGCAGAGTAAACTGGATTTTGGCTAAATAGCCTCTGCCTGCTCCTAATTCACGTCTTCGTTACACACAGCACTTTTTGATGCATGAATCATTAGATTTAAAATTGATTTTATGTTGACCAAACTCGATGACAGAATTTTAAAAAAGCAGCTCAAAGTTAAAACTGCATGCAAGAAACAGTGAAACATTGAAAAACAATTCTGACTTGGGTATCCTTTTTTTGCAAAGGACTAGTTTTTTGGTGAGCTTAAACTAAGCCACGTTCACTGCTGACTATCAACTGGTTGATTGCCAGGCAGCTTAAACTGCACCAGAAATTCTGAGGCACCAGAAATTTAGCCGAAGGACAAATCTGATCTGTGGATGCCTTTTAAACGTGCTGCCGTTCCCTTCTGGAATCATTAATCAAAACGGCATGCCTCTTCCAATTTGTGCTGCTTTAATTTTCCCGAATTTCAATCTTGTATGTTTGCACACTGTCTGAATTTGAATGCACACTGAGACTTCTTCAAACCAAGTTGTCACTGTAACTTGGCTGTGGAGGAGTAAATATGACAAGGCAAATCTAACAGCCTGTGTTGGAGTACCTGCAAAAAAAAAACAAGTTTGCCCACACATCCTTTGCTTTGGAATTTTAGCAAAGTCCCCTGCCCTAATTTTGATTGTAAGCAAACTAACCTCCTCCACTAATGTTACTGTTGTAGTGGTATTTAAATTGGACAGGTGGCTACTTTTTTTTTCTCTCTCTTGAAGGAAGACCTGAAGGGCAAGCTGATAGAACTTTAGATCCTAAATGGGCTGATTGGCCAGACAGATGTTGCCACCTCGAGGTAAGTCTAAAGTCCAAAATCATAGATATAATATAGTCATTAACAAATCCCAGCAGTTCAATCTACAGAAACTTCAAAAAACAAAAAGTTGGTCACCCTGAGAGTTCCTGGAGTGTGGACCTCTTCACCAGAGTACATAAAATTGTCATGCCTCACAGGTCGTGGGTCAGAAGTCAACTCCGTTATTGTCAGCTATTACACATGTCTCAGATGTCCAAGTACACAAGTTCATGATTTTTCCATGTCAACATGACATGTGTTAACAATGCATAGATGTTTTTGTAATAACTGCTAACCTGCAGACAGGATCTACAATCTGTCAACATAACTTGTTAATGTTCAAATTACACTGTCTCCCCCTGTGCGTATCTCCCACACACTGCTTCCGTGGAAGCAGTTAAGTTGCCTTAGTCCACAAGGTTCACAGAATCCTTTTGCTTGACAGTTTTTTACTCTTCAATTTCTTATCCAAGTGTTTTGGTCCATTTAAACTGACCAGTCTCAGTTACTGGTTCTAGCAACAGCTTACTGTTGAGGGAAAGTAGACTGGCTGTCTTTTTAGGCTTTAGGTATTTTACTGGACATAAGATGGACAATCTCCCTTTTCCAGGGGTCCTGAAGACTTCTGCCAATACTGTTCACATGCATGAACTGGTCAGCAAAACCACCAGCCGTTCCAATCACTGTCATCCGCATCCACATCTGATCACAACTCTAAACAGTCAGCAAGCCAAAGCTCCCTGGTGCTGGCCTATCCAGGAACCACTTCTATCATGACCTAAACCAAGCAGCAGTGTAAATCTGACAGAATTGAATGTTACCAAATGGTTAGAGCAGAACAAATCTTTTCTTTAATCCTTGTTTCTGTACATCCTTTCTGCATTTCAGTCCACAGACACACATTTCAGATGGCATGAAAACTCATTTTAAAATCATCAGTGATGCATCAACAGTGTGAAAGTCAGACAGGAAAATCTTTTGTGCAGCATCTCTACTGACAAGTTTAGCCAATTTGTCCACTTTGGAGCTGCAGACAAGGTCTGTTTCACTCCACATAAAAAATAGAGAATGTGCTGCTAGGATAAAAGATGCTGGCTTTTGAGTGAAAATTGAGTAGTCTTGGAAGAGGGGCATTCATGGAAACATACCCTTAAATGGGAGTTTTTTTAATTCAAAAATTGTTGCAATTTTGTCCATGCAACAACTGCAATTGCAAAATGATGACATCCTATGAGTCACTATAAGATAGTGGCAGGCTGACATCAGTTATGTACATTTTTCAAATCAGAAATGTAATAGAAGTGTTGTGATTTGCTTTGAACTTTTCCAGTGAAATGAAACGCTTGCTTCGTTATAGGCCAGATAAAGGTGAAATATTTCAAACGAGCCTGCATCCTAAGGGAGATACAATCGAAAGTTGGCAGGTCAACACTCAGTCTCCTCATTTAATATTCCCATTGAATTTGCAGACATAGGGAGAGGTTGACCATGTTCTCGTAACGTGACTTGTCATCTTCATTCAAGGCCCCAACCAATGAAGACAAGCACAAGAGATGCTGCTTTTACCATCTTAGCCATTTGTGTTGCTACATTTCAGGGAGTTGTGCACTCGGCCCACAAAATCCCTTCACAGATCAATCTGTGTCCAGCCATTTAGAGTACTCTTGCATGTGACCTCCCAAATGGATCACTTCACACTTGTCCAGATTAAACTTCATTTGCTGGTTCTGTGCCCAACTTAACAGCTGATCTAGATGTTGCTTCATTGTTTGATATCCTTCCTCAATATCCACAACTGCACCAATATTTGTCATCTGCAAACTTATAAACAGGCATTTTTATACAAATCATTGTGCATTTTACAAACATGTCTGAGCACTGATCCTTGTGGAACACCACTGGTCACTGACCTTGAGTCAGAAAAACGTGCCTCACAAATACCCTCCGTTTTCTATGGCCAAGCCAATTTTTGTTGACAGTTTGTCAACACCCCTTGGATCCCATACAATTTGATCATCTTGGCCAAACTATCATGAGGGTCCTCGCGAATGCTTTTAAGTCCATGGCGGCAACATCCAGTGCCTGAACATCTTGAGGCATAGTCATCACCTCCTGCAAAAAAAACTCAAACAAATTTGAGGCCAGACCTCCCCATGCATGAAATCATGTTGACTATCCCTAAATAAAATCCTCCTTCAATGTGAGTAAATCCTGTACCTAACAATCTTTACAAATTTCCCTGCCACTAGTACAAAGCTCATTGGCTATAATGTCCTGGATTATCCCTGTTTCCCTTTCTTGGAGAAAGAAGCAACATTATCTATTCTCCAGTCTTCTGAGACCAAGCCTGTTAATGAGGACACAAAGATCTGTGTCAAGGCCCCAGAAATCTTTGTCCTTTCCTCCTTCACTATCCTGCGATAGATCCCATGAGCCCCTGCTGACTTGCCAACTTTCATGTTTTTCAAGATATTTAAAACTACCTCTTCAGAATTGACATTGCCATTTATGCTGTCATTTCAGATGCAAAGCAATAAGTGGTTTTTGCTGTATTTTAAGGCAAAACAACTTGCAAATAAGTGCACCACCATATATCACTTTCTTCACAGTGAATACTGATGCTGAAGATCTCGCCCACTTCCTCTGGCTTCACACACACACACCCATTTTGTCCTTGAGTGTACCTATCCTTTTACCATATACCCAATGCTCCTCATATACACACAATGTCTTGGGATTCTCTGTAATCCGACTTGGCAAAGATATTTCATTACTTTTTTTAATCGTAGGATATGGGTGTTGCTGGCTAGAGCAGCATTTATTGCCCAAAGAGCAGTTGTCAACCACATTACTGTAGGTCTGGAATCACATGTTGGCCAGACCAGTTAAGGATGACAGTTTTCTACCCCAAAGGACATTAGTGAACCAGATAAATGGCAATGGATTCATGGGCGTCGTCATAGTCTTAGTCTTAATTCCACCTTTTCAATTATCACCTGCAATGGCAGGATTTGAACCCAGGACCCGAGGACATTACCTGGGTGTCTGTATTAAAACTGAGGCCTAGATTAGAGTGGTACTGGAAAAGCAGAGCAGGTCAGGCAGCATCAGAGGAGCAGGAGAGTTGATGTTTCGGGCACAAGCTCTTCATTGTGCCCACACAGATGCTGCCTGACCTGTAATTTTCCCAGAACCACATTTGCTCCAATTTAGCACTTTCACCCAAGGACCTGTCTTTATCCTTTTTCTATAACTATCTTTTAAAAGTTAGAAATTTGTGATCACTGTTTCTAAAATGCTTCCCCCACCACAACCCGAAACTTTTAATCTCCTGGCCAGACCCATTGCCCAGGCCAAGGTCCAAGATGGTTCCTTCCATAGTTGGTCGAGACCTTATTTTTTTTTCTTCAAAAATCTATCCTAGATACCACCTAACTGTGACCCAAGGCAATCCTAGTGAATGTTCAGGAAAGTAAAATTACCCAGAACAAGCCAGTGCTTAAAACTTTAGCAAGATCTTAAGCGCATATCAGTTATTCTATTTCCTGCCAGCTATTGGAAGGCCTTTAGTAAAACCATGTTATTGTGATTGCACCTTGCTTATTCTGAACCTCGACACATAGCCTTGCTGTCTAATGTTTATACAGCTTGGTGACATTCTCCTTCATCAGTAATAAAACACTCCAACCACTGACATTGCCCTCCAACATTGCTGAAACAGCAAAACCTTGGAATGTTAAGCTGCCGGTCCTCCTTTTCCTTTTTCACCCAAGTTATTGTCATATCTATCACAGTCCACGTACTAAACCAGGGTCTTTTCTTACCTGCCTTATCTGTTATACCCCTTATATGAAAAAAATCACACTTCACACCACTCTCTTACACTAAATTCACCAGGCTGGGCCTGCCTGTTCTTATTAGACTTAGTCGGTTTCGCACCTTCTCTTGCCCAACACTTCAGCGCTCAGGGACATTTGGCCTCAGATCTTTAGGTGACCATCCTCAAAGGCTGACTTCAGGATATGCAGAGTGGCTGAGCAGAGATTGAATGCCAAGTTCGGTACCTGGTGAGGATGGCCTCAACTGGGACTTTTGGTTCATTGTCACACTACAGGCGACCCTACTACATTGTGTGCCCAGACACACACCCACACCCACATCCCCACACCCTCTTTTTTTTTTCTTTACACACTCTCATGCAGACCCTCTCTCATACACACCCTCTCATTTGCTTCTACTCCATTAGACTCACTCTCTCTACCAAGCATGCACACATGCACTCTCCCACCTGTGTACACGTGTGCATGCTATTGCTCTAATTGCAGATACATGCTATCTTTTTCAAAAAGAACACAATCTGCAGGCAGTCAGTCCATGTAACATTTCATAAATTTGCACTTTGAAAACAAAACCAGTCTGGCTCAAGATTGGGATACAGACTGACTCTAACCTCACAAGTTTAATGCATTTTCTGAACTGAGATGTCACCTTTTTTAAGAAAATCTGAAGTTATCTCGAATGTGACTTACAAGTTCAGGGGATTTGCATAATAATAAACCAAAACCCGCAACCCATTCTAAAAGATGAAAGACTAAACAGCAATCTAGATTTGTTCAAAATACTATTTCAGTTGCATGACGGTGATCTTTTGCTATAAGTTACTGAAGATATGGCGCAAGGAAAAGATAGTGACTGACCAATCCGGGAGGGAACTTTGTAACCCAGGATGTTTCAAATGTTGCACTCACTAACATAAACAGCAGTTGAAACAAATAGTGCTAATGAATTTTAAGGGAATATTGGATTAAGACAAAATGAGCAAAAATGGATAGGAGAATCATTCAGAATTTAAACATGAAAATTTGTACACTCCCGATACAGAATCACCAATGCCCTGTCTTTCTTCTTTCACGATCCTTTTTTTAAAATCTTAGTTTAATCTATTTTTGTGTGAGGTAAGTTTGTGCAGCACAGAAAATTAGAGCTGGCACTTTGGGCTCAGCCTCCCCATGAGGTAGCGAGGTGTCCCTGGGGTTGATGGCAGTCATCCTGACCAGGACCATGTAGCCCAGGTGGCCAACGATGAGACTGGAGGCAGGCCAACTTGGGGGATCTGGCAGTGGTGATGTCAAGCCCTTGTGAGGAGTGGGAGTCCAGCATGGTGAGGTGTTCTTGGACTGAACTGTTAATTGCAATTTGTTGTTTTTCTACTTTTTTTAGTAAAAACGGATAGGAAATTCTAACTTTGAACATTTTTCTTCTGCTTTGTACCAAGATGGTACCCAAGATGCTACAATTTGTAAATCTTTCATTGCACTGAAATGAGTATATGTGACAATAAAACTAATTCATTCATTAATGTGGATGTGCTAAGCTCAAGGGATAATTTCTATAAATTCTATGCACTTTCATACAATTATAAATAACATTCTTTGAAACATTACAAGCCCCTGCAACTAAAAGGTTTTTGTACGATTTTTAATCCTAAATTTCCGAGCCTTCTGCGTTTTGTTCTGACACTTTTGTAAGTACCAATCTGAAATGCAAGGTGGGCTTATTCGAAGGGAAACAAGACAACTGCTTGACTGACACACAACAATCATTTGATGGACTCAGTCATTTAGCTGTCTCGCCACACTTCAATTATCACATTACAGCCAACTAAATTTTGTCAGTGAATCCCAACCAACAATTTTGAACAATCATGGTAATTTCATTCCAAATCTCTTTCAACTGTTAAATTGCCAGTGTCTAAGGCTGAAGCAAGAAAAAAAAGGTAGGGTGTGTTAAATGATATCTTGTTTTCCTACCAGGATGTGCATTCATTCACTGGATATGGCATCTCAAACAAGAATACACTCTGCAATGTTTTAGTTGTGACATGAAACCCAGTAATTGAAACGATTCTGTGACACTGTGCAAAAGGTTCTTGGGTTACAGGCCAACATTCTTCCCTCCACCAATGTTGCCAAGATGACAGCAAGTGCTCACTTGCCTAATAACTTGTCGCCTGCACCAACCAGTATTGTCCAATCTAGCAATCAGTAAAATTACAAGTAACTCTGTTGCCTTGATGCTAGGGAGGGGGAGGAGGAGGTTGGGGGGATGTGAGGAACCCCTGGAAAAACCAATCATAAGCATGAACCTGAGACATGCGACCATCTCCTGTCAAGTAAACAACCCATTCTAAAAGATGAAAGACTTAATAGCAATCTAGATTTGTCCAATATATAGTTTCAGCTGCGTGACACTGATGTTTAGCTATAAATTACTGAAGATACAGCACAAGTATCTTGTGGTCCATGCATGTGTTCTAAATTGAAAAGGTAAGTACACATGAAAATAGTTAAAATCAACAGCTGACTGTGAGGTTGATTGGACCTGATTGATGTCATGGCTGCCACCTGGATTTCTTAAGGGTTTGAACTTGACAGCCAAAAGGGAAGACAGAAATGTGACTGCAGAGATTTGTTTAGCATGGCTGTAGGCTCTAAAGATGGCATGTTTGCCCCTCCACCCACTCATCCAATCTCTTGCCCTCCAGTCTTTCAGCTGATAAGTCAGCTGCAGACTCTCTATTCTCTAGTTGGTGAAGTCTGACCCAAAACTCTGCAGTTTCTGTTTCCATCAGCTCTCATGGGAAATAAAACAAACATAAAATTATAACTGGGTTCTGCCATTATTTATATTTCCTGGTTCCTGTCCTAACAAGCCATCATGCCCCATCGACCATACTTTGCTGATGTTTTAAGAGTTGGCTGAGGGATGTGACACAATGCATATCTGCTTTATTACCAAGGTAACAGAAGCCACTTCTAAGATAACCTATTTAATCATAATTGAAGTGGGAATCACAGGAACAATGAAGTAACATCCCCCTGGGTATAAAGATTTTCAACAATCACAAAAAGTTACTGGTTGCATCCATCAGATGCTCAGGACTGTAGGCAAATTAGTCAGGGGAAAAGTTTCAACACCACATCTCATTTGGAGAGGGAAGACTTGAAGTGGTGTCACTTTCTGTACAATCTGACGTTGCCCAACTGATAACTGAGCTGGCAAATGACAAAAATGATCGCACTAATTGAATTTTGCACCCAGTGAAGCGGTGAAATCTCAAGTCATACACTGAAACATTCTCACTAGTTCCTGAAATACGCGCTTATCTTTCTGCACGTCAGTAATTGTTGAGTTCAGAGCATTAACTTGTCAAATAGCATTGAGAAGATCATGGCTAACCAACAGGCAATTAAACAACAATAACTCTTATGTCAACTGAGTAATATGGTGATTCTCATGAGCATTACCAAACAAAACATGACACACAGCCATACAGTGATCTAATGCGACAGCTCAACATAAACATGGTTTAAAAAGGTCGATTTTATAAAAGTGGACAGAAAGAGAGGTTAAGATGTTTGGACTGGAAATTCCAAAGTTTAAGACCTGGAAACTAACAACACCGCTAATGACAGTGAAACAGGGGATGCTGAATTGTCCAGAATTGAAGATTTCTGCTGTGTTGTGCAGCCGAAGAAGAGGACAAGGCTGAGGAGATAGTGAAAGCTTCCACAAATCTGTTTCCCAATCGAAACTTCAGGAAGTTTCTTCATCTGCAATTGTTTACCAAAACAGCCTGACCAGCTGTCTTATCAGTGAATTGAATGATCACATGCTTTTCAGAGGTTGTGAAGTATAATTGATCAGAGCTGGTACAAAGCATTAAATATGGATTCTTGAAGCATTGCCACCAAATTCCCCTCCCCTCATTGCACCAATGTAAAAGAAACTGCTGTTTGGACCGGTTCAAGTCTGTGACAGTGGAATTTTAATGATCGCATTAAATGTTGCTGCACCACCAATGCATGCCTTGATTTCCAAAACGCTTTATGTACTGAAGGGAAAATATTTGGCCTCCAGCTTGTCAGAGCAGTATAAAAACCAAAAAAGAAAGGCAAGTTGTTTTATGGCCTGAATGTGGAGAGTTGAAACATATATTTTCAGCATTCTGAATACTTGTTTCACCACAAGGTAAGTGGGCTGATCAGACAAGCTAGGCTGAACCACCACGGTCCAGGCTGCCATGGATATAATGCAAAGAAACATCATCACAGGGTGATCACAATGTGTGTATCAGAGAATGACCCTGGGCTCTGGAGGGGGAATAGTGTTTGGGGAAAATTGTCTTCATGTGACGTGTTCAGCTGCAAACTTTTTCATAAGAAACATCCACCATCTTCATCATGTAAGGTACAAAATTAAAAACAAATTTTAAGGAAAGACTGTGTTCACCCCATTATGCCCATTTGATTACAACTTGTCCTGAGAGTTACAACACAGAACATTATCATGCAGTACATGCCCTGCAGCCCTCTATGTTGTGCTGACCTGTGAAACCAATCTGAAGCCTATCAAACCTCCACAATTCCATTTTTGTCCATATGACTATCCAATGACTTATTAAATGCCCTTGAAGTTGGCAAGTCTACTACTGTCTATAAGTTCTTTGATCTCTTCCAGATTCACAGAGAATTCCAAGGTGCAGCATGTGTCACTAAGCTAATCATCCCAAACGTACATTTGAATATCCCTTTCTCATGTCAAAATATATCAAGACATTTCACAAAAGTTGAGGTTGAACCACCTCATAAACCTAGCCAGATGACCAAAAATGTGGTTAGAGGTTTTGAAGAGTTCTTTTAAAGGAGTAAAGAATTGAACTGTAGAGAGGGCATTCCACAGATGAGGCTCCATGCTCCTGAAAGATGAACACCAATTGGTTAAAATCTCAAACCCTAAAGGGTCCAGAACAGACAGAGAGCACAAAAGACACCAGAGGTTGTACAGCCGAAAATGATGATCTGTAATTCTCTTTCAACAGATTTCTGATCTTTATTTGACATTGCAACAATGGAAATCTTTTCAGCTTTTCCTGTTCTTACTACTTGAACCTTTTGATCCCCCTGTCAAAAGACAGACTGGCAAAACAAATTGTGCTGCTAATTTTGAGGAAAGCCATGCTTGAAGCTCAGCTTTAAGCATCTCTTGAAGTAGGTCTGCAGAAAGAGCAGAGGTGAGCAATAGCAATACGTTTGTCACTGCCTCATTACAGCTGGTTCTGTCTTTAGAGATCAATGCTGTACTTTGTAAAGTGACTGCTTACGAGAAATAAAAATGTCATTCATCATAAAACGTTGGGCTATTGTTAGAAATTGTGAGCCAGTACTAATTGTGGAAGGTTTTCAAGTAATTGGGAAAACAATACATCACAGCATCTCAATAACAACAATTGTGATTGTGACAAGCTTTATTTCCTGAGGACTCCAGAACTTGCTGTGGTACTGTCTGCATAATGATGGTTCAATTGCGATAACATTGTCATGAGTTACAAAGTGGCATAGTCAAGATAGACCTGGAAATGAACATAGGAGTCCAGCAACAATGCAACTTGAATCGATTAGACTCTTAGATCATGCTTCCATGCTTCAAGAAATACTCACATGGCCATCTCCTGAATACAGTCACCCAAATTGTATCCATGCTCATCTTGACCAGAAGATTATTCAACACTTTCCATTTTTGTCAATCCCAGATATGAAAGAGCATAATCAACTATAATTCATTGTTCATCCTGTAAGTTTAAGTCCACTTGTAGAATTGGTGTCACAGGATAAAACATACATTTTATCCATACACCTTTTGGATTCTGAGCACATCATCAAGATTTGCTTTGTCTCTGAAAACCTTTCTCCTAATTCAGGTACAGTTACAGCATTTTAAAAGGCATTGAGACAGTAGGAAAGGTTCAGAGGAGTATGGGCTAAACATGGGAAATAGGACTACTTTAGTTTGGGAAAACTAGATCAGCATGGAACAGTTGGACCAAAATTCTGCTTCCATGCTGTGTGACCAAGTCAATAAACTAGCTGTTATTTGGCATGGATTTTCCCTTAGCCTTTGATCTTTTGTTTTATTCATGGGATGAGGATGTTGCTGGCAAAGGCAGCATTTATTGCCTATCCCTAATTGCCCAGAGGGCAGTTAAGAGACAACAATACTGCTGTGGCTCTGGAGTCATGTGTAGTCCAGACCAGATAAGGATGGCAATTTCCTTCCATGAAGGTCATCCTACCTTGGCCTTCCACTTTTGTCTTTGCATTTCTTTTACATTTTACTACCTTTGGCGCTCTTGCTATCACCTTTCTACGACTGATGGGCAACTGTCCACCTGAGTTCAACGGATCTCACAACTATGCAAGCCATGAATTCTACCAATGTCTCAGGTGTATGCAGTGGCTTTCGCCCTGGAAAGGTGTAATGACATTCTACCAGAAGACATACATATGCTTTGACTTCACTTTGCCACTCTAGCTAAAGGATCCACACAACAGTGGAAAGAGGAAATGGGACACTTGTACATCTGTGTCCCTTCTCCTCAGAGACCAGAAGGTGCCATTGTACACGGATATGGAGAGAAGTATTTCAGCTGCCCCAATGAGACATACTCAGGGTGAGTGACTCCTCTTGTATTTGCTTCCATTGCTTCCAGTAGTCAAGGCTGAGGAGGATGCTCTGGCACCCACTCAGTGACCTTCAGTAGCCAGAGGTTTCAAGCCACAAATCACGTAGCAGTTATTGCTGACTGCACAGTTACAGTTGCGATATATGTAGGCTTCCTTTATTGAGATTCTGGATCAGTGGTGCTGGAAGAGCACAGCGGTTCAGGCAGCATCCAACGAGCAGCGAAATCGACGTTTCGAGCAAAAGCCCTTCATCAGGAATAAAGGCAATGAGCTGGAAGCATGGAGAGATAAGCTAGAGGAAGGTGGGGGTGGGGAGAAAGTAGCAGAGAGTACAGTGGGTGAGTGGGGGAGAGATGAAGGTGATAGGTCAGGGAGGTGAGGGTGGAGTGGATAGGTGGAAAAGGAGCTAGGCAGGTTGGACAAGTCCGGACAAGTCACAGGGACAGTGTTGAACTGGAAGTTTGAAACTAGGATGAGGTGGGGGAAGGGGAAATGAGGAAGCTGTTGAAGTCCACATTGATGCCCTGGGGTTGAAGTGTTCCGAGGCGGAAGATGACGTGTTCTTCCTCCAGGCGTCTGGTGGTGAGGGAGCGATGGTGAAAGAGGCCCAGGACCACCTCTATTGAGAGTACAAATGTGGTGCAATAATTAAAAGAACGTGGATTTTGTTACAAGTAAATGACTGAAACTGATTGCACATGAAAAAGGTGATTTTGTCATTTGGAGGAACTAGCTTTGTCTGACAGCCAACTGTACAAACTAGGAGCTGAAACAGAACTTTTGGCCCATAACTCTAATATACATGCCTTGTGTTTGGCAAGCATTATGGTTTTAACTTTCCTTGTTAAAATTGTTGGTGGCTTTTACTTGAGGTGCGAGTTCAAGTCTTTTTGTCAAGTTCAAACCTTTTCTGGTGTTTGATAACATTGACAGGAGTCTGGACTTGGTTACAGTCACGGATACTTGAACATTACAGGTAAAAGCTACATATGTAGCCACCGAGGAATGCAATTTTAAACAACTCAGGTTGACCACAATCAGTTTTTATATGCCTCGGCAGGAACTAACTCTCATCCATCAAGCTGATAAGTAATCACTTGTAAAGGTTTCTGTAAAATAATCTCATTTCAGCACTAATGAGAACCTTGGGAGAGAGAGAGAGAGACGGCAATCTTTTACTTTTATTCCACTTGGAGTTAGATTCTTTAAAGCCATGAATCAGTCATTAAGTCCGTCCATCCAAACAATATGAGGGACAAATCTGACCCTGTCCACCTGGTAAGTCAGGTCATTAAAGGTGCCCCTGCAATATCCAACTTGCTTCCAGTAGTCTTTCAAATAGAGCTTGGTTTTCTGGAAAGATGGATATTGTTTTCCCTGAAGAGTATCACTGGTCAGACCAGCATTTATTGCCCACCTGGCAGTTCAGAATCAACCACATAGCTGTGGATCTGGAGTGATATGTAAACCAGAGCAGTTAAGGATTGCAGTCTCCTTCTGTAAAACACATTGGTGAACCAGATAGGGTTTCTTCCCCCAACAATCGATGATTTCATAGTCATAATTAGACTCCTAATTCCAGATAGTAATTGAATTATTGTATAGGTACAATAATTGTTACAGCACAAAAATGTAATGACAAAGAAGTCTGAACTGTGCATTCCAGGTGGACAGAGGAAGTTTGTCATGATTCAGGTGAAGTAGCTTGATGGCCACTAGCGGTTTGAATCAGAAGGCAAACAAGTTGCCCGTGGTATGTCATAACTTGACTCAAACTCAAAGGATTTGACAACCATTGTTATATAATGCCATAATTATTAATGAAGAAAACCAGCAACGACAGGTGCAATCTAAGTAAAAATCTGAATCTCAAGGCTTTCCCCTTCTCCAACTTTATCCACAGGGCATCTTTTTGAACATGGTACCTGCTGCTTTTCAAGAATTAATTTCAAGATAAGAAGTTAGCCTTTGTAAAGTTTGTAGTTATAATCATCACTTAAAACAGGCCAATTTTAAAAACCAGTCAATATAAAGTGTCAAACTTTCCATTTCTGGGAACTTGGAATTTCTAATAGCTTTAATTTGAGGAAAATAGAATTAATTTAAGCTTTGTCACATGGAAACTTGCACTTTTGTATTGCAAAATGCAAGCTTAGTTTATGTATTTTTTGGAAGAATGTGAGAGGAATCACTGCTGGGGTGTCTACAAGCACATGTTTAAAATGTCCCCAACAAAGGCAGAAAATAATCAAAAGGGCTAGTGAAGCAAAATCAAAATGCCAGATGAACTCAGCAGCTTTGGCAACTGGAGCAAACCAGAATTAATGTGACTCCAATGTGTGTCACTCTAAACCAAATGGTCTAATTTGTAACTCACTCAGCATACATCACCTCAGCTGCTTTTGCTGGAAACATTTCCATGTTACTTCTCGCAAGTAACTGCTACCTTGTGCTGAAAATGGAGAGATGAGAACAATGTGACCTTTTTCAGATTCCTTCCCTCAGCCCAGCAAGACTGGGCATCATATTTCTAATACTACTATTTTCTGCCTTTTTAAAGTCTCCAAAATGGATGAAGTTTCCTAACTCTGGTCAGGATGTGTCGTGTCCCTATTCAATCTAATAAAACCATAAGTTTCCTTCAGTCTTGTGAACGGTGGCCAAACAAGTCCATTAGTTCTCTGCCAGAGTTAACACTTTTTATTCATAGGAGTATGACATTAGTTTTAGGGGACTTCCTAGTTCATTCCTGGACCATGAGAGGGATGTGTATTCAAAGACATAGCGACACATTTTCTCAATTTAATATGTAAACAGCACAGCTGGACAACACAATTTCCTTTTTCCATTCGAAGACCTGTTCTTGGCTGTCAGAAGACCAATGAAAATAACTGAATGAAAGGCATTAGCAAATTAGATTCAATAACTGGAAAAAGAACAGCAGACAGCAAATGATGTCCTTTTGAAGTGAAAAGTGATGTATCCACCAAATACAGAAAGAGAACATGTATATATCATTCCATTGTTTGTTTTCTTTTGCTATTGATTTCCCTGTGGCAGATATTGATTTTGGTGGCTTAGCTTAGGCTCCATGTTTGATGCTTGACTCTTTCCATATCATGCTATGTTCAGAGCTTTCTTATGTTGCAAGAAAAAAAATAATTCATTTTTGGCATATTTTCTGTCAGTGCCTGTGAAATATTGATATGGGTTAAGGAGAGGCAAAAGGAATTACAAGTCCATTAGTTAGTGCTAGATCATCCACTGATTTGAGTTGAAGAAGCAGTTCTTAATTGTATCAAATGCCCAGTTTGGGCAAGGCCAGTTTTTTTTTACTTTCCCTAGTTCCTGTTGAGACCAATTACAGTTTGATGTGAGTCGTATGAATTTAGTGGTGAATAAGATGTCACTTTCTTAAGCTGTGACATGCTTCAATGTATCAAGTGATGATTGGAATATGCTGATTTAAGGAAACTGCCAGGAAGTGGAAAGCAGCACCCATTGCCCAGTCTCGTTTGCAGCATGTAATGTCAGAGTTGAAGGTGTGCTTTGCTATAACCAGTAGTTGTTGAACCTTGTTAAAGTGCATCTGTTTGCTGAGCAATGCTGCAGGATACCATTGAATAAATGAAACTTTTACTATTCATTGGCGGTCCATCCCAGAGGATGACTCTCCAACTCGGGCACATCTGTAGGTGGCTGTACAGCTCGATGTTGATTCTGCACACACTTCCAGCCTTAGAATGGATTGGGCGTTGGTAAGGGAGCCATTTTCGACTGGCTTCTGAATATTCCCCTCAGCGATATCAATGCACGACATCTTCCCGCATCATCCAGCTCCACTTTTTTTGGACAGTCTTGGGCCAGTGATTCCCAGGTGTTGGTGGGAATATTGCTGAAGCCTTGAGGGTATCACTGAAGTGCTGTTTTAAAGCTGGGAGCGGAGGGTGCGCTGGGGAGTCTTGTGTCAGATATGGAGACAATACACCAAGCCCACCATCACCAATCAAGGGTGGTCAGTGCCCTTGATGCCGGGGACTCTCAGGATCTTGCACAGCGAGTGTTGGTGGTCCTGCTCCAGCACCTTTAGGTGTCTGTTGCACACAGGACATGTCTCAGAACCATATAGGAGGATGGGAACCACCACAACTCTTTATACAGAGTTATTGATGTTGCATCTGATGTCCTTGAACTCTTTTTCCTCAGGTGGCTGAACACAATGCTCGTGCATTGAAGGCAGTGCTGGGTGCTTTTCATCAATGATTTGCTTTGGTTGAAATGAAGCCATCGCCATTCAGAGAATGGTCAAATGAGGATGAATGTCCTGTGCCCATGCTTTGGAGACCCAAGGCACTTAGAAGGAACCAAAAGCCGGGATAGGGGTGACCTTCGTGAACAGGTGAGGGTAGCACAATGTTACCCACTGTTTCTGGTTCGTAGGTGGGCAGGTGGATTTTGTAATGTTGCTGGCCTGGCACTGATAGTGATTGACAGGTTAAATTATAGGGTCTTCATAATAACTACACATGGAAAAAAAGGGGAACATGTCAGAGCCAGTAGTAATCACGTCCAAGTAAACTGACAGACTCCGACTTGATGAAATGCAAGGAAATGTTGGGGGTGGAGGTCACCCACCCTTGTCTGGTCGAGCTGTGATTCCCGACCCACAGCAATGAGGTTGACTTTTAACTTGCCTCTACCCCCGGGCAATAGGGATTAGCAATAAATGCTGCCTTAGCCAGCGATGCCCTCAGCCTGTGAATGAGTAAATGACCCAAAGTGAATTGCCCTAGCATCTCCAGGAATGGCTGTGAAAAGAAGTAAAATTACATTTACTTTGAGGTTGTTCCGTTACCACAAATGCTGGTTAATACTTTTTTCTAAAAAAAAATGAAGACAAACTTGGCGGTGACCAAGAAAATAGAGGAACTTTAACTCATTCTTGGAATGGGGACATCACTGGTGAAGTCAGGTCTTTCATTTTTGTTCAATCTTTCAAATTGCTACTGAGAATGTGGTGATGCGTTTTTGGAATTGCTGGCGTCCGTTTGCCGCAGATGCAGCCATGTCGGTGTTCAGGAGTTCAACAAATTTAACCCAGCGACAGTCAAGGAACAGGGCATATTTTGAAGTCCAGGATGGGGGATGCAGCTTGTAGGAAACTGGCAGGTGTCCCCATGCATGTGCTCCACTTATCTTTCGTGGTTTGGAGGGGTACCTTCAGCAATATCAGGAACAACTCGCTGCAATCCTCCACCCTGTGCGGCAAGGAGAGTTTTTCACGAAGCAGCAGCAGGTTGCCTATTCAGAAGGATTGCAGCTTGTTGAACATGTTAAGTCATGAAGCAAGTTGTTGCATTGATATCGACTTCCAGTCTTAGCAAACAGGCCAAACAAGCGCTGTCATCCTGGAAGTAAAGTGGGCAATTGGCAGGGATCCTGGGACCTCAGTATGTGCATGGTCTTAAGGACCTCCCATGTTGGACTCATTTCTGGTCACAGTCCATGGTCATGGATCACATACAATCCACAGACATGGGCATCTCAAGTGCCATCCTCTAAGAACACTCTGACACTTGTCTGGTCCATTGAAAACATGCTTCAACACTTGAATGCTGTTGCTCAGGTTGCATCAGCAGCTGTTATTTTGCTGCTGCAACAGACATGCTCTGCACTCATGAACATGTCCATAGTTCATGAACTCAACTGCATTGCATCTCAAGCCTATTGGCTTGCTGCCACAGTACTGTCTGAATCTCAGCCTAACTGCATGCTCATAGCATCCCTCCTTTTGTTTTGCTCGCATCACTGAATTGGTGGATAGCTTTTGCAGAATGCATTAAGCAATGGTGTTTTTATTTATTTGTGGCAATAATCAGTTGTCATTTTGTTCATTTATTACTGAATTGAATTTGAGGTCTTTATCCTGGAGCTCCTTATTAGACAGAACTTCCTTCCACTGCCTTTTCCAGGGACAAATTTCAAGAATCGTGCAGGAGTGTTCTGGAGTGACTATGCTTGTCCAGGTATATGATGGCTATGCCAATGTGGCAGTATTACCAGGGATGCCAGTCCATTCTGGGATATTCTGGCAGTAGCAAGTTGTTCAGCATGTTAAGATGGGACAGGCCAAACTGGCTTGCCATTGTGTAAGGCCAGAGGAATGCTGACCTGAACACTGCCCATATTGGATGTGTTGCGCTCATCCCTCAACTCAGCCCAGAGCCCACGTGTAGCTGGTGCTGGGTTAACGTGATTTCGCATTTTATGGACAGCCAATGTTAGTCATGTTACTATTGGTGGGAAACAGGAACTCTTGCTTCTGAGGACCAGCGAGCGCAGATTACATATTGAAGGAAAAGCACATTCTGGTTGCAGATGGTACGGACATGGTCAACTGTTTCAAAGTCACGACAGGCTGTTAGAGGGGGTCCCACTGAGGTTCTCTGCATTGTTGAAAACCCCATGCTTAGGTAATGGATGGACAGGAGAGTGTGGTCCTCTTGGCAGCCCAGGACTTCCAGGCAACATTGCTGCCATCAGTTGGTGAGGGGGGTGGATCAGTTCAGAGGTTTTGGCAATTCATCTCTTAACTTTACCTAAAACCATAAGAGCAGAAGTTAGGCCATTCAGCCAATTGAGTCTGCTCTGCCATTCAATCATGGCTGAGTTTCTCATCCAATTCTCCTACTTTCTTCCTGTAGCCTTAGTTTCTTCAGTATCAAGGGATCAGTGTATCTCCGTCTCAAACATGCTCAATGACCTGGCTTCCACAGCCATTTCATCAGAAATGCTTATGCCCAAAGCATTGACTCTCCTGCTCCTTGGATGCTGCCTGATCGGCTTTGCTTTTCCAGCACCACACTTTTTGTCATGATCAGAATTACTCACCAAAGCGCACTAACTGATATTAAATGAGAAATAGACTTATAACATCAGGCAGCAATGGAGCAGTCAGAGGCCTGCAACATAACCTTTCCCAATATGAAGAAGGCATGTTTGTCAAAAGAGGAGAAATGAGGGACAAGCAAGACAAATCTTAAACTGCTGAGACTTTCCGTCAAATGGTGTGTTGTATCCTTCGACTTAGTTTTTTCCTCTGCTCACCACCTCCCTACTTCTGTGATGGTGCTGAAACATAGCAGCACACGAATACCCCAGCCCAAGCCGTGGCGATTGTCATTCTGAGCATACCATTGTGTGGAAGAAGCCTTACAGGGAAGTAAAGAAGGCAGAAATCTTGGACACCATTTTCTGAAACACCGAGATCATCCTGTAACGCCTGGAACTAAAGCTATTCACATCTGAAGTAAAACTTGAAACAACTGCACGAAGAAATCAAAAGCACTATCTGATGGGAATTACAAAAAAGAAATCTAGCTCAATCGCTTTGATTGGAACCTAAAAATTCAAGGATACAGGTCATGTAGAAAAGACCAGAATGGAAAGCTGGAGAAATGGCTTTGCAAATAAATTACATCACGAGTGCAATAGAAAGGGATGACACAAGTTTACAAAAACTAGGGTGTGGAACTGGTTTTGGAAGATGTGAGAAATTATCTAAGGCAAAAAGTTACTTCTGGGAATGGTGCAGAGGCCCCCTGACAGTAACCACATGATTAGGCTGGAGTAAAATCAAGAAATTAATTGAGCTTGTCAGAAACATACAGTGTGAGACATACACTCAACATGGCTATCTTTCCCCATTTGAATTTTTCAATCCAAGATGAGGAGTCTGGGAATATTTTCAAGACAGTCTGTTACAACAACAGGATAATTTGGAGCCAACCAGTGAGCAGGCTAGGTTAGGCCTGGTATTCTGCAACACATTGGATCAACTCATGAAAGTGTTGTGTGGTAGCAGTAAACATAACATGATCAAACTTTAGCTTCTGTGGGAAGTGGGCCCAAGCCAAGTGTGTTAAATTTAAATGAGGGCCATTTATCAGAGTGTGGAAGGAGAGCTAGCTGAAGTGAATTGTCAAATTAAGGCACAGGATAGGTCAAGAGATGTTGTGGCAGACATTTGAAGGGGATATTTCAGAACACAGAACAGGCAGATTCCCGCGAGAAATTGCAAGGGTGGAACCACCATTCATGGTTAAACTGAAAATGGAAGTAGTTAGACTTGAAATGGTACCTGCCTTTTAGGAAAGATTTTAAAGTTGGGCTTGTGTCCACTGGAGTTTAGAAGATTGAGGTCTTCTTAAAACATGGACAATTTTGACAGAGTGCATATTAATAGGATGCTTCCTCCTGTGGGACAATTGAGAACCAGGGGACACAGTTAAAAAAATTGAGGGTAATTGAGTTAAGCTAGATGAGAAATTGGAGAATTGGAGACTTGGTAACTCTCTCTGTTCCTCAGATGTTGGAGGCAGCTGAGTCATAATCTTAGTTGAATGGTAGGGCAGGCTCAAAGGGCCAGATGTTCTAATCCCTGGACGTATACTGCAATGATGTTCAAGACTGAAAATTGTCTTCGTTCTTCTTGACAAATTTCTACAGCACATAGATTGAGACATTGTAATTACCATTCAGCCTGATGATGTTGCTGAGAAACAGTTTGTTTTTCTTTGTATATAATGAACTTCGGTCATCTTCCTTGTCAGCACGTCAACAATGTAGGTAAAAACAATGGCTGTAGATACTAGAAACCAGATTCTGGATTAGTGGTGCTGGAAGAGCACAGCAGTTCAGGCAGCATCCAATGAGCAGTGAAATCGACGTTTTGGGCAAAAGCCCTTCATCAGGAGTAAAGGCAGAGAGCCTGAAGCGTGGAGAGATAAGCTAGAGGAGGGTGGGGGGTGGGGAGAAAGTACCATAAAGTACAATAGGTGAGTGGCGGAGGAGATGAAGGTGATAGGTCGGGGGGGAAGGTGGAGTGGATAGGTGGAAAAGAAGAAAGGCAGGTAGGACAAGTCATGGGGACAGTTTGGAACTAGGGTGGGGTGAGGGAAGGGGAAATGAGGAAACTGTTGAAGTCCACATTGATGCCTGGGGTTGAAGTGTTCCGAAGCAGAAGATGAGGCGTTCTTCCTCCAGGCGTCTGGTGGTGAGGGAGCGGCGGTGAAGGAGGTCCAGGACCTCCATGTCCTCGGCAGAGTGGGAGGGGGAGTTGAAATGTTGGGCCACGGGGCGGTGTGGTTGATTGGTGCGGGTGTCCTGGAGATGTTCCCTAAGCTCTCTGCTAGGAGGCGCCCAGTCTCCCCAATGTAGAGGAGACCGCATCGGGAGCAACGGATACAATAAATGATATTAGTGGATGTGCAGATAAAACTTTGGATGTGGAAGGCTCCTTTAGGGCCTTGGATAGAGGTGAGGGAGGTGGTGTGGGCGCAGGTTTTACAGTTCCTGCGGTGGCAAGGGAAGATGCCAGGATGGGAGGGTGGGTTGTAGGGGGGCGTGGACCTGACCAGGTAGTCATGGAGGGAACGGTCTTTGCGGAAGGCGGAAAGGGGTGGGGAGGGAAATATATCCCTGGTGGTGGGGTCTTTTTGGAGATGGTGGAAATGTCGGCGAATGATTTGGTTTATGCGAAGGTTGGTAGGGTGGAAGGTGAGCACCAGGGGTGTTCTGTCCTTGTTACGGTTGAGGGCGGAGGTGCAGGATGTGGATGAGATGCGTTGGAGAGCATCTTTAACCACATGGGAAGGGAAACTGCGGTCTCCAAAAAAAGAGGTCATCTGGTGCGTTCTGTGGTAGAACTGGTCCTCCGCAGATACGGCGGAGGTGGAGGAATTGGGAATACGGGATGGCATTTTTGCAAGAGGTAGGGTGGGAAGAGGTGTAATCCAGGTAGCTGTGGGAGTCGGTGGGTTTGTAAAAAAAAAGTCATTTTCAAGGCAATCGTCGTTATGGAGATGGAGAGGTCCAGGAAGGGGAGGGAGGTGTCAGAGATGATCCAGGTGAATTTAAGGTCAGGTTAGAATGTGTTGAAGTTGATGAATTGCTCAACCTCCTCGCGGGAGCACGAGGTGGCGCCAATGCAGTCATCAGTGTAGCGGAGGAAGAGGTGGGGAGTGGTGCCGGTGTAATTACGGCAGATCAACTGTTTTACGTAGCCAACAAAGACCGGCATAGCTGGGGTCCATACGTGTGCCCATGGCTACCCCTTTGGTCTGGAGGAATGGGAGGATTCGAAGGAGAAATTGTTAAGGGTGAGGAACAGTTCGGCCAAACAAATGAGTGTGTCGGTAGAAGGGTACTGTTGGAGACATCTGGAGAGGAAAAAACGGAGGGCTTGGAGGCCCTTGTCATGGCCGATGGAGGTTTAGAGGGATTGGATATCCATGGTGAAGATGAGGCTTTGGGGGCCGGGGCAATGGAAGTCTTGGAAGAGGTGGAGGGCGTGGGTGGTGTCTCAAACGTATGTGGGGAGTTCTTGGACTAGGGGGGATAGGACAGTGTTGAGGTAGGTAGAGAGGAGTTCAGTGGGGCAGGAGCATGCTGAGACAATGGGTCGGCCAGGGTGGTCAGGCTTGTGGATCTTGGGAAGGAGGAGTGTGGGGTTCCCGGACTATGCGGTTGCAAGCTATGAGGTGATGAGGTTCTGTATGGTCTGGGAGATGATGGTTTGGTGATGGGGGCGGTGGGGTCATGATCGAGGGAGCGGTAGGAAGAGGTGTCCTCGAGTTGGTGTTTTGGCTTCAGCGATGTAGAGGTCAGTGTGCCAGACTACCACTTTATCCGCTGGCTTGATGGTGAGGTTGGGATTGGAGCAGAGGGATTGGAGGGCTGCGTGTTGTGAGGGTGAGAGGTTGGAGTGGGGGAGGGGGGTAGACAGGTTGAGGCGGTTAATGTCCTGGCGGCAGTTGAAAATGAAGAGGTCGAGGGCAAGTCATAGGCCAGCGCGGGGTGTCCAGGTGGATGCAGTGTGTTGGAAGTGGGCGAAGCACTGTCCCCATGACTTGTCCTACCTGCCTATCTCCTTTTCCACCGATTTTTTTTTTTTTTTATTATTTTTTTTTGCCCCCACTCCACCCTCTCCTCCTTGACCTATCACCTTCATCCCCTCCCCCACTCACCGATTGTACTCTATGCTACTTTCTCCCCACCACCACCCTCCTCCAGCTTATCTCTCCACGCTTCAGGCTCTCTGCCTTTATTCCTGATGAAGGGCTTTTGCCCAAAACGTCGATTTTGCTGCTCCTTGGATGCTGCCTGAACTGCTGTGCTCTTCCAGCACCTCTAATCCAGAATTCAGCATGTCAACAATACTCAGTGATACTGTATTCTGTCCATGTTCCCCAAACTGCTTCATCAATGAAGTACTTCTAATCAAGGAATGGCAGATTTTCTTCAGAATAGCTTTTGAAGCTGTGCTGCGCAACACTTGCACTCAGATGTTTATCCTCCATTTAAAAGGAACAAGGACTAAATTTTAAATGTACAAAGCAGGCAACTGATCATCTTTTGCAACATGAATTGCAGGCATGCATTCATTATTATTTTGGATAATACCAAGACTCGTGCTTAGTAACAGGTTTATACCACATGAACAAGGTAATGTTGCAAAATAATAGGAGCTTCTGCTGCAATTAACTACAGTTCAATGTGAACAGGAGTAAGTGTTTTTAATCACTGTCTCCTTCATCTCGATAATGAAGATCCACTCTGCTCCTGACTGAAGTTCATAATGCTCTTCCTGCTGAGTTTATTCATTGAGAACCAAATTTAATATCACAAGCTTTTGGAAAGTATTCTCAATTAATTTGAGAACTGATTCCCTTCGGCAAAGCATTTCTGTACCATTTGTGTTTGATGGACTTAGTTTGTTCATACAAGCTGAATGTCGTTCCCACATTTGTTTGTTCTTAAATACACTTAGATACAAGGTATTCGATGATTGTTGATTTCCCCTGGACTACAAACACATTTGGTCTATGTGAACTGAAATTATGACGGGAGGTAACTATTGAGATTCATTAATGCAGAAATTACAATGAATTATTGGAGCCAAAGGTGAAATGAAGACAATGAATACTGTCCTAGGGAACTGCAATAATGAAATTCTAAATGGTTTTCACCAAATGTTCACTCAGTGCTCATTATTCTTGTGCATTACATTGAGTAACTAACATTACTGTTGCTCACCTTTTTGATTATTCTACAAGCAATATAAATCCAGTGTAAACATCTACCTGTGCTGTTGACTCAATGTAATCATAGAATCATAGAGATGTACAGCATAGAAACAGACCCTTCGGTCCAAACCGTCCATGCTGACCCAATCTAGTCCCACCTGCCAGCACCCGGCCCATATCCCTCCAAACCCTTCCTATTCATATGCCCATCCAAATGCCTCTTAAATACTGCAATTGTACCATCATCCACCACTTCCTCTGGCAGCTCATTCCATACACATACCACTCTCTGCGTGAAAAGGTTGCCCCTTAGGTCTCTTTTATATCTTTCCCCTCTCACCCTATACCTATGTATGACCCCAGGGAAAAGACTTTGCCTATTTACCCTATCCATGCCTCTCAAAATTTTGTAAACCTCTATAAGGTCACCCCTCAGCCTCTGATGCTCCAGGGAAAACAGCCCCAGCTATTCAGCCTCAATGCAAGATCCATTTGCTTAAGTTGCACTGAGACCTAACAGCTCATGGGTAAAAGCACATATCACCAGAGCTTCATGCACAGGAGACGGGTATGGGGCCATGTGCAGTCTGTGTAACATTGCTGATTTGCTGCAGAAACGTTTTGGTCATTCTGAGAAACCTGAGCACTGCCACCGGAGAGGATGAGTTAAGAATTCAATTCCTCTAGTAATGCAGCCATGTATCCTTCTGGACATTGGGCTGGGAGTAGGATCAGATTATTTTTAATTCCCCAGGTCACAGGGTTGGGACCCCAGGTGGGGTTACGAGATCTGAAGCAGCCAAGGCATTCTGCACCACCTTCATCCTGCTCTCTCTGGTTGTTTTTTGTTATTCCCTCACTGGTTCATTTTGCATGATACCAGCATTCTCTCCCCACCCCTCTCAACCTCTCCACCTTCTAAGACTTTTTATTTTAAAACCGACGTCCCTTCCCTATTTCCTATTTCTGTCGCTCATTGGTGCATCAGTTGGTGGACGGTTGGTTTGCGAAGCTAGCAGTGTGGGTTAAAATCTGCCACCAGTTGAGCTAATCATGAAGAACTGTCTTTCTCAACCTGTCCCCTCAACCGAGTGGGTGGCCCTCGGGTTGGGCTGATAAAGACAGTGGCTACTTGAACTTAATGTTTGACAATGCTCCCATGAAGCAACTTGGGATGCCTTCAGAACTGTATAGGCAAATTATTAGTTTTGAAAGTGGATCCTTTCATTTCTAATTAGGTGAAGGCACCCTTCCAACTACACTAAGCAGATGAAGTGCCACTGTGATATCGCAGCCTCTCTCCAACCTCACCAACTGACTTTTAAAAAAATTTCTTACTGGGAGCCTAAACAGTGATAACAACAGAGCTAGTCCACGAACTCTGGTGTTGGACTTTGTGGCTCTGATGTCTGCTGTTACAACATGCTCCAGGCTTCTCATCGAAACAACTTGTGTGCTCAAGCCCTGCAAAACTCAACACCATTTGGTGTATTTCATACGCAAATCCTTGTGCCACAAGGAAGGAGAGATTAAATTTGCTGATATTGAAACAAGCCGGACAGTAGCCTTGCACGCCTCCTGTTTTTGCTCGGAGCAGCAGTTCTCCGTATTTTCAGACTGTAAAATCTAATTTACATGAATGTTGCCTGTTAAGCATTAATTTATGATGCAATAAACATCCCATTTATAATTGAACAATGCTTTAAACACCTTTGGGGATTAGAGCTTCAGGACATTATCTCTGACAGATCAACTCATTTTGTTCTTGCACGGCCACGCTCTTGTACAGCTTACTGTTTCAATTTCCTGCCTTTTATATTGTTTTTGATGCCATGTCCCACAGAGGCGCAGCTTCTTCTGAGTCCATCTGCACGATCGTACAAGAGAGCTGCTTTGCTCACGTTATCTGTAGGGACTCATTTAATGAGTTCCTCTGCACTGAGCCAGAGATCAGCCAATCATCGTGGCAGTGAAGATATAGAAAATGAAATCCTTACAATGAGAATCTGAGCGTGCATTTTAATTCCGTTAAGCATCATTCTTTTTAATTTAAATCGGAAAACGAATAGCAGTTGGCCAAACAGAGTTTTGGGAGTCCAATAATTATTATTCATTATGGGTGATTAAACCCGAGCTACTTGAGCAGAATATGACATAGACATTTGCAGGAGGGGGGACCCAAAAAAAAATCAGTACTTGCTCACTTGAAGAGTGGGGATTTTTTTATGGTTGGAAGAAGACATGGTTGATCAAAGATATCAGTTTCACCCAAGAGATGAAACATATGCATTATCCAAAGAGGCAGTGAAACCTCATGCTTGGCCTTACTTGGAAGTAACTCAGAAGTCAAATATGTAATATGAACAAAGAAAATGTTCTTTTGGTGTGTATCTTGTGCACACAAATGAGGTCCAAGTTCTGTTGCTGCAACCACGAAACTGCTGACTCTTATTCCAACTTCTGGGTTGGAGCTGACTTGCATAACAAGTCGGTGCACCTGCCAAGGAACATGTCTTCAGACCGCTTTTCCCTCAATGACTTTATTAAAAAAAAATCCATCCACGTATATTTGTTTTTAGAATCATAATAACCCTAAAGTGTGGAAGCACTCCACTGGGCCCAACGAGTCTACACCGACCCTCAGGGTTAACCCACCCAGACCCTTTCCCCTGTATCTTGCCGATTAATGCACCTAACCTTCACATCCCTGAACATTATGGACAATTTAGTATGGCCAATCCATGCAGACACTGACAATGTGCAAACATCACAGTTACCCAAGGCTGGAATCAAACCTCGGTCCCTGGCATGGTGAGGTAGTAGTGCTAACTGCTGAGCCACCATGCCACCCTTAACAGTGATGTGTCTGGATACTACCCATAGGCTTTCTGGGGCAGAATGCTTCCACAAATCATCCTTCATGGAGTCATTCAAGGGTCTCTGCAGTAGTGTGGTATCGGATGCGTCACTGCGAAATCTCAGCAAAGGGTGGCACGGTGGCTCACTGGTTAGTACTGCTGCCTCAGAGCACCAGAAGACTGTGCAGTTTGCACATTTTCCTGTGTCTGCATGCATTTTTTTCTGGGTGCTCCGATTTCCTCCCACAGTCCAAAGATGTGCAGGTGAGGTGAATTGGCCATGCTAAATTGTCCATAGTGTTCAGGAATGTGTAGGTTAGGTGCATTAAATCAGGGAAATATAGGGGAATGGGTCTGGGTGGGTTAACTGAGGGTTGGTGTGGACTTGTTGGGCCAAATAGCCGCCTTCCACATTGTACGAAATCTAAACAAAAAGAGGTGGTTTGTTACACAAGGGACCACATACATGTTGCATCAACCCTTAAGCATATGACCCAGTACCGACATGAGGAAGGTAAGACACCTTGCAAAGTGTCTTCAGCAGAAGACTATGCCAGAGTTTATTTAACTCAAGACTGCTGTCTACCTGAAACTAGAGCTACTGAGGTGTGTCATACCACAATGGGAAAATCTTTACCATTACCCAACATTAAAACAATGATCCATGAATGAGTTAGACAATAGGTTGTACATGTCTTCCTGGTTAGTGTTAGTTGTCACAACATGGTAGTGACGGGACTTCTCCTGGAATCTTCCCTTAAGCCTTGAAAAATGACAAATATCACATGGTTGGGTGACGACTATTCAGCCAAAGTGTGGCACTGGGAGGAGCACAGCAGTTCAGGCAGCATCCAAGGAGCAGCAAAGTCAACATTTGGGACATAAGCCTTTAATCAGGAATGTGGGTGATTTAAAGGGGGCTGAGAGATAAATATGGGGTGAGACTGAGGGAAAAAGTAGCTGTGAAGGTGCAAAGTGGATGCAGGTGGGGGACAATAGTGATAGAGTGGAGCAGATAAGTGGGAAGGAAGATGAACAGATAGGACAGTTCAAGAGGGCAGAGCAGAGTTGAAGGGTTTGATCTAGGATGAGGTGGGGGGAGGGGAGATGTGAAAACTGGTGAAGTCAATATTGATACCGTGTGGTTGAAGGGTCCCAAGACAGAAAATGAGGCTTTCGTTCTCCAGGCGTCAGGTGCCCTGGATTTGGCAGTGGAGGAGGCCCAGGACTTGCATGTCCTTGGGAGGGGAGTTGATGTTGTCGACCACAGGGCAGTGCGGTTGCTTGGCGCGTGTGTCTCAGATGTTCCCTGAAACAGTCCATGAAATGCCATCATGTCTCCCACATCTGGGTAGAAGAGACCACACCGAGCAATGGACACAGTAGATGAGGTGGGTGGATGCGCAGGATAGCCTTTGCCGAATGTGGAAGGATCCTTTGGAGGTGAGTGGGGAGGTGTGGTCTCTGTGGAATGCTGATAGGGGTGGGGAGGGAAATATTTATGGTGGTGGGATCTGATTGTAGGTGGTGGAAATGGCAGAACATAATGGGCTGTCTCCGGAGATTAGTTCGGCAGAAGGTGAGGACTAGGGATTCTATCCATGTTGCGGTTGGACTGGTGGGGTTCAAAGGCAGAGGTGTGCGAAGTTGAGATGATGTGCTGGAGGGCATTGTTAATTTTATGGGAGGGAAAATTGCAGTCCTTAGAATAGGAGGCCATCTGGTATGTCTTGGACTGGAATTGCTCCTCCTGGGAGCAGATACAGCAGAGGCAGAGGAATTGGGAATAAGGGATCATGTCTTTATTGGAGGGGGTGTGAGGACATGTAGTCAAAGTAGATCCCCATCCCTATCTGCATTACACATAGATCATTCCTTGTGAGACTTTCTTGCTAGGTTCATGCCCCCCTCCCCTACCAACCCACCATCCACACCTTCCTTGGGATCCTTCAACCACATAGCATCAACATGGACTTGGCCAGTTTCCATATCTCCTCCTCCTCCTCCGACCTAATCCCAGATCCAATCTTCCAACTTGGCACTGCCCTCTTGGCCTGTCCACCTTCCTTCCCACCTGTCCACTCCACCCTCCCCACTGGCCTATGACTATCACTGCGCGCCCTCCCAACTTCCTTCCCTCACCCCACCCCCCAATTCCTGATGTTGGGTCAATGTCTGACATTTTGACTCTCCTGCTCCTCAGATACTGCCTGACCTATGCTTTTCTGGCCCCAAACTTTTTTTTTAAATTCTCACTCTCCAGTATCTGCAGTCCTCACATTCTCCTGACTTGACTAATAATTCAGACATGGTCCAAAGAAATTGTAAAATGTGAAGATGGCTGTTAGAGAAAATGATTCTGGTCATTTTCTTCCATAATTTGGAAGGAAAAGTTAATACTGGTCACAATGCCCTTCAGGTTTCCAGATTATCATCCACATTCTATTGGTGTGCCAGCAGCTTTTCAGTACAGAAATGTAGTTGCTGTTCCCAGTTGGTTTGCACATGACTCCAAAACTTTCCTCTGAACAAGTCAGGAAAGACAGTTATGGGCAGTTGGGGATGGCCAAAATGTGCTGGCCCACGTCCCATGAATGGCTGACTACAAACACGAGATGATTGAACCTGCAACCAAGCACGTCAGTGCTGTTTCGCAAAGTAACTCATCAAATCTCAAAGCATTTGAGCCTGTCAGGTTGGACTGTTTCTCCTTTTCAAAAGCAAGTGAGGACTGCAGATGCTGGAGATCAGATTTGAGTGGGGTGCTGGAAAAGCACAACAAGTCAGCCTCATTCCTGATGGAAGGTCTTGTGCCTGAAATGTTGATTATCCTGCTCCTCGGATGCTGCCCGACCTGTTGTTCTTTTCCAGCATCCCACTCTCATCTTTTGTTTTTCATGTTCGGCCCTCCTGAACAATTACACTTCCCACGATCTCTGCTCACATTCAACACCTGAGCATTTTAAGATTTTATTGCTGTTCATGTTTGAAAATGAAGTGCATGGAACAGAATTGTTGTCCTTTTTCAGGAAGGGTAGGTACTAAGTCCCATAAGAAAACTGTCAATAGTCAGGCTTTGCCCCTTGTACCATTCACCCCAGTGAAAGATTATAAATTTTTGACAAATTAAGATTTACAATATAGAGATAGAACAGGTCCCAAGTAGACAAAAGACCAGATTGGAGTCCATCAAATTCTGCAAATCTATGTTCTCAAAGCTCCCATCGGGTAGATTTTTAAAAGCAGGTAAAATGCAAACAGTGGGTGAGAAGATATTGATGTTATCAATTTCAAGTTTCCACTGGATGTCATTATGCAAGATCAAGAAAAAAAATCTGGTCAATAGATCTTGGATTTCAAAAGTCAGGACAAGATGTTTCAAATTTCTCAAGAACCAAAAGCAACATCAGCCTTGTCAGGTGGAGTAGAATTAAATCAAGGATGAAGCCAATTTCCAAGATGGATCAAGATTCCATGTACAGTTAGGCTGCAGTGGAGACAAGGAATCAGACTACCTTTACATCACTGTTTCACCATCCTATAACAGTGTTCAATGTGGCATGAAAATTAGATCTGAGTAGCACACAGTCTGTAGCACTTTTTCATTTCTAAGACATAAGAAAAGTCAAGGATCGGAATAAACTATTAGGCTCACTCATGCTGCTCCCTCTCCAACATGAAAAAAATCCACAACTCTACAAATAAATCTCCGCTCCCCTGCTCTGGGAGATTACTGCAATCATTTATA
Source organism: Hemiscyllium ocellatum (assembly GCF_020745735.1). Classification (NCBI taxonomy): domain Eukaryota; kingdom Metazoa; phylum Chordata; class Chondrichthyes; order Orectolobiformes; family Hemiscylliidae; genus Hemiscyllium; species Hemiscyllium ocellatum. The sequence continues at coordinate 15,156,908 of NC_083448.1, forward strand.
GTTCCTTGAGTGAAGTTGCACTTCATATACCTCGATTGGATTTATGTTGCACTCATATTAAATCATGATCTGCAATTTGACTTAATTATCTGTGTTCTGAAGTTTACTTTTAATTCATAATATAATGCAGTTCTTTATATATCTTGCTGAAATCCCTCCCTAAAGTATTCTCACTTCTGAATTTGCAGACCAAATTTTTTGAAACACACATTGTACACTAGAGAGAAATCCCAATGTTTTCTGACCCATCTTGAACATGATCATGACATTAAAAATATGCAAGATGTGACATTTTTATTCAATCACACCTTACATAGAGACACAAAATAAGCAGAAGCCAAAACCGGTGTCTTTGCCCAGCAAGTGAGACAAGGGACAGTATGTGCAGGCAAACACCACCACCTGCAAGTACCCCTCCAAGCCATACCTGAGTGAAGGAGAAATTATCTCATACACACAGTGCTGTTTTGAAGCAAAAGTGTGTACTTCCATCACATGGACTGCAGCTTCCAAAAAAGGTGGCTTATCAATTCAGTTGAATTGTATTAGCTTTATTGACATGTACAGTGAAAAGCTTCTCAATTGCCACTGACAGCACCACCTGAGGTCCAAGGATACTGAGGCACAACCCTTGGTTACAGAATAGAGAAATGAAGGAAAAAAATGAACTTGACAGCAATACACTGTATAACCACAGATCAGAAAAACCGGGAGCAAAGTTAAAAAGACAAACATCACCATCACTCTTCAAAGGCTCTCAGCAGTAGACCAGCGCAGGTGGACTCCACATGGTCTGACCGCTGGCTAAGTGAAGAGGAAAAAAAAAATCCAAATTTTTAATTCCTTTCAAGTTCTAAAAAGATGAAACAAGTTGCCCATTTTTTTTCATGGGAATGTAAGTCCAGTTGTGTAGATTGTACACATGACTACTTGAGTAATTTGTACATATCACCTCAAAATAGTAGCAAACCCATTCTCCTCACAGGACAAACAAAAGTTGATCAAATCATCAAACGTATGGCAGAGGCAAATTCATAAAATAGATTGTCTCCCATGCAATTCTAGCAGCAGGAGGCAAAGTCCAGCATTTAGCTGTTACAGAGAAATAAGAGCTTGCACAACTCACTTCAAGACCCCAGCAATTACTAAAGGCTAAAACTAAAAACAATCCTGGTTCTGCAAGAGCTGTATGCCACCTGTTCGGGCTGTTTCTGTTGTTCTAACTTGGCAAAAAGGAAAATAGGCCTCTCACAAGCTGTTTATTGGCTTTGGAGCAGATGTCTTTCCACCTCTTTAACAACCTTTGTTCATTTCAAAAATCAGGACAAAATACACCTCTTTAAAGCCAGAGTATGGCCACAAAGGGGATGGGGTTAATTGGGAGGCAGGGGTGCTTACTTGACTCCATGACTAGTTCATTAGGTGGAATAAAGACAATTATCACTCAAACTGTCAGCATAAAACTGAGTGCCAGCTGTTAGAATTTGCTTCAACGTACTCCTATTAATTGTTAAGTCTCTTCCAATCTGGTTTTATGGTGACAGAGATATGGGGATTCTGACATCTTTTCATTGCTTGGTTGTAGTATTATCTCACTGCATAGATGGAAAGGATGGTTATTGTCTCATTACATTTCAAGTTGTTTTCCATACAAATGAGCTACTTGGCAGTACAGTTACTGCTGTTACGTCAGAAGCAGCATTTAAGGAAAATCTCTCAGCAATGAGCTGCATGACTGGATTATCATTCAAAGCTCATGTTGGTTGAGTGAATTGCTTCATCGGGGTACTGGGAAACCTGATTCAAGAAATGTTATAAAATATTTTAGTGTGTAATACCTCTGATAGAATGTCCTTTCCTTATTCCTGCATGGGAGACTTGATTTAGAGTATGTGCTGAAATCCTGGAATGGCTTTTACAAAGCCAGAAGCATGAATGTTGTTCCACAGTATCCAACACACTAATTCTTTTGACCTCCCAGCCAAACATAATACATCAAGTCTTCATTTCTAGAAATTTCATTGGTCAGAATGAAAATGTTCAATGCATTGTCCTGTGTTAACTTGTTGGCACAGAGGTCCCAATTGATTCTCTTCTCCTGTAGCCTGTAAAATTTATCTTGAACTAGTTATTCAACTTTTTTTTTCAATGCCTTTATGGAGTGGCAACAACACAATGAATTTCCAACTGCATCTCTAGTTCTTCTGCTAAACAGCTTTCAATCTTCTGGTTACTGACGACTTGCTCCATTGGAAACTGTTTTTCTTTTTGACATTCATGATTTTGAACACCCTTGTCCAAATTGCTTTGAATGTAATGTTTTCAGCTTTGACATTCTATCAATGTGATCAAAGTCCACCGTGTGGTAATCTTCTGACTTGTGCCATCAGCAGCAAGGAGTCAACATTATTTTTTTTAAAAACTGCTCAGTAATATTAGAAAACCATTTGGTCTTCAGATTGATCGGACTTCAGTTGAAGAACTAAGCCCTGAGCTGGGTTTTTGGGGAACAGGACCATTTCTCCAATCTTGACTATGAAACAGAATTTGCTAAGTTAGCTTGGCATGTTTTAAAATCTTCCACATGGAGTGCCATTTACACAATGAAACATCTAATCCATTTGCCTTTTCACGGAGCAACTCAATCAATTCTCAAGCTCTACTGATTTTATCAAATTACCTTTCCTGTAAATTGTACAACCTTTTATAGGAGATGGTCACACAGTTGGTTAGTTCCTTGAAAGATAACCCTGGAATCCAATGGATAATGCTTATGTTTTCATGCATTCGCAGATTCTGGATGTCACTGGGAAGTCAGCATTTGGTGCCCATCCATAATTGCCTTTCAGAAAGTGGCGGTAAGAAATCACCTTGAGCCACAAGTTAACAGAAGGCAACATTTAAGAGTTGATGAAAAGGCTCTTGGTGAAGAACAACTTCCAAAAATTAGCCACACTTCAGTTTCCCGAATTCTAGGGGACTTTGAAAAGCTGACCCAGACACACTTAAATGAGTTCTTGTTCTCAATATACTAGTTCCGAGCCAACTAATTTTTTTAGACATGGCAATTTTGACACATCCATGCAAACCTACAGATTTGAAATCTGTGTGTGAATGTGGCCATACATTGCTTTGAAATAATAATTCAAGATAATTTCTTGATTAGAGCAAAACCTACCACTAGAATCTTTCCCCATCAAAACTATCTACATATATTGTCAACCATATTTTAGTCTTTGAGAAGATTGATCTACTCAAAACCAGGATCTCCTGCATGAAAATCACCTCCACCAGTTAATGGACTGTTCCTGAACCAGGATCATATACCATAATACTCACAACAGCACCACAATATGGAAAAGATATTAGTGTTAATGACCAATTAGGTGGAACTTCTATTTCTGCTCTAACATTGTCAAGAGCATGCATGTGTGTCTCCACGTTGTGAATAGAGTGCTTGAAGAAAGTTCCATGGACCCCATCAGCAGCACTTTGTTCCCATCTTGTTTTCTTACATATTTGAGAGCTGTATATTCTCAATGTGCAAGATTATGCAGTCCTGTGCAAGGGCTTTTCAGCAAGTTTGTCATTGACATGATTGGCAGTTTTTAAGAAACATGTGCTATAGTAGTCATGGCACTGGGGCTGTAGCAGATGGTGACAGCCAAAACAAACAAACTTTAAAATGGAACTGATGGCACTACATAGTGTACAGGCCTCAGAATGGAAGTGAATTAATTAAAAGACAACTGAGGATGAGGAAAACTGAACAGAAGCAGCAACTTGTCAGAAGTAGTTCTGCCACTGCCTTCCAGCCTATGGTGGTGCCAGGATATTATGACAGAGGATTTCACAATAGTAATGCAATTGAAATTCACAGCAATGTTTGTTGCTGAAGATGATCATTGTGTAAATTGAAGTGCCATGCAAAGTTGGCTTCTCTCAATATTTATTTTGTTATCAACCCAAGTTTCAACATTGTCCAGGAGTTATTGCAAGCCACCATAGACCGCTTAATTATCTTAGGAGTTTCCAGTGAAGCTGAAACAATATGCAAATGCAGCTGACATTTCCAGTTCTGACCTGATGCTGCCAAGGAGATTAAAGATGAATTAGCTGAGAATGGATCTCCATGCCTGCTGCCAGACTTTTACTGCCCTCATTCCTGCAACCATATTCAGTCAGGGGTTTCGAGGCAGGCTTTTTTTTTCCTTGAGGTAATCTTTTCCAGTCCCTTCTGCTACTGGCTTGAGCAGAAAAACACCTAAACTGGCCTGTTCAGTCATGGGTGCAGATACCAAAATGCTCTCTCTGCCTTTCCCAAAAAGCAAGACAAATGAATCGGACTCCCACTGCCTTATGTGTCAGTTTGTGACTTGGGGCCTCCAGATATCAATGGCCTGCCTCCTCTGCCACTAAGTTTCATTGGACTTTTGGCAAGGTTATATCAGTAGGGCAGCTACATCTTGGGAGGACTTCTTTGTGTGTGACATCTTTTAACATGGGGAGGCTGGTACACAGCCACCACACGGCCGTTGGTAGATAGTGGTCGAAGCCCAGTGGCATGGAGACAGATGACTGACTGCCATTTTCTGCAGCTTCCTTTTGCCTTCACAACCATTTGTGATGCCTTAATCAAGTTCAGCTGTCGTCCTCCACCTGCTCCACCAATGACGTCTTCATAGATGGTGCTTTATTTGGAAACTTTCCCTTGACTCTTAGTGTCATGGGTCACTCTGCCAGGAGCTGTGCTCCAGATGGTTTAGTTCTTGGGTTCTTAAGTAAGTACAAACCTCTTCACCACAAGTTGGCAATCTTGGGAATAGACTTGGTAGCTATGCTAACACTGCCTTCAATGTCTTGGATCATTGAGTAGATTGGGGAAGTATTAATTGGTCAGATTATATATACATCCTGCCTGATGTGGATGGATCACTGCAGGAATTTGTCACTGTGGATAGATTCCAATATTGCAGCTGCACTGGCCCATGGCATTTCACTTGGCTAAACTCGTTCTCCACAACTGTTGCGATGTTGGAGAGAGGCCCATAGCTTTTTCTATATCCAATGCAATCAACCTTTTCTTGATATATTGCATTAAGCTTCACTAAGAATGTGGGTCTTGGGAATAAGGTTGCAATGGATCATTCACTCAAAACTGCCTGAAAATTTATTTAAAGAACAGATAACTATGCACAGAAGACTCTTCATCACAAGTGTGCAGTTTATCTTATTTCCTTTGTTACATATGGATCATTAGTGTCATGGTTTAAGGTGAAGGGGCTTTCTTGTGATTCGTTCACTTCACTTCATCTGGGAATTTGAATAATAATTTATTCATATTGTTCAGCAGAGTGAAGATTTCATACGAGAGAATCTGGAGGTCAAGCATATTCAGGAATCAAGTCTTTGAGATTTGTAACACTGTCGTGAAATACAAATGCTGCCATAATGAGCTCAAATACTCCTCAGTCATTTCATTCATTGAAATTTTCACTTTAAAATGCACTTGCACTCACTCACTGTCTCTCATCAGGAAGTACGTTACATATACTTTCCCATTCCACTGTGTAGTAGTTGCGCCGGACCAATGTTTATGCGTCTTCTCGAGCTTTAACTGTGACCACGGTGAGTCAGTGGTTGCATGCAATCATTTGTTACCCCTTGAAATCCTGAAAACTTGGATAACATTTCCCCTGAGTCATCTTACACCCAGTGTTAATTTCTGGCGTGTATTTAACTCCAATCTGGCACCAAAAATTGAGGGACAGATGCTCTCTCACAGCATGTGCATAACACTGACAGTTATGCTGCTACCTGCATAGTCTTAAACAGCATCTGTTTCCTGCTTAATTTGGAACAAAATGGCTAGCTTCCAGAAACAGGGCATAGTGTATGCATTAAACAGATCATTGTGGACTTCTTCAAAGTCCTCAACTTTCCATTTAGTTTATTCCCAGCAAGCTGTACTTTGCCACCTGTGCATCTTAGTGAGTCTTTCTGAATACAAACTAGGAATTTTTTTTGTCTCTTAATCCAATTTCATCTGTGCACACTGACCCATTATAGCCCTTGTTGTGTTTCCTTTTTGAATTTTTGTTCATTTGGATGTGGACATTGATTTCCCTGCCAGCATTCATTGCCCACCCCTCACTGACCAGGAGCACAGTTAGGAGTCACCCACATTACTGTGCATCTGGAGTCACTTGTCAGCCAGACCAGGTCATAACAGTAGCTTTCCTTCCCTAAAGTAGATTTCATGATCACCATCCTTAGCTACGTGGTTGCCATGAGGTCAACTTGATATTGTGGGTTTCTATGGAATTTAAATCTCACCATCTGTCAGGGCGGGATTCGAACAGTCATACCCAGAATATTAGGTTGGAGTCATGAAATGTTCATCCAGTGTCATTGCAGATATATCATGCCTCTCCTTTTTTCAAATCAGAACTTTGTTGACATAGTTTAAGATGGTTCTGAAACAAGCTTAATCTACTTTTTGTGCATTGTGCGTGCAGAGCAACTCCATTGGGTTCAGCTGTGTTTGTTTGTCATTGACAGAAGTGTGCTACAAAATTCTGCATTTAAGAGGATGAAGCAAATCAGTGGTGAATTCTTGCAATGTTACAAAAGGTGCTTTCTACATTCAATGTAAGCTCCATCTGCCTATTCAGAGCCAATCTAAGATATTATGGCACTATTTTAGAAGGAACATGCTATTTAGTCCCTAAAGCTTGGCTTACCATTCAACAAGATCATGGTGGTCCAGTGGTTAGCACTGCTGCCTCAGTGCCATGGGGTCGGGTTCAATTCCAGCCTTGGGTAACTGTGGGGAGTTTGCACATCCTCCCCGTATCTGCATGGATTTCCTCCGGGTGCTTCAGTTTCCTCCCACAGTCCAAAGATGTGCAGGTCAGGCGAATTGGCCAGCCTAAATTGCCCATAGTCTTTAGGGTTGCGTAGGTTAAGTGCATTAGTCAGGGGAAATGTAGAGGAATGGGTCTGGGTGGGTTACTCTGTGGAGGGTCGACATAGACTTGATGGGCCAACTGGCCTGTTTCCACACTGCAAGGATTCTAATTCTAATCATGGCTGATCTGTTCATAGCCTCATCTCCACAAAGCCATCTAGTCCCAACAACAGAAAAACAGCATCTTATTAATCCTTGATGTCCTGGATAATAATTATTCTTCTATCAATATCACAAATACAGTTAAAATTTTTATCACATCACTGTTTCTGCATGTTTGATCACTGGTTACCTGCTGCATGTTCTATAATGTAATGATAACTGCAGTTCAAAAGTGCTCCAGTGCTGGTCAAGTAAGACATTTGCTATCTGTGAAAAACTGTACACAATGCAAGAGTGTCTTTAGACAATACTGTGCAAATCTTTATATTTAATACTCGGACCAAAGAGAATTGAAAACCATTTCGGTGGGGGGGGGGGCGGGAATATGTGAGTGACCTGCCTTATCTCCCCCCTTCCACCTGCTGTTTTGTATTTGGATCAGGAAAATGGAAGTAAGTTGGTCTGCTCCCTGTTGAAGAAAATTAAATTCTATTTCAGGACATTAAGTACAGCAAATGAGCATGGTCACTAAACGAGCACCTTTTTTCCTCAGGACACAATGGATGTGGGAAACCAGGTGCAGTATTGAAACTGTGCTGGGCTCCACCAAATTCAAGAATCGTTTTGGTTTTTTGGGATGCAATTCAGACGTTGTGTCTGCAGCGGCTCAATGTTAACTTAGTGCCAAACTCCTGCCTCTTCCCCATAAACCTGCATGTCATTTGCTTAAATAATAATGTAATGCCCTCATGAATTCTTACAACTGTAGTTGCTTCCACTATAATTCCCAACAGTGCATTCAATTCCCAGCTACTCCAGTGTGAAACAGTTCATTATCTCCTATTTCATTCTTGTGCAGAACACGTTATGACTGCACCCCATTCTTGATTTTACAACTTTATTTGGAATTTTGTATCAAGTTGTTGCTTTTTCCTTCCCCTCTTCAGGGAAGATAGTTGCAAGTTCTCAAATCTTTCCTCATAGCTGAGGCTTTTCCTCTTGTAAATTTCTCCTGCACTCCAATGCATGCATGTTCAAGTGTACTGCCCAGAACAGTATACTTGACTGCAGTTGACATGTCATCATACATAAGTCCATCATAACCTCCCTGCTCTTGTTAATGATGGCTACAATACTGCATGCTTTATTTGTAATGCTCTCTCCCTGTCCTGGAACCTTTTTTTAAAAAATGACTTTTGTTAAAAAAAATCCAGGTATCTCTGTTCTGTCACACCTTTTATTAATTTGCATTCTCTCGCACACGCTCTCTCTCGCTCGCTCTCCAATGTTCGTCATAGCAAAATGTAAGCCTTCTCACTTCTCTGCATTGAACTTGTTCCAAATTTGAAACCGTGTAGGTCACTTTAAGACAAAGTGTGTTTGAGTTTAAGGGACAGCATATACTGCCAGTATCTACAGCAGCTTGGAGACCGGATGTTCCAAAATGGGCACATGTAACAATTAGTTGCTCAATGGATACCTGAGTTTTGCTTGCTGTTTTGACCACTATTTAAATCAGAACAGTTGATTTTAAACAAAACACTCAACCCTTCAATACCAATCGAATTTAAAATCTCATGATATTGACCGTCTGAAACCAGTCAGACTAAGAATTTCAGGTGTAATCAGAGGTATAAAAATGATGGCATTTTGAGAACAGGTCAGAACAACTGCCATTGATCATGAGAGCACACATCATCTGAAAGGGGCTCTCAATGAATCTGTCAGAAGGCATTAACTATCAAAGGTACCTTTTTCAGTAAAAAAAAGTAATGAACCAGGGAGAAGGTGGCAGAATTGAAGGATGGAGAAAAGCAACAGGTTCAGATGACCAGAAGGAAGACAGTATAAGAAACTGCTTGGACTTTGACAGATTAAGTTAATGTAATGCTTGATAATTGTTAATGGAGCAGCATTTTGATTGACTTGAGGTCAGACAGTGATTAGTTAACAAAAATTAAGCTAGGGTTTGTTCATAGTTTTGTTTATTGCTCACTGTTAATGAGGAAAATAAATTGTGTTTTTCTTTGTGGAAATCAGGGACATTCTTTCACTCACTTGTACCACACGGCGAGGCAAGCTTTTCTGGGGTGTTAGATTTAATTAGTAGAGGGGTTTGACACCCACATCGTAACCAACTTCACTTGTCACCTATCTGCCCACCCCACCAGTGTGGCAATGTCCTTGTTATGTTCTACACTGTCTTTCTGACAGTTTGCTTCCTTCAAAAGGTTCAAAGCTGTTATTTAGACCTTGGAACAGTTTGATTCTGACTCTGGCTGGCTGAATTACAAACCATGCAAGATCATTAACGTTGGCGCACAAGCTGTTTGAAACTATGCAGGGTTTAGACAGGGTCAACAAAGGATGCTTTCCAATGGCTGCAGGGTCAGCAACTCAAGGGCACAGACTTTATTTGTTTGGGGTCACATGAGGCATTTGTTTTCAAGTAGTCATTGAGACTTGCCAAGTGCTGCCTGAAAGGGTGATACAAATAGATTCAGGAGCAGTTTTTGAAAAGGGAGTTGTGCAAATATGTGAAGAAGAAAAACAATTGCAAGGTTGTCAAGAAAGAAATGGGGGAATAGGACAACATGAACTGATTTTTGCAAGAGCCAATAAGACTTGAACGAAATGTTTGGCTTCTGTGCCATACTGTTTTATCATCATGGGGAATAAAAAAAACAATGAAAAGTTTGCCAACTTTAATTAGTTGCCAATTGCTGAAAATACAGTGATAATTGCAGGCAGATTTTGGAGCAGACTGTTCTATTTGGAATCTGTCTCAAGATGAACTCTGTAGAAACCGACAATACATTTCAGGTGCTATGTAGTGCTTAGTCTTCCTTCAAAAATCATCATACAAGACTAATTAACATAGGCTGGAACATTATGCAAAGGCAGTAACTGGAAAATGAGGATGTGATTTTATTGCTATGAGGCTGTTAACTGATTCAGCGCAAAACACCTGCCAACTAGTGCTCTTGCTAGAGCCAGCAGCTAGGCCCAGTAATGCCACCACAATTCATTGCCACAGTTGGGAATGTAGCTGGTCCCATCAATCATGCATATTGGAGCCAGGTCAGATGACCACCATACTAAGTATTAGGATCAGGAGCTGCTGTTCAGCCCCTCAAGCCTGCTCTTCCATGCAATAAGGATCATACTGATCTGATGTTGCTCACATTCACATTCCGACCCTTTTCTCTGCAACCCTTGATTGATTCTTATTCAGTAGGACAATCTCAGCCTGAAATATACAGACTCTGCAACCCCCCCCACCAACCCAACCGTTCTGTGGCAAGGAGTTGCAACTCCTGAGAGAAGAAATTCCTCCTGATCCCAGTCTTGAATTGGCACCCCTTTTATTCTAAGACAATGTCCCTCTGGTCCTAGACTCCCCATGAGGGGAAACATCCTCTCAGCATTTACCTTTGTTTCAATGAGAATTGGGCACAATTGGGCAAGCCCCAGTCAAGGGATTTGGAAGCCTGATTGGGATGCAAGAACAGTGTCGTTGGAGAGGGGATGGTGTTCCATTGCCCACAGAGTGCCTAACCTCTGGGGAAACCTCATTGCTAGTTCCCAACCAACTTGCAAAGGTTAATGTGGAAGCTGCATTATATACGTTAAGCTGCTGGTAAAATGAAAGCAGTGGCAGAGAGATGACCATAAGTAGCCATTAATCGTTGATTTGCGGGTGTCAATTAGTTCAATGGCATCTGGCCAACAACTCCTCCAATGCTGTTTAAAATATCAGCAGAGGCAAGTTGGCCAATGCATCCCTTCCATTCAATTCGCCATGCTCGTATGTGTCAATGGATGGGTGACGCTATGTAAAATTCCACTCTATTGACTTAGGGTTTTGGTGTAAGAAGGGAAGGCAGGAGGGATACTTGCAATATGTTGCATGGATGAACGTGCAGAACAAGTTCAGGAACACGAGGACATGGATAAGTGGGTTAACAGAGTAACAGCACACCAATACAAGGAAGAGGCCATCTTTCACATCAGCTTCCACATACAAGCCAGTAGCCACCAGTAAAAGCTCACCATGACATTTTTGCTGGGACCTTCCTGTGTGTTGTATAAACATCCAAAAATTGATGGATAGAGATTTCGTCCAGCTAATTACTGGGAAGACAGCCACAATTGCCTTTCATTCCTGCCCAAAATTCTGGTCTCCAGCCTTAACTTGATTCCTCTTCCTTTTGGTAGCAGTTTCAGTTCGACCAATGTATTATTTCATTGTAAATCCGATTGCATCGCAAACTCCTAAGCACATGTCTACCTCCATTACTTTCCTGGTGTCTACAATGTGCTCCCTCTCTTCATTTAGGAAAAATCTATCTCTACCCAAAGTGACAACTCTGTCATCATATGGATCAGTGTCCTTTTTTTTAGTCTACTGGCAAGTTTTGGGACATGAGTCACGTCCACACATGTCACTGCAGCAGAGAGGGTGAGTGGCTAAGTCTATCAGTCAAGTGTCAGAACCTATTGAATCTAATCAGCTGTTTGTTGTAGATTTGTTGTTCTTTTTCAGAATCTGCACAAACTCCAACAATGGATGTGAAATTGGCTTGAGCTATATAAGACCATAAGACATAGGAGTGGCAGTAAGGCCATTCGGCCCATCGAATCCACTCCGCCATTCGATGACCAAATCAAACTCGAGAAAAGTTCATCTGATTTGGACAAGATCAGTTTCTTGTTAAACGATACAATATATCTGTACTGACTAACTTCACCATGGCTATTTCGAAAGACAACCTCGGGCAACGGTTTTTATTAGAAGTATTTATATTGCGTGATAATGGAACAGAAGTGACAGTGGCTGAGGATCATGCCTAGAAGGCAAACCTATCCATCCAGAACTGTTGAGAGAATTCAGCAACTGTCCATTAAAGGAAATGTAGATGACATTTCTATACATATGGCTTGAATGTAAATGATCAGTGGCTGGTGGAAAGGATACCAAGGTACAAAGAACATGACTGTCGAGGAGCTGCAATTCATGTTTCTAATTTTAGGTTTATTGCTTCACAGATGGTACAGCTTGCACCTGTGCAAACGCAACTACTATTAGCTTAGAACATGAAGAAAGAATCAGCCCACTGGCTGTTGTGTTCCACTCAGTCAATGCAAGCAGTGGAAATTGAACTTTCAGGTAAATTTGAAATTTCACCAAAAGATGACGTCACTTTTCATTCTGATCTTGCCATTTCTTTATCTCTGTGATTTATTCTCCAAAACAGAAATTTAATTCTGGCAACTTGAGCATCCCTGATGTTCCTTGCTCCACCACTCAACTGTGGCTGCAACTGCCAAAGCCCAAAGCATTGGAATTCCCTCCCATTTGCTCTCTGCACCTCCCTAGTTTGTTCTCCTCCTTGAAGATGCTCCTTAACTGCCTGGGTTTCCTCGGGTGCTCCGGTTTCCTCCCACAATCCAACAATGTGCAGATTAGGTGGATTGGCTAAGCTAAATTGCCCATAGTGTTAGGTGAAGGGGTAAATGTAAGGGAATGGGTCTGGGTGGGTTGCGCTTCGGCGGGTCGGTGCAGACTTGTTGGGCCCAAAGGGCCTGTTTTCACACTGTAAGTAATCTAATCTAATCTTATCTTAAAAAAAACCTGTCCATTTGACCAAGCTTTTACTCAACTGCTCGAATATCTCATTCCATAGCTCACTGCCAAATTTTGTTGGTCCTATGAAACAGCCTCTCTTCTACTGCCATTCAATAAAATCAGGACTGATCTGCTACATGAACTCCATTTTTTTGGCTGTTTAGCACCCACTGTTCTGTCAAGGAAATGGAACTGGAGACGGGAAAAACAAAGCCCTGTGAAAGGACCTGACTGCAATGTCCCAAGGACTCTTGAGTCTCAACTATTACGCAGAAGTGTCTTGAGAGTTGGCAAATCCTTCAGTGATTTTTTACCTTGTTTGTTTTTTGTAAATTCTCCAAGTTTTCAGACTTAGATTTTCTACTCTTCCAAGGTTGGCTTTGAGCACATCCGTGCTGTTTTAAATGATTCTGCAATAACAACTGTGCACTTGGCTGTCTCTGCCTTGAACTCTGATGTTCTCTTGCTAAATCATGGTACTTCAAGCTCTACCTTGAAACCTTTGTTCCAGATCTTCTTGGGTGTCCAAAGTTTGTTTGATAATCCTCCAAAGATGCACCAATGGAAATTCTGTGCTATTTCTCTCTTTAAATATTGACAGTCCCTCATGACCAGGGTGATCCATCCTTGGAGATGGCAGAGTGTAAGTCTGATCGAACTGTTCACTTCGCAACTTGTTTAGCCTTATGGGCCCTCATGTAGAGGACAATGGTTTTTGACTGGGAGAGGTATAGACAGAATATTAGTTTGAGCAGCTGCATTCTTTTCCATCACCATCTCCATCTCCATCTCCATCGCAGCTCTGGTTTGAGAGCTCTCAACACCATTTCTTTAATATTTTAGATCATCAATTTGTTTGAGATTGGACATCTGCTTCCCATGTGATGGTGTTAATAGAATAGACATCTGTGGAAGCTGTGATACATGTAAAACATTTGCTTCGGCTTCCATGTGAATGGCCCTCTGGATGGACCACTGACTAAAGATCCTGTTTGGCAGTTTTTAGCAAGCATTCTGATGACATGCCCTAGAATCTGTACCTGAAGTGTGCTTATCCTGGACTCAGTACCTGGTGTGTTTTGCAGGACTCTCATCTTCCCACTTGATTCACATGATCCTCTTCAGACTGTAAGAGGATGTTATTCAAGATATGCCTTGGCATCTCCGATCATCCAACATTCAGGACCTTGAGCATAAGTGCTGCCTGACTTGTTTGAATTCAGTATTAGGTCTGATATGCTTCTCAAATTGGAACATGCTGGATTTGGTGTTGTACCTTTTCCTCAGTGACCCATTTGGGATTTCAGGATTACTTCCATCAGTGGCACAGCATTACAGATTTTCTTGATGACATCGAACAACTGTCTGCAACTGAAGCTAACAAGTCTAGTCATACAGAAATGTCTGGGTTTTTAAAAAAAAAACATCTAATCAAAACGTTGTGCAAAAATAATGGGATGGCATGAAGCCTGATGACAGGATGCTCGTGAGGAGCACAAGCAACAGCATAGGTCTTAATGGTTTTTTTTTCTGCAGAAAGTAGATGTAATTCTACATATTAAGTTGTTACAAGACAGTTGGACAACATGTGTTTCTGAATGAAGCAAGTTTTCAAACCATTTACGTTGGCGCAGTGCCAAATGGGACTTCCTCCATTTTTATGTAGTCGTTTTCCATCTCCCTCTTATCCAACCCAAAAGCAAATAAGAAAATACAGCAAATACAAGAACTGGTTGCCATGTGTCACCCTTTCCCAAAGTTTTAGCAATGTTTACTGAAAATGCTACTTTTAATCACAGTGCACAGACAATAATTGTTAAAGTGTCAATGACTGAGGCAACTTGTGTCTACATGATTTTAGCAGACGTTTTAATTGGAAAAATTCTGCACAAGGAAAGATTCGACACATGGGGCAGGTCTGCTGCAATTTCAAACCACTTTGAACCTGGCGTACTTTAAATGAATAGGAAAAAAGAATGTTCCATCAGGTATACAATGGAACAATTTCCACTGTCCCTGTTTGAAATGCAAGCTATGTACATGAAACTGATTATTTGATTTAATCTCTGACTGTCTGTTTGAGTCTTTTGTGCAACTCAAAATGAAGTCTTAATCCACTGAATTAATGGACATGAATTCCTCCATTCAGAAGGGAGAGTTCAAGTCCCTTTTAAAACTACTTGACGGCATATTCCAGCCCAGTACTCGATGCCTCAGTAATGTGCTAATGCTGCATTGCAGAGGTACTGCCTTTCACAGAAGATATTAAACCAGGAACCCATATAGAAGTGAAATATTTTCATGATTGCTCTGCTCAAAATTACAGTGGAGTTTTCCTCAACATCCTGGTTTGTATTTATCTCTCAACTAACAAATCCAAAATCCCCTACAGAAAACATAGCATGTATTCTAGACTGGCACCTCAGTGTACTATATTGAAATTCTGCCTTACAAATGAGCCATTAGAAGTAACATGACAATCTGTGGAAGAGAAGTTGAGTTCACCCAGTGTGCTCACTGTTGATCAATCAACCAACGTCACTAATGCAAGTTACCTTGTATTTGCTGTTGGTGGGAGCTTGGTATAAAAATGGGATGCAATATTGTCACAGTGAGTGCATCTCAAAATAATTTGATTCACTGGGGCATCTGAGGCAACATGGCAAATCCGGTTCTTTTTGACCAGTTCCTGTGAGCTATTGTCCTTGTCTTTAACAACATACATATGACTGGTTAGGACAAACCAGCTCAGACTGTTCCTGAACCCATTCTATGTTTTGACAGTGAACCCAACACAGCAAAATTATCAATGCACTTGCTTTTTCTTTTGTGGCATATAGACATTGTTGGTTCAGCCAGCTTCTGCTGCCTATCCTCAATTTCCCTTAGAAAAAGTGGTGATGAGCTGCCTTCTTGAACCGCTGCAGTCAAAGCGGTGAAGGGACACCAATAGTATAGTTAGGCTGGGGGCTTCTGAAATTTGACATCACTACAATGAAGAAGCAGCATATGATGTGAAGATGGTGCTTTCTCAATGTACTCTGTGCTCTTGGCCTTGCAGGTAACAAAGATCACATGTTTGTGAACCCTGGCAGGTTAATGCTACACAATGATGTCGGTGATAAGAATTTTAGCAGATTTCAAAAACAAGTAACACAAATGCAATAATGGGACATGGCATTTGCTGTAGTCAAACTGTGTTTGAGCAATGATAATTAGTTTGAAGCTGGTATGGATGAGAGCAGAGAGATGCATGAACAGAATCACCACATGAGAACATCATTAGGATTAATGACATGGTGCCAATAAAGTATATTGCAACAGTCATATGGTCAAGAAATGTTTAGAAGCCAGACCTCACACAGCTTAAACATTGCCTCTAACCTGAAGGGCCAGATTTTGCTAAAAACAAAACTGCAGGCTATTCTTGGGAAGATACGTAAAATCACATTACATTATTTGAAGAACAGCAGCAGAGTTCTGAGTAGTATCTAAGCCAATCGACCAGCATGACAAAAGCAGGTTACTTGATCGTCTAGCTATAAGCTTGTTTGCGGAGCCTGCTGAGTGCAAACTGGCTGTCACAAAACGAACAGACAAACTCTGCAGAAATACCTGAGAAACTGGCAAGTGTGTTGACACACTGTGAGGGATTGAAAAAGGTGCCATATAAATGAGACATTTTCTTAACCATTAGTAACATCACGACTAATGCAGTAACTGGCCAGCCAATTGTAAAACTGTCATTTTGTTGGTGATTCGTTTGAACTCCACTTTGAGTGCACCACACTTTGCCCTGAACCACCTTGAGATTTGTGATAACGGGAACAGAAATTATTAATAAAGTTCCCACCACAGAAGGTACAAGTCTCCTCATTTAAGTTGAACTCAAAATCTGGCCTGGAAATTTGTTCCTGGGTCAGCAGTGTGTAGTTGTGCCAGTGCCCAGCTCTGCAAACTTGACGTTGGGAAGAAATTGCTTCATTAGTTGGGGGAACTCTGTGCTCAATCATGAGACACCCTACAGAGTGTTCCTGAGTCCTAACAGCTCACCCTGGAAGTCGTGTATAGTTGGCTGTACGAGAAAGTGGGCTTGGGGGGGGGGGGGGCAAAGAGGTGCGCCATTATGTATTTGACAGCAACGTTGATTTTGTCCATCAACTCAACTCACATGTTTTCTCAGGCCACAACAATGCCACTGCTCCACCGCCCCATACTGCTTCACTAAATCTCGTGCCAGCTTTTCCCTGTATGCAATCCACTTTGCACTTTATAAGCTCAACATTAATTTTGTCAATCAATGTACTCTCCATTATCTGCCTTTACATCTTCCATGCTCACTCAGTATCAACAAAGGGAAGACCTTGCTACCCATGCTGAGATAAAATAGTGTTGAGTTTCTATTGACTCAGCACTGGAATTCACTGCAAACAGAAATAACGTGGTTCTCTTACTTCATGGAATGTGGCATTTTTGCCGATCCTTGGCTGTCCTAGAGAAGGTAGTGATGACTTGCCACCTTGAACAGCTATTGTCCAAAGGGGATAGATTTACCCACCATTTGGGAAAGCAGTTCCAATATTTGGATCCAGTGACAGCAAAGGAAATAGTGATGGAGGTTCCATTCCAAGTCTGCAATGATGCATAGCCTGGTGGGTAACTTTTAAGTCCTTGCTGTTCTTGTGCACGTGCTGCGCTTGTCCTTCAAGTTAGTAGAGGAGTTAGCAGGTTTGGAATTTGTTGTCAAAGGAGTTTTGGTGAACTGTTGTAGCATATCTTGCAGAGCGTACGCTGCGCTGCTACAGTGTTTGGTGGAGTGAGCACAACTAAGATGGTGGATGGTGTTCTAATCAAGTGTGCTGCTTCCCACAAACTTGGTGAGTGCTGTTGGAGCTGCTAAGTGGGGATGCTTTCACCACAGTCCAAAGTTGTGCCTGAAAGATAGTGGACAGGCTTCTGGGAATCAGGAGATTAATTCCTTACCACAGAATTGCAATGATCTTGATCTTAATTTGTTTTGTAGCCAATGTATTGATTATTGCTCGTTGACTTCACTTTCTGGTAAATAGTAAGCCACTGGAGCTCCCAGGTTGACAGTCGGGAAATTTAACAACAGTTATGTCACTGGATATCAAGGGGACATGGTTAGATTCTCTTGTCAGAGATGACCATTGCTTGGAACTTGTGTACGCAAATGTCATTTGTCAGCCGAATGCTGGATGTCAATGCTCTGTCTTTACCGAACTTCAGATTATTGCCACCAGAAGATGAACAATTACAATTATGGTGTCTCATTGCTTGAGATTGTAAATTGTTTCAGAAGACATGGTGTGTTAAATACTAAAATTCAATCTTTTTATCAACCTTTATTATTTTGTCTTGTCTTTTGAACTCTCAATTCATCCCCCTACCACCCGTTCTCGGTTCTTCCTCTGCTTAATTCCCAATCCTTAAAACTTGTCAAGTTTTAATGTGCTGTTTGCCATGTTATTCACCAGAGTCTGAAATATTCTCTCATCCTTGTCGTGCTGTTATCACCCTTGCATATGTAACAACAAATTTGTAGACAAACAAAGTCAATTTGAACACCTAGTGCCAGTCAATCCTGTGAAGAATACCTTGAGTTGCCACATTCAAGCAAAGTGTAGCCCTTTTATGCTATAGATTCTTGCAAAGTTGAACAGGACGTTCTTTGTGCAAGTCCAGAATGTTTTTGTGCAATAGTAGTATATCACACGATGAAGAACCATGCAGGACAGCAAGATCATTGATCTGTGTAAGGGTTTCTACAGTTGATCTCTGCACTTGAGGTATGGTGCAGTGAAAACATCAGACACTATCCTAGGTCATGAAAGCATTTCCAAGTGTGAAACTTGGGAGGCTTGCGGTTAGTTGTGAGCTCTTCATGTGGTGATCATGGGGGATAAGCTCAGATACGACATCTGAGTACACAGGTGAAGACTGCTACTGGCTGTAGGTCCAGGTCCTTGTGAGTCAGCAACTCTGAGAGGAGGGAGAAATGTCGGGCATAGTGAAGTCCTATACTAGTCAATGTTGCATTTTTTTCCTCCTCTAGTGCTGCCAGGTATGCGGAGTATTTCCAACATGTGGTTTGTCTCTTTTTGTAGAAAACTCGCCATCTTCACGTAATTAGCTTTTGTTTCACTGGGTGATTCAGAGTCATGTCCTGACTGGATGGTGCAGGAACCAGAGTAAGAGCCCAAAGGAAAGCCATCTCAAAGGGTGCAGTGCCATGTGAAGTGATCTGACATGAGGCATGCAACTAATGTAGGTCAAACCAAGCTTAAGTGTTCAAAAGGTCCCTTGCATCTACCAAGTAAAATTTCTATGAAACTGGTTAATGTGTTTTTCGAGACACTGCTATTCCCTGGGCAGGATTCAATGTCCTCCCCATTGAGAGTTCTTGCAAGGCATATTGGCAATGAGCTGAGTGGTAGGTCAATTAAACAAGATGAAGCAAAACTAGGAACTGCAGATGTTTGAAGTCTGAAACAAAACCAGGGATAGCTGGAGGAAGTCAGCAGGTTTGGCAGCATGAGCAGGAAGAAAGCAGAATTTACGTTCGAGTCCATGATTCTTCTGTTATTAATTTAAACATGATGGCTGTCCAGTTACCACTAATGCACAAGGGAGTCTGCATTGATTTGATGGATGAATGTTCAGTACAAAGAACAGTGGTTGACTATCAAGATCAGTGTTGTCTCATGAAGAAGAGTGAATTTAGGCACATACTTGGCAATTTGTTTGCTTCTCCGGTGAGAATCTGTCTGTAACCAGTGCTTTTTAAAACAAAACACATCATTCGAGAGAATTAACCAGCTCTGTGACACCACCCCTCCAAGACTATTACTGCAAAATTTGCAAACTGAGATTGTACAGATTTGTGAATTTGCAATAAGATTATGTAACTGGGTATTTCCTGATCAATTAAGGTTTTAGCAACTTTCACAGACAGTTGTGAATTATTTTAGTTCACAGAATTTCGATGACAGGATTCTCCTCTGTTTAGGTAAAAAAAAGTGAATCTTGGACTTCATCAGTTCCTAAGAGTTCACTGAAAATAAACAGAAGGATCCAAAGTCAATTTCCTGACTTTTTACCACCATTTAGTACAGAGGTGATTGCATCAGTCATATTCCTAAAAGGTGAATGTAAAAGTAATTTTAACATCATTTACACTGTCCAGCCCAGTTAAAGAATTGGCCCAGATGTCCATGTGAGACTAGGGTGGACAAAGTTTTAAAATCTCAACACCAGGTTATAGTCCAATTGGTTTGTTTGGAAGCACTAGCTTTTGGAACACTGCTCCTTAAAACATAGAACAATACCGTGCAGAACAGGCCCTCTGTTGCACCTACCTGTGAACTAAACTAAGCCCATTCTCCTACATTATCCCACCATCCATGTGCTTTTCCAAAGATTGTTTAAATCTCCCTAATGTGGCTGAGTTAAGTATATTTGCAGACAGGGCATTCCATGCCCTTACCACACTCTCTGCATAAAGAACCTGCCTCTGACATCTGTCTTAAATCTATCACCCCTCAATTTGTAGCTATGCTCCCTCATACAAGCTGACGTCATCATCCTACGAAAAAGACTTTCACTGTCTACCCGATCTAATCCTCTGATCATCTTGTATGTCTCTATCAAATCCCTCCTTAGCTGCCGTTTTTCCAATGACAACAGACCTAAGTGTCTCAGCATTTCCTCATAAGACATTTCCTCCAGACCAGGCAACATCCTGGTAAATCTCCTCTGCACCTTTTTCCAATGCTTCCACATCCTTCCCGTAATGGGGTGACCAGAACTTTACACAATATTCCACACTAGTGTTTTGTATAGTTGCTTCATGACATTGCAGCTCCGGAACTCGATCCCTCTAACAATAAAACCTGACACAACGTATGCCTTAACAGTACTATCAACCTGGGTGGCAACTTTCAGGGATCTATATACATGGACTCCAAGATCCCTCTGCACACCCACACTACCGAGAATATTTCCATTGACCCAGTATTCTGCCTTCCTATTGCCAAAGTGAATTAGCTCACATTAATCTGCATTGAACTGCATTTGCCACCTCTTACCCCAATTCTGCAGTTTATCCAAGTCCCCTGCAACCAACAATATTCTTCCACACCGTCCACTACTCCACCGACTTGAGTGTCATCTGCAAGCTTAGTAATCCACCCACCTATGCCTGTGTCTAAGTCATTTATAAAAATGACAAACAGCAGTGGTCCCAAAACAGATCCTTGTGGCACACCATTAGGGACCAGTATCCAGGCTGAATATTGTCGATCAACCGCCACTCATTGCCACCTTACAAAAAGCTAGTTTCTAATCCAAACTGCTAAATTACCCTCAATCCTATGCCTCTGCATTTTCTCCAACAGCCTACCATCTGGAACCTCATCAAAGGATTTACCGAGGTCCATGTACACGTCAACTGTCCCGCCCTCAGCCACATGCTTAGTCATCTTGTCAAAAAACTCAGAGGTATGTGAGACAAGGCCTACCCTTGATGAAACCATGTTGACGATCTGCAGTCAAATTGTTTGCTAGATGACTTAAATCCTACTACTTATCCTTTCCAAAACTTTTCCTACAAATGACGTAAGGCTGACTGGTCTATAATCACTTGGGTCATCTCTACTGCTCTTTGCACAAGGGCACAACATTTGCAATCCTCCAGTCATCTGGTACTAAACCTGTAGACAATAACGACTCAAAGATCACTCATCAGGTGGTTGTAGAGGTTAAGATCATGCTCACAGAATACATAGCCAAAGAAGTCCGTGTCATGAAGATGTGATACAGTAAACAATCTTACTAACACTGACACACACACCCTCTCACACACATCCCATCACACTCTCAGAAACACTTAACCAAGCTCTCTCTCATTTATAACACTCGACTATATGCACACAGACTCATATGCACACTTTTACATGCGCACGTGCATAAGCTTATGGATAAATTAGTTTGTGCAGAATTATATTTTACTCCACTCAAAATTGCATGAATCCATGTAAAACTCTGTAAAACTTAGAGGGTTTATTAGTCTGACGTAACATTGAGACACAGACTTCACACCTATTGTTTAAAAAGCTGAGCTAACTTGAGAATGTAATTTAAAAGAAGTTCTGGGTTTTAGTTAAAAATCACAACACCAGGTTATAGTCCAACAGATTTATTTGGAAGCACTAGCTTTCAGAGTGCTGCTCCTTCAGGTGATTATGGAGCAGAAGATTGTTAGACACAGAATTTATAGCAAAAGTTTACAGTGTGATGTAACTGAAATTATGTATGAAAAAGACCTGGATTGTTTGTTGAGTCTCATCTTTTAGAATGAACATGTTGGTTTCAGTTCTTTCATATGTAAATTGGAGAACTTGTTAAAATTCACTTGAGAATATAACTTTAAAAACTAGAGTCATGTCGGCCCAGATGATGCATTTCAAGTGTGAGCTACCCTGTGCTACAACGGTCAGACTAATTCTCATCGAAAAAACTGATTTGCAGAATCTTGGACTCATGAAGCTTCTGAGCAAAACAAAATGCAATTCTGCAAGCATAAGCCTTACCCCCAAAACGTGTATGTTGGGTGGGGGTTATTAGTGTCTGAGAGTGTAAAGTTTATAAGTCCGAGGGGGTGCATGTCGGAGTGTGTGGGTGTAGAGTGTAATGGAATCACCTGTAATGCGACATGAACCCAAGGTACCGGTTGAGGCCACTCCTTGGGTACTGAACTTGGCTATCAGCCTCTGCTTGATAACTTTTCATTGTCTGTCCCGAAGTCTGTCTTGGAGGATGGTCACTCAGAGGACCGAGGTTGAATGTCCTGGATTGCTGAAGTGTTCTGATTGGGAGGGAACACTCCTGTTTATTGTTGTGTGGTGCCCTGTCATCTGTTGCTTTAGCCTCTAATTGGTCTCGCCAATGTACCATGTCTCAGGATATCCTCTTTTGCAGCATATGTGATAGACAATTAGATTAGATTAGGTAACTTAGGTTAGATTACTTAGTGTGGAAACAGGCCCTTCGGCCCAACAAGTCCACACCGACCCGCCGAAGCGCAACCCACCCATACCCCTACATTTACCCCTTACCTAACACTACGGGCAATTTAGCATGGCCAATTCACCTGACCCGCACATCTTTGGACTGTGGGAGGAAACCAGAGCACCGAGGAAACCCACACAGACACGGGGAGAACGTGCAAACTCCACGCAGTCAGTCGCCTGAGTCGGGAATTGAACCCGGGTCTCAGGCGCTGTGAGGCAGCAGTGCTAACCACTGTGCCACCGTGCTGCCCACCTGTTGGCTGAGTCGCGTAAGTACCTGCCTTGTACATGGTGGGAGGTAGCCTGACGCATAATGGTGGTATCCATGTCAACACTCTGACGTATCTTGCAGCGTCGACTGTGACAAGGTTTTATGGTGTTGTCCTGAAAGCCAGGCAGTCCCATAAGCTTTTGTGTGTGCATGTAGGAGTGACAGATTGTGTGCACATGATAGTGTGTTTGTATGTGTGTGAGCTTTTAAAGGGGTCTGTGATGGGGTAAGTGTGAGTGTGCATGTATCGGCGTGAGTAAGATTGCTCATTGTATCACATCTCCATGACACTGGACTCCTTTGGCTATAAATTCTGTGAGCACGATCTTAATCTCCATAACCACCTGACAAAGGAGGGTGTTTCAAAAGCCAGTGCTTCAAAATAAATCTGTTGGACTCTAACCTGGTGTTGTGATTTTTAACCTTGTACACGATTAGATTATTTAAGATCAGCATTTACAATAAGCTTAAGTTATTTATTTTGATGAGTGTGTACCTGAATCAATTTCCTCCTGGCGAGAGGATACAAGAACGACTTCAACAAAAGAAACGAGCTGGAACAAGTGTTCCTTATTCTTTTAAGCCACTTTCTCATTGAAATATTGCTAGCTTTCTATAGTGTATTCCTCATTTGTTCATGTGCTGTTTGTCACCTTGGCAGCACTCCTGGCTGACTGTCAGCAAGTTGTATATTTACGTTTAGGCTGACACTGCAGTCTTGAACTGGGCTCACACATCAGTGTTAAAAAGACTGTCCTTACTCAGATGTTGGATTGGTAATGGTGAATTTTTGAGGGAAACAAAGTTCTCTTGATCTAAATTGTTTATTTACCCAATTTATCCCAGTTTCCAAGCACTATATGACATGAACTAATCATTTGTCATTATAATTGCCAAAAAGCTGCAAGAAAATTCTATTTGGGATAGGCAATAAAAATGCAGGCCAAAACAGTAATGCACATCTCCCATGAATACACAACATGCCTTTTAAAAATAAGGGGAACTGCTAAGTAACAAGGTGTCACTGAAATCTTTCGTCTCAAAAACCTAAAGATCCAAATTTCAAATGTCATTGGATTAAGTTTGTGTCAAGGGCTTGTGGATTTTGTTTTTGAACCCTTCAGTTCTGTTTAAGATCACAGCTTGAGCTAACATAAGATCCTGAAAAAGGTACCTACGTTCAGATTCAAATTCAGCTCTTAAACGGAACAAAATTTAGAAAAATTAAAGAAATATAAAACCAATGTAGTCTGTGGAGTGCTTTACAGGGTCACTTTAGAAATGAGGTCCTGGCAAATCGTGTCTCTACATTACACATAAGGTTTCATCTTTGCCTTGCCCTGAAGAGCATTTCAAATACTGGCCATAATTAGCACAAATGGCTGAAGTTTAAACTTCTGCTGCCTCATTGTGCTTTAGCTGTCTTGATATAAACCTGTCTGGTTCACTTATTTTTTACCTGATCTGTCTCTGTGAAAACACTCTTTCCAAAGTGAATGGATCCCATTGTATTCAGTACTTCCTTTCTCTTTAACACTTCAGATCAAACTCTTTGTGTATTCTCAAGGACGTGACTTTTGACTTTGTGGCCAAAAGTGGACACAGTAATCAAGGAGTGGTCTGGTCTTCCCACAGTTCAGCCTACTGTTCATGCTAAACATGTCAGTTACAATCTCTATTTCATGACACTGTTCACCGTTGCATGTGAACTTCTCTTTTTGTGCTACTGCTCCACATTGATTGGACACATGCTAGCAGAGGTGCATCTCTGGATGCAGCATGGACCTGGCGGTACATAACTGCCTGCCTGTAATGCATTTGCCCCCAACAGCAAAAAGTCAGACTTGTGCAAGTCAATACAACATAGACCAACACATTCCACTTCACAGCTTGGCTGAGTTGATAAACAGAGGCTGCAAGAAGTTTAGTGTACTTATACACAACATAAAACAATCAAAATGACAAGTTCTGAATGAGATTTCAGTTAAGGCACAGAGTTCATCTGTTCTTGCTTCTGTCTGCAACTGAAATTGGTAGCAGCTGTGACAACTCAGCTGTATCCATGACGTTCAGCCAAGTGTTACACTTAGTAAAAGAAATGGGATCTCAGTCAGTCAAAATGTCATTTTTCTGAATGGATCACACTGTAATCTGAAGTCATGAGTTTACAGTTAACTTCAATCAGTTCAATCTTTAGTTTTAAGTGAAGGAAAAGAAATTCCAACTTCAGGGACAAGATTGTATCAAATACTTGTAAAAGACAGCCTTTGGAAGGCAAAAGAATGCGCAACAAGTTGGGAATGAGTGACATGACAGAATTATTCAGAAAGGCATCTTCTTTGCATGACATCGAGACAGACAGTTGAGATACTCCTGAGCATTTCTACCTCTGCATTCACAAAATGGTAGAATTAAATCGAAGAATTCCAAATGGTCCCCCTCATGGCTTCTCGCCAGACCTTGCTGAATAACCAATCCCAGGCTTTGCAAATAATTAATTTGCAGACTGTTTTGTATTTTAAACAACACACTTGACTACTTATGAAATAGACAATGACTTTAGCAGAGAAATCGAAACAAAATAGTCCTCTAATTCATGTCTGCTTAAACCCTAAAATATTTATTTTTGACCCCCATTTCATATGAAAGATAGGTGAATGCAGTTAAGGGAGAAATGAAGCTAATAACAACTGGCCAGACTTCCTGAAAAGTTTCCATGATGCCTTGTTTTAGTGACATTGTGATATTCCTTTGTTACTTTTCTGGAACTGCCACTCAAGGCCAACTTCTCCGTTCACTCAAAACAAAGCAGCAAAGTTTGAAGCTTGGTTTTGTACTCCTTGGCCTTGCAAAACATTGTATGCCAGATCTAGCAAACAGCTTTCAAATTTACATGCTATGTTGTCAGCAGCCAAGCTCCGGTCAGAAAAATAACTTCCAATTCTAGATCTCCCCAAGACCAAACTTCTCATCCCAGCCTCCAATTATCATTCAACAGGATGCCACAAAGTCATAACACAAAAATCCACATCCACCTCCCTCCAGTGATTCCCAGCAAATTGTAAAACATGTTGAGGTCCCGTACAATACTGACACACTTTGGTTCCTGAGATTGTGGCTAAAGGTCCACTTTGCTTTGGAGATGTAGATTAATTTGCTCTCTATCTTCAGTTTCTTTATTATCAAAGAATTAATTAATTTATTTATTGCAACTGTAAAGTAGGTGCTTACTTTCAACCACTGGCACACCAAATGCTGCAAATTTAAATGTGAGACCTACACAGGGGGGAGTGGAGTGTGAATTTAATTTGTCTGCTTTTCCCTCTTGAAGCCTGAAACAGCTAAGTCTTGTTGGATTTGAATCTTGAGCTCTTTGGCCCACATTCATAAAATACAAGAACAAAGTGTGTTCCCAAGATGCTGTTTTTTTTGTCTTTCTCACTTGTCCTCTTGATCTGTTATGGAAATAGTGGTGGGTTTTAATCATCAGCAAGATATTTATGCCTGATTAGGTAATACTTATGTTCGCTACCAAAATGTAAACACTAGACATGAGTCGCCTTCGACTGAAAGTTGCAACAAACTTTTCCCATGATCAACCAATGTGACAACTCAGTAGTGCCACTCTATCTGGAATTGCACTGATCAATTTGATTAGAAATTAAAGATTCTAATCCGCAAGTATCTGCAGGTGGAGACTGAGGCCTCTATCCCAGAAGTCATGTGCTATGATATGGTGACAATATTGTGAGTGTGTCCAAGGTTGATTGCAGATTAACTGTCAGATATGACAGAAGGTTCAGATTTAAACTTGTGAAATAAGTCTATATTGGAAACAAATGAGAAATTATGGATTTGGATTATTGACAGAACATTTAACATAGCAAAGGAACTGTTGTATGATGCATTTTGTGCATAGAAACACTCTGCAAAT
The DNA here is from genome assembly GCF_020745735.1 of Hemiscyllium ocellatum. Lineage (NCBI taxonomy): Eukaryota > Metazoa > Chordata > Chondrichthyes > Orectolobiformes > Hemiscylliidae > Hemiscyllium > Hemiscyllium ocellatum. Next base: position 15,183,905 of record NC_083448.1, read on the forward strand.
TAAGAACCAAAGGAAAGGAGGTGTAACTTCGAGAGTTTTGGATAAATCCAAAGAGTGCAATTTTCAGGTCAGTTCATCAGGTTTACAAACTTTCTGGAAGTCCAGTGTCCAAGAGTCATTTCTTCTTTGGGCTGGGGGTCTGTTTTTTCTTTCTCCTTGTAAGTCAAATGAAGTTTTTACAACCAGAAATATGGAGACAGAAACCAAGGATCTGAGTGAGGCTGCTGAATTGGTGTGGAGTCTGTCCCTCTCTCCCTCTCCCACCTCTCTCTGGAGATCACAGACTTAGAATTTCAGAGCTGTACATTGACATCAACCTGTTCTGATCTGTGATGGAGACATTTCATGTGCTGATGCCCCATCTCAGTGTGCTAAATGGAAGGTTGGTAAGTTGGTTGGCCCCTGTTACACATTGCATTGCGAAGTGATGAGGTAACCATCAAAGCTTTGCTCAATTCTACATCATGGGTCTTGATGTTTTCCTTCATCCAGATCTGCCTTGAAGCGGGTGTGTCATCTCCAAGTCCTCTGTGCCCACTTCAGCTGGAATGCTCATACAATGCTTGGGTTTCAGAAGCTTCTGGAAATCGTGTTCCTATTCAGAGACATTTTTGAGTCCAGGGAAGTTGTCCATTTTGTTGAAGAAACAGATTTAAAACACAAGCTGGCAAACATTGTTTTGGACTTTGGAATTTCTCTACCTGCCTTCTAGGTATGACAATACACATTTTTGGGACGGCAGAGGGAGGATGGTGGCTATATTTGCACTGGGTTTATTTGACTCAAAATGGAAGCAATTTTTATTGCCAAGTGGAAGGAAAATGTGTGATGAGAAAGACAGGGAGAGGAGAAGAGTTAGGAAAACACTGATCCACTTTTCCTCAAGCATTTGCAGACTGAAGGCCAGAGCTACTTCTGAAGTACAGGATAATTTCAGACAATGAAACATGAACAGTGAGTGCTTACTTAGTGGTTACTTAGTCAAATAATTGGTGCACGAACTTGGTATTTTGCGCTCTTAGTATTTTTGAAGTATCCATTATCATTACCATGGACTATATCAGTACCATTAGAAACTTGCTGCTTTCCCAAGGCATTGGAAGACTAATTGTCTCCTTTAGAGTTTGCTCAGCCATTCTATTAGATCCTTGATCTGTACCTCAACTCTTTACGATTGTCACTTGGTTAGATTCAGAGCTCTGAATTAGAAGGTTGCTGGATGAAAGCATGCTCCAGAACAACAAGCTAGCCTCACACTACAAGTGCAGTATTGAGGGAATCCTGTCAATTGGACATTAAAGGCCATTCCCTCAAGGATGTACAACTTACACAGCCACATTTTGAACAAGGGCAGGAGTGCTTTTCATGGTGCTTTGGCCTACTCAAACTTTGTGTTTTCGAATTGAACACATGAATGACGATCCTATGCGGCATCTCACATGCTGACTCAGAAAGCAAGCAATCCACTTTCTCTCTGTTACAGGACCACATATCTCATGTCACTGAGTGAGGGGCAAAAACTCTTCAAAGCACCACCAAATGAACTTTGGATTCAAATTAATCACTGCTTAAAACAAAATGGCTTGAATAATTCATAAAGTCCTGCTTGACAAAAGGAAGGTGAAAAAGATAATGTGACCAATGTCAGTTAGCTGCAGGAACAGAAATTCTGATAACTGGAAAGTAGGTTGTTGTGGTTTCAGCGGTTTTAGAATGGTTTGTACCTAGCTCTTAGGATTTGGATCAGTGAACAAAGAAATTTTGGTTTTGGAGGAAAAGTGGGACTTGCAGATTGGGAATCATGCAAGAACTGGGAGGATGCTCCTGAAGTTTGGAAACACATGGTGGCAGTTGGGAGTTACAGGGGGATTTTAGGGGCATATTGTCCATTTCTATCTCCCACAATGTCAACATTAATGGACCTTTGTCACTCACTAAACCATGATTTAAAAATCAACAAATTTTGTTTGTGGAGATGTGTACCAAGTAATAATTTAAGATTAAATGCTTTGAGAAAATTCATAATTGGAATGCATGTTGTCCCAAAGCCACAAAGATATTTTACAAAGGAATGGATGGTCTGATAAAGTTGTAGCAACAGTGAGTCTCAATTGAGCAAACCTGAAGATCATTCCCACACGATTAGGACCTGAGAAAATAGCTGGTACTAGAAAAATATATCTATTACTAATATTGAGCATGTGTATGCACTCTGTTGCATTCATAGAAAACGCAACTCAATCTGCTTGCAGTGATGGTCATTGGCAAGTTTAACACCAGGAGAAAGGGAGGACTGCAGATGCTACAGAGTCAGTCGAAACGTGTGGCGCTGGATAAAGCACTGCAGGTCAGGCAGCATCCGAGGTGCAGTACAGTCCACATTTGAGGTATAAGCCCTTCAGAAATGTGGAAGGGAAAAGGGAGCTGAGATAAATAGAGGATGAGGGTGGAGTTGGGGGGGGCAGGGCTGGGGGAAGGTAGGTGAGATGGACACACTTGTCAGGTATTTCCCTGAGTTAGCTTTACAAATCTTTCTCCTCAATTGACAAATCATTCATTCGGCAGACTGAATGGAAGGGAAGCAGAAACATGCGAATGAAATGGTTACTTCAGCAACATTTTTAGACGTCAACAATACAGACAAATTCTGCAAGGGACAGAATTAATATACATTCAAGTTTCTGACCATTCTGAACAAAGATATGCAAACATATGTTTGATCTGTCTGATCAGATGGAAATAATGTCCAGCAACATTGAGACCAAACAGGAGACTGCAATACAACCAAGGTAATCAAGGAACTTCATTCTGAGAATGAGAACAATTATTGATACCTTTTGAGGAACAGGTTACAACTGACTCTTAAAAGATTTGCAAAAAGGACAGCAGTTGAAGGTCCAGACAATCGAGAACAAAACTTATACCACACAATTTGCCAGTTCTTTGACACAAATATAAAGGCAAGATATTCACATGGCAATTACGAATTAACCTTGCTTTAGTTTTAAATTAATAATGGTATTCCCTTTGTACTCCAGATGGTCAGGTCTGGAACTTCCCTTCAGGAGACTGGGTAAACTTGCTGTTTCTTTGCAATATTATGCTGTAAGAGCCAAGACACTGAATTACATCAATATTAAACAGCTATGGATTCCTGAAAAAAATACAGTTCAGAACAAACAATAAAGAGAAATTTTGCATTTATGCAACATCCTAAATGCCCTCTGGACAACTCAAAATGATTTACAGGTCAATGTAGTAATTTCATTGAAATTTAGTGATGTTGGAAGCACAGCAGCCAATTTGAGCACAGCAAGGTAGCATAAAATGGTAATGTGATAATGACCAGATAATCTGTTTTCTCGTGCTGTTGGCTGAGGGATGAAGATTGGTTCAGAAACCAGGGAGAGTTCCCTTGTTCATGTTTGAAGTCGTGCCAAGGGATATTTGATATCCACCTGTGACTGTGTGTGATTAGGTTTTATTCCAACACAGCCAAGACGTGGGAAGGAAGGATTATGAACAATTGTATGATCAAAGCAATTGCAGCTGATATTTACATCTTGTTATCCCACTGTTGCTCAATCAATTCATGCCTGCGTGCTTAAAAACCAACCTCCTGAGACAATCGTCCAGGTTCACTCTTACCACTAGTAAAATCTTTGCTTTACCTCCACATAGTTGCTTCCATATTATCTCTGACACCTGGTTGCTGATCATTTACAGTAGGTAAATCAGTTATGGTTCCGTTACTTGGCCATCAATATCCTGGTTCTGGTTCTCTCCTAGTCAGGTTTATATTTTAAAAAAAAAACTCTTGTCTCCATTCTGACTGAAATTGGTCAGTTATAACGTTGCCACATATGAATGTCTAGACTTCTGGAGATTGCATGGCATCACATGCCCCAGCTATCTTTGGCAAATCTCACATTCGATTGTCCAATGTACCCACATTTGCATTGTTGCCATTTTATATTGTGGGAGCATAACTTTTCATGGGGATTGATGTTTTTAATTGTAAGATCTCGGAAGCACTTACAATGGAAGATTAGTAAACAAGCTGTTTACTAATTTCATAAGGTTAGAGTTAAAAAAGGGCGGTGGGAAAAGTCAACAATAGGTGGTCTGGTTATTCTCTCTTAGTATGTGTGGGAGATCAGTTATCCCCTCCAGCTAGATAAACTTGGCCTTTTGGAATGGGTCCCAGATCCAAGGGATGCCTGAGTTGTAAAACACCAAATTGTTTAAATCTCCACATGGAACATCCCAGGTGTCCCAGGTTGCTGTTGGGGTAGATTTTAAGAAGGAAGTATCCTTTTTTGTTTTGGATTTGATCTGTATGAATTTAAAAAAAAAAATTGGTTGGAGCTGAAAAGCAGCTTGACAAAAACAGAATGTGATAATTTCCCAGAATGAAGGTGGGAAACTCCGTGCAAACTCAGGAATGTTGAAGCTTGGTGGCAGAGAGGGAGGACAAAAAGGGTGAATGGGTCACCACTGTTTTGCAGAGATCCGCACTCAGCTTCCTGCATGTCATGCACCCTGACCATTGGGTGGCATGACGCACACTCCACTCGACAGACACCAGTGTGTCAAGGTAGCAAGCTAAGTCATAGCGTTGGAAGACGTCCAACCTCCATGCATTTCTGACACTCGCAGTCTCACCACCTCCCCCCATTATGTTTAGGTGGGAATCTGACCTGGAGGCCTCGCACCATTGACTCCTTCGGCAAACACATATAATAAATGTCTGAACCTGAGGTTCCTCTCATACTGAACAGGATTACTATTGCAACAACACATTGTCAGCAGGGTACATCTAACCTGTAGCACAATGGTCTGAACCCAGCACACATTCCCTAATAATGGGTGAACAATCCAACGCCTGGTGAATTCTGCTTCACAATGATAGGAAAAGTCGACATCAAAGGATCAAAAAAATGGCGTTGTTATGAATTATTGTCTGGTAACTTCTCTGAAACCACCTGCTTAAAATCTCCAAGGTCAAAAGGATAGCAAGGCACTACTTTCTTGGTCTGTAGGTGTTATGAAATTCAGCATTAAATACTCTTTTGCCCTTCTGCTCCACGGGAGGGTTCTGTTCTCCCTGAGCTTAACTGAGGACGCCTGCATAAAGGGTGTGACAAATGTACTGCCTCAGTCAAACTTCCCACTTACCACTGTCCCCGGATGAAGTCATGCCTGACCACTTCTGACCAGAAATGAGAGCCCTTTTCCATCACCGCCCTCACTCTCAACCTCAATGAAGAAAAGATATGAGGAGTGGTATTTCAGTACAGCCAAGGTCTCCTGCTCATTGTACACCTCTCGTGTCTCTCCTTCCCAGTGCCAGACTAGAGTCAAGCTCAACAGAGTTGTCTTTCCTCATTGATCCTGCCAAGCCTGTTCACTGAACATTGATTTCATGATGCTGCCCAGCTTGCTGTGTTCTTCGAGCCCTCTGCTCGTCTACTTTCGGGTTTCAGCATCTGCAGTTTTCTTGTCTCAAAGTCCATTCCCTTGGCTACGGTTTTGCAAGATAGTAGATATGGATAGTGGGGAATCTCATTCATTCATTTATGCAAGTCACGAATTAGATAAGGCATTTGGCTATTTTAATACACTGTTACTACACTATTTTAACACTCCGTCAATGTATGTGTCGCCTCAATGTAGCTATCTTACAGCTGGGGGTACAGAGGCAGTTAAGGCATAATGGGCTTGAAAAAACACAGAGATGGGTAGCACTATTTGCTAAGTTTATAGACCATTGATATTAATATGTGTAGCTAATGAAACTTAACAATGAACACCTAACATTACCCAACATCTTGCATTGTGCTGATCTAAATGAACAAATTCTAAATTATTAAAATATACTTACAACTGTGAAAATATCTAAACACTAAAATGCTCAAATGCTAAAGAGCTAAAAAAAAGAATTCTAAAATATCCATCCTTAGAATGTCATGCAAGTTCTTATGCATAGAAAAAGTGTCTCGGTCATCACTAAAAACGTGCAGCATTTCTCAAGTAAGAGAGATTGAGTTTGGATATTTCTTGGGCAAAGGACTGGTATTTTTGAACACTGAAATGATTCTTAAATTTATTGTTCGACTCAACCATTTGCATCCAGCATCTATTTCCAATCCAAAAAAAAAGTTCCGTTCCACTTGTTAAATTGAAAATTCCTTCATTGAGATATTGATATTTATCAGCTTCTTCGGCCCAGGCTTTCGCTAACAAACTAACTTCATTTTCAAGCATGTGGTGTCAAAAAACATGAGGTAATGGAGGAGTGTTGGGGCTTTGCCCACAGAGATGCTGCGAATAAAAATCCTAAGAAAAATCATACCACAGAAAAAGACAACATGGAGATGAATAAGAGCATATTCCTGAACTGTGTGGCATGATATGGTTTGGTTGTAAGAGAAGGAACTGAATGTCCTGACCAGTATTTGGGAACTCTTGAGGATATGAAATAGTAGAACAGAAGTGGTCTGCTCCGGTTTACGTTCTAAAACTCTTGTCTGTACAATACATAGTATTAAATACACAATACTCATACCTCTATGCACTGTACAAATTTTGGAAGATTACAACCTTGTGGCATACACTTTTGTTATAAACTAGGAATTAAAATAGAAATAAAGTTACTGGTCTCCATTCAGATTACTGCAGGAAAGGAACAGATACTTAACTGAGCTGAAAAATGTGTTGCTGGAAAGGCGCAGCAGGTCAGGCAGCATCCAAGGAGCAGGAGAATCGACGTTTCGAGCATAAGCCCTTCTTCAGGAGTGAGGAAGGTGTGCCGAGCAGGCTAAGGTAGAAAGGTAGGGAGGAGGGACTTGGGGGATGGGCGTTGGGAATGCGATAGGTGGAAGGAGGTTAAGGTGAGGGTGATAGGCCGGAGAGGGGGTGGGGGCGGAGAGGTTGGGAAAAAGATTGCAGGTCAAGAAGGCGGTGCTGAGTCCAAGGGTTGGGACTGAGATAAGGTGGGGGAAAGGAAATGAGGAATCTGGAGAAATCTGCATTCATCCCTTGTGGTTGGAGGGTTCCTAGGCGGAAGATGAGGCGCGCTTCCTCCAGACGTCATGTTGCCATGGTCTGGCGATGGAGGAGGCCAAGAACCTACATGTCCTTGGTGGAGTGGGAGGGGGAGTTAAAGTGTTCAGCCACGGAGCGGTTGGGTTAGTTGGAGACCAGTCCCTCCGCGACTCACTCGTCAAGTTCATGCCCCCCACCAACCCAACCTCCACTCCCGGTACCTTCCCCTGCAACCGCAAGAAATGCAAAACTTGCGCCCACACCTCCCCACTTCCCTCCAAGGCCCCAAGGGATGCTTCCATATCCATCACAAATTCACCTGCACCTCCACACACATCATTTACTGCATCCGCTGCACCCGATGTGGCCTCCCCTTCATTGGGGAGACAAGCCGCCTACTTGCGGAACGTTTCAGAGAACACCTCTGGGACACCTGCACCAACCGCTCCGTGCCTGAACACTTTAACTCCCCCTCCCACTCCGCCAAGGACATGCAGGTCCTTGGCCGCCTCCATCATCAGACCATGGGAACATGAACGTCTGGAGGAACAGCGCTTTAACTTTTGCCTAGGAACCATCCAACCACAAGGGATGAATGCAGATTTCTCCAGCTTCCTCAATTCCCCTCCCCCACCTTATCTCAGTCCCAACCCTCGGACTCAGCACCGCCTTCTTGACCTGCAATCTTCTTTCCGACCTCTCCGCCCACCCCCTCTCCGGCCTATCACCCTCACCTTAATCTCCTCCCACCTATCGCATTCCCAATGCCTGTCCCCCAAGTCCCTCCTCCCTACCTTTTTATCTTAGCCTGCTTGGCACACCGTCCTCATTCCTGAAGAAGGGCTTATGCCCAAAACGTCGATTCTCCTGCTCCTTGGATGCTGCCTGACCTGCTGCACTTTTCCAGCAACTCATTTTTCAGCTCTGATCTCCAGCATCTGCAGTCCTCACTTTCTCCTTGATACTTAACTGATCAAGACAATTAACAGTTATTGCAATGAGAAATGTGTTCTCCGATATTTTCATAAGGAACACTGAAAATGAAAGCAACAAGACAAATTTTAACTTCCCTCCAAGACTTGCGATGACTTAGGATTAATGAACCCTAGTCAGCTGTCAGTCTGTTAGGAGAAAGACAGGACTGCTGATGCTTGAGATCAGAGTCGAAGAGTGTGGTGCTGGAAAAGCCCAGCAAGTCAGGCAGCATCCAAGGAGCAGGGGAATCAATGTTTTGGGCATTAGCCCTTCATCAGCTCTTCAGTCATTCTGCTGTCAGATCTTTACATCTGGACACTTGCAGACTTCCTTGTCTTAAATCTTGTCTATTATTGACTGACTGCTGTGATTCATCTAAACTTCTGTCATTGTATTGTCAACATTTCCATTATCACATTATCGTGTATTGATCACGATGGCAGGTATATAGGGTCGAGTCTTTGATTCTTGAGCAATAGCTATGTCACCTGTTCTAAGTTCCAACCTCTACTTCTAATTGAGCCCTAAAATAACATTTGGCTTCTGTGAACAAACAAAGTGAAATGCAAATTTAATTTATGTTGGCTAAATACAAATCAATGCATGAAGTGAGTAAAGGAAATTCAATGCTATTCTTGAGACACTGACTTGAATGGCATTATTATGTCAACTAAAGAAATGCAATGGAAGTCGGATAGAATAGACCCTAAGTCACCAATACATTAACTTAGTTGATTGCTTCGCTTCAGACAATTTTAGTTGCAATTTGACAACAAATTTTCTCGTTGCAAAAAAAGCCGCAGTATGACAGCCTCAACAAGGACATAATTTACTGAATTTGTGACTGATGCGTGTTTCAATCAATATTCTCAGGGGTTTGAGTGCACCTAGCAATATCTGCCATAGTCCCTGAGTCAAAACCAGTTGGGTTCCATGGTTGCATCATAATATTTTTAAAGGTTTCAATGTGAGTTTGTCAATAACTGTAGACAATTGTGAATGTACCTGTATTGGTTGAGATTTCCATGTGTAGATCAGTGATTGCAGTGGTTTTATCACGAAGCTGGCTGTAAAGACCCGAGTTCATTAAGCATTTCCTGAAAAGTGCTGCCTTGCACATGTTCACCCTTTGCTACTCACGCCCAAGAATGCACAATAAATAAGATGTTCTTTTTATTAAAAAATAAATGTAAATCTGACATTTATAAATGTTCACACTTGCAAGCATGATTGCATAAATCTACCCTTTAAATAATGAAAATGCATGAAATGTATTGAATAAATCTTCAAGGTTCTGAAAACATGAAATGGAATCTAATAAATGTTTAATTAATTTCAATGATACCTAATAATAATGCACTTTGCAACAAAAATGTCGTGCTAAAATTAAATCGTAAGCCTTATGCAGACTTTCAGTCAACATAGGGTAAAATCGAAAGTGAGACATCATCTTCTTGAAATTGATTTTAAGTTTCCTGTTGTTTACATTTTCACAATTATGCATACAGTTGTAGAGCACAGAAACAGACCTTTTCAGTCCAATTTGTCAATGCAAGACCTACTGAGTTTTTACACCATTTCTGCTTTGTATTCATTCAGAAACAAAGAAAAGCAGACAAAATATAGAGTAACTTAAAACCAAAAGACTATTCCAACTTAATGATGCTGTTCTGCATTCCTGCAACAACCCCCATAAACACCCCTTGGCAAAAAAGGTAAAATCAAACACAGGACCTTACTGCAGAGAAATGGCAGAGCGATTCAGCATGGAACACATTCGTCCATGTAGCTGTTTCTTTGACCTGTAGCATCAAAAACTGATATTTGTTAAAACCAAACCAAGCCAGAGAAAAGCTGACTCTGAGAACTGGTCACTCCCCTTTAATTGTACAAGTTGTTTTTTAACTTGAAAGCTTACTGCCTGAGGCAGTAGCTGTTAAGTGTCATCAAATTGGCCCCCAAAACCGAACCAAACCAGATAACCCAGAAGCTGTGTCTCACAGCTCTGAAAGAAACAAGGACAACTTAACCTTGTTGAAGGAGCAGCATCCTCCTACCTCTGTTTCCTATTTTTAGCTCCCTTCCAATTTAAGAATTAAGCACAATCAGTCCAAAACATTTAAAAGGTGCTTTCTAAAAGTCCAAACACAACATCCACAGCATGACCCTCCAAGAAATGAATAACATTTGTCAGACATGACCTACCCTTGACACAGCCTTGTTGACTCTTGTATTGCTTATTCTTGTCTCAGTGCATCTTTATCTTGTTTCATTTTATGGTCTCCATCGGTGTTTGCACTATTGATGTCATGGTGGCAGGTCTGTAGTTTCCCAGGTTATCCTCTGCCCCATTCTTTCAAGAACAGTATCACATTTGCAATTCTGGAGTGGGCAGGGACCAATCCTATGTTCAGAGGGGCTTTGAAAATTTCTGTCAAGGGGTCCCAGATTTGCGCTCTGAACTATCTCAGCAATCTGAGATGCATCCCATCCAGGTGTGGTGTCTTCTGTGACCAGCCATTTTAGCACCTCCTCTTTGACTATCTCTTAATAACATGCTCTGTTGCTTAATAACATGCTCTGTTGCTCAATACCCAGATTTTCAATTGGACCATTGTCATCATTTTTTTGATGTGGTAACGACACAAGTGAAGTACTCATTTCGCGACTGTCATACCTTTTCTTATTTCAGTCAGCAGCTGACCATGCTTGTTCCTCAAAGGTCCCACTCTATCTTTGCTAATTTTTCAGCACTAAGATGTTTGAAAGATAGTGTACTATTTGTTTCAATGCAGTTTGCCATCCTTTCCTCATGTTTCCCTTTAGTCTTCCTTGTTCTAGCCTTAGTCTCTGTCTTGAATTTAAGACACTCTACCTAATTTCTGGTGTGATGATTATTCTGTTATACGTTGTATACCTCCTTTTTCTATTCCTTCTTATCTCAAACATCCTTATGTATTCAAGATACTTTAGTTTTGGATACAGTTTATTTCTCAAGGGTATGTATCTATCTTGCATCCCGTTAATTTCTGTTTTGAAAGTCTCTTTGTTTTTTTCATGCACTGTTTTATCCACCAAAATGTGTTTCTAATCAAACTGCTCAAGTACAAGTCTAACACCCCTAACGTCTGCCTTTTTTTCAAGTGTGGAATCTTAATTCTTGACTGGCTTTCATCCTTTTCTAACTTTATGTTGAACTTAATTGTATTATGATCAGTATTTTCCAAATGATCCTGCACTCTGACATTCTTCAGTTTGGTCTGCCTCATTTTCCTAGGGTCAGATCCAGATCCAAGTCCGGATCCAGCGCAGCTTCCTCCCTGGGAGGAGTAGAAGTGTACTGCTACAGAAAGCTCTCCTGAATGCATTCCAGGAATTTCTCCCCTTGTGCGTCCAACACTTTTTTTTTCCCCCCAGTCCATCCTATGGTAATTGATATGACCAACTACTACAACCTTATTTGTCTGACAGATTTCCATTATACACATACAAATGCTATATTTTACTTCCTTTCCACAGTTTGGAGGTCTACAATAAATAGCTGAAGAGGACACCGTTCCCTTCCTGTTTGTTGCCTCAAACCATATACCCATATATGTTACAATTGAGGGACTGCATAGTAAGAGCTATGATGCTATCCTTGCTGCACGTCCTCTCTTCTTACCGACCTTATTTCTAATAGAAACTTTGAAAATGTGGAATGTTAAGGATCCAATCCTGTCCTGGTTTGAGCCATGTTTCTGTCAATACAACTATGTCATATCCCCCAACGCAATTTGTGCTTCCAGTTCCCAAATATTGTTCACTGTAATCTGTGCATTGACATACATGTAACTTAACTGTGCTTTTATCTCTCTCGCCCATTGGCAGGCGATAATTTCTTTGTTCATTGTCAACAATCGAGCCTTCCCTTGTTCTCCATGTTCCCTTTTTTACTCTCGATGATATTTCCAAAACTGGACCCACTAATCAATCCACCTCCCTGCCTTAAAAGTTCAAATCCACCTCATGACAACATCTGTTCACACTACCGGGAGCTAAGTTTCATTTCTGTTCAGGTGCAGCCCTGCTTTCTGAGAAGTGATCCCAATGTTCCAGAAATCTAAACTCCCTTCTGCGCCATCCCTCAAACCAAGCATTCGTGCTCCTGATCTGCCGTTGTGTTAATTGTGAAGCTTGTGTCACATGAGATATTACAGAATGTTGTCTGGGTAGGAAAGTTTTCATCACAGGAAGATTGGATAGACAGGGTTAAATTCCTTTGGACGAAAGCAGTCTTGGACAGAGGGGGATTGGGGTGCAGAGAATGAGATGCATAAAATTGAGGGCCATGAATAGGGGAGATGCAAGGAAACCTTTCCCCTTTACCAAGGGATCAGTAAATGAGGGCATATGTTTGAGATTACTGGGCTGCAGGTCCTGCTTTTCAACCTACTCCTGAAACTGATACTGCAAGTGCTCCAAGCCATCCTTATCTATGAAGCACAATAGCTGTTTGTTCACCCTCCCTTTCTATCAGTGGTATACCATGGCTGCAACATGTACCAATTACAAGACACACCACACCCCTCATCCATGGTTTTTTTTTGACAATATGTTCCAAGCCGACAAATGCTTCTGCCTTGAGGGATGTTGACAGCAGGTGCATAGGAACTGCACAGCCTACAAATTGGAATGTTGGGTCAGAATCCTGAAACTATCTCCCAGCAATTCTGAGAGCACGTCCACCACGAAGGCAGCAATAGTTCATTGAGGATACCACCACCTTCTCCAAGGCATGCAGTGATATGGGTGTTTTCAGCCTGTGTTCTGACTTATTCAGCAGGAACATCAGCTAGGCTCACAAGAGCAACGGGCAATAAATACTACCCTTGCCAGTAATTGCATCTCATGAGTGAATTAAATACAAGAAGTCCTCCTCAATGATTCTGCTTGAAATATATTTGAAGACTTAACACTATGTGAAACATCTTGAAATCCCATTAGGAGACACTATCATCATCCTGCCTTCAGCCTAACATCATTTCCTGTCAGAATGTATCCTGGCAAGAGGCTCAATTCCTCCTTTAACTAATAATTTTTCAGAAGGTAACACATGCTGTACAGTCAAGGAAGCATTTCAGTGTATCCCCATTTATATGCACCATCCGATGTGGCTTTATTTTTAAGATTGGTTTGTAGTCATGCTTCCAAGTATTTATTTTACGGTTCTTGAAGTTCAGTAATTTTCTTCTTCTCCAACAGCTGTGCCGTTTAATTTGAGTTTCCAAAAACAGAATTTTACATACCTGATCCCCAGAGAAGCCTTGGAGTGAAGTGTGGTGTAAACAACTTCAGATCCTTGCTATTGCTTGAGTGAAATCGTCCTCTGTTGCAGTAGGAAATTTATGCAGCTGACACAAATGCTAAACACGAAACAACATGAATGCCAAAACCTGACTGGGTATTGAAGCTTATAATAATACCAGCCTGCCCAAGAGATCGCTCTTGTTAATTGGTATTTTCAGCTGAAGCTACTGACAATATCTTGATGAGGTTCTGTCATTGCTAATTGCTGGGGTCTTGGGAGGTTCTTTGATGACATTTCCTTGCAGACCATGGAGATGCTGCTCAGCATTTGTTGGCTGATACCTACTGAAGCAGCTTTTACAAATTTATGATCCCTCAAGTAAGATATTAAAAGAAGATCTCACCTACTGAATGTTAATCAGGCTGAAACACTCAGTATATGCAGTGAGGATAATGGTGGTGGAAGGGATTTTAACACAGCGTGTCCAGTGGAGATAAGGGCAATGGCAGGTTAAAAATGGAGGCAACAGATTATCATCCATCCCCCCTCTGCAAGCACTGTTCCTGGACAGTGTCATCTGATGGAAGTTCTGGGGCATGTGTAATGCCAATTAGGATCTTTCGCATGTCATTTTACGTCTTACAATGGACTGCTTCTTCCCGGACTGTTGGAATCACATCATCAAGCAATAGAGGCCCCAAAAAAGGTTCCTAGTACCCCATTCTCTCCCTATCCTAGTCCACCCCTTTCCCTGGAGACTGTCAATTTCAATTACAAATTTGACAAACCTGATATTGTGCTGGTCTAAAATGGTTGTTAAGTGAGGCCACAGCAATGGTTGTGACAAGTTCAGCATTGAATGCTCATCCTTGTCTGTGAAGATAATTGTGAATTGTCCCCTTTAATCTGTTGCAGTTCTTGGTGTTGGGAAGAAGTTTCACGACTTTGACAAAATGACAGTGAACAAACCATCATATACCATGGTGTGTTCGGTGGAGGAGTGCTTGCAGCTGGTGGAACTCCCATGTGTCTGCTTGCCTTGTCCTTGTGGATGATGGGGTTGTGGATTGGTAAGGTCACCTTCATGAGTTGTTGCAGGGTAGCATGGTCACAGCACTCACTCCTGTCATAGCACTATGGCAGTGGAAAGACTGAATAGTAAGCTTAATTGTATAAGGTACCATGTTGCTTCCAAGTAGTAGGCAAGACCACATTTGCAATGCACCTTGCACTCAGCCTCCGGCCATCTCACCTCCCAGATGAACACTGATTCCAGAGTATCCTCTTAGCATTTAGATATGTCCCACCCCCTCTGAAACTGGTCCACATAAGAATTTGAGCTGCTGCTCAAGGAAATGCTGTCTTTCACACCATTTAGAGCCCATTTGCATAACATGAATTTCATTGAAGCAAGTAGGCTGGGTCTGATATTAAAATTGTACAAGCATTTGACAGCTTTATAGAGATGTAATATAAATCAGTTTTACACCAAGATAAACACGATTGTGTCAAATGTTAAAATATTCCATTTGTTACTGCATAATCACCACTGGGACTGAACTGAGCGGAGTGGAGGTTTCGATTTAAAAAAAAAAGTTGCCGTAGTCATTTAACATGCAAGATAGAGTGCATTTCATTATTCATTTAGGACAAGGTAAAGTAGTCAGTTGTCGGTGAAGAAATATAGACAGTTTAAGATAAGGGATGGAAATGAGTTTTTAAATGTTTAAACTTATTAGTGTATTAAGCTGATGTGGCGCTCAAGACTCCCACAGGCCTTCTAAACACCTGCTGCACACACAAGGAGCCAATATGTAAATAGGAGCCTTGGTTCATTCATAAAACATGTGGTTGGCAAATTAATCCATAATATAAATTGATGAACTTGGTGATCTTATGAAACTGAGAATTGACTGCCCTCAGTTTCCCAGTTAGAGAATTGGGGGTGGGGTTAATAATGCCATGTCCCATAAGGTTGACATTCCCTGAAATACCACCTGTTCTGTGGAACTTTGTAGGTGTGCTGTGACCATGTAACGACAGGATTTCAAATTCACATTCTTTCTTAGCTGCAGATGCCACTGCAATCATTCTTTTGTGGAAATGTTTCAGTCGTATTGACACTCCTCATGATCCCCAGGCTGTAAGGGGATAACTTCCTGAAATGAACAAGATGCCCTGCAATGTAAGTGCTGCACTAATTATGTCTCTATCAATTGCAATTAAGTTATTTCAAAGTCAGAAAGAATTGTTCCAACACTGTTGTCTGCAAGTTAAGTGTTTTGCTTCTCTTTTTATTATTAAAACAAAAACCTTGCACTGCCATTTCACCAGGATGTATGTTTCTGAAGTCAGAATGATTGATCTGACTCTCTCCTAATTCCACAGCCCTCAACTTGTCATCCTTCTCTATTTTGCCTCTATATCCCCTCCAAACTCATCCAGTCCACAAGATCACTCTTTTGCTTCACCTAACCCATACCCAATTCAGCTACTGACCAGGCAATATTGTTCACCATTCTTTCTTTGTGTTGACTCCTTTCCATTAAAATTATCATTCTTTACCTTTCTTTAGGGAAAAAAAGAACCTTTGATCCCCTCACCATGAAATCCATCATCCCACCTGATTTTGTTTTTCCCTCAACTCTTTGACACTAGTTAAACTTCCAACATCGATATCCACCTTGCCCAGAGCTCTAACAGCTCTAAACTTAGGTTTCACCTCCACTACAGCGTTTAAAAAAGGTACTTGTCAAAGTCATGAATCATATACCTTGCAGCCATGTCAAAGGTTCTTCTTCTGAAGCTTCGCAACCCGTCCGTGGCTTTTGATAGATTGGACCACAACATCCTCCTCAAAAGTACTCTTCTTTTTTGTCCAGCTGCATGCAATTGCTCTTGAACAGTTCAAGTCATATTTACCTGAGTAGCCAGAGCACGACTTGCAATGGTCTCTATTAGCTCACCATTACCCTCTTGTCTTCCCCAAGGATCTATTTCTCCTTTACCTGCTCCTCAGTGATATGATGGAAAACAACAGCGTTTGTTACATGAACTCAGCACTCGCTCTTGTAAGTTTTCCATTTGCGGAACATCCAGTTAACTGTTAACATCCAGTACTGAATGAGCAGAAACTTCCTCCCTCCCAGTCAACATTGGGAAGACTGAA
This sequence comes from Hemiscyllium ocellatum, assembly GCF_020745735.1. Lineage (NCBI taxonomy): Eukaryota > Metazoa > Chordata > Chondrichthyes > Orectolobiformes > Hemiscylliidae > Hemiscyllium > Hemiscyllium ocellatum. The sequence goes on from NC_083448.1 coordinate 15,200,386, forward strand.
GCTTTAGTCTGGAATACAACTCCATTCCTCTCCTTGGATCAGGCTCTACCAGTCCACTTGTCAGTTTGACGTTGCACTTGAACTCACTGACAGTCTGACCAGACATAGGTTGCGAGTCACCATCTACTCAGGACTGGAGACTGCCCTTGACAGCTCATGAGGCTCTGAATCATATTTAAGACATTCGTTCCTGTAATGTTGAATCTTTTATTAAGTCGGTGCACCTTGAACAGACAGGTTCATGGCAGCATCATCCTTGTGACACTGTATATGATCTGGGTGTCACAAAGCTAGTCCCTTTTTTCTAAAAAGCTGTTCCTTTTTTCCAAGGATACTATGTCCTTTTTTTTTCAGAGGGGTATTAAAGCACTCTGTTTCAATTAAACTCGTTCGTTCCAGAGATTAGAGTAGGGAGACTTCAGGCCGAAGAGGCCATGTTTTAGAAGTGACCTGTATAATGAAAGGGGAGTGGTCAACTCTCTAGCTGAGCAGTTCAGTTCAGAACAAGTTGGGAGTTCAGCAGTGGACTGTCTGAACGGGCTGTCTCTCTTTGCCCTTCTAACTTCAACCTGTAAGCATTTGTTCCTTTTAAACTTTTTTTCTGAGGAAGATTGCTTATTGGGACCATTGTGTATATTCAGAACAGCATAATGAAGTCTAGCTTGGATAGACTGAGTTCTGGGGGTATTCTTTATTTGTTCTTTGTTTCATTGTGTAATTTTGTGAATAATGTTTTCTGCTTTAAAACCTGGTAGTCAATCGTTCTAACTTATTCCAGGTAATTTTCACTGTACCCTTACTAAAGCAAATTGCAAAGTTATGGTCTGGGCTGCCTGCTTCCAGTTTTAACTGGACTGACCCAGTCCATAACATAAGATTTAAGGAGGCTCAGGCTCCATCTTAACTGAAGCATCTCATGCTGACAAAAGCATGTTTCTCTTTGTTTGCAAATCACTAAATGCTATCCCAGACACAAATGGACCTGTTAACATAATAATTGTTGTATACATCTATTATGGACTAGGCCAGACCACTCAAAACATTCTTAAGTAGTCACCCTAGACCATAACTTTGCAATTTGTTTCAGTAAGTGTATAGTGAAAATTACCCCGGAGTAAGTTAGCGAGGTTGACTACAATTTTAAAACAGATAAATGTATTCATAAAATTACTTAATGGAATACAAGAACTGAATGAAGAATCCCAACAGAACTTAGTCTATCCAAACTAGACTTCATTATGCTGTTCCAAATACACACCACAGTCCCAATAAGCAAACGTCCTCAAAAAACAGTTTTTAAAAGATGGAACAAATGCTTATAGTTTGAAGTTAGAAGGGTAGAAGGAGAGAGACTTGTTTGTTTGTTTCCACGCAACTCACTGCTGAACTCCAAACTTGTTCAGGACTGAACTGCTCAGCTAGAGAGTTGACCACTCCCCTTTCATTATACAGGTCACTTCTAAACCATGACCACATTGGCCTGAAGTCTCATTCTCTTACATATGAACAAAAAGGCCTCTCAATACCCTTTCATCTCTGTACCAAACTAGTTTAATTGGAGCCTGGCCTGTTTACGATCTTTCTGGGGAAAATAAAACAAGGACACTGTATCCTTGAGAAAAGCTTTGAGAAAAAGGGGACCAGCTTTGTGACATCTGCTGTAATGAACATCTATTTAATCTTTAAAATCCATGACTCTGATCTTAGTTTAATTTACAAGCAAGAACATAAGTATTGGCAAAAGCAAAGGTCTCCTGCTTTTGTGAAATTAACATTAATTACCTCTGGACTTGACTGTTCCACACATTCCACACTGATCTGCCAGATTGATTTCTCACCAAACAAAAGGCACCCAAAACTTTTCTGCCACATCTTAACTGAAACCAACTCCTGCTGCCCAATCACCCAAGGGATTGTCGACGTACAATGATTCCTCAACAAACAACAAGTTGACTTGAACATTTTCATCCTCATTTTGGAACTTCCCTGTGACCTTACCATATGACTTCATTCAGCCCCACAAACTTCCAAGGTTTGTACTTTGCAAACTCCAGTTGTTGAACATCTCAAATTTTAAATATTTCTCCACTGTGAGCAGTGCCTCCAGCTGTTGTGCGAATGTCTGCAATTCCTTTTTTTGCCTCTACATCTTTCTCTCTCTCGCGCGCTCTCTCTCTTGAAATCTAGCTATTTGCCCAAGTATTTGGTTGCTTTGTGACTTCGGGGTTCATCTCAACAGCATCATCATGCTTTTGCACAGTCACACTCACAAAATGCACTGATCACAGGCACCACTCAACGTAGTCACTTCACATTGAACAACAAAATGAAATTCTCATTCCATAATATCAATGTAAACTGAACTAAAATACTACTACCAATTTTTCCTTCTGTTAATGCAAACATCCTTACTTTGAAAGGTAACAACTCTCATCTCAACAACGTTGACTCAACATTCAGTAAATAGCTCAAGATAAACTGAAAGGAGAAAAAAGAAATACAAAGATCCTGCTTGAAGGTATCAGATTGACCACAAGAATTTTTTATGACTAAGCTGTCCTAATCAAGCTTAAACACCAACCTTTTGATTTCACACGTCTAAGCCAATGCCTCAAGTCCTTCAACTCTTGGGACCAGTTTTCAAATCTAGTCTAGACTGATTGAATGAATCAGAGAAATTTGTATTTATTATTCAAAATCTCACGATTTTCCAAAGCACCTGACCAAACAGTTGTAGTGGCCAATACATCAACCATAGCCATTATTCATGTGAGCAAGCTCCTATAAAGACCAATGACCAGGTTGTTGTGAGTTGAGTATATACAAATGTTAATATTCACATAGAATTGCATTGAGAAAACCAAAACAGTGATGACATTGCAACATTTTGTCTCATTCTCTGTCAGCCTTGGCTCAGTTTCCACACTCAACTATGTAGTAGAGGATTAACGATTGGTATCATGCAGCCTCTTGCTGGATATTGGTTTAAGGGACAAAGGGTAAAAATGGTATATTAAGCAGGCTTTATTGGTGGCTGGCTGAGGGAGTCTCCCTCTACAAGTGCTTCAATTACACTGTTTACTAGCTATGAGCAAGGTTACAAAAGTTTTTTTGCATTTGCCTGCACTGTGAACGCCCTTCTCCCTGGAGCCTCAAAAGAAACAAATGAAGTTAACTTGGAAAATAAAACTCAACTGTGATGAACAGCCTCACAGCAGCAGGGACTTGGATGCGATTCCATCATATTTGCATTTATATATTAACCAGTATGCAATCACAGCAGATAAGATGACTGCTTCAGAGCAGTGATGTTGCTGTTGCCTGTCACAACTGTAGTGATGCTTGATACAATATGCTTCTGTCCATTAATGAGCTGCTGGCTAATTATCATAGCTTATTATCAGTCACAATTGTATATGAATGTACAAGTGAACACTTCAGGAAAAATAGAAAATACAACTTCTCTGGAGCTTTACCACAGCATTCGTGAGTGCTGGTTTTATAAAGTTTACACAAGGATAAATTTTGTCTTGTTGCCCTCAATTCCTGGTTCGTGGACAGGGCAAAGGGGAAGGATTTGATTGTGTGCCTGAAATTGGACAGACCTAAAGTAACAGCAGCAAATTCCATTACATCCTGATTACATCCATCAGCCACGGCTCTGTGCAGTCAGTTGTGAACATCAGTATTTAATCTGTAAAAAGAAACTAATGAGAAAATTTGAAATGGAATCCACGCACGAGTAACTTTGGACAGATTTATTTTTGGGAGGGAGGATTAATGATCTACTGGCATGCTATCTACATTCTGATATGGGATGCTGAGTGAGGTGGTTATCTGACTCAAATGACGCCAATATTTTGTTTCTTTGCTTTACATTTGCTATATGTGGTTTGACTTCCAGTCTGTATAGCTTGCTGCATCATGAGGCCGTTGAAGGCAGTGTGCAGGAGGAATCCCTGTAGCCTTGTTTGTCTTGTGTGTGCATATTGACCTAATGCACTCGGAATCATGGAACTTGAAATATTTACAGCACAGAAGCAGACCATTCAGTCCCACAGCCACGGACTGGTTCTCAGTAACAGCAGCGCTGAAAGCAAACCCTGTCGCCCTTATTCTCTCCCTGTAGCACTTTATTTCTGTTTTCCCTCTGAAAAGTGCAATGAATGTGGAATTCTGCACCACGAAAAGTGACTGAAGCCAAAACACACTTTTTTTTTCAAGAACGAGTTCAACACTAAAGGGATTGGAGGGTATGGGGTGAAAGCAGAACAAGTCACGGAGTTGGACAACTTGCTCCTATTGTGCATGATTCTACTTCTGCCTCAAACTGTAACAAAGCGTTCCATATCAGCAACTGTACCTTCTGACTTGCTGACCACCTTCAGTGTCCTTTCACACTCTTGTTCCCTCAGTCCTGCAGGTACTCCATTTCAGGCAAGTAAACAATAGCTTGCTCAATGTCCTTTTTGATCATACCACTATTGTTGGCCTTGTTCCCAGCTGCCTGGGTCCTAAGCTCTGGAATCACTCACCACCCCCAACTCATTCTCTTGTCTCACCCTCCTTCTCCTGAGCCACTAATTCAAGCCCCATCGTTTTCTAGGCATTGGGTCAGCTGCCTTGCCACCACCTTAACGTTGCTACTTTCCCGTGCATTTTGCAATGTTGAAAAGTAGCACACAAAAAATTAAGTTGTTCTTCATATGCCTTCATGGATTTGTAAAACTTGGGCTACATCTTACAAATCCTATTTTTCAAGGAATATGAAAACGTAGAAAATATTTGTGCAATCTGCGTTTCTGTTGTTAATAACTGAAGGCTTCAAGTTGCTCTGTGAAAGTCTGTGTCCAAATACTGACACATTCCATTCATCTGTTAATTATCTGGTATAATTCAATCCATTAAAAATCAACACATTGACCAAAATTGTGAAGGAATAGTTTGTTCATACATACAAATTATCACAGGAAGTAACTAAAGCCCCAATGTCAACAATTCCATAGCCCTTCCACCATTTACAAGACATAAGTTAGGAGCATGATGGAATAATCTTAATTTGTCTGGAATCAAGTTATGGAAGCCTTGCCCAGTCAAGGACAAAGAAACCAGCTTGACTAGCACTCTATCATCACAAACACTGAATCACACTACCATCTGCTTTAATGCAGCTGTGATACGTGCCATTTAGAACATGCATTAAAGCAACTTAACCAGGTTTCTTCATGTGCACATTCAGAACTTGCAACATCTAAAAAGATGAAGGCAGCAGAGAGGGAGAAAGTTGCAGGTGGTGGTGTTCCTGCATAAGTCATGCACTATTTTGACTTGGAACTATATTGCTGTTTGTTCTTATTTGCTGGACCAAGACATGAAACCTCTGCCATCAAGCACTGTGATTATTCTTAGACCATGTGACTACAGCAATTCAAGGAAGTGGCTCTCCACCACCACGACTTCAGGGGGAAAAGGTGTGGACAATAAATGTTGTCTTGCCACGTTGACAAAACATCTTAAAATTCCTCAGCCATTGCTCTATTTAGCAGCAATAGTTCTGGAGTTGTTAATCTGTCGAAGTAATGGTGTCCACAAATTGATGAAGGTTGAATGTGGCCTACGCATAGAGCACAGAGGGAACACTGTCATTGTCATAACTCTGCATCCACGCTTGTCAGGTATAAATCAGCTTCCTTATTCACAGCTTTGAACACTTATCTTCTGAAATCCCTTTTTTGAGTGCTGCAAAAGCTGATTGTTATTACACTGCAGTAAAAGTGTCAGCTCTGCGGCCTTCCCCCTCAGCAGTTTTATCAGTGACCTCGGAAGGGGTGTGTGACGTTTGCTCTCAGAAACTATTTATTCTTTGCCCGCTCAACACTGCAGTGGCTCTGAGAAATGTTCTGGGTGATATGTCAGAACGAGACCCCATGTTTTTGGTTGGGGTTCAGAAAGATTCCATTGGGACTACTCAGTGGATGATGTATCCTTTTTGACTAGCGCACTAACTGGTCACTTAATTCATTTGGGGAATTGTGTTCGAATTGGCTTACATAACAGTAGTAGCTGTCATTAAAAGGTGATTGATTTAGCTGTGAAGTGTTTTGAAGCGTTATGAGGATGTGATGACACATGGTCCGCACAAGTACATTTCTTACAAGTATAATGTTATCCGAAGCAACATATCTGCTGGGGATAAAATATCAACACGAATAAACTTGCAGATCTTTTAAAACTAAAATAGAATTAAGAAATACAATTCGTGCCACTCTGACCCACGATACGGTGTGTTCCTGGTAAAAGTACATCTGAGAAATTTTCAACCCATTCGAAACCGTTCAAATGATCCATGTACACATACACACGTGATCAGCCAAATTTACATCAAAGCTGATGGAAATGATAACAACACTGCTAAAACTCAAGATACAAGAGATTTGACCTGTGAAAAATAAGCTAAATGAACAGCAGCAAAAGTGATTGTTTGATTAGGACAGTTAAAATTGAACTGAGGGCAATAAAAAAAAACTAATGTTTCGCCTGCAAGGGGTAACAACAGTATGAGAGAGGGTACTAGAGAAATTCACTGCAACAGATGAAGAGGTTTTGCTCAGTACACAGGTACAAAATTGTGTTTTGACTGGAGGACACAACAGTCAATAATAGCATTAAGACAAAAGTGTGCATTGACAAAAGGAGCTCAGATTCTGAAAGATGATGGAAGTGGCCTTGTGAATGAAGAACATGTCCAAATACATGTGACCAATGCGTCTGAAGTCACAACTAAATAGGGCATTACCTGACTCATTTATCTACTTTCTGTGGGATATCCAATATTCCAGAAGATTTTTAAGTCTCTATACTTTCAGTGGATCTGTCTAGAGCCTATTTAATTCAGTCGCTAATGAGCATATAAGTTGTCATTTTGGTGCTGATAAGGAAACAAGTGTGCACATTGCCTGCTGGAAATGTCATGTACTATTGGAAAGAGAAATGTTTGAATTCCCAAGATTAGAAGATGCGTTTCAGCTTAAGCAAGTTTAAGGCCAAATGCTAGTTGTGGTGAGACAATGAGATTGTTTCACTGAAGACCAATGCTTTTAGTCAATGAGTTTTGTTTTTTTAAAAAAAAATCTGAACTTGATCAAATTCGCTGTGGAGTGGAGAGATGCAGGAGTGATCCTTCCTGTCTCCATCATCAAATGTCAAGATTATGAACGGCTGCTACCATTCTCTCACCAATCACCAAATTAGGCTTAGATCTCTGTCGTAGCTTGTAATCATCCACCTAGTTCTTTTCAGTGTCCCACTTCCTAGCAGCCAGTTCCCCAGCTTGTGATCTTCCCCACAACCTCTCATCGTTATAGAATATTGCCACCTTCTTAGGACCTTGCAACCTCCACCTGCCCAGCTTCCAATCTCAAGTCTGCCCACAACTGTCGCCTTTGATCTCCAATTCCTCTGTCCAGCTTCTGTTCTTTCTCGCTAAACTAACAAATCCAATCCCTTGCCAACTGCTGGTGGCCTGACCGGAGTCTAAGATTCTGCTCTCTGACCAGCTGACATAAAGCAGTAACTACAGAGGAGGAAACTTGTGGTACACGGAGTCTTAGCTGTGAAGGAATTACTGAACCTCAATATGTCAAAGTAAAGGGTCCTGGCAAAAGTCATGCCCAAAAATAGTACAGCAGGAAGAAGACTGTGGGTGTTGGCCAAAGCAAGACCTACTGAATTTAAAATGTCCATCCATTATAAATTGGCAAAACTACAGAGCTGCTGAAACCTTAAGATCATTGGGCTGCAAGTATGAGGTACTACTGAGAAGGAAGGGATGACTGCCTGAGATTTGACGCCTGGCTTGTCAGTATAATCATTTTAAATGCTTGGTCTTGCTATTTCACAGAATTATGCTCTCTGCAAATTACGTTTGGTGATTCTTGTAATTGATCTATTTCAGTTTTGTTTTTTTTAAAAAAAACTCCCCCTAAGTTATCATGCTCCACAACAATTTCCTACTTCCCCCATGTGGTGGGCACAGGGCATGTCAATTTACGAAGACAGCAAAAACTGCAAAATCTGTTCAAGATTGTGTGGGAGCAAAACCACAACAGGAAATGGGGGAATGAAAAAATGCCAAATCAGCTTAATTTGAAATGAAAAGTTTGACACAGCTTGCTTAATTTGTATGTTTTGGGCCAATTTTCTTTCTTCCTCTTGAATATCTTTATTTGAAAACCAACCAATTTTACCTCTGTCTAATTCATGTAGTTGATTGATTTGAGTGCTGACAGAAGAATGCGGATTTAAACTCCACACCAGGCTTTACACTCATCTCTAGTTTATTAACAGAGATGGCCATGGTTCAGATGTGACATTAAAACAAATCCATGCAGGTGATGAATGATAACATGAATGTTTAGATCCAACAGTTGTGCAGCAGCATGGGAGTCTACCAGTATTCTGGCCTTTCATCTCTGAATTATCCAACAACCAAAATATACTAACAACAAATGAACCAGCCATGTACCTTCTTGCATTCCACATCATTTTGCCAAATGAAAGGGTCATGTCGTGAAATCCAGTGCAGGCTTGTTAACTATTTGTGTGAATGACTTTCAGCTGTTTGAGGGACATGAAGATTGCAACATGGCCCACATTTAGCATTTTCAGTGCATTTCTATTTGCAGAGAAGTTTGAGGCTGGATGTTTTGTGAGCATACTGTGATTATCACTCTCTTGGCCCCTTTTCTTGCATTTTGTAATTCAAGGGGGATCTACACTTGCACTTAGGCTGCTCTGTTTCTATTTAGCTACTGCTGCTCTTCGTCCACACTGCTCTCACTTTCTTAAGCACGATAGCACTCTCATCCCTTATCCTTCTGTGCTTCAGACATGCCAGTAAACACTGCTCTTGCTCATGACATGCTTCACTCTGGATTCTCTCAGCTTGTCCTCCACTAGTATCAAAGCAGCATCATCAGTGACATTACAGCAGAATGATACCCCATTGTATTAGTTCTGTCAGTTGGTAAGACTATGGTTGATTTACATTCTCACTCTATCTACCTCTGGCTTGATGTTCCCGAGTTCTTCACGAGTAGCAAAAATCCAAGGAGCTCAGATTTAAATTTATTTATTGGGCAATGATCAGCCGCATTTGTGGAAAAGAGCTCTTAAAAAGAGCACCATTTTGTGCAGACAACTGTTTCCACATTCCCCTCTGGAATTGACGAGTTCTGGCTTTAAGGTTATGTTACCCTAACTCAAGAAGGTAAATGTTATCAATTGTGCCAAACGCTTCTGTAAGAGATGAAACTAATTGCAAATAAAATTACTTAAAGAAGCATGTATTATGGCTGAGTGTGTAAATTATTTTTCATTAACTTTGACAACTTCAGCACCTGTTGATACACACAGTATAATTATTTCAAGGTGCAGGCCACAACACAACTAACTTAGGGTTCCAAATTTCCTTTTGAAAGAAAGCTGTCAGGCTCTGCCAAGTCCATATTTTTAACAGATTCCAAATGGAAGTGACCTCATGATCAAGTTGAAAGACCCTGAAGAACTTTGACAGCCATCTCAATGACATCACACACCTGTTCAATCAAGTTGTGATTTAGAATCTCTTTCGTATGTCTCCTGGATGAGGACTATGATCTGTTTTACTCAACTTGACTTAGTCATGTACAGTGAAAAGCTTTGTTTAGAAGCAGTACAAGCAGATCACCGTAAGAAAGTATAAAACAAAAGGCTTTGATGGAGGCATACAGTTTACATTGCACAGGGCGTACAAGAGAGATCAACGTTAGTAAAATCAGCATTATTTGAGGCAAGAGAGTACATTCAATAGTCTTACCAATGGCCAGTTCCTCCTCCTTCCATACCCCCTCAACATTGAGTATTCTTTTGAGCAAGCTGATACCTGCTTCTGCCAGTTGTTTTGTTATTCCTTCCCCATCTGCAATTGCATTCCCCAATTTTGTGAAACCTCCCAGTATTTCTCCCCTTTGCCTTTCTGGGAAACTAGCCTATTCTAGTTGTGCAAGGATCTGAATGGCATGATCATGAATGCCTCAACTGTCATCCCCTCTGTATCAATTTGAGGAGGAGGGAGGTGATCTTTTGGGTTCTGAAAGATTAAGACCAAACCTCTGCGATATCCTTACGGAAATATTTTAACAGCAGCTTTTTTGTTGGGAACTTCACAATGCCTTTCCTCTAAGACCAAGTAGCCATGCTCACCCCTACTATGAAAAAACATTGTGGCAATTTATCTACAAAACAGATCGTGCAAAATTAATAACAGATGAAGGAGCCATCATCTGAGAACAATTATCTCATGTCTTGGGTGATTTTGCTGCATGAGCATTCAAACATCTCTGAAGGTAGTGTGGAAATTTGACTGAGCTGAAAAATGTGTTGCTGAAAAAGCACAGCAGGTCAGGCAGCATCAAAGGAGCAGGAGAATCAGGAAGAAGAGCTTATGCCCAAAACATCGATTCTCCTGCTCCTTGGATGCTGCCTGACCTGCTGCGCTTTTCCAGCAACACATTTTTCAGCTCTGATCTCCAGCATCTGCAGTTCTCACTTTTTCCTTGGAAATTTGACTGGTCATGATTTACCAATGAGTAGGAACACAAGCCATTCAACCAGTTTCACTATTCAATTCGATCACGACTTATCCATCCACCTGCTAGTTGTTTATTTGGCATTTAAGAAGGAAGTATTTAGCCCACATGTTGCAACAGGAACTACCTACTGAATCCCATTTCCTTCACTGTTTCCACTGTAAATGCCTTAAGCAATTGGTAAGGCACTATTACAGGAAGTAGAGCTTTGCCACAAACATTAGGAAGAAAAATTGAAAGTGAGAAGAAAATATCTCAATTACAGAAAAATGCAGTACATCCCTTAATTCTCCAAATACTCCAAATCAAAAGGGATGACAGAGATTAGGAGCCTGGTCCAGCAAACCTGAAAGTTTTTAAGTCCTCATTATCCACAGTGCTAAGTTGTTCAGTAATTTCCCTCTTTTATATTGCTAGAAAGAGGCGAGCTTTTTTCTCTTGCATGCATCAGGACGAGATCAGAAGAAACAGCAAAGACACCAAGTTATAGAGAATGAGAAGAGAATGCTGACTGGTTGGGCCATCATTGGCATGAAGCGGAAGCAACAGCAGTTAACTGTCAATCTTTATGCTTATAGGCAGTTGGATTCCTATTTATCAATGTTGCTATGAGCTTGCAGATGAGATTAAAACTAAACCAGTGCAGTGTGTGTACAAATTCATTGTGCTCCCAAAAGACTGGGTCTGTCACCTCGGCAATTCTGACTTGAAGCGAGAGCCCTGTGGGACGTGCCTCTTTGGCTAAGCTTTTAATAAATAAGGTTTTAAAAGAACCGGCTGAGGCTTCCCACTTATTGTAAAAGTCTGATGCCTCTTAACAATGCCAGACGAGAGTCAAACTTAACGATTATTTTGCTCAGCCCATTCCCTTGTCTGTAGCTTTGTTAGATATGATGTAGAGACAGTGGGGAAATCATATAATCATATGCATCACTAATTAGATGACAACACATTTGACTATTTTAATACACTCAAACATAGAAGGTACCTCTTTCAAATATTTCCTTGTTGATGTTCGAAAGGTCAATATTGCCGTACCACAGGAATTCATATGAAAGTGTGTGGTCTCGGGACAATATGGGGCCGATGCCACTTTAAGTGTGGAGTTAATTAAAATGAGGAGAATGGAAAACTATGCAACACCATTCAGGTTAGATAAATAGTTATTTCATGTGTTATTTATTAAAACCCAACACTTTGTGATATTTCATTATCCACTACCATTACTCCACTTAATAAAACAAACTTAATCAGTCAAGATTAATGAAACATTGGGGAAGAAAAGCTTAAGATATACTCAGGAAAACTGAACAAAATATCACAAATTAATGGAAAACAGAAACATAACTAAATATAAATATTAATCTGCATGAACTAGTGCTACATCCAAGAATTAACTGGGCAGATAAAAGTCAATGAATTGTCAGTAAAAATCTAAAGAAGTTCCAGCATTAAATACTCAAATGATGCATCAAACTGTTGTTTAGTCCTAGCCATGTGCCTCCAGTGCCCATTACAAATCAAAATGAACGGACTCTCAGCCTCCTGTCAATTTGGTTATTTCCTGGTTGATATGTTAACACTTAAATGTCTTTTCATCATTTTCAAGTCAAGTTGAGACATCTACTGCCATTATTTCTAAAACTTGCTTGAATATCAGCTTGAGTTTCCAATCAACTCCTTCATTTTGGTTCCAATAAGTTGTCCATCAATAGTTCCCAATATACTGATGAAACTACTCCACTACTTTTGTCTAGAATTATTACCAAATGCATTGTTATGTTAAAATAGGCAATACTTTCCCATGGTGCCTCATATTGATATTCAATCTTTTAAAGAGGTTTGCCTCAAGTCAATGTTGGTCTTGTTGGATAGCGGTTGCCTTTACCCCTTCAGTAGACAGGTCATTAATTTGAATGACAATTGTAAAATATGAGTTAAGGTGCTTCTCACAGCAGCTTGTGCAAGCAAGATTTGCCTCATCTCACTTTGCAGAAGTAGTTTTGCTGAATCGTACCATTTAATGGCTAAGTGCGATTTGTTGGTGTTTTGTTTTGGAAGGATTCTTGCAATACAATTTCTTACCATAATTAGCAAACTTGGCTTGTGATCTCCCAACGCCCACCCAAGATGGGTCTCGTCCGATTGTTTCCCCATCTGACCAGACTTGCCATTTCTAGAGTAACTTGCAGATCAGTAAATATTGATAGATAAATCAGCATCCCATGCGCCTTTGCCATCTCAGAGGCTGCTATGCACCATGGCAAGTGTTAGCAATTGGCGTATAGGGGAGTGGGTCTGGGTGGTTACATTTCTGATGGTCGATGTGGACTTGTTGGGCCGCAGGGCCTGTTTCCACACTATAGGGATTCTATTCTATTCTATTCTATTCTTCTATCCCTCATCAACATGATGGCACAGTAGCGACAAGGGTACACTCGCTGCACATAGGTGAAATGACTGACAATCCCTTGCAGAGCAATGAAATGAAATGGAATTTACAAGTGCATGTTACATGTATTTTCACATTGCATTCCATGTCCAATATACATGGATCCCATTCCATCGCCCAACAAACTGCAACTGATTGTGCTGTCTGAGCTATTTTCAGTGGCACTGCATGTCTAGAATGCAAAAAGTGACAACAGAGAGCACAATTCCCAGTGGACACTGTCTAGTTGTCACATACCCCTCACATCCACCTGAGTATCCACGTCCCCGTTCACCTCACGTCTTCCCATTTTTCACCCAGCCTCTGCATGTGGAGACCACAGACTTTTTGGTCTTCAGAATTATGGAGGTCTATCACAGTTGGCAGCCAGCTCAAGTCACTAAGTACCCACTCTGATCTCCATCTTGCAATTTCTTTGTCTGGCTTGGTTGGTGAGATAGGAAGCTGAATAATTGAGGTGAGTGGTGACATCAGTCAGCACTTCACATTCTAAAACCTCCTTAATTGGAAACTCGTGGCTGCTTCATGGAAGACTGACTGACTGACTCACCATTCAGCTAACATGCAGCTTTATGAAGATAGGGCTCAGTGGATGTTGGCCTCAAATCTCATAGCCCACATGGCTCAAACCCCTACAAAATCCAACCCTTTTTAAACTGTGTCCTCTGGTATCTCGATCTGCTTTACTGGCAATAGTATCTCCCAATCTGCTCTATCCAGATCTTTCCAGATTTTGGAAGTTTCTGTCAAGTCTCTGCTTTTCCTTCTCCAAGCAAATTGGTCCAAATTTTGCAATTTTCTTTCTTGGCTAGTGTGGCATCTCGGGAACCATTGATGTAAACATCCCCTGGACTCTCTCCAAAACATTTACATCCCTCAACTGTGGTACCCAGATCTATGCAAAACATTTCAGCTGAGATCCAGCCACTGTCATACAAAGTCATCATCTCCCAGCTTTTGTACTGTATGCAATACTGGTTAAGCCTAAAATCCTGTTTTAGTAACAGCAATCTCTACCTATCCTGCCACATTTCTAATGCCTTACACACATGCAGGTCTCTGCTCTCTCACATTGTTTATTTTGTAATGTCTGCCCATGTTCTTTGGACAAGGGTGTATCATGTCACACATCTCTGCACTGAAATTCACCCATCTATCTGCCTACTCCAACATATCCATTATCCTTTTCCAAGTTCTGCGTTATCCTCCTCCAGTGCTTTTGTTATTCCACCAATGTTTTTGTCATTTATAAACTTTTAAACTGTCCTCTGCACACTAAGATCTTGTTCAATCCCATAACAGGAAAAGCAATGTGAGGAACTCCACTATTAACATTTCCCCAGCCTAAAAAGTAGCAATGATCACTATCCATTTCCTACCCCTCAGCCAAATTTGTACCCATCTTGTTACTGTCCCTTTTTATTCCATAATCTGATTTTTTTTCCCCCTCATTTGTTGTATGGTATGAGAGCAAAAGCCTTTTGGCAGTCCACGTACATCACAGTCAAAGCCTTCTCGTCAGTAAACCTCTCTTCCATCTTCAAAAAATCTGAGTTAGAGATTTGATTTTCCTTCTTAACAAATCCATGTTGACTCTCGAGAAAAGAAATCACATTTTTGTGTGTGACTATTTATGCTGTCCCAAATAAATGCTTTGACATGTTTCCTCACCACACAACTTAGCGGTCTGGAAATGCACATCACCTACTTGACAGCATTAAAGGGGGCGGGTGGTGCAAAAATAGACTAATTCCAAAATCTTGACTTTTAAAACTGACACTGCAATCCTAGTAACAATGAATCAGTGGTGTTCATTATGGCACATTTTCTGTTTCATCTTAATTTGCAGCATTTTATTAAATCTAGGATAAGTGTGAAGCCAAAGAAGCAGATACGGGCGTTTCAGCCCATTGAGGCTGTTCTGCTCATTAAGATTATGGCTGATCTGATGATCCTGAAGTCCACTTTCCTGCCTGATCTCCACATCCATGATTGCCCCCCTGATTCAAGATGTCTGTCTCAGCCTTGAATGTACTTAATGAACAGCCTTGACAGCGCACTGTGGTGAAGAATTCCACAATTTTACAATCTTCTGAGAGGAAATGCACAGTAATCTCCAGATATGTGGTGTTCCTGGCCTAGTTAGGCTCACTGTGTCAGGAATATAAGGAGGAGGTCATATGAAGAGGGTACTCGAGTACTTAGCAAACTTTCTTTTTCATTGGATAAAGGCATAACTGGCTAGGCCAGCATTCATTGCCGATAATCTAATTGCCCACAAGGCAGCTAAGAATCAACTACACTGCTGTGGGCCTGGGGTAACATGCAAGACAGATCTGGTAGAGATGGCACTTTACTTTCCTAAAGGACATGAGTGAATCAGATGTGATATTCTGACAACTAACAGTAGATTCAAGGTCATCACGAACTCTTTTATACAAGATTTTTATTTCTTGAACTCAAATTCCACTATCTATCATAATGGGAATTGAACCAGAGTCCGCAGGACGTTACCTGGGTCTCTGGATTAGTAATCTAGCAATAATATTAATAATCTAGGCCATCGCCTCACCTATAGGGTGAGAGCATTCATGTCTGGACAGAAGTTTAGGGTCGTCTTTTCTGCCGGAAACTTAGGAAAAGTGGCACTCCACTGCTGTTAAAATTCCAAACCCTCCATTTCAGTATAATGAAAATAATCTGCCAGTTACAAGTGGACAAGAGATCGGACCAATCTGGTTGATGACCGACTGCTCCAGGCAACAAGCACGGAAGATATAGAGCTCTGTAGTAGGATTACATATAGTTGCAGGAAGAAGATGATGAATCCAGTGGATATTATGAAGGCAAAAGTTCTGAGTGCATTGGGAGGGGAAAGAGGGGGATGGAAGCCAGGTTTTGATTGGCAGGGAAAATTGATGGGGTGACACCTTGGAGGGGGACCCTCTGCCAATGCAGGCATCCCTCTAATTCATGTCATCCCTGACCTTCCTGCCTTTTTAAGCAGGCTCTTTCAAAATGGTCTTTGCACTCTGAGCGACTTGCCACTGCTCATCTTTTTACAGCAGTTGAGGCCCTTTATTACTGCAATAAATCCAGCAGTTCATGAAACTGGATTAGTCAGATCCCAGCTAGGAACAAGCTTAATAGATCATAATTTCACTTGATTCAGTTTTACTGTAGATGCTGGAATCAAAAGTAGCCAAGCAGGAGGCTGGAAATACACAGCATAGCAGGCAGCATCAGGAAGTGGAGAAGTCAACATTTCAGGTGTAACCCTTCTTCAGTAGTCGTGAAGCAAATTCCAAGATTTTAAGCTCACATTAAGAGTAATATCCCACTAATCGCAACACACCCTTTGGTAAATTGAACAGAAACGAAATAGCTTTTGTGTAGTTCCCAACACACCCTGGTATAGTTGTCACATGAACGATCCTGGTAATTTATGACCCATTGTGAGAACTGTGAATGGCAGTTCCTGAGGCAGAGCATCAGCTGTGTGCAGCTGGGCTATGTATGTGGTTCTGGATTAGTGGTGCTGGAAGAGCACAGCAGTTCAGGCAACATCCAAGGAGCAGTAAAATCGACATTTCGGGCAAAAGCCTTTCATCAGGAATAAAGGCAGAGAGCCTGAATGGTGGAGAGATAAGCGAGAGGAGGGTGGGGGTGGGGAGAAAGTAGCGTAGAGTACAATAGGTGAGTGGGGGAGGGGATGAAGGTGACAGGTCGGAGGGGGGGGGGGGAGGGTGGAGTGGATAGGTAGAAAAGAAGATAGGCAGGTACGACAAGTCATGGGGACAGTGCTGAGATGGAAGTTTGGAACTAGGGTGAGGTGGGGGAAGGGGAAATGAGGAAACTGTTGATGTCCACAATCATGCCCTGGGGTTGAAGTGTTCCAAGGCAGAAGATGAGGCGTTCTTCCTCCAGGCGTCCGGTGGTGAAGGAGTGGCATTGAAGGAGGCCCAGGACCTCCATGTCCTCGGCAGAGTGGGAAGGGGAGTTGAAATGTTGGGCCACAGGGCGGTGTGGTTGATTGGTGTGGGTGTCCCGGAGCTGTTCCCTAAAGCGCTCTGCTAGGAGGTGTCCAGTCTCGGCAATGTAGAGGAGACCGCATCGGGAGCAACGGATACAATAAATGATATTGGTGGATGTGCAGGTAAAACTTTGGATGTGGAAGGCTCCTTTAGGGCCTTGGATAGAGGTGAGGGAGGTGGTGTGGGCGCAGATTTTACAGTTCCTGCGGTGGCAGGGGAAGATGCCAGGATGGGAGGGTGGGTTGTAGGGGGGGCGTGGACCTGACCAGGTAGTCACAGAGGGAACGGTCTTTGCGGAAGGCGGAAAGGGGTGGGGAGGGAAATAAACCCCTGGTGGTGGGGTCTTTTTGGAGATGGTGGAAATGTCGGCGAATGATTTGGTTTATGCGAAGGTTGGTAGGGTGGAAGGTGAGCACCAGGGGCGTTCTGTCCTTTTTACGGTTGGAGGGGTGGGGTCTGAGGGCGGAGGTCGGATGTGGATGAGATGCGTTGGAGGGCATCCTTAACCACGTGGGAAGGGAAATTGCGGTCTTCAAAGAAAGAGGCCATCTGGCGTGTTCTGTGGTGGAACTGGTCCTCCTGGGAGCAGATACGGTGGAGGCAGAGGAATTGGGAATACGGGATGGTATTTTTGCAAGAGGTAGGGTATGAATGTGGTGCCACATCAGAAATAATTTCTTCCTTTGGTGAGCACACAATAACTGAAGCTGGGCACCACAGAAACATGCTGTGTACATAATTTGGTGAACAGCATAAAATTGCCTGAGCACAAACTTGAAAGCTCAAAGAGAGAAACACCCTGTGAAAAAGGGTGGTGGAGCCAGGAACCATGACTACATAAAAAAAGCCTGATGAACGCTTGCTGGAAATAGTCTTAAATATATGGTTGATTCAGTATGGACAATATGGGCAAACAGGATGAGGAGAAAATAATGGATACAATGTGTAAGAAGGCTTCTGTGTTCCAGTAGTCTACGATTCTCTAAATTGCCAGAAAATGACACTTAGCAGATTTTTTTTTTGTTTGGTAACGTTTAACTTATTACATCTGCAGATAGTCTTGGTAGCATTGCTATATCGTACTAAAATTACTGGTATTGTGTTGGTCTGTTATTTGTTAATTGAGGTCTTAAACAGAGTAACAAACGTTATGAATATAACTGGAAGAAACGTGGCTTTCATCATACTAAATTGTATGCATTCAGCTGCTAATATCGCACCATCAGTCCCAGACCATAAATTCCAATAAATTCTAAGTGATTTGTCCCTGCGTATTTAAAAATACAGTGATGAGCTCAACGCTAATTATAAATTTGATGGCTTGGTCAGAGATGCTTCGTTACTTTTGGATCTAACATCCTGTCACATTGACACTGCATTCATTTGATAGATGTTCAAGAGGCCTTAGGGGTTATTCTATCACTACAACTCTTAGTTATGTTTATCTGTAAGTCCTGAGATAATGAGCAGTCGAACATGAAGCTCTCACCTCACAGACAGGCATACACTGACGACAGAGAATCAATTCATGTCTAATTTGGCAACATTCAAAGTCACTGCAGATGGTGGAAACCTATTCAGATTATTTTAGTGTGCATTTGTGCTTGCGCATGTTGTTGAATGCTCAAGCCTTTTTTTCATAAATGATCTGTATCAGATTTCAGAGGACCATGGATTCAATTGACACCTCAATGTATTCAGAGTATAATCTAAGGTGACACTTCAATGCACTGGAGGAAAGGAGCATTGTCCTAGACTTGTCCCAGAATGCATATTGATTGCTTTGTAAAAGTCCACTTCTACTTTGCAAAAAAAAGCAAACACAATAGCCAGTTTGCGTAAGATAAGGTCACAAACAAGAACAGCCAAATGACCAGGCAATCTTGCAATGTCAGCTTTTGATTTATGGAAGAATGTTGTCCAGTTCACAACTTAAGTCTTATTTGTATTGTACCATAGGATCTTATGCAGTCACCGGAGCAAGCAAACGTAGCTTCATTTGATTTTTTTCATCTCAGCATGAACAGTGCATCAATTCCCGAGTACTGCACTGAAACACAAGAAATGGGAGAAGAAGTTGGACATGTGATCCCTGAAACCTGGACCGAGTTCATTGCTGATAGTCAACTTCAGTGAGCTGGAAAAGAAAGTAGTAAACTTGGCAAGTGAGATAGTGTCCAGACTTGTCTTGTATACTTCAAAATAGAGACCAGAATATGTCCATTTCCAAGTATTCCAACATTTTTTCCCCTCTGGACAGCTCTTCCCATTTCTTCAGGAAAAAAAATGTCAGATGTTGCTGGTTTGACTGATTTTTATTGTGGGCTGGGAGGGTGCGAACAATGCTGTAGGCTTTTTTTTCTGTCATGGTGTGAGCCTGAGACACCTGAGATGGTAAACCCCTTGATGTCTGGATGTGTACATAAATTCACCCCTTTTAAGGTCTACAGTTACCGAAAGCAACATCATGCTAAATTAAGTGGTGAATGAACTCAGGGCCTGGTCCATGTCATTGGAGGTCTGCAAAGGATGGGGGATGCTACTCCAAGTTGAGATTGATGAGACAGACTTTGGGTTAATTTTGATGAAACTGATTCTGGAAAGTCCTTGAAAAACAGGGACATCCACCCGAAGTCTATCTCTGTTCACACTGTTGAATGCCTAAGTGAGGTCTACAGATGTTACGTAGAGGCCTTTTTTTTTGGCACACCTGAGTAAAAGTACCATTTTCTGTAGTGTCTCTTCGTTCTGAAGCCACAATGGTTCTCCTCAAGTTTTGTTTTCACAATGGACGACTACAAGCTAAAGGTTGCTCAATACTTAACGCTGGAAGATGAGCTTTGCAGACTGCTGAATCCAAATTTCTTTGGGTTATCTTCTGGTTCAGTTCTTGGGTTTTTGGCATGCAATGGAAGTTCAGCTTTGAATGAACCAGTGCCTACAATCACAGGGAATGATGTTGGGGTGCG
This sequence comes from Hemiscyllium ocellatum, assembly GCF_020745735.1. NCBI lineage: Eukaryota > Metazoa > Chordata > Chondrichthyes > Orectolobiformes > Hemiscylliidae > Hemiscyllium > Hemiscyllium ocellatum. The sequence continues at coordinate 15,220,469 of NC_083448.1, forward strand.
ATGCAAGGTATCTTTTAGGTCACAGTAGTACAATGTAATGCAGTTTCGTGGTGCCATCCTTCAGTGAGACTGTCTCCACATGGTCTTGAAGTGATCTTTTTGTTGAAAGGAAGTGAACGGAGAAATCAAAATTGTGCCCCGTAGTATCAATCTAAAACATATGCTCAAGTCTGCAATGTTCTTTAAAGTGCTTGCCTCCTAATTCAGGTAAGATGACAAACCTGAAAGAATACTGTTATCTTTTCATATTACTCCCTATAATTTCCTGCTTCCTCTCCTGAAGGTAGTGTCTCATCATACACCCTTGTTCTATTATCACCAGAAGCTTTTTCTATTCTCATCCAAGCATTTTATAAAACATGACAGTTATGATCACTGAGCCAAAATCCTTACATCGCATCATAGAGGCTGTGTATTGTTGCTACACAGTGCAGCAGTTCAAGGACACCTTTTCTGAAGAGCAGTTTTGGACAGATCATGTATGTCAGACTTGATCAAATAACATGAATGCTTCCAATGCCCACAAGCATCCTTCGTTCTGAGAGGGTATGACTGACTGTGATCAGGAGCAAGCATTCAGAAGCAAGGTCAGTTACAGTGCCATGAAGGTCACCTGAGTTGATGCTGGCAAAGTCAACACGGATCAGGCAGTGAAGCTGGGAACGCTGCAATAAGTTGTGCTGTGTTGGTTTGGTGTGTGCACAGCAGGGCCTGACATATTCCAGCCTAATTTCCATGTGTTTTGTTCATTCCTTTTTGAGTTCAAAAAGGTAGCTGCAGACAAAAGCTGAGTAAACAGCAGGATGAAGAATCATCCGTTTAACGACACTCTAATGCAGAATATAGACTGTGCCAACGTAGTGCTCAGCATGTAACCTTAGTATCGATGCCATTGTATTATCCATATACCCTGATGAGGTGGGAGTTTACCCATGACATTCAAAGGAAGAAAAAGATCTCCAGTGTACTGGCAGCGTTCTTTGCTAAAACAACAGCACCGAGCAGAAATAGTTTGCTGGTCATTTCAGTTGACTCATGGGTTGCACAAGGAAATTCTACAGCTGGCATGTGTAACAACTGTCACTGTGCTTCAGTATTGCTCCCTATCTTAGGAGTGCCATATGTTTTGTTGGAGGAATATTATACAGCTTCTTAGTTAAGGGCATAAAAAGAAATGAGCCAGGTATGAAAAATTCAGTTGGGCCTTAATTTACCTGAATGATGGATCAGACGTGAGGGACTGATCTATAAATGTTGCTGATGTTGGTGTCACTGTTAAGATTGAGAATTGGCAAATTTGGGTGGCAATTCTTTAACCTGTTTTGAAAATATGCAGTTCCTTGAAAGGTGAGTGACTTTTATGTCCCTCCACAAACTACAGAAATCTCTGATACCACAATAAAATCATGTTTTCAGATGGATCCCAAGCAGAAAGTGGGAAATGGAAGGAACAATCAAGAGATTGAAGCAGGAGCAAAACCAATCTTCTCCTGGGCCACACAGAAACAATTAGAACTGAAAACACCTGGTAACCATTAACAATAATCACTTCTCTTAGCTTAATTGCTTTTACATTGCAGTTTAATCACGTCAAAAATAATCAGGAAGCAACAAATCTGATGAATTTCATGTTGCCTGTTCCCCCAGGGATTTCAATATTTATTGATGTTTGAAAAACTTCTGATGCATCAAACACTAATAAAACTTCAAGTCCCTGGGGAAGCAAGCAAACTACAGGCTGTCAAATATGCTGGTGCTCAGTGAACTGATGACTGTTGTTTGCTTCTCCTTTCTTCCTGTCAGACTTACTCACAATGATCCTTTGTTGGTCGTTTTAAACTTGGCAGGCCTGGCAAAAGCAGGGTTAGGGTTAAATCAGTCATTCATCAGCTAAGTGGTGGCACAACTGAAAATTCACCTGGGGCACAGATTTTTTATTTGCTTTTTTTTTCCCCCACTATTTTCTACATTATTAAGAGCTGTCTAAAGAACATTTGTGAGTCGTAGCAGTGCATCTTGTAGATGGTACTGTCACTCATTCTTGGTGATGGAGGGAGGAAATGTCCAAGCTTATGGGTGGGTCATGAATTGTTTCACCACTCATTTGGAAAGCATGCACTAATAACTGTGCGCCACTCTTTGACAAACCATCAAAAAAGTGGAATGATCTAAGCAAACCATAAACGTGACAGATTTTCCAGATGGGCTGTTATTTGGGAATAAAGTCACTCACAGCAGGTTTCATCACCTAACAGGAAAACTCTCTCTGCATTTCTCAACATATTGAGTCCTTAAATGACGAAAATAGATTACTGATGTACTACTATGCAAAATCCAAGTTTTCCCCTGTACAATCCACACTTATGGGATGAATTATTCCTCTAAGCTCTTTTGATTGTTGACAATGATGACATGACATAATCTGCAGAGTGATGGTCAATCTTTCGTTTGACAGCTGAGCAGATGGACTTGGGTTGTGTGCCATACTAGAATTCTTGGAATTGTCCATAATTGGATTTCTTTTCAACAGTCTAATTTTTGAATAACTTTTTCAATCTGAGATGAGTTTTTTTTGTTTGCAAGTTTCTCTGTCTAATGACTGCAATACACTCATTAGTCTGTGATCAAACTCCAACATGATCAATTCTAAGCCTGTCGTTGGTCAGGTTTTCCTTAATTCAAAGATTCCTGGTACCATTCTGTCTCCAAAATAGCCACCACTGAAAAGCAATATGCTGTGTACATTTTGCACAATCCCACTTAAGAGTCAGAGTCATCGAGATATACAGAATGAAAACAGACCCTTCAGTCCAACTCGTTCATGCGGACCAGATATCAGAAATTAATCCAGTCCCATTTACCAGCACTTGGCTCATATCCCTCTAAACCTTCCTATTCATATACAGAGGAATCTTGATTATCTGGAGAAGATTTCAAGGTCACACATCAGAGGTAAGTGTACTGTATTTGAGTTGCCTGTACTGAAGATGATGTGAAAACTCTGGCACAAACAAACACAAGCAGCTCAAGCATCAGCGACTGTGAAGTTTTTAGGTGAGAGTTGTTACGCAGCCCTTTGCAAAAGTAAGCGTTCTACCGTATAGGTACAGTATTCCTGGCACTTTACTGGGCCATTCATTTTTTTTTTAAAAAAAGGCAGAGAATGTAAATGCATGCGCGAGGTGGGACTTCCATCTTTTCTGACACAAGACTGAGTTCCCAGAAACTGATACTGGAAATTGTCTTGTGATCGTAGAAGCTATTCAGGACCATGTTTAATGAGGTTTAGTTCTTCTCATGTTAAACTGTAATTTGCAGACTGCAAAGATTAGTTTGTTTAAATGACAGACGTGTTAAAATTATAGAATTAAACAAATTCTCCTGTAGAGCAGAGCATTAGACCAGGATAGCTTCTCCTTTTCAAGCTAAAATTGATCGTCCGAATAATCAATTATTAGAATGAAATAGTGCCTGCTCATCTCGTTGAAATAATCAAGGTTTCTCTGTATGCATCCAGGTGCCTTTAGATGTTGTAATTGCACCACTTCCTCTGGCAGCTCATTCCATACACATACCACCCTCTGTGAAAATATTGCTCCTTAGGTCCCTTTGAAATTGTTCCCCTTCAACCTAAACCTATGCCCTCTAGTTCTGGACTCTCACAAACCAGGGAAAAGACCTTGTCTTTATCCTACCCATGCCTCTCATGATTTTATAAACCTCAAGGTCACCCCTCAGCATCCGGCGCTCCAGGGAAGACAGCCCCAGTGTATTCAGCTTCTCCCTACAACCCTGGCAACATCCTTGTAAATCTTTTCTGAGCCCTTTCAAGTTTCACAACATCCTTCCAATGAAAGGGAGACCAGAATTGCACAGAATATTCCAAAAGTTGGCTAACCAATGTCCTGTACAGCCGCAACATGACCTCCCAACTCCTGTACTCAATGCTCGGTCCAGTAAAGGAAAGCATACCAAATGCCGCCTTCACTATCCTATCGAGCTGCAACTCCACTTTCAAGGAACTATGAACCTGCACTCCAAGGTCTCTGCGTTCAGCAGCACTTCCCAGGACCTCATCATTAATTGTATAAGTCCTGCTCTGATTTGCTTTTCTAAAATGCAGCACCTCACAGTTGACTTTGAAGTTGCAAACCACAAGTGTCGAATATCCTTTTGCATTTTGTAACTGAAAAGGAAAATTTATATACTGTTTCTTGATATCATGTGGAGTGAATTGAAGTGGCTCAAGACTTTGATCAGTGAGGCTTAGGAGCTCAGGAGAAATCCAAGATAGATTGTCCATTCAGCACTTCTGGCTGAAGACGCTTGTAAATGCTTCAGCCTTGTCTTTGTCCTCATGTGGCGGGCTCCCCCATCAATAACAACAGAGGTGTTTACGCAGCTGCCTACTGCACTGAATTGTCATGATTCACCTCTGTTCACAACTGGATGTGACAGCACTGCAGAACTTAGATTGTTTGTTGGTTGTGGGAGCACATACCTTACGCTGATTTGCATGCAAGTAGTCCTGTGTTGTAGCTTCACCAGATTGACCCCTCCATTTTTGGGTATTTTCTTCATTGCACAAGAGTTGATCCCTGCCTTATTGGTGGTAATAGACTGGGCGTTGAGATGACAGATTGTGGTTGAATACAATTCTTCTGCCGATGGATCATTGCATCTCATGAACGCCTGGTCTTGGGTGCTAGATGTTTTTGAAATGTGTCCCATTCTTTAAGTTGGCAATGTCAAAACATAATGGAGAGAATGCTGAAACGTTTGAGTGGAACTTGCTCTCCATGAGAACATCGTGGTCATTTTAAATGATACTGTTTAAGATGTACCCCAAACTGGAGACAGTGTGAGAGAAAATAGAATGTCAGTGTAGCTAAGTTCAGGTTTTGTTCATGCGTGCATAGTTTCTCAGTAGTTATACTAATCATATTCAGGCAAGAGAACCCAAGCAGTGGAAGAATTTCATCTTGCTGTGGCATCCCACGGTGCAGCTAACCGAAGTTGAACAATACAACACAGTGAGAGAACAGTATGGTGAGCTGGTGCTCAAGTAGATTGATTGCCCTTTTCCAAAGGGGCTATCTGAGAACTGTTGGAATTCATCAGATATGGCTCATCAAGTCTGCTGCTCGTGCCTGCAGGAGACTTTGACAATGTGAAATGAACATTCTGTACTTTGTTTACATTGTTGAAATTTTCTACTTTTCCTTCCAAACACTGCCTGCAGATAAATATTCTGGAATTGGGATTGTGGTCAGCAATGCAGGCTTTGCACAACCCAGCCAAATTTGGTATTTGTTTCTGGCATTTGGATGAGCTTTCCCAGCAAAGTACCTTATTTGTTGCAGGGCAAGGTCAACTGCTTTTCCTTCTGAATGTGGATATCACAGGCTCAATGGTTACAACACAGAATGAGGCCATTCAGCCCACCATCTCAGTCATGCTTGACCCCCTTCACCAAAGCTCAGTATTATTCCCTCATTAGATGATGATCCTTTTCAAAACAAAATTAAGTTTGTTTCCCACGTGTTCAGGCATCTTGAGAGGGGTGGCAAGTATGTCACTGGATTAGCATTCCAGGTAGTGGTACACTGGTTCAATGAATACATCAGGAATCCAAACATATGCAGGTTAGGTGAATTGGCCGTGCTAAATTGCCCACAGTTTAGGTGTATTAATTCAGGGAATGGGTCAGGGTGCGTTACTCTTCAGAGCATCAGAGTTGACTTGTTGGGCCAAAGGGCCTGTGTCCATACTGTAGGGAATTTAATCTAATCTAAAACTTGTCTCAGTAATTATAACCAGCAAACTACCATGCTATCTTAACACTACCTTCCAGTTGCCAGCCATTTCAACTTCTCCTCCCATTCACTTGGCATCATGTCCATCCTGGGCTGCCTCCACTGCCAAAACAAGGCCACATGCAAACTGGAGGAACAAAACCTCATATTCTGCCTCAGGACCTGACAGCCCAATGGCTTTAACAGAGTTCACCAGCTTGAAAATCTCCCCACTCTCAACATCATCCTATGTCCAGCCTTCCCTCGCTTCCCTGTCCCCTTTGACTGGACCTAACTTGTCCAACTTGCTCCTCACCTATCCGTTCCAGCCTTCCCACTGGCCAATCACAATAACTCCCTATATACATCCACCAATCACCATATCACCTACCTCACCCCTCCCTCAATTTATTTCTCAGCTCCCTTCACCCTCCTCACTCCCGATGAAAAGTCCCAACTCAATGTCAACTCTCCTGCTCTCCTGCTACTGCCCGACTTGCTGTGCCTTTCCAGCTCCACCTTTTATCAACACTGATATCGTAAAATCTATTTGGCCTTTTTTAGTACAGAATCTGCCATCCTTATTTGGTTTGGCCTATATGTGACTCCAGATCCACAGTCATGTAGCTGACTCTGAATTAGCCTCTCAAACACCCCAGCAGTGGCCGGGCATACAGGGATGGCCATTAAGGGCTTTCTTTACCAATGATGGCCATATCCCACAAAAGACAGACAAGAATATCTTAGCATGTATATTTCCAGATCCTAAACAGAATCACCAAATGTTCTTCCCCCTTGGGTTCTTTTGCCAATCACTTTAGATCAATGTCCTCTGGTTCTTGACCCTTGGGCTCACATCTGAGTTTCACCACAGGAGCTGAGCATAAAAATCTTAGCTGATGTTCCGCTGCAATATCAAAGGAGTCCTGCAGTATTTACGGTGCCAACTCTCAAACTGGATGTTAAACAGACCTTGTCTACTGTCTCATTTGGACTTTGAAGAGTCACGCCACAGGGATTTTCAAGTTGGGGAGCAATGTTCAAAAGATTTCAAGATCATGAGAACTGACACTTTGGGTTTTGTAAGATAAGTGAAATGGAAGGTTTTATTGAATGCTGGAAGGTTGGACAAAATGGACGCAGAGGGAGTGTTTCCGCCTGTGGGATATGCTATAATTAGAAGTCACCAAGAAACTAGATGGAATTTGGAGAACGCTCCTTTCAAAGAAAGGTGAGACTGTGGAACTCAGTACTACAGAAAGTGGTCGAAGTGAATCATAAGGATGCATTTGAGAGGGTATCCATCAAGCCAATAAGAAGCAAGTACCATCAGGATAGTGGAATTAGATGACAAAAAGATAAGAGACTTGAATGGCCTGTTCGTGCCATTACACTTTTTTTTCTTCGGATTCATTCACAGGATGTGGGTGTTGTTGGTTCGGCCAATATTCATTGCCCAGAAAACAGATCATGTCAACCACATTGTTGGTCTGGAGTCACATGTTGGCCAGACCAGGTAAGGATAGCAGTGTCTTCACCTAAAGGACATAAATCAACCAGATGAGTTATTACTGCCAAACAATAATGGTTTTATGGTCGTCATCAGATCTTGAATTTCAGATTTTTATTAAATTCAAAGTCTACCATCTGTCATGCCAGGATTCGGACCCAAATCTCCAGAATGTTACCTGGGTCCCAAGGTTAATAATCCAACAATAATATTAGTTGACCATCACCGATGTCATGATCATTATCTTGTTTGTGGGATTAGCTGTGTGCAAGTTAGTTGGTGTTTCCTACAAGAAATGCTTCATTGGCTGCAAATTGCTTTGTTTTATCCTGACACAGATCCTGAAAGGCATGCTATGAACACAAGTCATTTTTGTCACTCTGCCCTGCACTTTCCCACCCCTGTAAAGCTTGTGTGCACCTCGATCATGCCTTTGGCCACTGGAGAAAATACTCAAATTGACAAACTGTACATTGTAACTATTCTGACGTCTCATTTTTCAAAAAGCATTTGAAGGTTGTACACTCAGGCCAAACCTGGGCAAATCATCGCCAGGTGCCTGCGAGATGAGGCTCTCTACTCCTCTGGAACCTCTCAGCCTGACAATTGGTTCAGTGCCAAATAATTAATATTGCCAAGTCATTCTCATCAATGATTCTTCGTGTGTATTGCTGCAATCATTTGGGACAATAAATCCAACGGGACTTTAATGTGTATGAAGGACAAAGGTCACCCTGTTTTGGCTGAATGTTGTACTGATTTTAATACAGCTAGTCTCCCTGCACCATTCTCCTACTACAAACACTGACTTGTATCTGACTTGTTGTCACTGCTAATATGATGAAAGAGAACAGGGGAAGAGATTGCAAGCTTTCAAAACTCAGCCAACCGAAGTGTCACATTTTTGTCTGTAGCCATTAACTAGATCAAGTGAAGCTGTTTTGCTTTAGAAACAGTGGCCTGGAGCTATCATTTCCATCTTACCATCACAGACTGCAAGGGCAACATACTGTTGAATAGATTAAAAAAAAATTTCTAAAATCTAATCCTTTTGGCAATGTTTCCAAAATGTTTACTTCAAAGTGCAATAACATTACTGCCAGATTGACAGTGATTATCACTTCACCAGAGCTGCTGGTCAGCCAGGAATACTTATATTGATTCAACTACTGCTATTACAGAATTGCACAATAACCTTGCCAACCCAGGGCAGATGCTGAGTATGCACCAGTCACCAGGAATCCCACAGAAACACCACTTGCCTCCGTGATTGTGCCACAGTCCGAGAATTTTGACATCAGACCAAAGGTTACCTGGTAGGTTCTCCCAAAGATTAGTCAGCAATAAAATTCAAAAGTGATAGGCATGCAACTTCAATTTATCCAGCAATTTATTCTGTATGAATGTTTATGAAGTCATGATCTGGGGTCCGCCATCTCTGGGTTTGTTCAATATATCGCCTCAGTTGTGTGACACTTTGATCTTTTACGATAAATTTCGTGTCCTATGATCTTGCCCCAAAAGCTATGTGACGAAGCAGCAGCACTCCAAAAGGTTGTACTTCCAAGTAAACCTGTTGGAATAAAATCTGGCATTGTGATTTTTAACTTTGTACATCCCAGTCCAACACTGGCACCTCCACATCATGTAAGTTTGTACTCCACAGCTTTGTCAAAGTGGTTATTCTGTGGGTGAAGTGCGTAGCATCAGCATATGACTGTGCCAAAACAAGTGGACTGCCAGCACTCGGGTGGACTTCAGACAGCCGGTTTGATGACTGTACGTTTGACAGAGGAGGTGCCCCTCAAAACTTACCTCAGCCGCTGTGCAATGGGACAATCCAAATTCATGAAAAAGGATTGATCACATTCGTTGATGGCTCAGGTGCATATTCCAGGTCATATTATTTTCAAAAGACAGAATTCAACCATGCCCCTTGAATCACTCAATCCCCCACTGTCAACATACTGAGGGTTACCAATGACTAAAATCTGAAAACAAATACTCTGACCTCCAAGGCAATGTCAGAAGCTCAGAGTTCGGTGTCAAGTAACTCACCAACTGACCTCGCCATTGCAAAGTCGGATCACTATCAAGAAGGAACAAGGCATGGGTGTAACTGAATTCAGTCTGTGCATCTGGGTGAGAGCAGCTCCAACAGTGCTTAAGCTCAATGCTATCCAGAACAAAGCAGTCTGCTTGATGGGCATGCCATCTAAAACCTCCAACTGTCCTCCACCGATGCACAATGGCAGCAGTGTTATACCATTTACAACATGCACCACAATAACTGACCACGGCTCCTTTGACAACACCTTCCAAACTAGCGAACTTGACCACCAAGGACAATGGCAGAAAGTTCACAGGGGCATCAGCACTGACAATATTATCCCCCCCACCGACCCAACTCATCCCTTCAAGCCAAAAACCATCTTGACGTACAAGTAGATCAATATCCCTTCACAAACACGGGAATAAAATTGTTAATCACCCTCCCCAAAAGTACTAGAGGGTAAACCTTTTTCACCACCTCCCACCGGGACTGCAGTAGTTTAAGTTCTCAAAGGCAATTAGGGAATGACAATAAATGCTGGCTTCATCAGAGATGTTGACATCTTGTGAATAATTAAAACAGAAACTAAAATCACTCATTTCGGTTCAAATGGATGTTTGATGTCAAAATTAATACTTATGAACAATGCAGATCTCCCTCTGTGTCAGTCAAGATTACCTGCCTTTTGACTCTGATTCAAGAGTTGCACCATGATTGCTGAAGCCAAATCTTTGGGATTGTACAGTGCTTGTGGTTCTGTTCACCAAGCTGGGAATTTGTGTTGCAGACGTTTCGTCCCCTGTCTAAGTGACATACTCAATGCTTGGGAGCCTCCTGTGAAGCACTTCAGTGATATTTCCTCCGGCATTTGTAGTGGTTTGAATCTGCCGCTTCTGGTTGTCAGTTCCAGCTGTCCGTTGCAGTGGTCGGTATATTTGGGTCCAGGTCGATGTGCTTTTTGATTTGAATCTGTGCCATGCCTCTAGGAACTCTCTGGCTGTTCTGTTTGGCTTGTCCTATAATAGTAGTGTTATTATTATTGACGCTACTATTATAGGACAAGCCAAACAGAACAGCCAGAGAATTCTTAGAGGCATGGCACTCATCCACAGATTCAATCAATAAGCACATTGACCTGGACCCAATATACCAACCACTGCAACGAACACCTGAGCTACAAATCTCCCAAACATTGTACAGTGCTGCAACACTGGAAGCCATTCAGTCTGTCATGTATGTGCTAGCTCTTGGAAAGAGCTGCCTGACATTATACCACACTCCGGCTGCCTCCATACAGCACAGCAATTTATCTGTTCAAGTATCTGTACAATAAGCAATTTTTTTCAAGTTCAAATGGAATCTGATTCCACCAGGCTTTCAAGTGTCACTGTCCAGATCTTGACAATCCTCCATAGTAAAATATGGTGACCAAATTTTATCCTGGCTCCTTTGCCAACTATACACAGCATGTGCGGACTGGTTACTGACTTGCCATAGGAAACGGTTTCTCCTTATCTGCTTCATACAAACACCGCTGTGATTTTGAAAACTTCAGTGAAGCCCCCATTGCACATATTGATGAGAAAGCAGTACCTGGGATGTGCAGCACTTCCCCAGAAATCAGCACAGTTTACAAATCGGATTTTCTTTCAGGGAATAGAATCAAGAGCATCAATGACACCGGCCAATTTGTCACTGGCAAAATGAAAAGCTAGCAAGCAAGGAGGCTAAAAATGTACGTATGACAGATGGATCTCTGCCCAGTTTCTATCCTGTGCTGTCCCCACTTTCTGGCTCATGATGGGGAGATGGTAGGTGTTCCCACTGACCCAGCAGGCGTAGAACGCAGATTAAACATTCAGTTTAACAAACTCCGTGAAAACAAGGATGAAGCACTTGGTGTGCTGAAGGGGAAACTAATCTGCTTGAGCATTAAATCCATAATCCAAACAAAAGGACAGCATTTGGACAAAAAAACAATGCTTTGTTCTTCAAATTTATCCAAGTCTGTATACTTGCTTGCATTTAACCCTTGCACTCCTAACTTTGTCCATTGCAAGATCGATGAATAATCTGTTTACTCTTCAGTCTAACAAATTCTGTGCCAAGGTCAAGTGCATATGTATCACTGTTATCACTCTCAACATGAAAACATTTAGCCGAGCCAAATCCCTTGCTTGGAATCCATCTGTTGCTGAATTTGCTCTCGCCAGGAGGGACAGCAACAAAACATTAATTCCAGGCTTTGAGAAGGTGAGGTCAAGGCTTGTTGTTATGCATTGAGCCTGTGTGAAACCCCAACTACACTGATGAGAGCCCCTCCCTGCAATATGCAGTGAACATAGAAGACCAATTTGATTAATCCAAATGAAAGGGTCTCAGACAAACACAGCCAACCACAGCCTGAGTCCACAATGGCAACTGCGTTCAGCTCTGAAATGATCCTGCTTACAGACGTTAAAAAGATGAATGCAATTTGAAGCATTTTCAAGGACAAACTCATCCTATGCTCAGTGTCTAGTATCCAAACACGTCTTCATCATGACATACTATCCTCTTTGTAACCCATCCTCACAGCACATTACCCTCCACATTATACTCTGAAAATTTATGCTATATTTTTATTCAAAAGCTCAAGCTTTTAAGTGGAAAGACCCACATTTAGCTTTAAGTCTAATTTATATTTTTAAATTGTATGCGATTAGAGGGGAAGACCATAATTTTTGTTAAATTTTTGAGTGCTGTGTGTAGTGCAGGATTGTCTGAAGTTGAGTTTTATCCATTTAAATAAAGTCATGAAAATCCCTCCGGTGAATAGTTCAGTGCATTAGAATCAAGGAAAGGAAAGAAAGACAAAATGAACTTGTTGTTGCACAGGAACAGAAATCCAAATCTCAAAGACAAAACAACCTAGAAGGCCAGGCAATGCACAGCAAAGGCGTTTTGATTCTTCAGCGGTCTCCAAAATATGAGGTCTGGGAAAAAGTTTTGAATGACTTTGACAAAACAATTTCAGAGCAGAAGGCTGCTCAATGCTGAAGGTATGCAAAACCCACGTGTTGGCTCTGAAGAAAATTTTAAAGTCAGGAAGAAGAAACCACCACAAAATAATTACAGCTGCGACAAATGGATAAGAAACTTCCAAGTGGAGATAGTGTGAACCATCACTGAGGTCTGAGTATCTGAGGTTTTTTTTGAGGGCAAAAGGATGGAATCTCTATTTCTGATATTTATAGTAAGTGTGTGTTTCAAATAGTTCATGCTTTTGTTTAAAAAATGCCTGGAACAAACTCTGTTCTTTTTCACAAAGTATATTGACCGCCTCTTGTGAATTTGTTCAGTACCTGACCATCACCTGAACATATAGTGGGGAAAAATTGTGGGGTCTGTTAAGTCAGTTGTAACTTGAGGATGGACTTGTCCAGTGTTACCATCAGCTAATACAATAACAAACACATCCAAACACCTCATCTACTGTGTCCATTGCTCTCTATGTGGTGTCCTCTACATTGGGGAGACAAGATGCCAACTTGCAGAACATTTCGGAGAACATCTCCAGGACACATGCACCAAACAACCCCATCGTCCTTTGGCTGAACACTTCAACTCCGCCAAGGACATTCAAGTCCTAGGTTGTCCATACTGCTAAATCCGAGCCAACCACATTGCATCAACATCGATTTCACCAGTTTACTCATCTCCCCTCCCACCATCTTATATCCCAGATCCAATCCTCCAATGTGGCATCATCCTTTCGAACTGTCCATCTGTCCATCTTCCTTCCCACCTATACACTCCACCCTCCGCTCCCACCTATCACTATCACCTCCCCCCCACCTTCCACCTTCATGTACCTATCATCTTCCTACCTACCTTCACCCCCAGCCCCACTCACCCTCCTATTTATCTCTAACCCCCCCTTGCCCCCCTCCCCCCACATTCCTTATGAAGGGCTTATGCCTGAAACATTGACACTCCTGCTCCTTTTCCAGCGTCACACTCTCAACACTGATCTCCAGCGCCTGAAGTCCTCACTTTCTCCTGACATGCCCTGCTCATTCTCCTCTACACAATATGCACTGGCCCTGTATATAATGGTGCACTTAAGAAACCCATCCAGTGCATTATGTACAGAATAACACACCTCCTTTTGTAGATTAATTTGCAGTTATCTCTCCCATCAGTGCATGAACCTTCCAGATGTACTCCAGTCTCTCCTCCACACTTGCTTCAGATCACAACATGGTTTATTCCAACCTGTCTGAGTTTTCCCACACAACTTGATCTAACCAGTGTCCTACCAAACAAATAACTGCTTCCTGTCTTAACTTCTAGTTAGTTTTGTGGTATAGCTTCATGTATCAAGAAAAGAATGACATGCAAAAACAGAGTGCAGAGGGATGTGTGACATGGAAGGAAATCACATTTATTAAGATACAAGTAGAAAAGAGTGTGTCAACCAATGAGTGAGACCATTTAGAGATGATTTCAGGGACAGATAAATGAGAGATGAAGAAGATTTTTGCATTATATTTCTGAGAGAAATCTAAAGCAAAAGGAAGGTCCTGATGAAGCCATGGACCCACATTTACAGATAAATATCTCAAAGAAAGGCTTGACTAAAAATGGAGAATTCTGGATTAGTAGTGCTGGAACAGCACAGCAGTTCAGGCAGCATCCGAGGAGCAGCAAAATCGACGTTTCAGGCAAAAACCCTTCATCAGGAGGAAATGGAGGAACCTGGCCCAGATGGTTTGTATTCCAAACTACATGGGAAAAAATGTGCACATCAGAGATTTGTGCCAAATGAAATGTAAGCTCAGCAGCAGCTTTATAAAAGCTAGCATTGCTCACTTGGACTGAGTTGAAAGGCATCTTTCTAAGCTCAATGCCGCAAAGAAACAAAAGGAGACATTTTCTTTAATATTAAAGAAAAGCATGCTGCTTGGATGGAGCTGAATGCAATAATTCACTCTGGCTCTTGTGGTTTATGACAGTGACTGAATTACTGCCTTGGAACTGATGAGTCAGTCATCTATTAGAAAACAGTCAAGTTTTACTGCCACTTAAGATGGGAAAGAAATTTACATAGTAACTGAACCACATCAGGTTCTTCAAACAGTCTTAGCTTTTGCCTTGCAGTTATATTTAACTTGAGAGTATGTGACAAGAGTCTATGGCCAACATCATATTAAGTTACAATACTGTCACATCAGTAATTATAACCCAAGAGAATGCAACATTTTGCTTAAAGGCCATGTGACAGTGAACCACAAAGCCTCGCAGACAACATTTTAATGTCAATGCAGAACCCTTCCATTAATATCAGGAGAAAAAGACATCAAAAATAGGCAGACTTGGCAAAATGATTCCAAATCAAACAAGATCATGGCTGAAATTCCCCATCAAGTTCAATTTCCTTTCCAATCCCCACAAGCTTCAACTGTCTTAGTCTCTGAAACTCTGATGTTCACATTAAATCGACTGAACGTTACTCCGCATCCGTGACAAGATCATAACAAAGAGTGGAATAACTCTGCAGAGGCTGGCATCCTATTGCCAAGTCACCCTTTATTCACACCTGAACAGGTCTTGACAACAGAATAGCTTCACTATCTCTGACACTTTCTCTTTTATCTGTCAACCAGGGTAAAAAATGAGGTCTGCAGATGCTGGAGATCACAGCTGAAAATGTGTTGCTGGTCAAAGCACAGCAGGTCAGGCAGCATCTCAGGAATAGGGAATTCGACGTTTCGAGCTGTCAACCAGGGTTCCTTGATTGGGGATGTTAATCTGGTCCAATCAGGGAACTCAGATTAAGTTGTAGCTGCCTGACCTCACTACAATCACAATACAATGAGAAGGCTATTTGACCCCAAACCTGTAGAAATATGGGCACTTCGTTTACCTACTCCCTTGGTTGCAAAAAGGTTAAATTGAAAAGAATCCCTTTCCTTGTCAATACCTTTTCCTCAGGCACACGTGAACGAATGCCTTAAAAGAAGCCAATTTAACCAGATCTCCTTGGATTAGTCAAGCGTGAGTTTAATTACTAATTAATATTAATTATGAATTAATTTGATCTCTGCAACAACTCGAGGAATACGTAATAGAATGCACAGGTTAGAGATAAGAGGTGAAGCCAAGAAGATGAAAGTTGCAAAATGTACAGATCTATTTATTAGTCTCTGAATTGTTTGCAACATCAGACTGATGCCAACCTTGCAGTGAAGGTTACCAGTAGCACTGACATTAGGAGATAAACATTCAGCTTAACAATCCTAGGCTTGGCAGATGGGTAGAGTTTCTGCAGTCTTTCAGCTGTGATTGAATTTCAGCATTCAGAGAGAGAGAGAGAGAGACTGTTCAAGGTTGTCCTGTCTCCCTTTTAACAAATTGATAGCACCCAGAGTTAGACATCTTTTTCCATAGCACAGGGGTAACTAGGAAGTAGTTGAAAGAACTAACATTTGAATCCAGGATGGTACACAGTAGCTATCTTGAGTTTCAATAGTCTTCTTCATTAGAGTTGAAATTGGCTTTTTGAATCCTGTCCTTCTGTATTTCTGGAGACTAAAACAGACAATTCTGCAGGAGGTGCCATTCTGCCAAGAGGGGAATAGTCAGCTCCTCACTTATTAACTTAAAAACAAGTCATTTCGGAATTAAAATGAGAAACATCTATAAACATTTTGAACAGTGCCCCAATCTTCTGAACTCAATCAACCGAATGAATATCTCTGAACTACCCTCAATGCAAGTATATACCCCCTTAGTTCAGGAGACAAGATTTGTATGCAGCACTCCAGATGTAGTCTCACCAATGCCTTGAATAGTCATAGCAAGGTTTCCTTTATTTATATGCTCCATTCCCTTGAAATAAAGGCTAGTATTCTACCTGCCTTGTGAATTCCATGCAAACTGTTCATGATTAATTTGTAAGGATACGCAGATCCCTCTATTCTGCTCTTCACACTGAAGTGTTCAACCTCAATTTTTCCCCACACGATACTGTCAGGTTAAGGAAAAAGAGTACCTGCATTCCTTTATGTCCTCTTCACATCTTGCTTTCTAAATGTGTCTTTGTACTGTCACCAAGTTCATATTCAATACACTTAATCTCTTCACCCAGGTCACTGTCATGGACCATAAACCGTTGAGGCCCAGCACTGAACCCTCAGCTGCAAGATTATTTACAGTCTGTGAACCTGAAAATGACTCCTGACCCTGTTTGCTGTCACAAACACGGATGCAGAACGCTGGAGCAGGTCTGACAGCATAAGCGAAGAGAAAAACAGTGAAGGTTTAAAATCCACTGACGCTCTGAAGTCCAACCTCTGATTCACTGACCTTGCCAGAATCTGGCAAATTTTGGACGATATACTTCCAAGGCACCCACAACCTTCTTGGATACATGATTCCAAAAATTCACAGCCATCATCATGAAGAAATCTATTCTTAGCTCTGTTCTAAATGCCAAAGCCTCCGCTATGGACTCTTCAGAGAAAAAATGGTCCCAGCATCGACTGTCTCAAATACTGTCAGAATTATATATGTTTCAATGAAATCACATTCCCTTCTTTGCAAATACAAAGAATACAGGCTCACTCTACTCACACTCCTGTCAGAGAGTAGGTCTCTAATGCTGGAAGTTAAATCTGTTAATTTTTGGATAAACCTGATTCAGAGGTAAATAATCCAACCTCAATGTGGCCAAATCTGTACAGTTACTCCTGCTATGAACTCACCATCACCAGGTGTGGTTTCACCAAATATCTATCTATTATAGTCAAGGCATGAAGAATACAGCACTGTGGGAAACACAGGGCAAGTTTTGTCTGACTCTCCATGTCGCTCATTGACACTTTAGAAGACCCCTAATTGTAAATCATAGACGTAGGCTATTCTCTTGATGGCTGTATTTCCTACTTGATCCTTGTTATGGACTAGGCCAGACCACTCAAAACTTTCTTAAGCAGGCAGCCCAGAACCATAACTTTGCAACTTGTTTCCACTTACTCTGGGTAAGTGACAACTACCCAGAGTAAATTAGCAAGGTTGAATACGAGGTTTTAAAACAGACAAAAATTTATTCACAAAATTACACAATGAGACACAAACAACAGAATGAAGAACTCCTACAGAACACTAGACTATCCCAACTAGACTTAATTACGCTGTTCTGAATATACACAACAGTCCCAATAAGCAAACCCCCTTAAAACACCTTTTTTTCAGAAAAGGAACAAATGCTTCCAGGTTGAAGTTAGAAGGGCAAAGAGAGAGAGCCTGTTCAGACAGTCCACTGCTGAACTCCCAACTAGTTCTGGACTGAACTGCTCAGCTCGACAGCTGACAACTCCTCTTTCATTACAAAGGTCACTTCTAAAACATGGCCACTACGGCCTGAAGTTTAATTTGTTTACCTATAAACAAAAAGGCCTTTAATCTCTGTACCAAACTAGTTTAATCAGATCGTGGCCCATTTATGACCCCTCTGAAAAAAATCAAGACACAGTATCCTTGAGAAAAGGTATAGGTTTTAGAAAAGAAATAGACCAGCTATGTGACATCCTATATTAGTTTTGTGAATGGTCCCTCACATCAATAGCTGGTACTACATTGAGCAAATGTATTGAGGTGCACTTTGTTGTTTGGAACTGCACCTCCATGCAAGACAAATCAAGCCCTTCTTTCAAGATAATATGTGGCTGGCTTCATAAATGAGTGGACCACTTAGTGTCTACTATTTTCTGTATTGCTCCGAACAGAGCCTTCTCGGAGGCCCAGTCCTCCTACTACCCGGTGTTCCTCCCACACCTAACTCTGCTGGATTTTTGCAACTTGCCTCAATGAGGTAACTGGTTCATCCCCAATCATTAAGAGGTCCATGATGCTCCCCACTATCCCCTCTCTGAGTGTCTTGGTTTTTGGGGTGTCGCACACTGAGGAATTGTCTGGCCTACGTTAGTTGATGCTTCTCTGACACAATGTTGTGGATTGCAGGTCAATTGCAGATTCTGATCAACATTTTCAGGGTTTCGGTTGACCTTATCATGGTTGCTGGTGAGACAGCTTGTGAGACCTTGTGAGACAGCTTCCCATCTGTCGTCTTTGGGATTGCCAGGCATTGATGACAAGCTACGACCAAGGCATTCTGCAGTGCCCTGCGATTGTCTGAAATGTGTTAGGCTGTTTTGGTTTTATGGTTGGGCAATCTCTGAACCTCCGTTCTGAATCGAGAAGAAGATTGGTTTCACTTTCAATCTTTGGCATGGACTTGGCTTTCAAGGGACTGAGGCATTTATCATTGCATAGCTCAGCATGCCTCATGCATCTGAGTTGGCAGAGTGCAATCAGTGATGTGACTTGACATTTGCACTTAGAACATGCTTAGGCACCTGTGTGTTTGGGGTACCCCTGAGAATTTGTATCGGGTATGAGCAGATAGGGAAAGAGTTCAGTTTTGAGTTTTGTGAAACAAGATTCAGCTGAGCATGACTCAGATCAGTTAACAACTTGCAGTTAACAATGGGGTGCTCCTTGTAAAATGACTACATAGTTCATTAAGAAAATGATCTTCAAGAGAAGACAGATATCATGTCCCTGCGCATGTGGGCAATTGTTTTTTTTCTCTCTCTCTCTCCTGGAATAAAGGAAGATAAAACTACACTGAGTGTTTTGCTTTGGCTGGGGTGGGAATGGGACGACAATACCCCTCTGTCTTTGCTTTTTGCAATGTGGCAATCTGTGCCATGGTAATATCTGCTCTTACCACAATGAGAACATCTGGTTCAGATATTCTCTTACTTGGTGCCTATTGGCCAAACGGTCTCTCATGGCACCAACCCATTGAAACACGGGAGCTGTAGAGTGTGCAAAGCAGCTGTTCTGTCTTTCGTGTTGGCTTAATAATGACCGCCTCTGTGCAGGTGGTGCTTCACTCCAGCGTGTATCAGCAACCTTTTTGACTGACATTTCCATTCCCCTTGGTGGCATCTTCTATATCTTTTGCTGCAGAAGGTTACAGTTTCCAAAGAAGTTGTTTCTTCTGTCAGTGGGCCACCTGTAAAATCTCTTATAACAAATGTCATCATCAATTGGGTTCCCTGGTCCTCCTAATCTGAGTCCCGGATCCATGTTAGGAAGGTTAATTTGTCTTTTGGATCTCTCATCCACCCTCTGTCTTTGTGGAGGTGAATTATTTACCAACACCTTTGGGTTTAGGGAGTGAATCTGTGCAGCATGGACGTGTTTCACTGACTGTCATTACAGACGCAATTGCAGGGATGCTTCCCAACCAGACTGTAATGAGTCACACATACCTTTCATTTCTTTTTTGCTCAGCTCATATTTTTGTGGAGTTAGATGTTCTGATCCACAACCATCTTGTGATTTTCTCAAGTTGTTTAGCCAATACTTGACAAGCCAAATGTGCGCTGCTGTTACAAGTGGGGCCGGTGGAGATGCACAAGCGATCACTATGGCAGGTTAAAAGCACATCAAAATTACCATAAAAAGTAACAAGCCAAATGAGACTCTCCAGGGAGACCCTTTGCAGAGAGTCATAATTACTCCCACCTAACTTGAGGACACTCCAAAGTAATTCACAACCAATTACCTACTTTCAGTATAGCCAGTGCAGTCCATCCATGTACAGCAAGTGCCAACCAACGGAAATCTGAAAATGATGCGATGATCTGATTCCATAATATTTTCAAGGTTAAAGCTTAAATATTGGCTGGGACAGAGGAAAACTGCCCTGATTATCTTTGATAAATGTGAGGTGCTGCATTTTGAAAATACCATTAAATGTATAATTCCTACTCTGGTTTGCATGGTCCTGGGGAGTGTTGCTGACCAAAGAGACCTTGGGTGCAGGTTCATAGTTCCTTGACAGGATAGTGAAGGAGGAGTTTGGTGTGCGTTCATTTATTGGTCAGAGTATTGAGTACAGGGGTTGGGAGGTCGTGTTGCGGCTGTACAGGACGTTGGTTAGGCCACTGTTGGAATATTGGGTGCAATTCTGGTCTCTTTACTATCGGAAAGATGTTGTGAAACTTGAAAAGGTTCAGAAAAGATTTACAAGGACGTTGCCATTGTTGGAGGGTTTGAGCTATAGGGAGAGGCTGAACAGGCTGCAGTTGTTTTCCCTGGAGCATCGGAGGCTGAGGTGACAGAGACGTTTATAAAATCATGAGGGACATGGATAGAGTAAACAGACAAGGCCTTTTCCTTGGGGTAGGTGAGTCCAGAAATAGAGGGTGTAGATCTACGGTGAGAGGGGAAAATTTTAAAAGAGACCTAAGGGGCAACAACTTCATGCAGAGGATGGTGTTTGTATGGATTTGGCTGCCAGAGGAAGTGGTGGAGGCTGGTAGAACAATATTTAAAAGGCCTCTGGGTGGGTATATGTATAGGAAGCATTTTGAAGGCATATGAGCCAAGTGCTGGAAAATGGGACTTGATTAGTTTAGGGTATCTGGTCACCGTGGACTAGTTGGATTGAAGGGTCTGTTTGCGTGCTGTACATTTTTATGACTGTATGAATGGCATCACCACGATCTTTTACATTGACCGAAGAAGGCAAATAGGACCTAGTTTTAATGCCTCACAGACAGCCTGGATTTTATGCTCAAGTTTTTGGAATGCCTCAACCAGCTAACATCACAATCTTTTAATTTGGATTTAACATCTGCACAATCATAATGCTGAGAACAAATCATCCTGAGAACAAACCTTTGGGCCTGAAACAAATTGATAAAAAATAATAAGTCAACACAAATAGCAATAATTGATTCATACTTCAGTTTGTCAGGAATGGTGGGTTACACATAGATACAAGCCTGCAATGTTGACACAACCAGGATTATTCAGACATTCTTTCGCAGCTTCAGACTGGACATTACGCTGCATGTAGGAAGTGGCTAATCTGCCAGAAGTGAGCATATGGAATGGGATTAAAACAAAAACAAAAGTAATACAATATAAATAGATTGTTCTGGTTGGAATCATGTTTTAAGGAATTTCAACAGAACAGTTGTGAACAGCAACTCCCTAAGATGAGTATACGCCACTATTCTGCTTATAGCTCGGAGATATTTGTTAATTATATGGCCTCAGCTGGAGCTTCTGATGTTCTATCCATCTGGACCTGCACAACAGCAAACATACATCCTCATCTCAAGTTGTCACTTTTTCAACAAGCTGCTACATAGTTCTGTTATAACAACTAGAACTTCTGGTCAGTTTGTGGGCGGCACGGTGGCACAGTGGTTAGCACTGCTGCCTCACAGCGCCTGAGACCCGGGTTCAATTCCCGACTCAGGCAACTGTGTGGAGTTTGCACGTTCTCCCCGGGTGCTCCGGTTTCCTCCCACAGTCACAAAGATGTGCGGGTCAGGTGAATTGGCCATGCTAAATTGCCCGTAGTGTTAGGTAAGGGGTAAATGTAGGAGTATGGGTGGGTTGCGCTTCGGCGGACCTGTTTCCACACTGTAAGCAATCTAATCTAATAAAAATGTCTGAAGAGCAGGGAATGCCTTCAACATTGGAGACTGAGCAATGTTTCTATAGCTGAACTGCACTTGAGCCTACAGCTTTGGGCAATAGCAGAGTGATTTCAGGGAGATCAGTCATTACAACATCCTACAGCTCTGTTTGGCTTGTGTGATACCTTATGTGAGTGGTAGAGCATGTGCCTTGCTGGGAAGTGGCTGCAGTAGCAGATGCAGAGTAAGTGTAAAGTCTCAGAGATAAGATGGCAACACTCAAGCTGATACGAGTACACTCCTCCACGTGGCTGAGAGTGCATTGACCTGCATAGCAACCTTAGACCAGGCTGACATGGTAAGGTGTCATGGTCTCAACTGCCAGTCCTGGGGGAAGAGGACATCCCACATCTGCACCACCTCATCCAGCAGATCCCAAAAAGTGGAACGTTGGTTTTCCCCATATCTGTCATGTCTGGGACAGAGGTCAAGGAGCAATAGCTCCAGACTGACAGTGGGTAGGTGTTGAAGAGGCGACTTGGGTAAGATGCAGTGAAAAGCTCAAAGCCTGTGGCATGAGACCCTCCAAAACTCTCAGTACACCTCTCATTTAGCCCAAAAATTCAGCATTAAATGTGTGCGGGTTGGGGAATCCTCCTGTATAAAAGGCTCTACAGCCTCAGACAATTTACAACGCAAGTTAATCAGAGTAATGCCAGGGATGGAAAAATATTTCTAAAAGAAACTTGAGCTCTTTAGACAAGCTCAGTTGGAGCAAAGAAGCTAAAAGGCATTAAATGGCATGTTGTTGAAAATAAATTCAGGGTTTGATTGGCTGAACGGGGAAAGAATCAATGAGTGGCAAAGAATAATGTGAGTAATTGTGAGAAATTTGCATCATGTAGATTATTGATGATCCACGGAATGCCTTCCCATAGTGGTTGTGGCAGAGACCATTGCTTGTCTTGAAGATGAACCAGATAAATATCCAAAAATCAGCACTGATTAGGTTACTTGAGTACACAGCCAGTTCATTTGAGGTTGGTTGCAAGGCCTCTTCCATATTCCAAGTTGAATAGAATTCTTCTCAGGACCAGCAGTCGGAATGCACTGTCCTGCTTAATATTTGCAGCCATTTCTTTGTGATTTTCTCTTGCTCTGATTGAGCCATTCTCTCTGAGTTTTTCCCGAGCTGCAGGCCAATCTTCAATTCAATTATACATGAGACAATACTGTTGATTTCTGTTTGTTACTTTGGTTTCTCTTGGACAAATGAGACTACTGTCTCTGTCTGCTCTAGGAAGGATGTTGTGAACTTGAAAGAGTTCAGAAGAGATTGACAAGGATGTTGCCTGTTTTAGAGGGTTTGAGCTATAGGGCGAGTCAGAGTCATAGAAATGTAGAGCTTGGAAACTTCAGTCCAACTCATCCATCCTGGCCAGATATCCAAACTTAGTCTTGTCCCATTTGCCAGTACTTGGCCACTATCTCTCTAAACCCTTCCTACTCAGATACCCATCCAGAGGCCTTTTTAAATGTTGTAATTGTACCTGCCTCCACCACTTCGTCTGGCAGCTCATTCCATACATGCACCATCATCTGCGTGAAAAACTTGCCCCTGAGGGACTCAGCCTATTCAGCCTCTTCCTGTAGTTCAAAAACCCTCCAACCATGGCAACATCCTTGAAAGATTCAGAAATGATTTACAAGTTTCACAACATCCTTCCGATAGGAGGAGACCCAGAATTGCATGCAATATTCCTAAACTGGCCTCACCAATGTTCTGTGCAGCCGCAATATGACCTATCAATCCTGTACTCAATGCTCTGTCCAATAAAGGAAAGCATACCAAATGCCACCTTCTCTATCCTATCTATCTGCGGCTCTACTTTCAAGGAACTATGAACCTGCACTCCAAGGTCTCTTTGTTCACCAACACAAACGATGATCTTACCATTAAGTGTGCAATTCCTGCTATGATTTGCCTTTCCAAAATGCAGCACCTCTCATTTATCTGAATTTGAATAGGCTGGGGCTATTTTCCCTGGAGTGTTGGAGGATGAGGGGTTGCATTATAGAGATTCACAAAATTATAAGGAGCATGGATAGAGTAACCAGGCAAGGTCTTTGCTGGGGTAGGCAAGTCCAAAACTAGAGGGCATAAGTTTACCGTGAGGGGGAAGGTTTAAAAGGACCTCAGATACCTTTTTCATGCAGAGGGTGGTGCATGTATGGAATGAGCTGCCAGAGGAAGTGGAGAAGGCTGCTGCAATTACCACATTTAAAAGGCATTTGTTTGGATCTATGAATAAGGAGGATTTAGAGGACTATAGGTCAAATGGTGGCAAACAGGATGTGATTAATTTAGGATTTCCAGTTGACATGGAAGACTTGGACTGAAGGGTCTGTTTCCATGCTGTATATCTCTATGATGCTAGGAATTCACTGTATCAAATGAGAAGCTTCAAATTCATTGTTTCCCTGGCATGCTCCGCTAACCAACGTTGCATCTTCAGTCCCAAACATTCATAATGTAAAATGGTGTATTTGCCAATGAGAATTTTCCCCCGCATATAGTTAGAAATAGGTCTACATTCCATTTATTATGAATTTGGCACTCCCTTAGAGCATCTAATTGGCAACATATAACTTGTAGTGATAAGTCAATGTGTTTTAATCACACAATTTCTTCCTCATATAGTACCATGTCCATCATTTTTGATTCCTGGATGTTTGGAAGAGGGAGCATCTGAGAAAAGGAACAACTTGCATTCATATAGCACTTTGCACCACCTTTGGAGCTCTCACAACACTTTACAGGCATGAAGTAATTTTAAATTGTTGTCACTGTTGTAACGTCGAAAATACAGCAGCCAATAAGCACACAGCAGAATCCCCAAAGCAGTACTGTGATAATGTATTTTTGACAATCTCTATTTTTGTAATGTTGATGAAAAAAAAAGTATTGGCCAGAACACTAATGGTTCTTTGTCAACATTGTGCTGTGCCACGGGAGCTTTGACATCCATTTAACTACAGACTAGTAAGGCCTCAGTTGAACACCTGATGTGAAAGGTGCCTTCAGCAGTGTAATTCTTCCTTGGTATTGCACTGTAGTGAGAATCTGTTTTTGTACTCAAGTCCTCAAGTGGGTCTTGAACCTAGTACCATACAACTCAGAGGTAAACATGCTAAATTCAACCATGGCTGACTCTTGATTGCTCCGAAACTGTCTTCATGACTGGCTGTAGTGTATTCCTGTGACCTAGATAATGTAAACAGCAGGTGCAAACTAGAGTCCTCATGGAGTATGTGAGTAAAATATTTGATTCAATCAGCGTTTCACTCACTGTAAATAAGCTGATGAATCATTTAACACAACGAAGACCACCAAGAAAAATCAACACATCCAGATACAAATTCACAACTGAGTGGAGACCTTGAACTGTGTTCACATGGTACGCTGGTACATATTCAACCCGCACTTCATCGAGTTACATATTCACATTCAGATTCTCATTCTGTGCAGTTCCCCAGTGTTGACAAAAGCAATAGCAAATCCTGCTCTCTGGAGAGCTTTCCTGAACACGACTTCAGTATATCTGCAGAGCACACAAGAACCACTTAATTGATCTTTAACTGATTTGTGCTTCAATAGATTCTGAGAAAAAACAAGGCACTGATGTCTTGAAAGGTTTAAAGGAAATGGACTTGCAGGAATCCCCAGGAGGAAAGATGTATAATCATTTAGAGCAAGAGATAGATTACACACAAACATAGGGAAACCTTGAGAACTAAAATTGGATACACAAATCAAGTCACACGTCGAGTAAGATTCAGAAAATCAGACTTTAAAATAGCCAGTGACAAATAGCAATGGGCAAGTTTAACATATCAGGCTGTCTACAGTACAGCAGCTATGATTAATATGACTCTCAGCTAATAAACGACAGTGATAGCTGATCTGTGTATGCAGCAATACTCCATGAGGAACACAAGTAATTCACGCGGTAATGACAAAAGAATCATCAATAGCTCATCTTGTTTATCGGATGTATACTACCGATAGATCGGAGTTATCACTCATTTCAGTGTCAGCAGATGCAAATAAGATTATGCTAATGAGGCATGAACTGCTGCATTAAACAAAATGTAGGTACCATTAAGCCTTCTAATCAGATACAGCATCATGGAAAAGAAATCAAGCCTTTTCTTTGCAAAACAAACGCCGTGAGAAACAGGGAAATTCTTCCTAGGACTAGTTTGCTCATCAGCTATCACATTAATATCAAATAAGTCAATGCTTTCAGGGAAGTTTTATTTTGTTCTGTCATAAAGTTTCCCTAATTTCCTTGTATTTTGAAACAGATGAACCAAGAGTGAAAGTCTACCACTCAATCCATTTTGAGATGGCTCTGCCATTTGATCATAGCTGTTCCAACAGTAGCCACATGTTAATTTCCTGTCTATCCTCCCTATAAGCTTTGATTCCTTCATTAATTGAGAATATATTTAACTTAGCCTGTCTCCACTGCTCTCTAGGGAACATGCTGCTAATTGATAAGATCATAAGTCTTCTTGAAATCAATAAAGTGCCTTATAAATGACTTCTGATATCGTGGACTCTGCTCTGCTGTTTTTGAATCCGAAGATATACTACCCTGGAAACCCTCCCATTCTTCAGAGAGGATATTTTCTATTTGTTCTTTCAGTCCATTGAGGAGCACTGTGCTGAAGTCCTTACTGGAGAGAAACAGCAGTTTTACCCTTGGAGTTGTTGTAGTCACCAGATTTTCCTTTCTCTGGCAACTTGATTAC
Organism: Hemiscyllium ocellatum; assembly: GCF_020745735.1. NCBI lineage: Eukaryota > Metazoa > Chordata > Chondrichthyes > Orectolobiformes > Hemiscylliidae > Hemiscyllium > Hemiscyllium ocellatum. The sequence goes on from NC_083448.1 coordinate 15,247,136, forward strand.
TAATTGCTTTCACTTACTCAGGATGGGCTTTCACAATTCAGATCTTGCTAAGTGCGTGTGTGAGCTGTGCTTTGATGGTATTTTCGCGATGTCCCACGATTGTACGTCATTGATCCCAGGGCACTTTGTTCTTAAGGCTGTTAATTTTGGGCCTTCTAAGGAGCAGTGTTAACACTAACCGCCAAATGTGGAGCAGCAGCCTGGCTGATTTGAGGATCTCTTAAAACTATTCCACCTAGCTCCGGTCACCCAGTAGCAGCATGGTGCGGTCTTTGTCCTGGGCTATTACACTTGTTCAGAAATGTGCACCAGTCAGTTCCTATGCAATTCTGTATAGATTCTTGGAATCATTCTGAATTGCTGATTTTTGTGTAGATGTGTCCTTTGACCTGTCTCCGTATTCTTTGTTTCTCCTGCACTTCTTCATTGGCTTTCCCCAGTCTTCTGTGCTTTTCATAGAACTGTAACCAGTCAGTTCTAAAGAGGCCCTTCAGCCCATGAGACATGGAAGCAGAAATTGGGCCAGTTCGCCCATCAAGTCTGCTCTGCCATTCAATCATGGCTGATTAAGTTTCTGTACCTCATTCTCGCCATAACCCTTGATACTCAAGAACCCATGTATCTTAGTCTTAAATATATTCAATGATCCCTTCTGTAGCAATGAATTCCACAGATTCACCACTCTTTGGCTGAAAAAGTTTCTCCTTTATCTGTTCTATGCTCTTGGGTCCTAGTCTCTCCTACCAATGGAAACATCTTCCCAACATCCACACTGTTCAGTATTCTGTATGTTTCAATAGATCCTCCTCATCCTTCTAACCTCCACTGAGTATAAACCCAGAGTTCTCAAACATTCCTTACATGTTAAGCTTTTTCATTCCTGGGACCATTCTCATGAATCTCCTCTGAACACCCTCCATGGTCAGTACATCCTTCCTGAGATATGGGGCCCAAAACTGCACACACTTATCTAAATGTGACCTGACCAGAGCCACAGAAGTAAATCCCTGCTTTTATATTCAAAGTACTCTCGAAATAAACGCCATTACATTTGCCTTCCTAATGACTGACTCAACCTGCAAGTTTAACTTGAGAGAATCCTGGACTAGAACTCCCAAGTCTCTTCGCACTTCAGACTTCTGAATTTTCTCCCCATTTAGAAAATAGTCCATGCCTCTATTCTTCCAACCAAAGTGCAGGACTTTGCGCTTTCCCATGTTGTACTTCATCTTCCATTTCTTTGCCTACACTCCTAACCTGTCCAAATCCTTCTGCAGCACCCCGTCTCCACCCCACCTCCGTCACCCAGGTTCCTCAGTGCCACCTATCCCTCTACAGCCTGTCAAAAATATACTTGGTCTACTTTCCTGCTCTCGGCCTACAGACATCAAGGTTATGATAGTTAAAATGCTCATTCAAGTAATTTTTGAAGGTTGAAATTTCCAGCATAAAATACACTTCCAGATGTTGCATTCCAGATGTTCAACATCCACCAGGTGGAAACGTTTTTCTCAAGTCCATCTGAATCTTTGGCTCCTCAGTTTGAAATTTATGCCCACTTGTTGACCCCTTAACTAAGGGAAACAGCTGTTTTGTAACCACTCTGTTACTGCCCCTCAATCTAACATATTTATCAGGTCCTCCCACCCCCCCCTCCCCAAACCATCTCTTCTCCAAAGGAGACAATGAGTTTATCCAGCATCTCTTCATTGCTGAAATGCTCCATCCCAAGGAACACTGTGCTGAATCTCTTCTGCGCCCACCCCATATATCTTTCCTATAGACCAGCGACCAGCAACCAGCAACCCAGATGGGGACCTAAGCAAAGTCTTGTACACTCCAAAATAACCTCAAGGTTAAAATCTATGCCTTAACTGATAAAGGCAAGCATCCTGTTAGTTGCCTTAACTGCCCTATTAATCTGTCCTGCCATCTTAACACATCTGTGGACAAGCATCCCAAGATCCCTCTGTTCCCCTGGACTTTCTCGTGTCCTGCAATTCATTAACTACTCCCTTTTGTTCTACACTTTCTTGTTCTTGACGTACATCAGCTTTTGTTTGATTAATTTCTATCTTGGATCAGCAATCCCTTGTTGAGTCTTCTCTGCCTGATGGTGATTTCTGTACTCTAAACCTCTCTTTTGCAGATTTCCCACTGTGCCTTGATGATCTGTGACTCAGTTGTACTTTGTGCATCTCCAATGTTCCTGTGGAGTCCTCGTCATAAAGAACTCTCATGAGACAGGTACAAAAAACTTTGCTCAGCCACTTGTGAAAGGAAGGCTTAATTTCATGTAAGTACTTAGATGAGACACGGTGGCTTGTCTCAGGGCAGTACAGTGGCTCAGTGGTTAGCACTGCTGCTTCACAGCTCCAGCGACCCGGGTTTCTGTGTGGAATTTGCACATCCCTCCCCTTCCCCCGCCGTGTATGCATGGGTTTCCTCCGGCTGCTCCAGTTTCCACCCACAATCCAAAGATGTGCAGGTTAGGTGAACTGGTATTGCTAAACTGCCCATAATGTTCAGGATGTGTGGATTAGGTGCATTAGCCAGGAATAAATGTGGAGTAATAGGGTAGAGGAATGGGTCTGGATGGGTCATGCTTCGAAGGGTTGGTGTGGACTTTAGGTCAAAGGGCCTGTTTCCACTCTCTAGGAATTCTATGATTCTTTCTTCATTTTGCTCATTTTACCTTAATTTCCTGTTCTGTTTAGTGAAGTACCCCTGCTTCAAGATTGTCAGGCTTTCCATGTACTTGGATGTTGTGTTACCTTTGGTTTTCAGCTGCTGCTTAATGTTGTTGGCTCAATACCAACATCACCCTGTTGTATTATCTTGTATCAGACTCAGAAAAGTGACAAGGGGTGACAAAAGCAGACTCGATGGAAGCGAGTGCAATTTTGTCATGAAAGAAACATTGAGACAGGTTAATGGATGGGACAGTTATGGAGGGATATGGATCAAGTGCAGGCAAATGGGAGTAGTTTCATTATGAAAACTGAACAGCATGGTCAAACTGGGCTGAAGAGCCCGGTTCCATGCTGTAGACCTTTGATTCCACAACAATAACTTTGAAAAGGTGAGCGGAATCTGAGCCTGCAACCACCAATCCGTGAAGTTGGAGTCTACTCAGATTAAACGGGTTCTGTAAACTCGTTGAATAGTATGCAAATACGTGGCAGCCAGCAGACTCAATAAAAAGGCAAATCATGACATGGAAATATGAATTGTGTGCTTTTCTTTACAGATGTTATTAACACGCTGAGTATTTCCAGTGCATCCAGCAATCCATACTTGTTTTAGGTTTTCAGCATCTGCAATTTTTTAATTTGCTTGCTCAAGAAAATGTTGCCTTTACTGCAAAACCATGTTTCCACATACCTGATTCCGAGTAATTGGCATGAATTTTTGTGAATCAGCACGAAATGCATGTTTTGTGTTGAATAGAACACTGAGGAAGTTCATTTTGCAATCCATAAATTAGGTTCAGTGTAAACATCATTGTTGTGTTTGTTACTGATTTCACAGCTCTAAATCTGAAAGTGAGAAAAGGTAATTTGGTCCATCCAGGCTGCATGTCCAATCATTCCACCAGATACACACTTTCTCCTTCCTATTCAAAGCCATTTGAAAAGAAAAAAGTTCCTTCTGCCATTTTCTCAAAAAATAAATCACGAAATAGTTTTCAATCTCATTTTATTGTTGTGAAGTGCATATATTACATCTTATTTCGATCAGCAAGTAAATGTACTTAATGTTCTAAAATCAAATAACTAGAGCTATTTCCTCTGCTAGCATTATGTTCTCCCACAGAAAAAAATTATTGGTTTTACCCAGCCTGGGGATGGTTGCACCTTCTGAGATCCCATACACTTCCATCAGCAGCTACTGATAAATAAAGCTACTGCAAGGCAAGTGATTTGTGTCAGGTAAGGAAATGTAAATAACAAGATGTGACCGGTAGAGTAAGAGGCTTGGTGGAGGAGAGCGAGACTTAGTGTAAAGTGTTGATGTGACCATGCAAGTAAGATTTTGTATCATCAGAGGGACGTTGTGTAGAATCACCTGACTACAAGAAGGTTCACAAAAGCAGTTTTGTGATGAAGGTGCTGCCTTGGCCTGTGAATAGTTTATATTTACTGTACTCAAATGCAAGGTAAAGATGCACAAAAATAAAAATCACCTGCAATATTTAGCCACAACTCTCCTGAACCCTACAATAGCAGAATAGTACAAACTTCTCCCAAAAACGAAATCCTGCAGAATGGTTTCAACTTCGGGGTACTTGCATGGTTCTGCATGCATACAGGGTGACTGTAGTTTTCTGAGACAACTTTTACTTTTCAGTAGCACAGCCAACTGCAACTGTCAATTTTAAGTATTATTTACAGTCCTCCATTTCAACAGTGGAGAACATTTGAAAATATCTTAATTAAGAATGGCATGAGCACTGTACATTGGGGAGCAATTCTTACTTAATTACTCTGAGTGTGTTAAAGGACCTTCTATGGGCAACAGAAATGTATATATCAATGTAGCAGCTTTTAAAGTGATGAAATGCCTCACTGGATCTCCAAGAAGATTGCACACAGTCCAACACCGGTATTTCCAAATCATCACTGAATGATGGCAGTGTCACACACAACTTGATGTTAAGTGGTATTAAAGTAGACGGACAGAAGCTTGATCAAAGCAATAGATGAGGAGGATGCAAGGACTGCAGATGCTGGCGAGCAGACTCAAAGTGTGGCACTGGAAAAGCACAGCAGGTCAGGTAGCATCATACCAGGAATGTCGACTCTCCTGCTCCTTTGATGCTGCCTGACCTTCTATGCCTTTCCAGCACCACACAAAGCAATAGATTGTCATGAACATCTTCGAATCGGAACAAGAGGTAGCAAAGTGGAGAAGCTTAGGTAGAGAATTTTAAAACAAAGACCTTGACACTGACAGGAACGGTCACCAAAGATGCAGCAATTAAATCTGGGGAGGTTCCACATTAGAGGAGCAGAGATATCTCAGGGCATTACACAGTGGATTACAGAAATAGGAAGAGGTGAGGGTAGTGAGGATGAGATACTGCACTAGATCAGGAATTAAAACATGTTGAGAACCCTGTTTCCCTTCGAAAGCTGCTAACCTCATCCTGGAAATGAATGTTTGTTATCTGAACTGCGACCTTCCCCCAGTGAATCCACATGAAGAAAAGCCTCCAGTCTGAAAAGTACAAGGCTGCATGAAGATCAGAACAATGTCCATACGGACAACAAAGAGCTGCATATGAAAGTTTATAAAAGGAACAACTGAACATGAGAAATAGCAATCACTAGACTGCAATCAGCTATGAATATGTAACCCATATGGTGCCTAAGGTTCCATTTCCATTCCATTTTGAGAAGCAGAGGGATTGATATCCCTGGCCTCAGTATTCTTGGTCTATGGAGAAAGGAGGATAAAAGTGAGGGAGTGAGCTCTTGTCGTACTGGTTACACAATGCCCTTTGGTGGACCAGGTGAGGCTGTGAAGCTTGTACAGTTGAGAAGCTTGCTGAGTACTGACAGTTGAAGAAAACATCAGCGATCCAACTTAAGGGCAAAATTAGAGGAAATATCCCTTGCCAATTGCTCTTGGTCCACGTGTAGAACAATGTATCAAATTCTCCTACAAAGTCCGATTTGAAAGTAGTGTTTGGAGAGCAGTTTTCCAACTGCATGCTTCAGGATAAATGTCCTTTTTGTTACATTCTCTCAACAATTATGAATTTGCTGATGGCTTCAAGAGCAGCAGGATAGTTGTGCAGTTTGAGACCATTAAGCCAGTCCATCAAGTGAGAGTAACTCAGTAAATGGAAGGTAAATTTTACCAAATTATAGCATACTTCATGTTCAGGTAATCAAACACTTAACTTGGAATATGAATGAAGACAGGAAGCAGATTTTTCAAATTATCAGGGACTTAACCTAGCGTACATGAGTTCAGAGAGCATTCATTGACTGCACTATTTCTGCATCAATTCACATTTCTCAGCAAGCTCAGCATTTTCTGATGATGGTTCAGAGATTTCTGACTTGGAGCAATTTTTACACAAGCATATCTGTGTCTGCAACAATGGGTTTGTGCCTCAGCATTAACTAATAATTATCACAATTTATTCTCCTCCTCACACTGCTTCCCTGCATGACTGGTATCCCCCTCCCCCTTAGGCTGAGGTTTGAAAGCACAGAATGCTCTATGCTCAGAAAAGGGAGTTATACCCTTGAGCAAATTGTGACACCACTTACACAGTTAACTGCACATCAAAGAACACATGCCACAATTTCAACATGTGAGTTCTTGTATGATCATAGATCAGAATCCCAAAATATTTTGACATCTCTTATTTTAAATTCCAAAACATGCTGTTTTTAAAAGTGCCAGAAAATCTGTGCATTTGAATTCAGTGACTGCTTGCCTGTCTGGTGAAGTCCTCAGTGAATCCCATGGAATTTGGCACATGTTAGGCATGTCTGTTTAACCCTCCAAGATAAACTGGTGACTGTTGGCCATCACAAACTGGTGGGGGGCGGGAGGGGAGGGGGGGTGCTTGCCTTGATTTGAAAGCACAAATGATATGTAACAGCGAGAGTAAGTGCATTGTCACTTTTAAACTGAACTAAATTATAAGTAAACAAACTGCAAAAGGTTTTCTTAAATTTGCATTGTTAGAGTGTAGTAATGTCTGCCAACACATTGCTAGCAGAAATAGGTGGAGATACTTTTCGAGAATTTAAATATTCTGTCTCTCAAACAGTAAAACGACTTAGCAAGTTCTTTTGGGATTAGAACTTAACCGGAAAGCCAGGGAATGCAAACTTTAAAAAACAGCGGCCATGGTTTACAGATGGAAACTGGGGATAATAAAATAGCACAATGGCAGGGAGATGAAATTTGGAGCAGCAGAATTATAACTTCAGGAGACAGGCAAGGAGTGAGACAAGGGAAAAAGCTAAGAGGGAATTTCTGCTAAGTTTGGAATCTGACTCTGCTGTATTTCATGAAGACACACTGGCTCAGATGTGAGGGTGGAGGCAACTCTGTTCGCTCAGTTAATTCCCCAGTTTTATGAGGTAGAAGGAAAAGCTTTTTATTTCTTTTTCGGAGCAGGTGATCCAGCTGCTAAAGTGATTTTAGTCCCGCATTGGTCGAGTACAATTAGGACATCTAAAAGGCATATGGGCAAATACACGAACAGGAAAGGTTTAGAGGGATATGCGCCAAATGCAAGCAAATAGGACGAATTGAATTTGGGATACCTAGCAGCATGGATGAGTTGGATGGAAGGATCTATTTCTGTGCTGCATGATTCTGCGGTCCTTACTACAGCATTAACAGCTGTAGGAGCAAATGCCTGGCCTTTTCCCTGACTGAATGTGTTCACCAGGTCTGTGTTGAAAAGTGTGGTGTTGGAAAAGCACAGCAGTTGAGGCAGCATCCAAGGAACAGGAGAATTGATGTTTTGGGCATAAGTCCTTCATCAGGAATGTGAAGGGGAGTCATGGTGGGGAGGGAGGAGATGTGGAAACTGGTGAAATCAATGTTGATGCTGTGTGATTGAAGGGTCCCAAGGTAGAAAGATGAGGCGTTCTTCCTCCAGGCATTGATGGCTTGGATTTGGCGGTGGAGGAGGCTCTGGACTTGCATGTCTTTGGGGGAGTGGGAGGGGGAATTGAAGTGGTCAGCCACAGGGCGGTGGGATCATTTTGATGCGTGTGCCCCAGAGATGTTCTCTGAAGCGTTGAGTTGGTGTCCTAACTCCCCAATGGACAGAAGACCACATTAGGAGCAACTGACACAGTAGATGAGGTGGGTGGATGGATGTGCACAAAACTCACTGCCGGTTGTGAAGAGATCTCAATAGGACATGCGCTATGCAGTTACAAGTTCTGCACAGGGTTCATCTGGCACTAGACTGTCTGGCGACAGTGAAGTTTTAAAAAGGGGCATCTTCAACGTGCCCCAAATGATAAATAAGTGTAGGTACTCTTAACCATTGTTTCTGGACATGCCACAGGCTCAGGGTTTATTGGAGCGTCATGGCGGGAGAGATAGGGAGGGTATTGAGGACTGAAGTCAAAGTAGACCTGATATCTCTCCTCTTAGATCCACCAAATTTACCATCTTTAGATGGGCATGTGAAGAAATTATTTAATATTCTTACATCCCGTGCACAGATGAACTGGGTGTCTGAGAACCCGTCAGGCTTGCTGGAATAGCAGAAATTAATTATGGAGCACATTCCCTTGGAACATTTTCCAAACATGGTGTGCCACACAAAAGACTATTTTTATAAGACATGGTAGCCCTACTTGAGTTATTTGGATATAGATTTGTCAGTTACCTTAACTAGGGCATTTGTTTAACCAGGGTGGTTAGGTTTGTCAAGCTCTGGGCTCTGGAGGGGGTCTCTAGAGTTAATAAGGGCATATATGCAATGCTCCCGTTCCTCTGTTTGGGAGCTTTGTGCTGAGCATAGCTGTTCTGCATTCTGTGTTTTATTTCTTTTTTTGTTTGTTTCTTGTTTGGCTTTTCTTTCTTTTGATCTATTAGTTACGTATTTATTGGTGTTGCTTTGCACAGTGTTGGGTTTGTTTTGTATTATAGGGTAGGTTAGTAGTGAGTGGACAGTAGTGTATTGTAATTTGTGTTTTTTTTATCATACTAATTTATTATTGTATGTTTCAATAATTTTATTTGTAAAGTTAAAAAAAATTGCTAATAAATATATTTACAAAAAAAAACTGCAATTTCCCTTCCGAACGTGGTTGAAGATGCCCTCCTATACATCTCATCCACATCCCGCACCTCCGCCCTCAAACCCCATTCCTCCAACCGTAACAAGGACAGAACCCTCCGAGTCCTCACCTTCCACCCTACCAACCTTCACATAAACCATATCATCCAGCGACATTTCCGTCACCTCCAAACAGACCCCACCACCAGGGATATATTTCCCTCCCCAACCCTTTTCCGCAATGACCGTTCCCTCCATGATTACCTGGTCAGGTCCACGCCCCCACTTCAAACCTCCCCTCCCACCCTGGCACCTTCCCCTGCCCCCGCTGGAATTGCAAACCTGCACCCACACCTCCTCCTCCCCCACCACCCCCCCCCCCCCCCACTTCTACCAAAGGCCCCAAAGGAGACTTCCAAATGCATCAAAGTTTCACCTGCACATCCACAAATGTCACTTATTGTATCCGTTGCTCCTGATGCGGTCTCCTCTACATTGGGAAGACTAGACGCCTTCTCACAGAGCGCTTTAAGGAACATCTCTGGGACACCCCACCAATCAACCACACTGCCCCGTGGCTCAACATTTCAACTCCCCTTCCCACTCTGCCGAGGACATGCAGGTCCTGGACCTCCTCCACCGACACTCCCTCACCACCTGACGCCTGGAGTAAGAAGCCTCATCTTCCGCCTCAGAACACTTCAACCTCTTGGCATCAATGTGGACTTCACCTGTTTCCTCATTTCCTCTTCCCCCATCTCACCCCAGTTCCAACCTTCCAGCTCAGCACCATCCTCATGACCTGTCCTACTTGCCAATCTTCTTTCCCACCTATCCACTCCACCCTCCTCTCTGATCTATAACCTTCATCCCCACCCCCATCCACCTATTGTACTCTTTGCTACCCTCTCCCCAGCCTCATCCCCCACTCCCATCTATCTCTCCATCCTCCAAGCTCTCTGCTTTCATTCCTGATGAAGGGCTTTTGCCCACAACATCGATTTTCCTGCTCTTCGGATGCTGCCTGACCTGCTGTGCTTTTCCAGCACCACTCTAATCTTGATTCTGATTTCCAGCGTCTGCAGTCCTCACTTTTGCCTGCCTATGTGTGTTCAATGTTGTATTTTTATTTTCTTGTAGCCGCAGAAAATCTTGTAAATGAACTGACTCCTTCATTTTGATCCAGTTAACCAAGTTTCAATTCAAGTGCGGCAGCTGCCTATTGACCAAAAAATGACAAACTTTTATCATTGGCGGTCCCTCATAGACTAGGATGACTCCACCATTCTTTGGGTAAGTCTGTAGATGGCTCTGCAGACCAACACAGCTACCGTAGGCACTGATACATGTGGGACAGAAGATGGGCGTCAGCAGGGGTTGATGGGACATTGGTATGGCAGCACACTCCTTTGGCCCGGCTTCTGCTTTTTCCCGACGGCAAGTCTCAAGCTGCTCGATGCCTTCCTGGATGTTCCTCCTCCACTTTGGACTGTCTTGAGCCAGTACTTCCCAAGTGTTTGTGGGAATGCTGCACTTCACCAGCGAGGCTTTGAGGGTATCCCTGAAGTACTCCCTCTGTCCACTGGGGCACACCTGCTGTTTCGGAGCTGGGAATAGAGCACTTGCTTGGGGAGTCTCATGTCGGCCAATGCAGACAACAAGCCCCGCCCATCGCAGCCAATCAAGGATGGTCAGTGTGTCGATGCTGCAAATGTTGGACTTGTCGTGGACACTGGTGTTACTGTGTCTTTCTTCCCTGTGGATTTGCAGATGTTGCACAGGCAGTGTCGGTGGGACTGCTCTAGCACCTTGAAGTGGCTGTGTGGACAATCACCTCTCAGAGCCACATGGAGGGCTGGAACCACCAGAGCTCTCTAAACCATGATGCTCTCCATAAATCTAGTGACCCTCAGTGATACTGATCCCAACAGCCCTTAGGTCAGCCATCATCAATGTCTGTAAAAACTGTCTGGTTGGCCACTCAACTGGGAAACACCAATACTGGTTTGATGAGAATGATGAAGAGATCAGGCAACTGTTAATCCAGAACTGCATGACATTTCTGAGTGGGAAAAAGCAAAACATGCTTGTAGTAAACACCTGAGCGGGTTAAAAGAGAGCCTTTTCATCTGGTTATAACAACAGTGACAGGATTTTCCAGTTGGTTACTGAAGGACTGTACAAGTCTCTGAAGCAAACAGAAGAATGGGACAAGAGTCAACACTTATACACCAGAAGAGGTCTGATGAGAATAGTAGTCTACTTAAGGTCAGTCAATGATCTTAGACAAATATTGCATGCTGGAAACAAAAACACGAGGGGTACCAGTATTACTCACAGTAGAAAATGCCCAAGGGCTAGATAAATGGGATTTAAAAAATAGTGCTTTGCTGCAGCACATGGCTCATTCAAACAAGACAAGGGAACAATTAACAAAGCAAACAGGAAGCTGGGCAACATTCCCAAATCAATTTTCCTCAAATCTCGAAATGCTAATTGAAGCTCTTGAATTCTATGTTGAGTTCTGGATGCAGACCTGATCTTCCCCACCTGGTTTGGAGGCAAGGTTGATGTTCGGTGCGCAGAGTAATTTCCCAGAGCAAATCATGTGAGGCCCTTGAAACATAAGCATATGGTAAAAGCATACAAAAAAGGCAAGCAAGAGTTATATTTTCAGACAATATCACAACGGCAGACCAAGAGGGCAGGGGAAAGCCTTCACCCAGACCCCAGCAAATATCTACTTATGGGAGGATCAGCTATTCCGTGTTCGAGGGAAGGAGAGTGATGCTGGGAGAATATAACTGCTTGATGATGTGACTTTCGGATTGCTTTGGAAAGTTAGTGCCATTGGGTACTTTTGGGAGGATGAGAGAGTGTGACCAAGTTTTATCCCTGCTCATATTGTGATCATGAATATTCATGACAATAATTAGAGAGCCCAGTTCACACTAACACGCTGGTTTAGTTTGGCATGCGTTGCTGATGAGCCAGTGTCGGTCAGGCATGAAGAACATGTCAAATGGAGTGGGCCCAGAAGAAAATTATTGTCTTTGATGAGAAATGTCTCTTCTCCTTCACAGGTTGGTGAAGGAAGAAGTAAAGTGAAAGGGTAACGGATTGTAAAATGTACTGTCAGGGCTTGAAATGGGAACATGTTAGAAAGATTCAACTAATGAATAAATTTCTCGGCATTTTGATATACCATCTAAGTGAAAGCATAGAAAAGTACCTCATTTCAGTGCCTTTGGAGCCTGATGTGGTTGTAGCTCAAGCACTAAAATATGAAATTACTGGTAGCAACACTGAAACTATTGCAGTCCATTTGCTGTGGCCCATTACCATTAACCCAATCTCTCAAGCCTCGTCATTCATATAAAAAGCTCATTGAGCGCTATTATAAATCCATTTTCATTGGCATCTGTTTGCTCAACCAGTGACTGACTTCATCCAGGTTTCTTTTGAAACTGCAAATTAGTGTTCAAAGGATGTGAAGGAAGGAACCAGCAGTCATGTAACTTTGCTTTTGGTCCTCAAGGCGAATAGTCATTTCACCTCTGTTACCAAGGCATAATAAAAGGGAGAGTCTCCAATTTACGAGATTGAGATTTTTCTGAGATAGAATCTGATTAATCATGCAATGCCTCTGTTAACCAGAGTAGAATTCTAAATATCTCTCTTGTCCACAATCAAGCCTCTATTTCTGGGCATTTTGTCCTGGAAATGAACATCACTGTGATTAACATTATGTACTTGTTTAAATCCTTACTGGGGTCACATTGCATTTACAGCACTAATATGATTGAGCGATCCCCAGGGCTCTTAAGGTATTACAGAATGTTAACAGCACAGAGATAGGTCTTTTCATCCAAAAGTTCACACCAGTGTTTACTCTTCACAGCCCCTTCCCACATGCCTTCCTCTCACCTTATTGACATACCATTACATTTTTTTCCATTTTTCGTCCTGACAGGCTTACCTAGTTTCTAAGTAATTGCACCTATGCTATTCAACTCAATTATCCTTGTGGGACTAAGTTTCATGTTTTCAGCACCCTCCACGTGAACAATATTTCCTGAATTCCATACTGTGGCTGTAAAAACCATCCAGTATTTGCCACTGCCAGCCATGGGATCACCCCTACAAATGCTGTTACGACACAGCAGTGAACCTCTCTGTGAACATTTTTTTAACTCTAAAAATGAACATGAAACAACAACTATTCACAACTCTAAGCCACTCCCTTTCTCTTACCTGCTTACTATCTGTCTCCAACTTAATAATAATATGCTGTTCCCATAAGACATTTATTAAAATTGCATCAACTTCATTTCAAAACCACACAGTGTCTATTTTCTTCCAGCTGAAGATCTTCCTGGGTTGTAGTCTTTCCTTTTACTGCAAATATGTTGCATGTGAAAGGTACCTTTGATAAAGAGTGTTTCCTAATTTCTTGGCCATCTCTCGATGCAGTTGCTCTATCCGCAATTTTCAAAATGCCTGCCTTTTTATATCCCCAAAATCGGATTGTCTCAGTAGTTTGATGTTGGCAAAACAATAAAATTCAAACCCAATTGGGTTATAATATCCTGGGGCATAATTTAAACTAGTTAAAATTGAATTATTGTCAAAACAGCAACCAAAACTCAGGTGTCCATTTCACAGCCAAATGTTCCAAATTTTCAATTTTCCAATACAATGTGGGACTGCCATCAAGTCACATACACAGGAGTTTGTAAGCTGTCAGGTCAGTACACATGTGTGCTCTCTTAAAGGTGCAGTACACGCCTTCAACTTCATAACATACTGTACTGAAGTCTTTCAGAATATTAAAAAACATCTATTAAGTGTTCACCATTCAGCCCCTGTCTTACCTTTTAGAGAGCAGACCCAGTCCCAGTCTGTCATGGAGCAAGGTCTAAGACAGCATGAACAAAGCTGCTCCTCAGAAATCTTTCTGGTCTTCAGACTTCATAGACTACGGATATTTACAGTATATGAGAAGATCATCAGCCCATCATGTCTATGATAGTCAACAAATATCCATCCAGTCTCATTCCTCTTGTTACAGCTCTTGATAGCCAACCTTGTAGGTTATGGAACCTCAGACACCTATCCAAACACTTTTTTTTCAATGTTGCAAGAGTTTCTCCCTCTTCCACATTGAATCGGAGTTCTTGATCCTAAATCTGAGTGAGAGAACTTCACCTTTTAAACCTTTTAAAACCTTGTATATGTTCATCTCAATCTTTCCTTTGTTGTGACAAGATATTAAGTTGCATAAGAAATAACAGATGCGCATATTAAACCAGTGTTCTGCAACACAGAAACATGCTGTGGTGTCTCTCAATAGCTGCTTTTGCCATGTTTCCCTTCTATGGAAATCAAGGCGATTTTCACAAACAGGGAAAGATACATTTCTTGTGCTGCTATAACAAAGAAATAAAAAAGCAGGCTGAAAAAAATATCTCCCACTATCTCTCAAAATTGGAACTCATTCCTAGCCTCAGCCTTCCAAGTTCCTTTGGAAAATATATAGACACTTCTCAAATATATGTATTTTTTCTTTTTCATCCCCTTCCCTCCAACATGTAGATGTGCAGATGGAAAGAGAGAAAAGGCAACAATTTATGCTGCATAGGTTCCCCTACCTTCAACTTCTCTATGAATGACCTGTCCTCCAGTCGAAGTGAGGCTGCGCATGAGTAACTGATGAGTGCTCAGCTCATTTGACAAATCTTGAGGTATTCAGGCATGAAGTAGACAAAGATAAGACCTAGACTTGGTCTGATTCTTCAGCGTTTAGTACTTACAAAGCATAATCACAACCTTCACACATTTAATGGCATTACTATTATTGAAACACTCATCCAAAGGATCACCACTGACCAAACACTCACCTGCTATTGTCACCTAAGTGTGATACCTCCAAGACAAGGTGAGTGACAGTATACTTCAGAACTTTGCTTACCTGATAACCACCTGAAAGTGAGGACTATCACAGAAGGCCTAGCTGAATGAAACAATTCTCAGGATACAGGAGAAACAGTTAATTTGAAGGGTATCCTCTCTATTGCCTTAAACAATCCACTCACCCCAATGTGCAGCAGTGTGAATCCTCAACACAAGTCAGTGCATATACTCACCAAAGCTGCTTCAGAAATTAACAACCAACACCACCCAGTGATGCAGATGCGTGGAGGCACCACTTAAATGCACTTTCTACTCCAAAGTTACTCATCTTTCTAAGTTGGAGATGTATTACTACTCATTCTCACTGGGTCAAAATCTTGCAAATGTCTCCCAAAAACACAGTGGGAATACCTTTACCATTTTCAGATACAATGGAAGTGGTTCACCATCACTTATTTAAAGATCAGAGTGAACAATGAGTGACACATTTTCCAGGGACAACAAAATCCTAAAGAAAAAAGTGCAATCACTATTTACTGAATCTGTCTGTGCTAAATTTTTCAGTATCCTGGTCAGTGTAAGCTCACTTAAACCCTCACGCTGAAGCCCCATGCACTTGCATTAACCTTCAACAAATTGCAGTGAAACCTCCCTTGATGCTATTCATTTCTCACGATATCTTGACTTACATTTTCCCTTGAATGGCACTGAAAGAACAACTTCCCTAGTACTAATTGGTGTTTGAGGAACCTTGGTGTATGTAAAATGATCGATATGCTTTCTGACAAGAAAAGCAACAGTGAATTTATGTGAAACTTGAACCAGTTTTAGCTAAGTCTTTGTAGAACAGCAATATTTCTTTTGCAAATCTGCTTGAACATAAAAATTACAAGAATCATGATTTGTGTCAAGATCAGTTTCTTCCGCACGTATTTGGCTCAAAAAGGATATCTATTGGTCGACTACTGAAGCACATAATGGTTTTCACCTTTGATTTCAAAACAGATTAGTTGGGGGTCAGCTGGCCATCTTCAATGTTGTCAGTCCTCAATGATTTATTTCATTCAATTGACATTTTACCTCAGGACTTCCCTTCTGAAGAAACATGCTCCATGGCTTTGAGAACAAATTACGTCCATCAAAATATAGAGCTTTATAAAATCATGAGGGGCATGGATACGAAAAACAAACAAAGAATCTTCCCTGAGGGTGGGGAGTCCAGAACTGGAGGGCATAGATTTAGGGTGAGAGGGGAAAGATATAAAAGAGATTTAAGGGGCACCTTTTTCACGCAGAGTGTGGTACGTGTGTAGAATGACCTGCCAGAGGAAGTGGTGGAGGCTAGTACAATTGCAACAACATTAAAAGTCTTCTGGATGGGTATATGAATAGGAAGGTTTTGGAGGGATATGGGTCAGGTGCTGACAGATGGGACTAGATTGGGTTGGGATATCTGGTCAGCATGGACTGGTTGGACCAAAGGGTCTGTTTCCGTGTTGTATGTCTCTGACTCAAAAATTAGGTGCCAGAATACCAATCTTTTGTCTTTTTCTCCCAGAGCCTGACTTAAACCAAATGATAAAACAACGCTTTTGGGATGGCACGGTGGCTCAGTGATTTGCACTGCTGCTTCCCAGCAGTAGGGACCCACGTTTGATTCCAGCCTCTGGCGACTGTATGCAGTTTGTACGTTCTCCCCATGTCTGCGTGGGTTTCCTCTGGATGCTCCGGTTTCCTCCCACAGTCCAAAGACATGCAGGTTAGGTCAATTGCCATGCTAAATTGCCCACAGGGATGTGTGGGTTCGGTGCATTAGTCAGAGGCAAATGTAATATAGGAGAATGGGTATGGGTGGGTTACTTTTCGGCGGGTCGGTGTGGACTTGTTGGGCCAAAGGACCTGTCTTCACACTGTATGAATTCTAATTCTAACTCATGTTATAAGTTTATGTAAATAATGAGCATGTAACTGCTGCTGCACAGAAGTAAGATGTAAATGCAATCCTTTTCTGCAAACACTTCATGGCAATTCGTCTTTGCCTCAATTCATACTCTCAATTCTGAAAATAAGTTTTTGAGATGTCATCGTCAGCTTTGGTAAAAGCTTCTGCTTGATCTCCAAATGAGTTCCTCCACCAATAGGAGTGAGTTATGAATCATCTCACCAAAGATAGCTTCTGAAAGGCTTTAGTAACTACAATCTGTGTGAGGCTGTCCACTTTCAGTTTATTCAGTGGAAACAATATTATCCATCAAACTGTTAAATGAATGCAGGGTTTGGTAAGTGCATAATGAAGTGATCATTTGCTACTACATTATGAATAGCTGAAAATGAAAACAAGAAATGCAAAAAAAGGGTGTAGGAAAACAGGCAGAAATGGAAGTAGACAGACACTGGGAGATTTGTATGTGAGTGCATTTGTTGGCTCTTTTCTCCCGTGAGCATTACTTTAGTCTTTAGTATGTGTTACTTACTATAGAACATGCAGTGAAGAACACAATGGTAATGCAACCAAAAGCAAATTATTAATTCCTGGGCATGATGCCAAGGTTGTTCGTAGATGATGAAGGTAGACCGTATAGAAATTCCTGAAATATAACGGTGTCTTAAAACTATCTGCTTTCATTTTAAATTTGTAGGTGCCTGCCATTAAATCTTGTGTGGTGACCTATGGATAAACTCCGATCTCAAGCTGCTTTGGATGGATTACTGAAAGACTCAGGAACTTGGGATAGAACATTTCTCTCAGTCAATCAGCAGGAAGCAAAAGGCATTTATCCAATAAGCTGAAAAGATTTTCTCACATACATACTATTCAAGGACTGAAAGAATAAGTACCTTTGTTCAATTCCATTTAGCTCAGAAGCCTTCAGCTCATAAAAATTTCAATGCACTTTTACAATGCACCCATAAAAATGTTACTACTTAGACTCCAGAATTGGTTTTGTCGTAGAAATTTGCCAGAGTAGGGTGCATTAAGCACACACAGAAAGAAAGAATAACTATTTTTAAAAAAGTCATAACCAAGAAGATGATAAAAATAATTCAAATAGAACAAAATGATAGTGAAACAAAGTCGTCACAGCACGTTTGTCAATTTTGTCATCTTTTCGAACAATTTGGGGCATTTACGATCAGAAACAATGACACAATTTGGAAATGATGGCCGCTGTTTGCTCTGCGAGCGATGGGATATGGCATCCGATGGTATGATGTCCACTCCCAATCTTGCCCCGCTCTTCCAGCACCAAACCACCTCCCGCTTGTCAAACACAATTCATTTTATTCTGATGGAACTATTGATTTGAGAGAGGTTCGCAAGCAAACACAGAAATGACACACTGGGAGACCAGCTCAATATTCCTGCCCAAACTCAGAACAGCACAATGGACAAGTTCTGATGGGGTCACAACAACTTATATTCATGTGCCAGAGGGAGGTCCTGGCTAACAAACCTTGTTAAATTTTTCAAGGGAGTGACCAAGCATGTAGATGAGGACAGTGAAGATAATGCAGCTATATGGATTTCAGCAAGGTCTTTGACAAGGTCCTGCAATGGATACTGATGAAGAAGCTGAAAGCACATTGGATCAAGGGTAACATGGCAAGTTAGATCCAAAATTGGATTTACAGCAAGGCACAGGGTGGTGTTTGAAAGCTGGCTGTGTGTCTGGAAAATTGGTGTCCAGTGGCATACCAAAGGGATCAGTGTTGGGTCTCTTACTTCTTGTGATTTTTAGTTAATGATGGAGATAGATGAGAATGTGGGAGGAATCTTAGCTAAGTTTGCAGGTAACAAAATGATTGGCCAAGTGCTTGATTGGGAGAAAGAAAGTCTTTGGTTGCAGGAAGATATAAATGGATAGATCAGATGGAATTTGATCCTGAAAAGGGACAGGTGATGTTATGTCTTCCAAAGTGCAAAACAAAAACGTATTCAATGGATGACAGGACATCAGGAAACTGAGGAACAGAGAATGTTGGGATGCTTTACCTTCAAGCTATGAAGGTGACAGGGTGGGTTACAAGGCTAATTAAGAAAGCATCTGACTCTTGCCTTTATAAGTTTAGGCAGAACACACACCCCCCTCCCCCCACCCCCACCCGACCCATCCCCTGGTCCTCACCCTCTACCCCACTAACCTCTGTATACATCGCATCATGCTCTGCCACTTCATCCACCTACAAACGGACACCATCACCACAGAGATATTTCCCTCCCCACCCCTATCAACATTCGGGAGAGACCATTCCCTCCGCAACTCCCTAGTCAGGTCCACGACCCCAACCAGCCCACACTCCACTCCTGCCACCTTCCCCTGCCACCGCAGGATGTGCAAAACCTCTGCCCTCACCTCCCCTTCACCTCTGTCCAAGGCCCCAAAAGATCCTTCCACATATGGCAGAAATTTACCTGTACCTCCATAAATGTCATCTACTATAGCCATTGCACCCAATGTGGTCTCCTGTACTTTGGGGAGACAGGATGCCAACTTGTGGATAGTTTCATGGAACATCTCTGGGACACCCGCACCAACCAACCCAACCGCCCCCGTGGCTGAACACTTCAATTCCCCCTCCCACTCCGCCAAGGACATGCAGGTCCTGGGCCTCCTCCATCACCAAACTCTTAGCACCCGACACCTGGAGGAAGAACGCCTCATATTCCACCTTGGGAACCTGCAATCACATGGGATCAATGTGGATTTCACCAGTTTACTTAATTCCCCTTCCTCCCAAATTATTCCAGTCCCAAGCCTCCAACTCAGCACCACCCTCCTGATCTGTACATCACCTTTCCCATCTATCCGCTTCACCCCCCTCTCCTACCTATCACATTCTCCCTTCACTTCATCTCCCTATTGCATTCTTAGCTATCTTCCTCCCCTAACCCCACCTCCCTCGCATTTGTTTCTCAGTCCCCTGGCCTACAAGCCTCATTCCTGATGAAGGGTTTAAGGCTGAAATATCAATTTCTAATGCTCCTTGGATGCTGCATGGTCTGCTGTCCTCTTCCAGAACAACACTCTCGACTCTGATCTCCAGCATCTGCAGTCTTCACTTTTTCTCTGCGTAGGTTATAAGCACAGGGAGTTGTACAGGGCTTTGCTTGGGTCACAGCTGGAGTACTGTATGCAGTTCTGATCGCCACACTACAGGAAAGATGCACTGGCATGGGTGCAGTGGAGATTGCCTGGATTGGCACGCTTCAGCTGTAGAGAAGCTGGATAGTTGAGGTTGTTTACTTTTTAGCAGCAAAGACTAAGGGGGAATAATATTGAGGAACATGGATGAGTACTTGAAGAGCACTCGAAATGTCATTAAATTGCAAGCTATGGGCCAAGTCGGACTTGTATCAAGTCAGCCTAATTTTGATAGTACAGACAAATGGGCCAAAGGGCCTCTTCTGGACAGTGTCATTCTATGAACAGTTTGAGAGATAAACTGAGGCACATGGAATGATTCGGTTCCAAGAATAAGTGGACAAATACTTTAACAGAGGCACAATCCTCTTTATCAGTTGGTTTGTAATAACAGAGTGTAAGAGTGAAAGCAGTTCATTGAGACATGTACAATAGAAAACTACTTAGTGTTTTAGTATTGTTGAACATCAACCTATCCAACAGAATTGCCAAGGACTTGACTGTTGTTTCAGGGTGAAATTTTCTGTTTATTGTGTTTTCTGAATATTTCACAACCACTATTCCAGCAGTCACTGAATTGCAAACAGTTCTCTATTTTTTAATTAGGACAAATGGGACATGGAGCAAAAAAGGTATGAATTTATCCATAACTCTCAGTAATGAAATCAGACAGAGCCATTCTGCACTGACTCTCTATTACTACAGAATTAAAGGATAGTTTTCTTGCTGTTTCTCAGGGTCCTTATCATTTTGTCCAATGTTTTAGACAGTATTACATTCTGCTACACTATGGTTTCGCTTCCCTTCCAATTCAGGCTTGTTCCTTTCAAGGACAGTGAATACTCGAGACGCAGGCATGAATAGTGGAATATCCATTTCTCAGGCACCACTGATCAATGCGAGTGAGCCAATCTCCACCTAAAAACTTGACAACCAAGGTCAATTTATGGCTCTTGGTCAGTTATAAATTGATATGTCATTAATCTCATTTAAAACAAGGGTGAACAGACATCAAAACAGCACAAGCACACATTGTTGATTCATTTTGGCATTTCTGATGACATAGGTGTGTATTGATTAGCAGAAAAATTGTTATGTAAGAATGATATCTTAAATATTTCAGCATGTAAATGCATCTATTCTGATATTGTCCAACAAGGAAGCAAATGGCAGGGTAAAGTAATTGCTACTCAATTGAAAAGGTTAAGGTCATAGGTACATGATACTGAGGGATGCCTTTGTACATTGAAGGTGCTATCGAAGTAGAAAATTGTTAATGTAGGTCAGGAACAGGACATTAAATTCTCAGACTTCACTCACTGCAGCAAAATATTTGTGCAGCTTAAACTGTTAAAATGATTTCATTCCATAAGGTACTTTGTCAGCAATAACAGCAAGGAGCTCACAAATTCTGATGAACTGATGATGGGAAGTGAGAAGTAGATTGAGCAGCAGTAGGGAGCAGGATTAGTTTGCAATGGAACATTGATGAATCGGCAGCAGGCCATTCGTTTACTTTTGCTTTCTAATGGCAAGTCGAAAATCTTCTTCTGAAAAGCACAAAATTGAGTGGATTATGTCAGTGACACCAAAACCTAGGTCCATTGCTAGCAGTGGTGAATGAGACATTATAATAGGGTGAGCGGTTTGCTGCTCTTTTCCACACAACGGACACCTGTGTTGACTAGATGTGATGGCACACAAATTGTGGTTCTAATTTCATGAAAGCATCAAGTTCCTTGCAACATACAACTTCTACAAAGGCTGACCAAACTGTGCTTTCCCTTTACAGATGCTAGAAAGAACTCCCATAACTTCTTTGCTTTGTTGCACATTTGCAATATCTATAGTTTCCTTGCTCCATTCATAGCCATTGCGATATTATTGTAAAACAAAGAAATAAAGATTTTCCACACAAGCCCAAAATTTGAATTGGTACGCCAGACCTACACAGTTTCCAATTGCTCGGCTGTGTTCAGAAATCCAAGAAACTACTTTTTTAATTTTAACACCGTAAAAGATGACTTAATGTGCCTTCCAATCAAAGGCCGTGAAATTCAATTGGCAAGTCCACCTCATTTCCCTCCCATTCCAAAACGATTTGCAAGTGTACAGAAAATAATCATGTTATTTAATCAATAATCAGGCGCATTCCACCGGGAAGCGACAATCTAATTTTCTAAATTTGTTGTTCAAAGACAACTTGGGCATGGTTTTCACTTTATGCGTTAAAAATATCAGGGTGCAAGAGACCACATATTTGTCAGTTCTTTGGGACAATAAAGTGAAATGGAAATTGAAGTATGGTAGCTGGAATATCAAAAGCTGGACAAATGCTAAGTCAAGTGTTGCATCTTGTTGAGCTGTGCAATTCAAATTTGCATTTCGGAAGCAAAAAGACAGGTAATTTGAAACTGCATAGCATGATAGATCCTTGGAGTTGAGGGAATTCTATCTGATAACAGCGCTTTGATTGAGTTACAGAGTGCGAAACAGTTATTACTGCCAAGTTGACAAGCAGGAGCCTGAAAGAACACAGCAAACCAGGCAACATGAGCAGGTGAAGAAGTCGACATTTCAGGTGTAACACTTCTTCAGGACTGGCAGTGGGTTTCAAGGAAGCTGCAGATCACAGGGGTGGCAGGGGCAGGGTGGTGATGTGCGGATAGGTGAAGACAGGCAGAAAGTACAACCCGGTTGGTCAATGGGAGGAATGGTAGGTGGCGGGGAGAGGCTGGGAAGGAAGTCGGGGGATGGGAAGGGAGGTTATTTTGAATTTGGAGAACTCAAAGTTGAGTCCTCTAGGCTGTAGGCTGCCCAGGCAGAAGATGAAGTCTTGTTCCTCCAATTTGCAGTTTGGTTTGCTGCGGCAAAGGAAAAGGCCAAAGACGGTCATGTCAGAAAGGGAGTGGGAAAGGGAATTAAAATGGGTGGTGACTGGGTCATCCAGTCAGCCCCTGCGGGCCCAGCTGAGAAGTTCCCTAAGTTTATGTTTGGTCCCCCCGATGCAGAGCAGACCACATTGGGAGCAACTGAAGCAGTAAACTAGGTTGGAAGAGAGGCAAGTGAACCTCTGTCTGGAGCCCTGGATGAAGGAGAGGTTTTGCATCTTTTCTGATTGCAGGGGAAGGTTCCAAAGGGTTCAGGCAGGTTGGTGGGGAGCGTGGTGTGAATCAAGGACTGAAGAAGGAAGCGATCCTTGCAGAAGGCAGAAAGGGGTAGGCAGGGGAAGATGTTCTTGGCAGTGGGTCCAGTCAGAGTTGGCAGAAGTGATTAAGAATGATGCGTTGGATGCGGAGACTGATGGGATGGTAGGGGAGGACAAGGGGGACTCTGTCTTTATTACGTTTGGAGGTGGGGGTTTAGAACAGTGGAACGGGGAATGGAGGTGTAGCAGTGGAGGGCTGTGTGGATGATAAAGGGAGGAAAAGCACATTGTTTGAAACAGGTGAATATCTAGGATGCTTGGGAGAGTAATGTCTCCTTGTCCGAGCAGATGTGGTGGAGGTGGAAGAATCAGGAGAACAGGATGGAGTTCTTGCAGGAGGTGGGAGGAGGGATAGTCCAGGTAGTTAGGGGAGTCTGTGGGTTTGTAGTAAACATCCATCTAGAGACTGTTGCTGGAATTGGAAATGGAGAGGTCAAGAAAGGGTAGGGAGGTGTCTGAGATGGACCAAGTAAAGTTGGGGGCAGGGTGGAAGTTGTGGGTGAAAGCGATGAACTGCTCTGGTTCAGCCGGAGTGCAGGACGCTGCGCCGATGCAGACATCAGTGTAACAGTGGAAGATTAGGGGCACAGTGCCTGGGTAGGTACTGAAGATGGACTGTTCGACATAGCCATCAAAGTGCCAACAGCAGCGGAGAATGGAGAAGATCCAGTGCCTGCTGATTGACAGCATCTGTCCTTCTATCCCCATTTAAGGGAAAAACACACAAAACAGCAGAGAGCTTGAAAGAAGGAAATAATTTACACGAGAAAAGATTGATATTTAACTGAGCAACCCTCAAGTTGAAGAACGATTACCAGACATCATTGCAAAAATCAAAAGGACTCTGTAAGGACAAAACCTCTGCATCTTGTGGTCTTGAGTTTGGAGCTTTTGTCCACAATGTCTGTATTAATTTTCCAACCATTACATATGTGATAAACTAATTGTCTCAGTCATGAATGTGCATGTGTTTTGAGTTTTGATGGGATAGAAGTTAAATTGCATAAAGTAGATATCTTTTCTTTTCACTTGGCTTAATAAAGTTAAATGTGTGACAATAAATTATTGTTTTTGCTACTGCTTTTGTATTGGGTCACAGTTAATAAGGCAAATTGGTCATTTTGGTGTTCTAACTAGGATTTTAAACATTCATACATTTTGTGATGACTTGCAGACAGTGTGTCATGATATCTGCACACTCTGCTCTGTTAAGTCATGACATGTGGAAATTCTCAAGCTTTCCCAAGAAATAACATTTCCTATTGGTACTTTGCACTGTGCAGCCCGAGCATAGTAAATCGCTTCCTGGCACTTGCAGTTTCAGGCTGCTCCACAGTCAGTTTCAATCTGTCCATTCTCCTCATGACAGTTTTCAACGGTCAAGTTTGATGACTTGCTCTGAATGAGAGGAAGTAGGCTCCCAACTGTAACATTACAAGGGGAGGATACTGGGCTAGTGGTGTTTATGTAGAGCCCAATTACCCAGATTTGTAAAGAATTTTCAGCAGGCAAAATGAGGGTACACAGAAATGGTTTTCAGTAGACGGATGGAGAGATTGTTTTGATTTGTGTCTTTCCGTGTTCATTCTGAAAACAGTGAGCTGATCACCTAGTTGCAATTAAGTCGTGTGTTTCATGCTCCAAGTGTCTTATGCTTGTTCAAAACACATCATTGTGAAGCAAGTTAACTATCAAAAGCAAGGAGCAAAGGAAATGAAAATGAAGCAGTTTCAATAAAAGAGGGTTGATGTGTCCCAGCACTTGGACATCCAATCAGCAAATTGAAAGTATTGCTCTCAGATTTAAAGTACTCCAGTGAAGTCAGCTGATGGAACAGAGATC
The DNA here is from genome assembly GCF_020745735.1 of Hemiscyllium ocellatum. Taxonomy (NCBI): domain Eukaryota; kingdom Metazoa; phylum Chordata; class Chondrichthyes; order Orectolobiformes; family Hemiscylliidae; genus Hemiscyllium; species Hemiscyllium ocellatum. Next base: position 15,272,016 of record NC_083448.1, read on the forward strand.
AAAGGTTAGGTACCTAACGGCTCCCCACTCTTGGATTAGTTGCAAGATACTTGCTCGACCATCATAGGATGTTGCCTTCTCAAGGAAACAGATGCACAGAGCTGGTGTGATACCAACAGCACTGCAGGAGGGGGGATCCAAAACACATTTAATAACAAGACTCCAGAGACTATTTCAATCAAAGAACAGACGTAGCCGTCATTAAGAACAAACTCTGCACGACTCCTATTTATTATTGCCTCAATTTACATCATGTGCACCAGTTTTTGCAGGGTTCCTCAATCAAGAAATAATCAATTATTTTCATGCTTAGATTCATAATTGAAACTGTTAAAACACATTTTCTCATTTTTGGCATACTTTGCAAGTCTCCATATAATTTATGAAGTGGTTCAATTACAGACTGTATTCATCATGCAGACCAGTCTGTTTATTTTATAATTACTGCATCATAATTGCTGTCTAATTACAATTTTGTAATCAATTCGACTGTGCAGAAGAAAACTTTGCATTATGTTGTGACATTAACTTGGTCATCATTTTTGCACGTAATGACTTGGTTTCAAGTGAATTACTCAATCTGAGTTTATGATTAACTAAATGAAGTACCGCCAAAAACATTTACTTCCAAGTCCAAGCAATAAATTGCATAATAAAACGGAAAAGGATTCTAAGCAGTCTGAAATAGACATTCCAACAGGTTGTGACTGGTTAGCAAGGTTTGAACACATGGAATCCAGGGAGAGTTAGCCATTTGGCTCCAAAATTGGCTAAAAAGTCAGAGACAGTATGTTCGTGGAGGATTCTTTTTTAGACTGGAGGCCTGTGATGCAAGGACCGGCGGTGGGTTCACTGCTTTTCGTCACTTGCATAAATGATTTGGACGTGAATATGGGAGATATGGTTGGTAAGTTTGCAGATCATGGGCAGGTTGTGACATCTCGGGGATGGGGGAAGGGGAGGAGGAGTCAGCCAGTCTCACGTGTCTTTCTCAACTTGAAAAGCCATTTCAACAATATTCCTTGTCTGTCAAGAAATAGAAGTTAGCTTTTCACATTTTGCCATTTCTGAACTTTTTCAGCATGGGTCTGAACTGTGAGCAGCAAACAAGGAAACAACAGTTAAGTGAACACACAAAGGTCTTATCACATATTTAAGGAACTTCCCAAATGTGTAGATGATCTTCAAGTGTATGAGTATTCACAAGCCACTTGGTCCAAACCAAGATCTCAAAAAGGACTGAGAACATTGACCAGTTAAGTTGCTTTGCCTGTGGGATTTGAGGGAGAGGTTTGCACTGTGGTCACTCAGATTGGAGTATAACGTTCCATCTGAAGGAGGGCTCTGTTCAGCAATGGACAGGAGAGCAAATCTGGTTTCTGCACTGGAATATCACAATGGAGCTTAGATTCTCAATCTCTGAAGTAAATTGACAAGCCTGTTGAAGTCCTCATCTTCATTAAATGTGGAGAGACAAAGAATGATCCCAAGATATTTCCTGTTGTGAATACTCATAGACTTGAAGATCATTCACACAATTTGGACCATGATACTCAGATGTTCTTTATCAACAGAGTTTCAAAACAAAAAAGCTTGACTGAGTGCAACATGTATCAGCCGGGTTGCCTTACAGGTTGAAGGGGGTAAAAACAATGACTGGAAATGCTGGAAACCAGATTCTGGAGTAGTGGTGCTAGAAGAGCACAGTAGTTCAGGCAGCATCAGAGGAGCAGTAAAATCAACGTTTCGGGCAAAAGCCTTTCATCAGGAATATCTTTAAGGGTCATTCCTCACTAGATGTAGTCACGGAAGGATGTGTAAGTTCTAGAACTTGCAGAAATAATTAGTGATTCATTGAAAAGTGTCCTTGTTACAGAAGTGGAGCTGCTGCACATCTAAAAACACAAATGTGGACAAACCCCTGGGACCGGATCAGGCGTATCCTACAACTTTGTGGGAAGCAAGGGAAGTGGTTACTGGGCCCCTTGATGAGATATTTGTATCATCGATAGCCATGGGTGAGGTGCTGCAAGAATGGAAGGTGACTAACATGATGCCACTATTTAAAAAAGGTGGTAAGGAAAAGCCATGGAATTATAGACCGGTGGGCTTGATGTCAGCGGTGGGGAATTTGTTGGAAGGGATTCTGACAGCCAGGATTGGCATGTATTTGGAAAGGCAAAGACTAATTAGGGATGGTCAACATAGCTTTGTGCATGGGAAATCATGTCTGACTAACGTGATTGAGTTTTTTTGAAGAAATGCTAAAAAGGATTGATAAAGGCAGTGGACGTTGTCTGTCTGGACTCCAGCAAGGTGATCGAGGAAATTCCATTTGGTGGACTGGTTCGCAAGGTTTGAACACATAGAATCCAGGGAGAGCTAGCCAATTGGCTCCAAAATTGGCTTAAAAGTCGGAGACAGTATGTTAATGCAGGATTCTTTTTTAGACTGGAGGCCTGTGATGCAAGGACCGGCGGTGGGTTCACTGCTTTTCGTCACTTGTATAAATGATTTGGATGTGAATATAGGAGATATGGTTGGTAAGTTTGCAGATCATCGATATATGAATAGGAAGGGTTTGGAGGGATATGGGCCAGGTGCTGGCAGGTGGGACTAGATTGGTTTGGGATATCTGGTCAGCATGGACGGGTTGGACCGAAGGGTCTGTTTCCATGCTGTACATCTCTATGACACCAAAATTGGTGATGAGAGTGAAGAAGGTTATCTCAGCGTAAATGGGATCTTGATCAGATGGGCCTTTAGGACAACAAGTGGCAGATGATGTTTAATTTAGATAACTGTGAGGTATTGCATTTTAATAAACCAAAGCAGGGCAGGATTTAGACATTTAATGCTGAATAAACAGACTTCGGAGTGCACATTCATAGTTCCTTGAAGGTGAAGTCACAGGTAGACAACGTAGTGAAGGATGTGTTTAGTATACTTGCCTTTATTGGTCAGTGCTTTGAGTACAGGAATTGGGATGTCATTAGTGCAGTTGTGTAGAACATTGGTTAGGCCACTTCTGGAGAATTGCATTCAGTTCTAGTCTCCCTGCTGTAGGAAAGATGTTGTTAAATGTGAAGTGATGCAGAAAACAATTATATGCATATTGCTCAGGGTTGGAGGATTTGAGCTTTTCTGAGAGGCTAAATAGACTGGGACTATTTTGACTGGAATGTTGGATGCTGAGGGGTGACCTCATAGAGGTTTATAATGTCATGAGTATGAATAGCCAAGATTTTTTCCTAGGGTAGGGGAGCCCAAAACTCGAGGGCATAGGTTCAAGGTCAGAGCGGAATGATTTGAAAGGGACCTCAGGGGGCAATGTTTTCATGTAGGTAGTGGTGCGTCTTTGGAATGAGCTGCCAGAGGAAGTGGAGGAGGCTGGTACAATTGCAACATTTAAAAGACATCTGGATGGGTACATGAACAGGAAGGTTTTGAAGGGATATGGGACTAGATTAATTTAGGATATCTGGTCGGTATGGAAAGAACGGTCTGTTTCTGTGCTGTACCTCTCTGTGATTGTGACTCTAATGGGTCAAATGACCAAATGCTTTAGACCATGAAGTGCAATATCAGGATTATTTTAAGGGAAGGGAGTTAGCAAAAGATGTGGAGAGGTTTAGGAAGGGTATTATGAAGCTTAGGGCCAAGGCAGTTGAAGGAACAATGCAAATTGGGAGTGGGCAACATGTCAGAAGTTGAGTAGTGCAGAGATCTTGGAGAGTACGAAGATTCAGGAATAGAGGCAACTGATAATTTTTACACAACTGGAAGGTCATTAACCTTAACTGTTCAAGGTCACCTAACTCACAGACACTTCCATTCTGGTTATTCGATTTGTTCTCCTGTGCAATGCCAACTTGGACATGTGTTGAAAGCAAAATCATTTCTTTATTAGCTCACTTAGTTTCTGGGTGGCAAATGCCACAGCAGTCACTGGTAGCCAGGTAACTCTGTGTAACTGATGGACATAACCTCCGACAGAAGGAAGTTATTCACTGTATAACTGAATTCTGCATGGCTCAGAAAATTTAGATTTGTTAAATCTCAACTACATTCAGCACTGACATTAGCATCTTCTGAGGTCTGCACTGTCTCAGGGGAAATAGCAGATAAAGTGGGAGTACTTTCATTCCTACTTTTCAGGGAGATACACAAAAGAACCATTTAATATTTGGCTGATGTATAAAAGCTGTCAAAAGCTTTTCCAACAGCAAACATCTTTTTATTTGCACAATACCTAGACATAATTGCATTCATCTTGGAGATCAAATGTTTGCTGCTACAGTCAAATGGTTTACAACGTTATGCAGCATCCTGATGGATGTCAAGAACTGCCTTCACAAAAGTAGCTTCAAAAGATTCTTGGAAGTTGCACAATATTTTCCGTTCCTTTAAGTTAAATGTGTCAACATTCAACAATGAGATATTATATTAGACGGCAGCAAGTTGAGGACTTTTGTTCCCATCTGGATTGAGGGTTGATGATGTGGAGTGCGAGCTCCTCGGTGCCCTCCACCCCAGTTCTGTGTGGCCCTATTCTGAAAGAGGCACAGGGTTCCAGGCAGCATCTGCTCACTTGAATATTGTATTTTAGGAAGTCATCAGACCAAGCAGCCTGACCCTTTCCTTATTCAGGATTCACGCACGAATGGACAGATCAGGGTGCTGTCTCTCTCTTACAAAGTTAAGGTCGATGAGGCCAATTTCAGTGGCTTGTCTGGACTGCCTGACTGACAGCTTGCATTGAAACAATTGGGGAAGTGACCTCTTTAAGTGTCACCATGTCTCTAATGGCTGTCGATGTCTTCTGAGATTGCCGATTCATTGGATCAGTTTACTGAGGCAACAGGAGATTCTGATCATTGTGAATCCTGAATGATCAAACTTCACACCAATGTCAAGGTCAAACACACAAGGCTTTTGTCGACCTGAAGTAACCAAGTAATCATCGAATCCATACAGTGAGGAAGCAGGCCACTCAGCCCATCAAGTCTGCATCGACCCTCGATCAGCATCCCACCTCGACCCCCTGCCACCCCCCGACCCTGCAACCCTGCATTTCCCATGGTTAACCCACCTAGCTTGCACATTGCAGTACACTATGGTAAATCTAGCATGGCCAATTCACCTAACCTGTACATCTTTGGACTGGGAGGAAACCAGAGCACAGGAAGGACTAGATACTTAGTAAGTTCAGTGACACGCCCAGAGTCAAGTGCAATTGTCATTCTTGAGCAAAAACAACAGATGACTGTTTATATGGGGGGGGGGGGTGAGGTGTGTGAGAAATTACAAACAACCTTAGAAATCATTCAGAGAAGGCCATTTCAACTATGATGGTCCCCCACTAAAGAGGGAGGCCATGTTCATTTTAGATTCACATTCGCTGTTTTTCTCCCAACTCCAGATGGGAAGAGAAACTCACGCTACAAAACAAGTCTCATGGAACAGATGGATAATCCATCACAAAGACAATTTGTGTCTCCTTCAAGCACACATGAGGAAGGCAACAGGAAGCCATCTTGTTTTGTTTAAACAAAGTCAAATTGTCTCAGTCTGACACAACTCAAATAAAAGCAAAATACTGCAGATGTGTAACAAACACAGAAAATACTTTCAGAACTTAGCAGATCTGGCAGCATCTGTGGAGATGAAAAGGAGAATTTGTATCCAGTCCACAATGACTCTTCTTCAGATTTCTCTCAGTTCTCACCACAGACACTGCCAGGCCTCCCGTGTTTCTTTGTTAGTGGCACAATACAAGATCTCTTTTGTCGTCTACCTGATATTGTTTTCCCAATGGGCTTCAATCAGAAAGCAAGAAAGGAGTGAAACAGGCAATTGAATTGCAATCAATTAATTGCAAGCTGCAATGCCATAGCGACCTCTCCCTGCTCACCTCTGACACATGCCCCAACTATTCCACTTAATCCATCAGCCTGAAACAACAACTTAATAAATTTATCCCACAGGATCTATTGACTTAAACTTCTTCCTGCTCTCACAATGCACCCTGTGGAAAAATAAGTCCACAACAACACTACAATTTGTCCATGGCATAAGTTGAAAAATACTTGCAACATGTTTGTGGAGAATTTTATCATTGCTTATTCTCGTAGAAGTCCTAACGTGTACTTGAACTGGGTTAGCACCTCTGTTTTAAGATTGTAGACTGGGGAATTCCACATTTTGTTCAAAGTTTGGTATGTTTCTGTCGAACAGAACAATGTAATTGTACTTTAACCAGGGCATCAGTGATTGACAAATAAGCAACAACACATGAACTCAAGATCCTTGTTATTTATGTGGCTCGTTGCTGTGAGCTGTTCAGTTCAGCTCTCCTGTTATCAAGGTTTTTAAATTTTGATGAATAATGGAACTATTACCTTGGAAGGTAGCAATACAAACGGCTGTCATACAGATTACTGGAAATCTCCCCACATTGCAGCCTGGTCATGAGGCTCCACATTGCACATCATACATTTTAAAAAACTGTTCACATCTGTATTATTTGATCGGGTTTCTCAAACATTTCAACACAATTCATGTACAATTCAGCTCTTTTAAACAGCACTCACTTCTGTGGTCAAGTTGGACACGTATTTTGTGCAGAGCAACATCTGAGTACTGTGATGAACAGCTTATTAATCAGCAATTGTTGTTTTGGCATTGGATGAAAGCTTCTCAGAACACCAGAAAAAAAAATCGTTGCTTATAATATGACCTTGAATCCTTAACGCTTCTCCAAACTGGAACTTGAGCACAAGGTGAAGATGAGTACATATCTGTACAGTGGTGAGCAAGCGCCGCCATGTCAGAGGTGCCATCTATCAGATGACAAATAAAGCTGATGCTCCCAGCGGCAACTATCTTGGAGGACAATATGCAAGTTACCCTCACCAATATTTAGACAGTAAACAACACTTTTAAAAAAGTCATGGTCTGGTCACCATCACACAGCTTTTTATGAGAGCTTGCTGTGCACAAACATGGCTTACACACTTCCTCCATGATAACAGGGTGACAATTCAAAACTGTAAAGTGACTACCAAGTACTGTGGGATATCCTTAGATTGTGAAAGGCAATATATAAATTCAGATCTATGTGTAATGTAACGGGGTATCATGGTTTCACTGGCCATAATGTCAAGTAGCCTTCAGTTCTCACAATCACAATGCTACCAAACTTAATTATACATTCGGGTCACATGGTTTGCAAACTGACAATCATCTGACTCCCTACTCCACATTTCTACTCACAAATGTTCAGAATCTTTTGGCAGAACCACTTCACAATGCCCGGCTTCCACTAAAGTTTACGGCATGTGGAGGATGTGAAGCATTTTGATTCCAAGCACACTTTGCAGATCTGTATCTATACAGAGCGCTGATTCTGGAGCTCTGGGAACTGCAGATTTTAAAATGCATACAACAGAGAAGCAAGAGATAAGGAAGCAACCTAACTGTATTTGGAACTCTATCATTTGGTTTATGAGATTTGAATGCTGATGTAATTCTTGGTTTAACTTTAGCATTCCGATAGAAATCTGATAAACACTTCTTCAATTGGCAGATTGAATTTAACACCCACCCATGACATGAAATACAATGAAATAAGTTCAGTTCCTCTGTGTCACTTCTGCTACTGGTACTGGGAGATAAACACTTCATTGCCTTGATAATAAAGTTTCAGCAGAGCCAGGGGTTTTCGACAATAAGCACTCCAACAGGCGTCTGTTTTTTTCAGTATTCACATCCATCAACATGACAGGAGGCATTTCAGCAAGCAATTACTGATTACTGATTTTAAAAGCTGTAGAGGTGAAGAGAAGGTTGGAGTGCGGGTCGGTGGCACACTAGGTGTATCTCTTAGACAAGGCAAGAAAAGTTCAAATGTACAAGTCCAACTGAACCTTCCAGTCCTGAAGAGACAAGAACAGGTCATCTGGGGAGCAGCAGTTTGTTCCTTGATCTTTTTCCACTCATTCAAAAATGCATGAATTCTGTTTGAAGTTATTTTTTGAACAACACAATTACTTTGATAAAAGACCCTCAAAACATCTTCATCGAGCAGTTCGCAGATCCTTGTGGCCAATTCTGTGCACAAAGTGCACCAAATATACAGCTGGGCAACTGAGTCACAAGTGGGCATCCTGGAGATCTGTCCTTCCAGGTGCAGATCAAATTCAGGTCTCTGTTGTAACTTGCTTCCTGGTTTGGCGTAGGACGAGACATTTCTCTTCGTCCTTTTGAACTCCTCTCCAGCAGTGGGTTGTGGTGTTAAGTGGACTAAGTGCATTTGTTATGGACCAAGCCAGACCCCCTCAAAATATTTTAAGAAGGTAGCCTAGACCCTAACTTTTCTTATTTTGAAGACAGATGTGAAGTAGCTGTTCCTGGTGTGATTCTGCTTTAAACAAAATACTACATTTGAAACACAAACAAAAGAAAGCGAAATTTGGCATAACTGAACTATTAGAAATCTTAACTGACCTGATACAGTAACTATTATTTATTAACCATTCCAATGCAGTAACATCCCATAAATACACCCATTGGCAAAAAGGTAAATTCAAACACAGATTCTTATGGTCAGGAGGGTGCAGCATCCAGAGAGAGATCTCAGAAGAAAGTCAGAGGAATTCTTTACCGAAGCTTGCAACTCCCCTGGACTCTCACATCTTGTGAATGCTACGGCTAAAACAAACTAGAAAAAAATCTGAACTGGGAGAAGTGACTACTCCCTTTCCATTGTATAGTAGACTTTTTGGTACCTCTGGATTAGTGGTGCTGGAAGAGCACAGCAGTTCAGGCAGCATCCGAGGAGCAGTAATATCGACATTTCGGGCATTCATTCCTGATGAAGGGCTTTTGCCCGAAACGTCGATTTTACTGTTCCTCGGATGCTGCCTGAACTGCTGTGCTCTTCCAGCACCACTGATCCAGAATCTGGTTTGCAGCATCTGCAGTCATTGTTTTTATCTTTTTGGTACCTCTGTCTTTAGGCCTCTCTTCAAAACAAAACCAAGGGCAAAAGACCTTTTTCAAAGTGACAGCATCATCGCATGTTTCAGGAACAGAACCAAACGATGTCAAACAATGACAACTGCAGATTCAACTTTCATTTTATTTGTTCTTACTTTAACAGGAATTACTGGTAAACTGCAAAATGGAATTTAAGAATGACTGCAGCATGAGGGGGCTAAAGACCTGTCATGACCCTGCCAACACACTGCAAGAACTTAATGCATTTTGAAAATCGAACATTAGAATACAATTTAATAAAATGGATAACAAAAGTCATGTTGAAATTGTATCAGTGTAAATGCATGTTGTTATATACATAATATGTAACACATACATATATGTATGTTGAGGACTTCTTAAAATTTGGAGCAAAATGAAGGGGGAAGCAATGGGACCATTTTGATATTCTGTCGATGTAACTTTGAGTGACATGATTCTGCAAGTTTCAAGACCCAGGTGTTTATTTGTGAAGAAGGTACAAGCAGATGGTAGCACTATAAAGGATGAGATTTCTGAATATTTGGAAGTGTATCGTACAATAGGGCAAAGTCAGCGCAGGAGGCTACCGAGTAAGGTAAGGGGCCATGGTGTTAGAAGCAAGGTGCTATCATGGGTAGGAACTTGGCATCTGGCAGAAAGCAGAAAGTGGGGATAAAAAGGTTCTTCTCAGGATGACAACCAGTGACAAGTGGTGTTCCACACAGCTCAGTGTTGGAACCACAAATTTTCACTTTATAGATGAAGGAACTGAGAGCATTGTGGCTAAGTTTGCAGACGACACAAAGCTAGATAGGGGGACAGGTAGTACTGAGAAGGTGGGGAGCCTGCAGAAGGATTTGGACAGGTGAGGAGAGTGGGCAAAGCGGTGGAAGACAGAGTACAACATGGGAAAGTGCGAGGTCATACATTTTAGTAGGAAGAATAGAGGCATGAACTGTTTTCTAAATGGGGAGAAAATTCAGAAGTCTGAAGTGCAAAGAGACTTGGCCGTTCTAGTCCAGGATTCTCTTAAGATAAACTTGCACGTCAGGTCAGTAGTTAGGAAGGCGAATGCAATGCTGGCATTTATTTGAGAGGACTTGCATATAAAAGCAGGGATGTACTTCTGAGGCTCTATAAGGCTCTGGTCTGATTATATTTGGAATATTGTGTAGAGTTTTGCGTCCCGTATCTCAGGAAGGATGTAGTGGCCCTAGAACGAGTTGAGAGGAGGGTCACAAGAATAGTCCCTGGAGTGAAAAGCTTAACATGTGAGGAATGTTTGAGGACTCTAGGCTTATACTCGAAGTTTAGAAGGATGTGGAGGGATCTTATTGAAACATACAGAATACTGAATGGCCTGGACGGAGCAGATGTTTGAAAATGTTTCCATTGGTAGGAGAAACAAGGACCTAAGGGCAGAGCCTTAGAGTAAAGGGAAGACCTTTTAGAACCATGATAAGGAGAAACTTCTTCAGCTGGAGGGTGGTGAATCTATGGAATTCACTGCACAGCAGGCTGTAGAGGCCAGGTCATTGGGTAGATTTAAGACTGAGATAGTTTATTCTTGTGTATCAAGGGGTTCAAGGGTTATGGGAGAAAGTGGGAGAAACGTATCAGCCAGATACAATGACCGAGCAGACTTGATGGGCTGAACGGCCTAATTTCTGTTCCAATATCTTATGGTCTTAAGTTGCTGCATACTCCTTGAAACTACACGGCCTCCAACTGGCACTTCAGGTTTCAAAATCCAAATTCTCCCCATGTAATGTAAGAAGTAGGAGGTACCCTATTGCAATTATCTCCCAAACTTTGGGCTTTATGAATAGCCTCTATAATTTTCTAGCACCAAAAGTAAAATGTGAGCTCTGTAACGATAGAAATCTTCAAAGCTTTGAGACAAAATATTCATTGAAAGCTAGCTATTTGTGTCACAGAGCTTTCATGAAGCCCGCACCATGTGTGGAATATTAAACTCAGTTCAAACACACATCCATCTTCATTGGACCAAATTGCAAACCAAGCAGAGAATAAGCATCATTGTGGAGTGCTCAGGCCAACTGGCCAGTTTCTGAGCAAGGTATTTCATGTAAGCTCCAAGCACTGAGTGATCAGGTCATAAATGTTCAAACACATCTGTGTGATGCAAGTCACAAATCAAATCCATTTTCCACTTGGGCTTTTCCTGCAGAAGAATTCAATCTAATGCATGTCCTATTGAGAGTTTCATTAGCCCCCTACTGTATCAGATGACGAGTGAAAATGGATCTCAAGTGCAGCCGGCCCTCTTCAGTGCAGTGTTCACCATTGCTTGAAAGCATTTCATGGTTTATAAAAACTGCAATGATTCCCAAGGTATTCAGGTTTGTAGTATATGTACTGTGCATAGAAACAGCACCCAGGGATTTGGCTACTACCTCACACAGACACAGTTCACTCCACAAGGTGGTAAGAAAACTGCCACTGTGAGAACTACCTTCCCCTCGGACATGACATCAGCTGAAAAATACATTTCAAACTGCTGTGTGCTTGAGATTAGCTGTAACGAGATCATCCATAAGCAAAGCAAATTGCACCGAACCCTCTCAAGCATGCTGATCTCACGTTCTGTTTCAGATCCCTGCCAAACCTCCAAGTGAGTTTATTTTGAATTAACAAGTCAGTGAAAACTGCCTCAAGTGAAAATGAAAATACAATGGTTATTATGGGAGAAATCATCTGTGTTCTTCACTTGTAATGCTTTCTTCTAGTCAGGCAGTCATGATTGTTTGTGGAGATCCCTCAAAAACCAAAATTATGCTGGAACATCATGTGACATAGTTCAAGAGGACTTGGTCTACCTCCAGTCAATAAACTCTGAATTTCAGTTCCAGCTATGTGCCCTATTCCTTTATTAGAATGCATTTATTCAGAGAAAATAGTCATCACAAGAAAAATAAGCACTGACTCCATGGCCAGTAGTCCTCCAAAGAGAGCAATAGGAACTCTCTAGTTCAGGCCAGGTGGCTCCATGGTGTTACAAGACTGTGAAGGAACAGAGGTCTCAACTTTTCAGATTCTCACCCCTAATTTAAATCCCCACATGACCTAAACCCTCCCTTTCAGGGCAATCTCCCCCAGGCCCACAACCTCAAAAACATCATCTGTGTTTCTCCATTCTGGTTCTGTTCAGGGATCATGGTTTTAATCCTTGCTTTACTGGTGGTTATGACTTTCAACCGTGTAGACTGTATGTAATGAAATGAACTTCTGTATCTCTCCTCCTTAAAATCTGCTTCATTGACCATATGGTTCATCATCTGCATTTATATCTTATTTTGCTCCATCATATTTTACTGACTAGTGCTCCTATGAAACATTTTAAGGTATCAAAAGTACTACATCAATATAAATTGTTGCTAGTGCCGTTTGGTGAAGAGGCTTCATTTGAATGTCACTGTTTTATGAGTATCCTCTGATAAGAAGCCTGCTATTTGTTCCAAATAACTGCACAAGTTTCTGAACGAACAATTATGGAAAAAAAACAAGATT